>NC_050584.1:48927500-50127500 GCF_013368585.1 Megalops cyprinoides | reverse complement strand
TGGTAATTGTACCTTTCCTCCACTGAAAATTGCATTATAAATTATGCAGATTGTTTTTGACTGGACTTGTGCAGGCAAAGGGGGTATCTTAATGTTGCAACGTTTTAATGCTTCCTGATATTTTATCTTCTGTAATCATGTCAGATCCCCCCCTCCCCTCCCCCCCATCCCATTCCAACTCACCAAGACCATAATGGTGAAAGCTCGCACTCGAAAAAGCTGCCACTGGGGAAAATGGGCGTCACAGTGCCTGATTGGGCCGGACTGTTTGTGTGTTTCAGGACATTATCCCGTTCGGAAACAACCCATTTTTTCGGTATTTGTTTGGCTGGATGGTACCGCCCAAGATCTCCCTGCTGAAGCTGACCCAGGGGGAGACCATCCGCAGGCTGTACGAACAGCACCACGTGGTGCAGGACATGCTTGTTCCCATGAAGCACATGCAGAGTGCCATCTCCTGTTTCCACAACGACATACACGTAAGAGCTGCCCCACCCTGTGAGCAGAGGGTTGTTAGCCATAGTCTGCAGCCAGACACATGATGTTCAGTCCACCTTCTTACTTTAATTTTTCCTCTTTTCCACTTCAATGTTTTTATGCATCTTGGAACAAACACCTTCACTGTCTGAAGGCACTCAAGAGCCCCTTCATTCCACTTTGTTCCACTATGAAATTAATGTGGGGCAGTGATATTTTTCTGTTATATCAGCCTAATCTCTATGATGTTTTTTTGTGTGTATCACTTTTTATTATGCACATTTTTAGATGGAGTCAATCAGTTAAATCACCACATGAAGAAAGACATCAATGGCAATGCTCAAGAGTTTACTCATATTTAAGCATACACTGCCTCTTCTAATTTAATTTAATTTTGTATGTGTATAATAATACTGTACTTCCCTGACAATGATGTATAAAAGTACCTTACATCCTCCATTAATGCACTGTTGAAAAATATCTTTAGACGCTTTAGACTACAGGCTTTGGACACATAACCCCTGTGTACCTTCCGCTTGTGGCTGATTATTTGATGTTGTTGATGTGATGTAGGCATGGGGGCTGTTGGTAACAGGACTGCTGTGGGTGCTTTCAGGTGTACCCCTTGTGGCTGTGCCCCTTTGTGTTGCCGAGCCAGCCTGGCATGGTCCACCCAAAAGGTGACGAGGATGAGCTATATGTGGACATTGGTGCCTATGGAGAGCCCAAGGTCAAGCATTTCCAGGCCCGCGCCTCCACGCGGCAGCTGGAGAAGTTTGTGAGAGAAGTTCATGGGTAAGAGAACCATATACACACCTATACATGCAACTCGCCTACACACGCTAACCATGCACACTGTCACTGTTTGGTATATGTCAGCAACAGAAGGACATTATTTGGGATTTTCCCTCAATTTTAGATACGTACTGTAAGTGCTCTAATTATGATTCAACAATTTTCCTTTAGATTCCAGATGCTGTATGCAGATGTGTACATGGACCGACAGGAATTCTGGGAAATGTTTGATGGCACCCTGTACCACAAGTTAAGAGAAGAGCTGGAATGCAAAGCAGCTTTTCCTGAAGTCTACGACAAAATCTGCAAATCTGCCCGACACTGACACATTGCTGACAGAAACTTACAAAAGTACTTTCATCTTAAAAAAACAGCACTGCATATTTTTACTACCCTCTTAATTAAATAATTTCATGTGGGACAGTGAGGTAGAAATAAAAATCAATCATACAATTTTTACAGCACTACCAGGATACTTGTAGCCCTGAAAAATTATACAACACTTTAAACTGCATAGGTGACACTTTGACAAATTTGACAAATTTTTGGTTTACAACAAACAGAACCAGGCCCAAATTAAAACCGTCTGGTATCAAATAAGTGGAAGTATCGTTCTGAAGTACAGCTAAACTACTGAAGTACTGATCTTTAAGCATACAGATCAATCTTAGTATGGACTCTTCTTTGTTCTCTTTTGTAAATCTCCATGCTCTCAGAAAAGACAGTTTTCCATTGTGTATGTTAATTAGGTAAAACAGGAAATGGTTAAATGTACTCATATGTTTATTTTTTCCATTATGCTAAAAATAACTTTGAAATGTTAAGATGAAATTTCATCAGTATGTCGTCCACTTTTAAAATGAGCCTGGCTCCATTATTCCAAATACTTGCACATGCACGTAACCATTGCACAGATCAAGGCCTGTCTGAGCCTAATGACCAACCATTGATCCACATTAAAAGCACACTGCACATTGAAATAGCTATACATTTGTTTACCACATTAAGAGCTGAGATTAGTCCGATGTCATTTTTACATTCAGCTAGTACATGAATTAGTTAACTACATGTTTCCTAACATTTATTCAGTTTGTCAAGTGAAAGGGATGTCAAGTGGTGAAAATGCTTTATGGACTGTTGATGTTTGTACTACTGTAACTATACTACTATTGTACTATTATTAAAAAATACAAAGAAATACTGTTCAGGGTTTTAGGGTTTAAGTACCATGTGATGCACCATGTTCTCACCAAGAGAGGAAAAGGCTTCTGTTTTGTAGCTTGAATTGTGGTTTATTTAATTTAATTCTACACAGTAAATATGCATAGCAATACTTGAATACTAATGGAAAAAAAGCATACCGTTGTCCAAAGTTCCAGTCTGCCTTATTCTGACATTTCCTGTAAACAATGTCTCTTTTGTTGGTAATGTAGGAGGACAAAATGTTTGTAATCTGACTAAATAGATGTTTAGTGACCTGCCCTAGATTAATTGGTTTCTCTGTAAATTCCCATATAATTTGTGTTAATATTTCTCACATTTTTTTCTTTTTTTCTGCACAGATACATCATTTTTATATACTCTTAATCCTTGTTTAGATTTCACAGAAAACATTACACCAGTACTTCACATTGTAATGAAGTACGTTAGTACGTGAACTTATGAGGAGGGATTGATTTCAGGGCTGTCTGAGAATCCTCTAGAGAAAAAAAAGGAAAATATGTAGTTTGGGGTTAACACTGAAAGAACTCATTAGGTACCAGGGCAGTAGACCATTCTTATTAAATACTATTAACAGATGAATATTTTTGAGAGATCAGGTTGGTAATTGAATAATTTTCTATTGTTGTTTTATTAGTTTCCATTGATATGAATAATTGGGAATGTGACCTGTTGAGACACTTTGAGTAATAATCCGTCAGCAACCAAACAAGCAAGATTTATTTGTGACTTTCTTGAAGTCTTGATTGTACTTTATCCAGAGTTTTGGTTTGGTGTCTACTATTATGGTCAGCTGAAACAATTATTTGTGTGGCTCATATATTTTGAAGGAAAATTATGTACTCAGTGTTATTGTTCAGACTGACAAACTTTTACTCCCAAAATTCCATTCCTTTGTGCTCCCCCTAGTGACTGCTGTGACTGTTCATTCTTTGTAAGAATTGTAAGAAGTGCAATACACAATGAACTAATTCAGTGCCTAAAATGGTACACAGCTGAGAGTGACGTATGATGTAGAAACAGGCTGAAATGACGTCAGACTTTTCAAGTATATCATCTGATGCTTGGGAAAAGCATATATATTGGTAGAATACCTTGTAAGGTTTATGCCGAAGATGTTTTATATTTTTTCATGAAATGATCCCTGTGTCCTATGGAGTCATTCTCTGTTCATTTGTGAGGAAAATGGTGGGAATTTACTGTGAAAATACAGTGTAAGTGAAAGTCAGTTGTCAGGTCTGTATTTATTGCTTTTGTTATGCATGAAGGAATAAATTTCAACTTTCAAAATAAGTAGGACCTCTTTTTTAGTATGTGAAATAACATCTTGTAAGTAAATCAATTCCACTTTTAAGTGTACGCTGTGGTTTATGAATGCCATTCATTTACATTTACATTTACATTTATTTATTTAGCAGACGCTTTTATCCAAAGCGACTTACAAAAGTGCATACAGTAGGTACAGCGACAGTACGGGGACAGGATGTGTACAGTTCCACAATGAGACAGTTCTCAGCTGAGAGCAAGGTCTGTTTGAGGACGCAGTACTATCAGATTTTTACAATTACAGCCTAAAGGGCAACTAGTACGATATACTTTCGAACGGCAAACTTCAACAACTTCAAAACGGCACAATGAGCGTCAGGGTTAAGGCGGCAACAAGAGACAAAATTTAAAAGCACAATTTAAAAAGCACAGCAATTTTTGAAAAGCACAGCAATTTACAGCACTGATGGGCGGGGGGGGGGGGGCAGCAATTGTGTGCTGGGTCAGTCCAGGAAGAGTCTGAAGAGGTGCGTCTTCAGGCCCCGTCTGAAGGACTGGGGTGAAGGAGCTGTCCATTTGTGAACTACAATGAGTTTAAAACAAAAGATTTGGTAAAACTGTATGTGCTTTAAAGAATCTCAGTCCCAGTTTATTGTTGCTTCAGACCATTCCTTTTTTTTTGGACAGAGATAAGCTCTCGGAGCATCACGTCGCTTCAGACTCTTTTCTGATACTACCTCTGATCTCAGTTGATGGGTGTGACTGGAGGCATTTGTCTATTGGAATGTTAATTGGTTGCAATCACCTTGCAAAACAAACTTCCTTACAGAAAAGCAACTCATGCAGGTTATCCCATCAATAGACAGTCGTCACTGTCTCAGCTTTGACAAGGCCCTGGAGACTGTAGATGATTTACTGAACAAAAATAATTCAATATATTTACATATAGGTATCTTACAGCCTAACTCCCCCTGATTTTATGACTTTCCATCTGTGCTATTTGCACAATTTATTTTTGCTTTTGCACTTATTTTGTGCATTGTAAATATCTGAGTTTTTGTTTTCCATAATTTTAATGCTATTACTTCAGTTGCTTCGTTGAAGCCATTTTCTTGGATCAGACAATAGAAGGTGTTAGTATTACAAGTGGAACTTGCCTGTCTGTAGACTGTGGAGGTATCTCTGGACGTGTGAGTTGGAAAAAAAAAGAAAGTGGGCAATGTTGTTTTTTTGTCAAATGTAGCCACCATGCATTGGAAGCACAATCTACAAGCAATGCAACAGTTTCCCTCTCCTGGATGTTCCCTGTACTGTCCAGTATGCCTCCACCAGTGTTCTGAGAATATGTGTGGAAGCTGCTATACTCACATAATTGTGGTTGCCGTTCTTCAGTCTCTGTCCTCTCACTAAAATGAGGGTCAGAGGACAGGAAGGGTGGTGGGTTCCAATTCGCTACTCCAAATAAAAAAAAAAAACACCATGGACCAGGCAGGGCCAGGAATGTCTGTGTACAGAATTTGAGAGGGGATAAACACATTGAATAACACAAGCAAAAAGGACACAATAAAGTTCAGGTGTGTCACCTAATCATTAAGGCTCTCAACGCAGTCACCATATTGGTATAACACAGGGAGGATAACCAGTCTCTTAGAGAAATTTCTGTCTTCCACTCAAAAGTAAACTGTTTCTGTGTCAAGTGGTGCCCAAAACATGTTTTTTTTTTTAGATTAGTGTATCTGCAAGGAGAAGTCTCTTTATAAACAATATCTTTCATTCTTGTACTTCATAAAAACTTTTTTGTAATGAAGAATTACTGGAATAGAGTGTTTGGTGTAAGTATTATAAAACATATTGTTAGTGAGAGGATGGCTTGTATTGATTAGGTGACTCGGTGACTATAATGAAGAATATTATGAAGATGTTTTTGTCATCAACGGTGGTGATTTCCTGAATTGAAGTGCAGCACTTGACCTCTGCATTCCGTTACGTGTTACCTCCAATGGGCAATCAAATCACAACTAGTTTAACTAATAATGTAATTAAGTCATTCATATTGAAGGAAAGGCCTCCTATATTTGGTCTTATATTATACAAATGAATTTGAAAGTTTCAAACTGTTCTACATCTTTAATGCCAGTTGCACTGACTTAATAACGGTCAAACGCAATGTAGCTATGGAATGCAGAACACAATATGGAATTTGATTCGATCTGTGGCTAATTTGTGTACCTTAGCTTTTTAGTCACAGCACTCAAACTATTCATACAACTGTTACATGAGGATCATGTCACAAATGCTAGTTTAAATTGTATGCAGTTGTGTGTTCTTGACTATTTTAATACTGTTTTTAGTTGATTTCCATAACTTGTTGAAAATATAGGTTTTACAGTTACAGTCAACTCCATGACAATAAGTAGGCATATGGGTAGATTGTCACAGCAGTTCTCCTGGAAACTCACATCATTTTTTGACAAATGTAGAAAATGGTCAAAAAATTAAATACTGAAAAACTAGCATTTGTGACAGGATCCCTTTGTGCGCTAGGTGTTTGAATACTCTGAGAGATGTGATGGAAATTTGGCTATAAAGAAGTTATACAAGGTGTAGAGTGGAATGGAAATGACAAATGAAAAATGACTACTTTCAAGCAACTAAATCACATTTGTGTATTTCTGTCAGGGTTCTTCTTCTTCTTCTTCTTCTTCCTCCCGGAATGACCAACAAGCATCCTCATCATATCCTCTCAGGGTTCCCAGCTGCTGCATCCCAGGACAACCACCGGAGGGCTTCACTTTATAACCTGTCTCATTTAGTTAATGTGTTACACCTGTGCTGATAATTTATTGTTGTCAGGTTTTCTGTTATTTAAACCCTGCCCCTTTCCCTACCTTGTTGCTCAATCTAGAGTTGCTATGCCTTTCTATGCACTACTGCCTGGGTTTTTTTGTTTGTTTTTTTGCTTCTGGAGCTGTCAATAAAAGAAAATTTTATTTTTCTTGGAATCAACCTTTGTGTCTGAGTCACACATGTTTGGATTCACCCTGCTCCTCTAACAGTTTCATATTAATGTTAATAACTACCATTATGTTTCTGCTATAAAAAAAAAAAAAAAAAGATTTCAGATGAAGCTGTTCTGAAGGCTCCTTATTTGTTCATAAATATTCATCTGCTGTTAGGTATTTCTATTATTTTGTCAGCTGTAATTGTATTTAAATCAGCCACAGACAGGTAAATGAATCTGGTACGCCTATCATAAATAAGCTGGTTAATAGAAGACTCCAGGGCACAGTACCAGAGTATTAATTGATTGTGTGTATGCTCTCGTGTCAATTGCTGGAATAATAAAAACCATACTTGTTACACGGTGGAAAGGTAACATTGCTGTATTGATCAGAATTGTACGGGCTGTTTTAGAGGCTGCTGACATTTCTGTACTAAAGGACTACTATGCAAAAAGGATAATGTTTGCCAGAATTCAATGGAACTTAAGAGTAATTCCGAAAATTTTTAGCTGACTTTTGCCTCATGTGCCAACATTGGGAAGACTAATGTCAATGAGCTGTTGCAATTGCGAACATACAGCTACTTAAAAAAAAATGTATTTCAGCTAACACAAATAAACAGACCTACAACTTTTAAAGGTTATCTCAGCATCGCAGATAATAATTTGTTGCTATGATATGTGAAAATATTTTATTAAACACTAATGACGTATTTTTTTAATACGCTAAAAAAAGAACAAAAACGGTTGTGATACATTCGCCTTTGTGTCTTGCCCTTAATGACATTCTATAATTTGAACATTATTGGAAGTTTCGTTGAAGAGCTATTTAAGTTTAAAAACCGGGTGTCTTGCGAATGTCGAAATTGAAACTAAATTTACCGTAGTAGGAGGACACTTGAGCGTGTAGTACCTAGTTGAAGCGAAAGACGCCGGACAGGTAGGCTAACTTGTTGATTTCATTAAAGTATGTATCTCCAGTAAACCTGCAAACTACATCGGAACCGGTATAAACTTTCCGTTATAAACGCATAGCAGCTTCTTGCAACTGTATTTTTAAAAACAGCTGTGTAACGTTTCTAGCTTGCTAGCTACCTAACAGTTAACTGTCGTACCAACGCACAGCCAAAACGTCGTGAGTTTCAGTACATAACTTATCAATAGTAATGCGCTAGCTAAAAAGCTAGGTAGGTAGTTGACCAAACCCTGAATTATGTCTGTGTCGCAATTAATACATCGGGTGGCTGTAGAAAATACATGTATTTAAGATGGATAGCTAGCCTAGCTGCCTACAATCAAAGTGACGTAAACGGTAACGTTGGAGCCACCTATGTATATTGCTAACATTAGAAAGCGAGCCCACCTAAGACTATCACGTTAATGTACAACTTTATAGCTGTCACGTTGAACAACTTTGGGACGTTCAATGCAGGATGAAGTTTGCACAGAGCCTTATGACAGTTGTTCACAGGCTAACGGTGCAGTGTTATAACTTCAGGTGTTTTTTATTTTGACTAGCTGTAACAGGTCAAGGAGAAATGATGCCCTTTTCAACTATCCGTTAACTTTTAGCATCGCTTTAAGATCAGTAGTGAAATAAATTATCCTAGAGTTAATCTGTGAAATTGATTATAGTAGAGACTGCGATATATTTGAATGGTCGGAGTTTGGGATTTCCATCCAACAACTGAAAAACATTGTGGCCCAGTGTGAAACTATAGAGTAGATTAAACAAGCGACACCTGCAAATCCAGTTCTGTAATGGAGGAACTATTTTTTGTTGATTGGAAGTAACAACAGTATGATGAAGTGAGCCAAATTGTGAGAACCATGTGTTGACTCGCAGGAGTTAACGACTTACTGCATTTTTGTTTAGGTTGCCTTGTGTTGTGTACGTGCTGTTGTCCATTGTGTAGTGAATAGAAAACACCAGTATGACCCCTTGTGTTGCCCGGTACACAGGAAGTTCCTTGGGCATAACGGTAACAGCAGGGCTGTGTCAGAGAAGGTTGAGAGTGTGTCACTGCAAGGGGTCTAGATGGCTGACCTGGGTGCAGCCACCATGATAGCCAAGTTGCTACACGTGTTCTGCCTCTCCACCTACTGGGGCATGCAGATCTGGGTCACCTTTTTTTCAGGTAAGTGCTTACACTTATACCTTTCAACCAGAAAAAGTGAGTTAATTTAAGTATTAATCATTGAAACATTGGAGTCTCAGTTTTATTTACTGATGAATTTACTGATGTTGAATATAAAGGACAAGCTGTTTTACTTGAATGCTTCTTCTGATAAGCAAATTCCTACTGATAAGTTTTTTTTTTTTTTTTTTTTTTATTTTTTTTTACGTAGCATTTGTGCTGGCCAACAATCTGAACAGACACACGTTTGGGTTTGTCCAGAGTCGACTGTTGCCTGTCTACCATCACGTTGGCTCTGCTTGTGCCTTCTTTAATCTCCTTATCTTTGCAATGTACCATCCCAGGGACCAGATGAAAGAAAATGAGGTCTTCCAGGTATAGTAATCAAGGCATTTTTTCAGCCATTTCCCTAGGATCTCTGTGAGGGCTATCCCTGGCAGTCCAGAAAGTGGTTCTTCCAGTGCTGAAGTGTTATTCTAATGCATACGGGGACAGGGCTCATTTTGCAAATTGTGGCTTAAGTGTGCTTGCTCAGTGTATTCGTCTTTTATATAAAACCACAGAATGTTTCTCTCCTCTCCCTCTTTTCCAAATCCCAGGTCTTAATTTTCTTTGTGTGTGTGACAATAGCCGCCCTGAATGCACAGTGCTTCGGTGCGATGACTTCAGAAATCATGGCCGACATGCACTTCATTGAACAAAACTGTGGACTAGGCCAGGACATTTGGCTGTCATCCAGCTCTGAGGCCTATGTGAAGTTGTGCCAGTCTGATGCAAACTACAAGAGGCTGAACAGCCAGATATGGTTCTACCACTCCCTCTCCTCCCTGTGCAACCTCTGCTGCATCTTTTGTAATGGCTATAGCCTCTACTACTTGGCAGAGAACCTCACTAATCTGTAAGTTCAGCAAGACTGGTCCCACATTCTTTTTCCACTTACTTGTATCTGCCCTATATTGCCCTGTATTGACCTTACTTGTATCAAGAATAATCCATGAATGTTAACAAAGCAAATTGGTTTTACTAATGCTTGAAAAGTATTGGAGGAGATTTCCTTGTCCTCTACTGGATACTTGCACTGTGTACTGTATGCTATCAGATGATTGGAGTGTTTTATACTTTGTTCCTAAAACAGTGCAATATTTATTTATTTATTTATGAAATAAACTATAATTATAGTTCTTGGTATACTTATATTTCATTGAAAACATTATTCAGTATAATTATAGTTCTTGGTAATAATTATATTGTATTGAAAACATTATTCAGTATGTACAGTAAAACATATTAGCAAATTATTCAGTGACTCAAATTCAAATGATTAGACACAACATTGTCCTGACTAGTTCTGGAGAGAATATGAAGCAGGGGAAAAGAATTGGGTTTGCATGGAAACTCATTAGTTGAACACTTAACAAGTGGTAGCAGGTGACTTTGTCAGCGAAACATGTTGAACATTATCCAGACTGTTAAATGTTATGTCACATGGGGACATTGTTTTATTAGAACTCTAAATTAACTATGTCTCCTCAGCATTCAGAAGAACTCAAGAAAGGATAATGATTTAATAAGTTCCATCTCAAGGTCTTTTTGAATGCAAAATTAAAAAAAAAAAAAAAAAAACAAAACACTGAAATAAAGTGACTATAGCACTCCCTTCTCTTTAGTGGGTTTGTCCATATATGTTTGTATAATGGTTTTTGTCATTTGTAATTGGAGAAGCCCATCCTCTGGACGTTGTAAATATAGCAACAATAAGTAAAATGGGTATTTCCTATTGCCCTTCTACCATACATATTACACAGTGTTACCCATTTTGTGTAATCATTTATACAACTGGCTATTCATTGGAGTAATTTAAGACTCAGGGATACAATGGCATTTAGGATTAAAAAGATAGCAACTTTTAAGTCAGGAGTAATGTGCATTGCCCCACTCTTCTATTATTGGCTGTGGTGGAGTTCCACAGAGGCCTGACCTCTCACCTGGAATGACTGCACCATTGCCCAGGCACTTTAGCAGTCTGGTGAGCATGCCAGAGTTGATTGTCAATTTCTACAGTAGTCCTGTTGTAAGGCAAGGGTAGGCTTTTGCCCATGTGCCTTCTCTACACAGGAGTATTATAAGGGTAACTGTAAGTGCAGCTGTATAATGCATAGATTACTCCCAGATGCAAAACAGAGGTCTGATGGGTCATACTAGCTGATTTCCTCAGAAAGTTATGGCTGGATGTAACTTCACTCTTTACTCAGAATGTAGTAGCTCAGGTTTTCCTGGATGTGGTTGTTTTAAGCAGAGGAGCCCTCAAAACCAGTTCATCTGTCCTCATTCTCACACTGCTGTGTGTGGGGGGTGCAGTCAGCTGCCATTAGCCTTTGAGCCCTGCCCTCCTTCACTGTGTGCATACCTAGCCAGTAACAAATACGAAATGGAACAAAAAGACTACACAATGACCATTAGATTATCAGTACAGTAAAAGGCTGTATTTTTCTTTTTTTAAGCAGGTTTCATAAAGATTGCAGTTCAGTGCATGTATTTTAACCATGCACTGCATTGTTCTGTTGACATTGGCTGCTGTGGAAGGCTTGTGACAAAGAGTTGCATGTTGAGAAATACCTTTGTAGCCAGCTTACTCGATGAGAGAACCTTGTATATTTCATTTAACTCTTATCATATGTGCATTAGAAGAAGGTGATAATCTGCTTGAAAGAAGCATACGTTTACATGTCACAAGGTGTTGTAAACTTATGAAAGAATGCAGAATAGAGGTTCTGTTCTTATCACTTATAGACAGCTCAGAATGGGTGTCAGTGGATGTGGACTTTGGATATTTTATTTTTGAAAATTATTCAGGGTTGTGTTATTTTTTCTTTCTTGTATTAACATTGCACCTGAAGTGATTGGTTTGAGACTGCCCTGCCCTACTGTGGAATGTGACAGAAAGGCTCAGGGTTGCTACTTTTTCTGTTGGCTCTACCAGCCTTGATGTATAAAAACTGTATGTGTACTTGTTATGATTGTGTGGAAATACCTTTATCTTAAGCAAGGTTACACAAACCCCCAAAATAAGGGCAGTAATGAAGTTTCTAATTATCAGGTTTGTTGTTATTGAGAGGGATGAAGGACTTTGGTAGAGGTATTAAGAGATCACATTGGTTTGCAAAGGTCATATGTGTGTCAGTATAGTCAGATGGCAGCTTATTGAAACATCAGCATACACTTCCAATGACTGTAAACTACACACTGTGAGTCATTGTTTTTTCAGTGTACCATTTATTTTTGCTGCCATTTACAATGGTGACTAAATGCATATTTTCTGTAATTTACTGTAATCTGTATTTTCCATTGGAATGCAATATTTGCAGGTGCATTATTTACAATTTAATAGCATAGACATGAATGTTCTTTAAACTGCTTTGTATAGTGTGCTGAATTTAAGTCATATGGTTTTGATTTTAGTGGAATTTAAGCAGCTTATTTATATTTCTCCAGGGTCAGTGGCTTTACCTTTTTATTGTCCTGGACATGAAGTTCATGAATGTTTTTCTTTTTTCTTTATGTATTTTTGTAAGAAATGTGTATATCAGATGTGTGAACTTCTGAATTTAATAAATGTTAAACTTAATATGTTTCTAAAAGAACAGGTGGAGAAAATGTAGATACTCACTGTCTACTATTGAAATGAAAACCATAGTTATTTAAGACTAAAACTGTATTGCTGTCCTCTTATTGATGGTGATTTTGTGTTACAAGTTTGTGTCAGGGCAGTTCAATTTGACTTGGGAAGCTTATGCTTTGTTCTCTGTATCAAATAAATGTACAGAAATAACCTGAACTGTCTGGCTGTATCTGTGTAATTCTTTCCTTAAAAAAAAAAAAAATTCTTGTGTGTGATTGATGATGTGTCTTTATGAAAGAGCTATACTGCCAAGAGCATTTCAGGATAATAAAATACATGGGTTGATCTGTAATTAAACCAAACTATTGTATGGAAACAAAGCAAAATGCTAGAATAACATAAGAAATGTTTAATGTTCTCATTTGCTTTTTATAATGTATAATTTGTATTATGTTGACTACACTGAAGTACAACACTACAAAACTGCTTAAAGAGGACATTAATACAATGAATGAGTAAGTAAACTGACAAATTAGAAATGGGCATGCTATTAGTCTCTCCCCCCAGCAAAATTTTCATTGCTGATTTTGATTGAATAAAAAATGAAAAACTACACATGTAATTTGGCTTCACCAAAACAAAGCAATAAATTAAAGAAGGACTGAAATGTTATATAAAAAATGTCATTTAGGTATGGCAGGCAGCTTCCAGACTCTGAACTCCTAACACATTCAAAACAGAATGAAAGCCAGACTGCAAAGCCTGCTATAAAGACTTACAAAATGCCATTAAATTGATTGTCTTCATTTACATTTTGTTTGTAAAGTGTGAGACTTTTGATGAAGCTGATTAGAGATGGTATCCTGTTCTTCTCGTCTTTAACTGTTACAACAAAGTGTAAGTTATTCGAATAGTTTGTCCCTCCTTTGTTTCCGTGGTGTCGCTGTTTGGTTTCGTACTATGTGCATGGCTGTCAGCAGAGGTTAGCCAACTATGCTAGCGTTCCCTGAGTCGTGCAGTATAACGCCAGCATTGTTTCAGCTTATTCATTGTGGTTTGATGATGCGATAGACTAACACTCCGCTTGCCAGACTCTTTTGTACCCTTTTCTTCGATACAGTTGATTAGGTAAGTAATGTTATGGTCAACTTAGCGAGTTAGCTGGCTATCTGTGAATGGGAAGTAATTGGCTAGTCTAGCGAGCTACCACGCTTTCCATCTGCTTCTCGTAGAGATAAACTTAGAGCTAGCTAGCAAGTTAGATAGTATTGCACGTATCAGACGTAGCATTTATTTTCATGGATTACTGTAGGATGTGCGGGTGTGCCATTTTTAGACAGTTCACTAGCTAACTGTAATAGCTAACTACTGTAGCTAACTATATAGCAATCTTTAATT
The DNA here is from genome assembly GCF_013368585.1 of Megalops cyprinoides. Lineage (NCBI taxonomy): Eukaryota > Metazoa > Chordata > Actinopteri > Elopiformes > Megalopidae > Megalops > Megalops cyprinoides. The sequence continues at coordinate 50,113,585 of NC_050584.1, read as the reverse complement.
TTCTGTACTACAGCTACAATAGCTAGCTAGATACTGACCTTGAAAGTGAAGCTGTTCGGCAGCATTCCAGTGTGCGATGAGTCAATTAATGTATGTCAGTTTCCTGCTGAGCCATTGACGAGTTGTATGATCAGGGTCTTTGTTGTGTTTATGGGATTTTTTCATAACGTCGCGATGGTTCATTTACGTCACATACTGAGGTATTTAAAATAGTGCTATGGCAAGTTATTAAAGTTGTGTGTCCTGCAGTGTGACTACAATGTTTATTGATGTCCCAAAGAGCCATAATTAGAATAATGCACCTACAACTAATAAACGCTAATGACGACTACGATAATTTGGTCAGAATTGGTCTTTTTTTTGCTACTAAAGGTATCGACGAAATATATCCTTTGATAAATTAAATATTGGTGATGCTGATATTGCTGTGTGGTTTTCCCCGGTAGTGTTAATGTACTTAAGCCTATGATGGACGCTGTGCTGTGGCAATGTTGGCGAAGGCTGCTACCCTGTCAGCCAAGGGTTCTGACACAACCTAAAAGGGTTCTCTCCGGCTTCACTGGGCAAACACTGAGGGTCGGCACTGCCCGTTCCAATCACACACCTCCACTGCTGGTGTCACGGCTCTTCCAGCCTTCCAACCTGCGTGAGATGAAAGAGCCAGGGCCGGAGGGCCAGGCAGGAGAGATGACCTGCCGGAGCCAGAAACTGATGATGAAGGGTGGTCTCATCTACCCCTCCAATCCGGGCTGTTACTACTACCTCCCAGCCATGGTGCGTTCCATGGAGAAGCTGGTGCGACTCATTGATCAGGAGATGCAAGGCATTGGAGGGCAGAAACTGGACATGCCCAGTCTGTGCTCTGCAGAGCTCTGGCAACGTAGTGAGCGCTGGGACCTCATGGGAAAGGAACTGTTCCGGCTGAGGGACCGTCACGGGGCAGAGTATTGCCTGGGGCCCACACATGAAGAAGCAGTCACTGAGCTGCTGGCCTCACAAGGCAACCTGTCTTACAGACAGCTCCCCCTGCTGCTCTACCAGGTACTATGCAGACAATAGCAACACTAAATAATGTGACTAGTTGTTATTTGTGAAATTCCTTGTCTATAGATTTTTTTTATTTGATGTGAGCTGCATCACAACTTTAGTGTTATGACTGGATAAATTTCACAGGATAAAGGTACAAAATAAAAAATTACATTATTGGGGCGGCAGTGTAGCATAGTGGTTAAGGAGCAGGACTCGTAGGACTCGTAACCGAAAGGTTGCCGGTTCGATCCCCGCTGGGGCACTGCTGCTGTACCCTTGGGTAAGGTACTTAACCCACAATTGCCTCAGTAAATATCCAGCTGTATAAATGGATAACATTGTAAAGAACTGTAACCTATGTAAGTCGCTTTGGATAAAAGCGTCTGCTAAATGAATTAATGTAATATTTAACATTTAGACTTTTTTTCACATTACCCATTTATACAGCTGCATATTTACTGAGAAAATTCTGGGTTAAGTACCTTGCCCAAGGGTACAACAGCAGTGCCCCAGCAAGGAATCGAACCGGAAACCTCGCGTTTAGGAGTCCTGCTCTGTACCCCTATGCTATACCGGCATTCTTCTAGTTTTCCTGAATAGTGTTCTGATGCCAAGACCATTTGGTTAACTGAATGTGACCTTTCTTGGTGCTGTAGGTAACGCGGAAGTTTCGGGATGAGCCCAAGCCAAGATTTGGACTGCTGCGGGGCCGGGAGTTCTACATGAAGGACATGTACTCCTTTGACATTAGTGAAGAGGCTGCCCTTATCACCTACCAGGCCGTGTGCCAGGCCTACAATCGTCTGTTTTCCCGTCTGGGACTGCACTGTGTCCAGGTGCAGGCTGACACTGGGAACATTGGGGGTAGACTGTCCCATGAGTTCCAGCTGCTGGCAGACATTGGCGAGGATAGGTTGATGGTCTGTGGGAATTGCGCTTTCTCTGCCAATGCAGAAACTATAGAACCAGGTCAGACGGATTGTCCACAGTGCAGCAGGGGAACACTGACAGAGTCAAAGGGTATTGAGGTGGGGCACACATTCTACCTTGGCACTAAGTACTCACACATATTCAATGCTACGTACAACAATTCCCAGAACAAGCCTGTGGTTGCAGAGATGGGTTGCTTTGGTCTGGGAGTCACGCGTATCTTGGCTGCAGCCATTGAGGTACTCTCCTCTGAAGATGCCATCCGCTGGCCAAGCCTGCTGGCACCCTACCAGGTCTGTGTCCTGCCTCCCAAGAGTGGCAGCAAAACAGCAGAGTTAGCTGGTGTAGCAGAAGAGCTCTGCCATAGCCTGGGGGAGTCGCTACAAAATCTCAAAGGGGAAGTAGTCCTGGATGACCGCACACAACTGACCATTGGAAAGCGTTTGAAGGATGCCATCCGTTTAGGATACCCGTATGTGATTGTGGTTGGGAAGAGTGCAGCTGATGAGCAGCCACAGTTTGAGGTGCTCTGCCAGCAAAGTGGAGAGACAGTGTTTCTCAGCAGGGAGGGGCTGATGGACCTCTTGGGAAATGCAGAGACAGTCTAAACTGAAATTCTGTACTCTCCTCAAACATTTTAGAGTCTGTGGGACTCCTGGACAAAGGTTGTCAATAACTTGAAAATAAAAGACTGCATACTCAAAACTGATTGAATGCCTTTGATCTTCATTAAAATAAACAGGACTCTGAATTAATGATGAAGTTAGTGGAGTAAAATGTATGCACAGTAATATCTAGACAGTCTTTCCACTTCTGTGTTTTTGAGGGAAATATTGATGTTGTCACCTTGAGGAGTCGTGTTCAGGGTGACTGACTAAAAGTAGACATAAAAGACCATGATGATAAGATGCCATCTAGAGCCAAAATTACTTACCCCAGTTCTAGAATGCACAACCTTTTATGTTGCATTTCATAAATATACAATTTAAGTCAAGTTGAGTTCTTATGGAAATGGCTTTTTCTTAGCAAATAATCCCTCTTGTATGAATTGCATTCATTAATCTCCATTTGTGTAACGTATTCCAAATCTCTGATTGTTTCTTGTGTTTGAAGGTTTTGCTGGTTCAGTTCCTTGCCAGAGCATACAGTTAGAGGCTTCACTTTTGGTAGAATTTCAGGACTTACAATTCAGCACTGAAAGAGAAAATTTCTATTTACCAGTGAGTTTTGAATCCACAATGTGAAACACAGACCCTTTCTGTAACCCCAGAAGTCTGGCCAGGACATTTTTCAAAATGGGAAAATGTTGGAGGTCATTCCATTCTAAATATGAGTTTGAAAAAGAGAATTAAAAACTAAAATGAATTAAAAAATGCCCATTGATAATATTCTGAAACACCCACCCCTATGAAAAAAATAAAACTGCACTGCACTATAGAGGATATGGATATATTTCAGTTCAGCCATAGTAATGTAAACATTTAATAGGACAGAACACAAATTAACAGTTGTGACCACAAATTAAATAGTTGTTGGCCGACACAGAAACATAGCAGAACTGTCTTGAACATAGCTAATGTTTCCCATCCGATGTAGTTCGCTGATGCACTGTCGAAAGCACGTTGTTGTATGTAATCTGCCCGATGTGTGACTTTAGAACCATATCAGCATTCCCAATGTCATTGGTCAATTTGTGGTAACATCTGTGTTACCATTGGTGCCTGTCACAGAGGCGGAATAAAAATAGAAAAATGAACCAGAAGCCCCGCCTTCTCACAGTAAGGCCAATGAAAACAAAGAAATGGCAGGTTAACGACCAACCAAAACCTACTGTGTAAGTGGTTCTATAATATAACATTCAGGTCTGGATCGCTGGCTCACGGTGGAAATAATTCGTGACTGTAGATTGGTGTTATACAAGCGAAAATTCGTGATTTTTGTGAAATCCCAGGAAACCGAGACAGGGTTAAACCCAGGGTTAATCTTAAAAGTGTAGTCTGTACTGAAGTTAATAAAATGAGTTCACATACACAAGACAACGAGAGCGATGATGGGATGGACGAGTTTATGGACAAATTTGCCACACAAAAATACAAAGGCGCTTTCAACGAGGACAAATGGGAGGAGGTAGGGATCATCGTTTTTCACAAATATCCCTGCATTAGCAATGTACCGATAGGTAGGTTCGTCTGTGGAAATTAAGACTTCGTACTGTCAGTGCTTTAACACGCGTTCCTAGCAAGGTAGTACGTATTTGCGAGCTACCGAGGCAGTCGCCAAAGTGAACTTCTGATTTATGTAAAGTTAGTCCCCCATACCCCCCGTAATTTACGCCCATGGTCTGCAATGTACTTTATCGGCGTGGTCAGAATGAACCTCTAGCGATTTTGCCAGTGTCATTACCCCTATTTCTCGTCTTGGTTTGGAAAAAAAAATCTAAGTTTCATGCCTTTATTACCCTGCTTCCCCCTGCGTAGGAGTTTGACAAGATTCCCATGTTCATGAAGAAGGCCCCCGAGGAGATCGACCCCAAAACACACCCAGAGCTGGCCTGTCTGCAGTCCATCATTCATGATGACGACAGACCACCAGAGGGTAGTTTGCTTATGTTAACTGTCTAATCCCTCTTTCGATCTACTGCTGGAAATAATCTGTTATTTAGTCACAATACTGATGCTTTGCAGTAGGGTTTTCATATATTATTTTTGTAAGAATTTAGCACAGGCTGGTTTTGAGTTTTTATTTGCTTTAATATCTAACACTTTAACATTGATTTTACTCCCCAAAAGCTACAGTACCATACCAGCAAAAGTTTGCAACTAGTGAGCTTCTGGTCTGGATTTATCAAAGGATACAATTCATGCATTCTGCCAGGGTGGTTAATGTTTCATCAGCTATTCTTCTCAAGTTCAGATGTGGATGTAGGTGAAGAGACCTTTCTTTTTCTCCTCAGAGCAAGCCAAGAGCCTCAAAGATGAAGGGAATGAATACTTCAAGGAGAAGAACTACAAGAAGGCTATAGTGGCATACACCGAAGGATTGAAAAAGAAATGCAGTGATACAGACCTTAACGCCGTCCTGCTTACAAACAGAGCAGCCTCACACTTCTACCTTGGTACTGTGCCTTGCTCTGTGCTCTTCTATACTCTCTTGTATGGACCTAGAGAAGAAACCTCCAGTCAGTCTGTTCTGAAAGTGTATCATCAGTGTTTGTGAATGTTTCACTTGAATTGAAGTTGGTCTCAATAGGTGTGGGGTAGGCGCAGTTTCTTGAGCCATGGTGTTCTTGTTTTGTAGGTAATATGCGGTCTGCCTTGAATGATGCTGTAGCTGCCAAGAAGCTGAAACCAGACCACCTTAAGGCACTGATAAGAGGTGTGTAAATGGGAAATTTTATTAGGAGACATATGCGAATAAGTCAGCCAAATGCACAGTACTCCATTACAATACATTTAAAGCTGCCTGGCACAGAAGGTTACCACGCCATGCTGTGAAAATTGACGGACATCATCTGTTCTCAATCTGTACCTATGCAGGTGCCCAGTGTTGCATGGAACTGCGCAACTATGGCGAAGCCTTGCAGTGGTGTGAGGAGGGCCTCAGAGTCCAGGCCAAGGACAGGAAACTGCAGGAGCTGAGAGCCACAGCTGACAAGCTGAAGGTAAGAGCAAGTGGACGGTAGGGTAGCATCTCCAGCAGGGATCCACAAAGCTGCTGAGGTGCAGATGATTTGCATTTCCAGGAAGCGTCCTTCAGTGGGTGCTGTCTGTTTCATCAATATGTTGTGACAAAGCGCATCACATACTGCAAAGCTTGGACTCATTGTCATTCCTAATCACTGTGAGACATTAGTTAGTGAATGCGTAATGGACTTGGGAGAAATGACCATGGGCTTGCCTTATGTTAGAGGACGATGGAGAGAGATGCCCGGAAAGCAAAAGCAAAAGAGAAAAAGGATCGCTGTGAGAGAGAAGCTCTCCTTGGGGCCATCCGGGTGAGTATGATACTTAATTTCTGCTATGTTATGTTTGTGTGACCCAGGGACTTTGCTTATATTTTGGCTTCTCGGTTAATGATTACTACTGCGAAGTCTAGGCATCAGCCTCATTGAACAGTCCAAGACTTGCTGTGTATAACTGTTTATTACTGACCTCATTAGACAAGATATATGAAAAGCTATTATCCCAAAAGGTTAAATTTGTTCTTTGGCCCAAATATAATAGAAGAAAAAAACAAACTCCAGCAGTCAATATAGTAATATATTAATACTTAAAAAATGAAATGAATAACAAATTCCTGGCCTTTAAGATGATCAAAGGCAGTTGCAGTGGGTAGAAGTGTTTTTGTTTTTTAAAGTAAATGCCCTGACTGACAACATAAAATAAGAATCCTTAGAGGGATTATTGCACATTATCCAAAAAAGGGTGTGGCAGCAGGAAGCAAACTAGCAAAATGCTTGCTGATGGTTTTTTGCTGTATAGGACTGTGAGGGTTGACAGATGTGTGTTTTGCAGAAACGTGGCATCAAGTTGTTGAAGCCAGAGCATCCCTCTAAGCGTAGTTCAGACTGTGAGGAGGACGATGAAGGGGACTGTGGCACAGCTGCGGCTTTGGCAGGGATGGACCTAGATGGCCTGTGCTCACAAGAGGCCACTGGATCGAGAGTGTTCCTGGATGAACACGGTACTCTGCATTGGCCTGTCCTCTTCCTGTATCCTGAGCACCGGCAGACAGATTTCATCTCTGCATTTAATGAGTCTTCCAGGTATGCAGACTGGACATTGTTTTCATTGTTTTGTGGTATTTGTTATCAGCGTGGGGATTTTCTTGATGAAAAGTGTGGTATAGGGGGCTCCCAAGTGGCTCAGTGGGTAAAGCCCTGTAGCTCAGACAGCGCTAGTCCAATTCTTGGCCATGTCATTAGTCCACAGCTTTGGACATTGGCTATGTCTTGCTGCGGTAATGTGAGATGCCTCTGAGGTCTAAGTTGTTGTCAGCGAGAGATATGTTGGCGGTATTTCAGTGCATAAAGTAGCTGTTGGTCAAAGGTAAGTATATCACAGGCCTGTATGTCTCACTACAGCACTTTCTGTGATGAAATGAGGGAATTCACAATGTGGGAAGCTTAATGCTCATTTGGCAATACCAAAGATGTAAGAAAAAAAGCGTAGTGTTAAGCTTGCCACAGTTTACTTAAAATATTACCTGAATGTACTAAGATCTACTTAGATGGGTACCCTCACTCAATAATTGGTGGATAGTTTTTAAGGTAATTCACCAATTAAGACAGGTAGCATTTTTTATCAAAGCATATAAAAATATGTGCTTCTGTGCCAAAATGGCATGTTCCTGTTATGTACTCAAACTATTCACACTGAACAGTTTGTGCATTTTCAAAACTTTCAACAGAATACTGAATAGTTTTGCTGAAGATGACTGTTTCAGCAAGTCAAATCACTTTGATGCAATGGATTTTTCTCTCCCTTAGCTTCACGGATCACTTGACAGTCATGTTTGGGGAGGAACTTCCTCCCTGGGACACTGACAGAAAATATCACCCTCAGAACCTAGAGGTGAGTATCTTGTAAGGATAAGGACTTGTGTATTGAAATCATTTGAGCCTATGCTATTTACATTTTTTTCAGGTGACATGAGCACCCTCTTGTGGCTGAAGACGTAAAAACACTTCTGGCAAGACTTAACGCCCAGAATTTGCGATTTGTCATGATAATGTACATTATTATTAGAGCTGTTTTAATATGAATATTTATAGCTGTCTTTTTATTTTATCTATATTCTATTTCCTTTAAATATTATTTAATTTTTTAAAGAAGGGCAATTGCAGTTTTTCAGGAGACTATATACAAGGATTTCAGTAATTTGGCCCATGGGTTTATGTTCTGCGGGCTGTTTTGTTGTTCTGTTTTGGTTCTTAAATGCTGCTTGGTCTGCCAAACAGTTGTACTTTGAGGACTATGAGACAGAGCAGCTTCATCAAGTTGACTTTCAGACCACCCTTCTCAAAGTCTTGCAGCATGACAGGTAACCAGGACTTTTTACCTCACTTCTTTTTAATGTTGTAGTTTTTCAATGTGGCAAATATGTATACATATGAATAATAAGGAAAAGTTTCAGATAACATGCAAAGTTAAATCTTGTGTGATAACCTGAAAGTTGTGTTACTGAAACTTCTTTGCTCTCTCATTTCAGGTGTTTTGTGAAAGCAGGCACCCCTAGTTTCATTATCTTGGTCAAAGGGTCTGCATTCTGTAAGGACTTCTTGTCTGGGAAGAAGGTTCATAGACTGAAACTGAAATGAAGTCAACAACATGAGAACTACATTGACTGAAACCTGCACGGGTCATCAGTCAAACCAGCAGAGACCTACTGTTGAGGCACTCTTGACTTGTGACCCCTTTGGCTTGTTTAACAGGGGGGAGTTTGTGTACTGGAACACTTTAATGGAAATGAACTAAATTCTTTTTTTTAAATAACAGGCGTATTCAATATCAAAGAAGAGGTATTAATCACAAAAATGTATATGCACGTGTCTGTGGCAGATAAGGATATGTGCTAAGCCAAAATAATGTATTCATGCAATTTACACATGTAATGACACTTGCTGGAAACTCCACTAGCCCTGACGTAGGAGAATGCCTTCCATTAGTGAAAAGAAGTATATTAAACCCCTTGTATACTGGGCTTTTCCATTTTCATTGGAGATAGTTTATGTAACTGAATGTACATAATCAAAATCTTGTTACAGTTTTGTGGTCTTTAGGGTTCTTAGCAAAGAATATTTTGAGAAAGAAGGTAACTTGCTTTCTCCTGTAAATATCTGAGCAGAACATCAACCACTGACCTTGTCCAGTGCAGACAAAATGCAAAATTTCATCAAAAAATGAAATTTCTTTCTGGGTGCTTTGGTTGGAGTCCTCATGGAAAGGATATAAGCCACATTTGCAGCTCAGGGCACATCTAGAGTATGGAGAATACTAAGGTGAAGAGGTGGAAAAAGGTGGAGGTCAGGGAAAGACTGGTTTCTGTAAAATCAGTCTTTCAAAAGAGTGACATGGAATTTTCACAGACATGATAACTAAAGAATCTTTTAAATTAAAACTCCATTCAGAAAAGGAATCGTTACATTTATTGCATCAATCTTCACATTTGTGTCTACGAAATGTATTATTTCCCTTCATAGTACATTCCCAGTAACTCACAGTAATTTTGTCTTCACATGCATCACCTAGTTTCGACCTATGGCAATGCTTTAATGAAAGACAAGTTGGAATACTAAGCAAGGGTGTGCTTGGTGGTTTTGGTGCTGTTTGGTAACTAGATTGTACTTATGCTAATGTGCACAACTTGTGTCAGCAACCCAGGTCTTGATGAGCCAAACTAAAAAACAATTATGTTACAATAAGCCAAAGTCTATGTATTCATCTTTACCAGATCCATAGCAGTGACAGCAAGCATTGTGTTAAGAAACGCAGTGAGTTTTATGACTGAATTTGTGTTCCTTTGCTCGCCCCACTCTTTGCTGCTCTTGTATCCTCCCTCACACTGACATTGACCGGGCCAGCGTCCTCTTCTTGGCCGGTAGCTTGGGCTGCACTGTCTCTAGCAGGAGGCGCACCAGATCCGTGCGGCCCAAGCGCACCAGCGCGCGGGAGAGCTCGGCCACCTCTGCGGTGTGCGCTCGGCACAGGGACTTCAGCTCCGCCTGCACCGTCTCGTGCGGGTACTTCTCCTCGGCGCGCCGTACCCACACCTCCAGCTGGCCAATGGCGGGGCCCGGGTCGGCGCCGCTCTGGGAGAAGAGGGCCAGCAGGGTCTCCAGGAGGCAGCGCAGCGCCGTGGTGTCCCGGCTGCCCGGGGGCTCCAGGTGCAGCGCCCTCTTGAAGCAGTCGGCGGCGTTCTGCTCCTCACCCTTCAGCAGCAGGCAGCGGCCGCGCAGCAGCTGCAGCTCCGGCAGGCTGTCTCCCAGCTCGCACTGCAGCGCCTGCGCCAGGCTCACCAGCGCCGCGTTCACCGCCCCCTCGTCCACCAGCAGGCTCTCCTGCAGGGCGTCCACGCCCATGTAGTAATACACCTGGAGACACAGAGACAAAGTGAGGAAACCTGTGTGCTCAGTGCTTGTGTACACCCACTGGGTGTGAGGGAGACTGCACCCTGATGACTTGAATTTTTAATGTGCATCACATTCCATTTTTCAACTGCAGAGAGTTTCCTACACCATACTCTGTATGTACACACCCATGCTTACTCACCTTCTTTCTATAAGTGCATGTGGCAATAGTTTTCAGGACACCTGCACACTGTGGATAAGAAAATGACTTGCGTGCACATGCACACCCTTACAGGGTGGAGCAATGTGTGGTTGCTGTTCCTGACCGTCTTGCACAGTGAATGGCTGTGATCTCACCATCTTCAATTAAATAACACACCTGGGAGCAGTCTAATAGCGTAGACTTTCTATTCTCATTTTGGTTCCTGCTTAAGTAGGCACCTGTTTCCATAAAGTCAGCACACATAACATGGGGTCTGCTGTTGTGGTCTCACCTGTCCCATCTCCAGGTGTGTCCTCAGACAAGGATGCACCTTCAGTACTCGCTCCAGGTCAGCCTTGGCCTCTGCTAGCTTCTGTCGGTCCGGTATGCCTGCTAGACCCAACTTGGCTTTGTGCAGATCTCTTACATAGGTGGTGACATTGATCTGCAGAGAACACAAGTCATAATCAGCCAGCTGTATTTTTCATTAACTCTGGTGGAACAGGATCCAGCACCACTGGCTTTGATGTCCTCACCTGGGAATGAAAGATACTCAGGAACAGACTTCTTTTTTGGAAGTGAAAAGGAAAAGCATGAATTTTCATGTTTGTTTTAATTGCAGAGAACCATGCTATTGTGTGTATTTTAGAAACTAAAGGTTTGTCTTTTTGCACTTAAACTTTACCAAGGGTCAAATTTAATCTGGTTTGAAGTGATTAAGCACCTTTTTACAGTGTCTGAAAGCGCTTTACAGCTTCGAACTCAGCAGTGTCTTAGCTGTTGATCTGCTCCATTTGGTGTATGAACAATCCCGTCTATACCTGCTTTTACGTGCATTCATCTGCAATATTTACTTTTATCCACACCCTTTACCTGTGACTTTTAAAGCAGCTCCTTCTCTCCCACTAAGCCATCTTTGTTCTTTTGCTGTTCCTTTACTTTTCATTAGAAACAACTGAAACAATGAAAAAGAAAAGATGACAGAAAGTAGATGCTTTTAGGAGTCAGTTAAGAGTGTGGTCTTTCTGTTACCTTGGCACGGGTGCAGTAGGCTTGCCAGTTCAGCTCGGGGTCGGGAAGTACGTTCAGTGCCATGTTACAGATCCCTGTGGCCATCTCATGTTTACCCAACAAGAAGAACACCTTTGCCAGCTGGTTCAGGGTGAACGCGTCCGCTGTGGCAATCTTGATGGCCTGGAGGGGCAGCAAACTCCAGATTCATCCTTCTACACACAGTAATAGCTGTCACACCACCATTCTTGAATGCCCATAGCATTGCCTCTCAGAGGTTTCCTTGTCAAGTTACACCATGAGCCTCATGCCCCAATGCTCGAGACTTCACAAACCCAGCAGCTCTGAAAGTAAGATAAGACTTGGCTCAGCCATAAACAGCCCAATGACCTGAATGGTCTGTGCATACCTAACTGTAAGTCATACAAGATTATCCACAATTTACTGAAACTTTTCCCTCTTCCAGTCCATAAAACTGTTGAGACTGTAATCTGACAAATTTCCATTTCCTTAGCTGGTGTTTCTCCTGTCTAAATACTATATTAAAATGTGGCTGTGAGAATAGATTTATAGTCTACCTGCAGTGAAAATCAAACATCAGATAGGATGCACTATATGGATAGCTTAGGTTTATCTTGATAAATTAAGGGGTTAGTGTTCCATAATTTTGGGAAAATGGGAAAAACAGCATTAAACTTGTAGATTCCTGGGAGCAGGAATTTGTTTTCCCAAAAAAATCTGATGTCACAGTATTGGTTGCCATTGATGTTTTTCTGAAGGGGAGAAAAACTCATCCTTTCAGGTGAGGATACTGCCCTTCGTTAGGTTATATATAAATGAGGGCAAATGACGTAAGATGTAAAATATTTATGGTGACCTGATATTCTGACCTCATAGTCTTGAAAGTTAATGCTTTAAAGTGGAAGCACATTTAAAAGCTATTTTGGTCAATACTGTGCTAACCTATTGGCAAGACCTCATACATAGCTTCCAAATGAACTCACTCACAACTTTTTGATAAACAAAATGGAGGTAAAATTCCACTGCAAGGTAACATTAAGAGAAATAAGCACATTGCTGACTTTTAATATCATAGTAGGATAAGATATCGAAAGTTTATCCCCCCTCCCTCTTGGTTTCCATACCGTCCCGTAGCAGGACAGGGGGTCTGAGCCAGAGTAGCCATAGTCATGGATGGACATGGGAACTGTGGAGAACTCATTCTTCCGCTCCAGCATGACCCCCACATAACACCAGGCCAGAGCTACAGAAAGACAACCAAGACCAGTCAGACAGAGCTGTATGCAATATCTGCCTTTGAAAAGATCACATATGGATGAATATGCTTGATTTAAACTTCTTTGAACTGACTGTATTTGATGCTTAAATGAAAACTTTGATTCAAAAGCTCTGATTCATTGGCCAAAGCTTGTCATATGTTAGATGTGGCACTGCTGCTGAATATGTCAGTTGTCGTAGATGCATTTTGGTATGTTCAGTACCAGAGGGTCTTCATCGTCATCAGGAGTTATGATGTTTTAATGTTGTCAGGTTAAGTTGAGGTAAGTTTGGATAGGGTAAGGCAAGCTTGAAGTCAGTCTGTGCTTAAATTTCAAAGTCAAACAAAAATCTTGGGTGAAAGTTACAAATTTGTCCTACAGATGTCCTAGAGCAAAGTCTCTGCATGAATGTAAACAGTCCCTCTGCTCTGGGAAATCTCTGTTGTTGTTTTGCTATTGCTGGTTGGAACAGAGAGAAATTTCAGGAGCTCACCTTTGTAATGACTTTTGCCAGACTTGAGGGTCTCTGTCAGCAGCTTCAAGGCCTTGTTGTAATATGACAGTCTGCTGTACTCTGAGTCTACCGTCTCCTTCATCATATCATCCAGTCTGAGGGCCAAAAGAAGACAAAACAGAGAAAAACAAAATAAATTCCCTGTATACATCTTTGATTTATAGTCGGTGATATTTTTCCCTGCTTTTTCTAAATCTCAAAGAATGACGTTTGACCAGTAGAGGTCTAGATGCTTATCAAAACATAATATATTAGGAAAATGTTTTGTAGACAGTAGTGACATTACCCATATTAATAGCAGAAGTAATAACAGGTGCTTTACCTGATATACATGGTTGCCATTTTGAAATACCAACTTCTCTTTTCTTCAATAGGTATCTGAAATGAAATAGCTGTATGTTTTCCATATTCAGAACTGATACATTTTCTGTCGATACAATAACAATGACAGAAATATTCAGCTTCATTCTATTAGTTATAAATACACATTACACACCAGAAAAGAGTTTTTGTCACTATCTGCTATGCACAGGTTAGACACATTATGGCAAGTGACAAGTAAATCCAGAATAAACATGTATCCTGGCTCTCACTCACCAGATTGCCTCCGTAGTCTAAAGCTCTGTTATACAGTGTGAGGGCTGCTGTCAGTCTCTCCCTCAAGTCCTCCTCTTTGTCCAGTTCCACATCGTAGGGGTGAGCGTAGGCCTGCTCTGCTAGGCACCGTGCCGCCAGCAGCCTGGGCTCTCCCTGGTCTGGCTCCCCAGACTCCAGCCCCATCAAAGCGGACACCTGCTCCACGCACTCTGCCCCCTCCGTGTCCCTCTTGAGGTGGTCATAGACGTAGCCCAGGTTGGCCCAGGCATTGAGGTTCCCCGGGTCCTCCTTGCAAATGCTCTGGAAGGCCTCCTCGGCCTGCTTCAGATCATCCAGGTGGAAGGCCAGCAGGCCCAGCAGGTTCCTCACAGCGTACTGCTGGAACCCAGCCTCTGCCTCCAGCTCGGCCCGCAGGCTGTCCTGCTTTAGCCGAGTGTCCCGTCGACGCAGCTCCACAGGCCCGCAGGGCTCACAGTTGAGGTGCAGGTCCAGGTGGAAGTGGCCAGGGATGTACTCCATGCCCTCGATCAGAGTCTCGATGTCCTCTTCTGTGCTACCCTCCTCCATTGCTTATCTCCGTCTGTGTGCTCAGTGGTGGAATTCGGCTGTCAGCCCGTACGCACAGACAGGTAAATCTGGTTTAGTGGGTACTGAATGGGAGGGGATAGGACAAGGAAAGACTTGCAAGCTGTCAGACTAGGGCCATCACTTCCCAACTTTTTCCTTGTCAAAGATAATTGTATTTGCATGTTAGAAACAAATACTGCACATTTATTTAGGAATCTGTTTATAGAGATATCAAAAACCCATGCCCTCCCATTATGGATTCTCAATCCTACAATCATCTCCTGAATACATCAGCAAACATTTGCCATTGTCTGTGCCACAGAAAGAAAATTGTTTCATGGGACAGGCACTGACATCTTAATAACAAAAACAGGAAGATTGCAAATGCCTTAGCTCTCAAGTCAATCTGTTGTTCTGTATATTTTTATGTTTATTCTGTAGGTGGAGGCAGCCATGTGATTCATCAGCTCTCCTGCTGCCGTTGCCACAGTAACAGCAGAATGTGACTGATCAGGCTCAAAGGGCTGCTTAAAACTCTCAGCCATGCACCTGTGCTCTCAGCAGTTGTTTGGATACCCCTCGAATGCACTCTCCACCTCATTTCCCCCAAGTTAAAAAAAGAGTGTAGGTGTTCTTGCCTTAGTTAATTCACACTGAAGAACTTGAAGACATGCATGGGTAATGCTTTTCAGTGATATCTTCAGCATGTGGGAAGGAGTAATACTATTTCACATATTTTTGAGTTACTTACAATTACATGACCATCTGTACCTTTATTCAGTTGAATTATTTCGTGAAATTGCTTTCAGCATTTCGATGTTTACAATTGTAATACTCCTTACAACCACCAGAGAGTAGATTTGTCCTTTTTTAACAAAAGGCTTATTAATGCCCACATTCTTGACATTCATGACAGCCCATCTATCTCTCAAACATGATTCTTTTAAAAGACATGTATATTTCAGTAAAACAGGGCTTTTAATTCCAATTAGATTAGTAAGGTTTATTAGTAAGATGTATTGTAGATGAAAACTCATGCAATTATCAATTGAACACCTAAATAAAACCACAACTGTGTGAAGCTTTCCCCTCAGTTTCTTTATGAAACTTTATTCCATTATACACCACCTGGTTGATAATGATACAATTAAAAAGCATAAGACTTGAAAAAGCTACAGCTGGTGTGTGTGTGTGTGTGTGTGTGTGTGTGAAAGAGAGAGAGAGAGAGAGATACTGATGTTCATTAAAATATACCATTTATTCAGTTTGGAATGTCTTATGCCTCAGGTCTAACATAACATTAAGTTATAATCAGTATCATATTTCATACAGGAAAACAGTCCTGCAAACATCTGAAAGTATCAATTGTTCTTACTTGTGCCCTGAACAAAAGCTGAATGCTAATGGCATAGGCTAATGATAGCCCAAAATTTCCATTTACTATTACAGTAACCTAATATTCAATTTATGTGAGCAAATGTCAAGAGTTAGGAGTTCAAGCCTCAGACGGCCCATGATGACAACTTGAATTCCATTTAATTCTGTAACAGTCTCAGATCATATGTGACACATTTTAGTTTTTTGATCTTCCTAACAAAAGCAAAATCCCAGAGTCCTGACTCTGCTATATATTGGGCAAACAGCTTTAATACTGTTCTTTTGCAAAGGTAAGAGCTGTCATTTCCTGTACTGTCTGCAAAGGGATACATTGCACCTCCATGTAAAAATAGCATGTGGAGGTTATTCCAGATGATTTTTCCATTTTCCTCTGACTTTTCATTGGATTGAGCTGACTCCTCTTCCAAGGATGAGAAGCCATTCATATACTGCCATTACTAGAATCATTCCTAGGCTGTTCTTATTAAATTGTTACAATCCTTTCTTAATGTCTCTGACACATTTTGCATTAAATGAAGCTAAGCAGGGACCTTAAAGGTTTATGTGATTTCCCTCCACGGATGTGTAGTACAGTGGGAATGTCCCACGGATAGATGTATATCCTCCCAGACAACCCAGAAGATAGAGAGTCTCTGAACCAACAAAGAGAAATATGATCAGTCTTTTTCTTGAATTCACATTGATCCTTTCCACAGTCTATGGTTTCCTGGTGCTTTTTTTCACAAATAGTTTCCTTCAGTTCAGCTGGAAAAAATGAGGCTGTTGTATTTTTCTCTCTTTTTTTCTATTATCCTCCAAAATGAGTTTAGCATAAGGCAAACTGTTGCCATTGCCCTGCAGCTGTTTAATGATGTCATCACAGTGGGCCCAAAGCCAGAGGAAACACTAAGGTGAGTGTGCAGTGCAGGGGAATACATTTGTGGAGCATGGATCATCTGTACTGTTCAACCCTGCCTCACAGGCTCTATAAACAGACACACAGTCTGTCTGTTAAGAACACCAGTCATGTGATAGTCTGTTTATGACAATTTTCACTGATATACTTTGACCTCAACGTAGTGTTGCATAAAGAAGAGGTGTATATATTGTGATACCTATTGAACTCAGCGATACAGTGGGAACAGTGCTAACGCGAAGTGTGCGTAGGAGGTGGATGATAAATATTTCATATCCCAACTGTTGCCATGGTATTCAGAGTTCTCTCAGTTTCTGAGTCTTTGCAAAGTCAAGCAAAAGGCATTTCTGTTCAGTTTCTGTTGGTAGTGTCGAACACTGGCTATCTGAAGCAGAATGGATTTGTTGAGGACAAGTTAATGAGGATACACACTACCCACACTCTCTTACAACCAATTATTCTTTCTCTGGAGGATTAGGATATGCCCTATATATGTGAAAGACGGCATCTGCTGTTGTACAACTAAGCCGCATTCATCCCACATATTAATCTTAATTATTAACCTTCCCTAACATACATCTGATCTGTTCTGATCTGAGATCAGTGGTGCTGAGAATACCAAACATTGTAATATTATACAGTAGGAGACATTTCTTACTTTCACTCTCCAGTGATCCTCTACATATTTGAAGTGACCTTGATTTTCCCCTCACTCATTGACTTTCATCTGACACTGAATTTCAGGACACTAATTTTTATAATTTTCTATATTTAAAAATTCAGTGATTATGGTAGTGACCAAAATTAGGTACTACTTTTGTAGATTTCATTTGACTACCCTGTCAGGGCCTCTAACGTGGTTATATAATATCTATAAAACCAAAACATTCTATATTTGTCATTACCTTAATCATTTTAGACCATGGGTAAGAGAATACATGATGATATCCTCTGTGAAGATTTAAAGTTAAAAGTGTGGCACCATGGCTCATCTAGGCGCTTTCAGGTTTTTTCAAGTAAGAACTTCCTAAAAGAAGCAGACTGATTCTAGCGTGAGCACTGCCAAAGATCCACTCAGCTCTGCTGCACTAACTGACTGCCAGCGGCAGTAAAAAGGCTTCTTTCCCTCACCATCATGCTGCCTGTGAGAAGACAGGCTCTTCAGCCACTGGAGAAACATGTGCTGGAGTTGAGTAAAATGCCAAATAAATTAACATATTGGTACTGTGTGTGTGTGTGTGTGTGTGTGTGTGTGTGTGAGAGAGAGAGAGAGAGAGATAGGGATATGTCACTGGGTAGTGCAAAAATTATCCAGGACTTATGATATGGCAGGTAGGCACTTAATGGACAGTGAAATGGTTTCTGTCTCAAAAATTTGATGTGATCAGGGCTTGCCCATTTTTGACACAAGGACATCTCTATCTTTGGAGCGACGGATAGCAAGCAGACAGATGGCAGAGATATCATGCACAAGCATCTTCTTTCTCTTCATCTTCTTCTGTACCTAAATGAATAATTGCATGTTTCATATATTGATTTATTGGTTTATTAGTCTGACACCTTCATCCAAGGGAATGTTTGATTAAATAGTAGATATGAGTGAAGAGTGAATTAAAGTTAGATGTTACAGAATTGCAGTATGGTGATGAATGTTTCTATACTGGAAAAATGTATATTGAGTCCTGCAGTAATGGAGTAGTCACTGACTGCAGTTACACTTCCAATCAGACATGTTCCTTTGCTCCAGTGGATTTTGGAATTCTGAAAAATATGATTTTTTTTTTTTTACCCAAACTTTAATTGAATTCTATATCTGTGTCATTTTTAGTCTGACTGAATTGACTGAATATATAGTTGCTCCCAATACAGTGACATGTATTGTATAGTATGATTTAAGTGGGAAAAAAAACCCCGAATATTGACGCTACAGTTACCACCATCTCTACAACCAGCTAATACTTCACAGCAACGTCAACATGACTACATTTATAGCACCAGAAATAACAACAATAATAGTTGTAATATTAGAAGTTGTGGTGGTAATAATTACAGCTGAAGAGTGCCCATACAAGCCAATTTCAGTTTAGCAGGAGTTGGAATCACATGAATACGCATCGTCGGAAACGTGTTTGTACTAGTTATATTACGGTAAGGACGCCATATTACAGTACTTATGGTGGCTAAGTTGCGCTTCGTGTTGTTTTCTGCTTCGGCAGCTTTCATGCAGGTGGAAGCAGCGTCTAGATACTTTGGATAAATATCGCCTGTCAGGAGCAATTTGTGCACGGTATTTTCAGGAAAACTCACAGAAGGACCGTATATTCCACTATGACGATCGTTGCTGCGCCTGTGTAGAAACATGTTTTCTTTGGAAATAGCTGTCATTGTGCGATGCAATACAACATTAGTATCCAGCTAGCTTTTCTGAGCACGATGTAACTTGTAGCTGAGCATCTCACCGGAAAGCTCTGGACATTGTCAAACATTGTAACATTTCAATAGAAATTAAATAAATGGAGGACATGTGGATAATTCGCAGAAAAGTGAAAACGCGACGTTCTTTTTTCACTCAGACCGAAAACGAGGGTGTTTGCAGTATCCAAATGAAATTGCCGCAAGTGTGTGGGCTTTTTTACTGCAGACTGTAGGCAATTATTATAGCTAGCAATTTAGCGATTGCTTTTTCATGATGGAGCAATGGAGGATTTTTTTTCCTTCGAGGCTGAAGCATTTCCTTGTCATTGAAAATGTTTTCGTAAATGGTGAATAGACCACTGTCACTGTAAACGGAGGTAGCTGTTTTAATTGTTTAAACTGTCAATATCCGACCAATAAATAAATAAAGTTACAGAAATAAAACAAGACATCATGGAGGAAAGTAGTGTCAATGAAACCATACCAGATTTAAAAGACCTGGAGCTCAAAATTGGCAGGAAAACGCCGGAGGGACTGCTTAAGTGGATGCGGGAAGATGCCTCGCATCGCGGAGACAGCATGTTCCAGGCACAGGAGGAAGAAGACCTTGGGAGGAAGGGCCTCGCGGAAAAAATAAGAGACTTAAAACTCGAAATGGTAAGATTTTTCATTTTCCTGTCATGACTGTCTCTCTGTAAAGCATACATAACACACAGGTTTTGTTTGGCTGCAAGTGTAGATTCTCATATCCTTATCCTTAATAAAATGTGAAACATTAAATGGCTATTCAGAGTGAGTCACGCATACATTTATCAGCGTAAACCAGTATGCGATCCAAAACGTAGACTGTATTGACCACCCTTCTATCACCGTGTGCGTACATTTCAGTTTCATTTTTTTATATATCATTGTCAGAGTCAGGGTCTCCTGGCAGTCTGCTTGGATAGCTTTTTGGAGAAGAGGTGCCAAAGCTGGTTCTGAAATACATTTGGTTTTATTTGAGGTCTATACAGTTAGGTCCATAAATACTTGGACAGTGACACACTTTTCATGATTGTGGCACTGTAAGCCACCACAATGAATTTGAAATGAAGCAATCAAGATGTGATTGAAGTGCATACTTTCAGCTTTAATTAAAGGGGTTTAACAAAAATATCACATAAACTGTTTAGAATTACAGCAGTTTTTATACATAGTCCCCCCATTTGCAGGGGCTCAAAAGTAATTGGACAATTGACTGAGAAGCTGTTTCATGGCCGGGTGTGGGCTGTTCCCTCCTTATTTCATTAACAATTAAGCAGTCAAAAGGTCTGGAGTTGGAATTTGCATTTGGAAGCTGTTGCTGTGAACTCTCAATATGACGTCCAAAGAGCTGTCAATACAAGTAAAGCAGGCCATCATTAGGCTGAAAAAACAAAACAAACCCATCAGAGAGATAGCAGAAACATTAGGAGCGCCCAAATCAACAATTTAGTACATTCTTAAAAAGAAGGAACGCACTGGTGAGCTCAGCAACACCAAAATGCCTAGACGACCATGGGAGACAACTGTGGTGGATGATCACAAAATTCTTTCCTTGGTGAAGAAAAACCCCTTCACAACATCTAACCAAGTCAAGAACACTCTCTATTAGGTAGGCATATCATTGTCAAAGTCTACAATCAAGAGAAGACTTCATGAAAGTAAATACAGAGAGTTTACCACAAGGTGCAAACCACTCCTTAGCCTCAAGAATAGGAAGGCCAGATTAGACTTTGCCAGAAAACATATAAAAAGCCTGCCCAGTTCTGGAACAATATTCTTTGAACAGATGAAACTAAGATCAACCTGTACCAGAATGATGGAAAGAGAAGAGTATGGAGAAGGGAAGGAACGGCTCATGATCCAAAGCATACCGCATCATCTGAGAAACATGGTGGAGGCAGTGTTATGGCTTGGACATGTGGGGTTGCCAATGGAACTGGGTCACTATAGTGTTTATTGATGATATGACTGCTGACAGAAGCAGCAGGAAGAATTCTGAAGTGTATAGGGCTATACTGCCTGCTCAGATTCAGCCAAATGCTGCAAAACTGATAGGACAGCGCTTCACAGTACAGATGGACAATGAGCCAAAACATAGTGCAAAAGCAACCAAAGAGCTTTTCATGGCAAAGAAGTGGAATATTCTTCAATGCCAAGTCAGTCACCTGACCTCAACCCAACTGAGCATGCATTTCACTTGCTGAAGACAAAACTGAAGGCAGAAAGACCCACAAGCAAGCAGCAACTCAAGACAGCTGCTGTAAAGGCATGACAAAGTATCACTAGGGGGAAACCCAGAATTTGGTGATCTCCCTGGGTTCTAGGACTATGTATAAAAATTGCTGTAATTCGTAATGGTTTATATGTTTGTTTATATCACATCTTGATTGCTTCATTTCAATTTGTGGTGGTGTACAGAGCCAAAATCATGAAAATCATGTCACTGTCCACATACTTATGGACCCAGCTGTAAATGCTGTTTGATATGGCCCCAAACAAGACTTGTAATCAATAATTTAGCTTCTTTTCATTCTGCAAGCCTTGGCAGGTGGCTTGGTTGCTAGGAGATACTTCTGTATCTGTTTGTGCATGTTGATTTAAATTCGGATACTGCACAAGGTTTGTACTGTACTTTAAGAGTGGGGTGTTGGGTGTGATATTTTGGACATGCATGCCCTAACCTATAGGCAGAGGTGTCCTTGTAGTGAGCAGTAGGAGATGACTATTTTTAAAGCAGTATCTGTGTCACCACAATTTGGTTTCATGTTTTTTATGGCAAGCTGTAAATATGATGCCTTTTATAGGTAACATAAATTTGTGTGTAATTATTAATGTATATTACATACACTTTGCTTTTCTGGGAAGCGTACATAGTACAATGTTTAATACTGTCCACACTGTCCTTGTTGTGCTTATAAAGCAACACAAAAATGGGCTCAGGACCCCAGCAGTGACACCCCAGGCCTAAGGTTGTTTTCCCAGCACGTAGAATGTCGTAAATCCAAAGGTTGAGTGCACATGCACAGGCTGTGACTGAACTTTTTTGTGGTAACACAGTGCTGAAAATCTTTGGCTACATCACTATCAAATTTGAAATCCCCTCAACATCTTACAAAAGGTTCTGGACTGTTGACTGTTGTGCCTACTCCAGGAAACTGACAGTGTGCATTGGAAACAACTGATATGTTTTTGGTTAAAAATCCAAAACATTGACAGTTTTCCAACAAGCTACATCAATCATGACAGTGACATTTTTATCTGAAGCACATATGCTCGTAAGTCTAGTTATTTTATTGTAGAGTGGAAAAAGGATGTTCTCACAAGAGGCTTTTCTTTTTGTGCTGAAAGTATACACCATTTAATCAACAATGGTCAGTCTGAGTGGCCACGGTGATTGGTCTCCTAGATTGCTGTGAGGATAGCCAATATTTTCCAGTGTTTGTCCAGTGATGATCATCTCTGATTCAAATAAGGTTTGCTGTTGTTGGGACATGTAGAGTGCTTAGCATACAATTCTTTATTCTATTTTGGGTAGAGAATCCTCTGTCACATGCCACTTCTTAACAAACCGCTGTAGTCAGGATTATTATGCGTACAAATAAGCAAAAACGTGTATTCAGTATTCATGTGTGACTGCGGAAGCATCTGCTTTCTGGTGCTCTTAAGCTTTAATGTCTACTGATGCTTGTCCAATAGAAAGGCAGTGCAGTTATTGTCACATGTTGGATTGATGTCTGCACATTTTTAAAATCCAGTGTAATAAGCAGGCCTGTTTTTGAAGGGCATGTCCTCTTTAGTGGTTATATTAATTACATTTTGTCTGATGGCATCCTCTTTGGATTGTGTTACTTGTCTTTCCACATCAGACTATAATTCCCCTGTAGAGTCCTGCTTGCCCCCTTTGTCTGAGATATTTAGACAGGGGTCCACTATACACAGAGTGGAAATTAACCAAGGTCTTTCATTTGCGGTTTCATGGTGTGTCAAAGTCTTGATTGAATTGGAAACATTTGGACTGCTTAACTAACATAAATCACTGGGCAGCATCACCCAGCGACCACATGATTTGCTGGCGGTCATCTCCATTCATCAGCCTGAGTCAGAGTCTGCCGTGGGCATCGGTATGATTAACAGGCACCACTCAGCAGAGTAAAATATCTGGTGCTGAGTCCGGCTGATATTTCATCTCTGTGAGTGGATTTCCATAGTCCTGAATACTGCTCTCCCAATCAGATTCCCGTCTCTCCACAGTTCTGGTTATCCATTACTCACTCATTCACTTTCTAACTTCTCGCAATTCACAAAATGGATGTGAGAAGATCAAGCTGAAGCAGAGTGTCATTGTGCCTCATATCATAGTTGAGTTTCACATGCAACCAAGAGTGTGCACCATGGACCCTGACCTGGAAACTGCCAGAACTAGAGCCAAAGTATAAATACTGCTTGTACAGTAGGAGCCTGGTTATGGTTGGACTGTTTTAAGGTCCCTACACTATCATTGCCTCTCTTAAATTATGCCAAAAGAACCTTAAGAAAACACTCATACATTTTGTTAAAATAGCATACCTTAAAATAGAATGCTCAAAGTTACTGTTTAAATCCACAAGATCCATTTTAGCATAGTCTGCTGAAGGTCTTTGATAGACTTTTAACTCTGATCTGAATCAATAAACAGGCTGACAGCTATAGAGAATTTTTAGATCTCTCTTCTGAACTCAGTGATATCCATTTTGAATTCATAATCCAGTACTTTAGATACAGAGCAGTGATGCAATATGTTCTCATGAGAAATGTGCCCTTGCACTGCAAATTGTGCAAATGCCTTTTCAAATACAGCAATCAAATCAAGCCCAATGATCTTGTTGTCTATTTCTCAAGGGTATGATTACTGTATGGTACTGTGCAGTGTCATTCTTTCCCTGCTCTCTATCCTCAATCAAAGGCACCTGTTTGTTAGAGAGTGTCATACACTACAATGTCATGCAATACAATCTGTCTGATATGCAGGGGTGAGAGTCTGAGGACAGTAGTGTGTCAATATTTACAGTATTCAAACTTTTAACCATGTGTCATGCAGAAGTTTGATAGGTGTGGATAGATTGTATGTTTGTGTAGTTTAAAATGTAACAAAAGTATAGGACATTTATCAAAGGAATATCATTTTATATGATTTCTGTCTGTCTGTCCACACTGATTATACTTGTTTGTTTCCTTTTTACCCAATGCTGGGTATGGGTGTGGGCTCATTTCATTTGTCTAATGTTTGCCAAGTTTGCACTAATACAAACTATAATATCAGAATAAA
This sequence comes from Megalops cyprinoides, assembly GCF_013368585.1. Lineage (NCBI taxonomy): Eukaryota > Metazoa > Chordata > Actinopteri > Elopiformes > Megalopidae > Megalops > Megalops cyprinoides. The sequence continues at coordinate 50,089,350 of NC_050584.1, read as the reverse complement.
CTTTGGCAGGGTGAGGTTAGGCCACAGACAAAGGTCACATTTACAATTTGTGAGTGCTGGAAGTTGGCAGTCCTCTTTAGTCAGTCCTCAGTCTGGAGGTCTTTTTTGTGCTTTTTTAACATCCCCTGTTTGTTATTTGACCCTCCTTTACATCCCATTTAAAAGGTCCATAGAGCTGGTGTGTCTTGCCTGGCACATGATGTGCTCACCCAATCATGCTGTCAGAGATGGATATTGTGGTTGACAGGCTGTTGAAATGGAGGATGTGAGCCAGTGTTTGTCCTCTCTGTGAAAGCTGAAGGACAGGGCGAGCACTGGGGTCTGTTCCTGGAGGGTCTCAGCAGTGCGATCCCACGGTGTCCTGTGCTGGACTGAGCTGTGCCATCTGGGATCAGCTGTGAAGCTTTCCTGTCTTCACAGCTCTCCCCAGAAAGACCTGGGTTTGTTTCTGATGCTCGTAAAGCACCTGGAACTGCTGTTCAGCATGGAAAACTACACAATGAAGAGGTGATAAAATGTAATTTTTTTTCCCTACCAGTAGCCAGAGATTAAATGCTTCTGTGCTGCTGCCTCTACATTTACCTCTATTTGAACAAAGTGCAACTAATTCTTGTCACAGATTTGTACAGACACGGTCAAGATGTTGCACCTCTTTAGACAGCTATTTCAGTTTGGCTCCATACCTACAACTTCAGGGCTGAATACTATTTTAACTAGCTACACTTTCCATGCCTCATTTTGTATACACAGTCATGTGTGTACAGTGTGTATATAAAGGGTAATAGGACCTATTTTAAGATTGCGCACAGAGCCTTTGTCACACTCAACCACACTAAGTTATCAAACAGCATTTGTCCATAAATCACACTGAAATGGATTATGTAGTCATCAAAACAAGGGGAATGCATGTAAAGTAGATTAATGTAAATTAAGCCACTTCATAAAGTGAAGTGGCAGCTGTCAGATTTGATGCTGGCCTGCCTGTGTGTGCTTAGTGTGCTTCTCTTTTTGTGGGTTCCATAGCATCTTCTTGGTTTGCTTGTCTTTGATTCTGTAATTCTTTAGATATGAAAGGAATTCTGTTACAGAATTTTCCACATACTACAGATAACAGCTAAAATATAACCAAAATATAACCAAAGCTGTAGCTGTTATGATTGAACTGAGGCTTTCATATTTGTACTAAGATGGTATTAAAATGTTGGTGATGAACCATCCATTACTGAACAACACCAGCAAAATTTCATGTGTTAAAAGACAGCTGAGGGAAACTAATGATTTGTCATGATGAAGGATCAGGTGAACTGCTGAAGTGCAAATGTTGGTGTTCAATTGCAAAGGAAAGAATCATTTTCAATCACTTGTAATTACTGATCTTTTTGTCATAGCTCTTTGGTGAAGAAAGGAAAGTGAACATAATATGTAGATTTATATATATGAAATGTAATCCTTTTGAAGTTTGATTCCTTTGGCTCCTTAATCCTTACAAGCTGCTCCACTGTATTCCTTAGTACCACTTTATCCTCCTTGTCTCTCAACCATGGTTCTGGGCACCCACTATTTTAGTGGTCTTCATCGAAACTGTCCTCCTAATCAGACATGATTGAGCTGGTACCTGAATTCTGATCTGGCTTCCATTTCACAGCTATCTAATGTCCTGAAAGGAAACAAGTCTTTGGAATTGAATGTGATATTAAAAAAGTTAGAAGCAACCATTTTCTTCAACTGAGTTTTTTGACCCTTAAAAGTAGACACACTGAGGTCTCCAGATCAATTAAGAGCTCATCTGGAATAAACAAACAATTAAAGAAATTCATGGCATACTTTCTGAGTCTCAACACCAATGTTTAGAAAGACATCTACAATAGTACCTGTTCACTAATACATAAAGCTAAAGGACTATGGGTTAAGAACAGCAAAATCTTTAATAATAAAGCAAATGTCTAACCTTAAGTATAGTGTTTTTCACTCACTCTTTCATCACATGCCTTTTCAGATCGGGCTTCTGCAGATGAATTAATTCAGATGGTGCTGCGATGACTGGAAGCCTATTAGCATATGAGCATTTCTGTTAATGCAAAATGGAGACCATGATAACATATTGATGAATTGTTAGCGCACATCAGCAGACTGTTTCAGTAATTGTTTCACCCTGTAGTGTAGCCTATTGCCAGATGACTGGCGCTATGCAGGCTTATAACTTAGATGGGAAGCCTCTTTTGGAAATAGGTGGGGGTCAGCCATAGAGCCACCCCTTTCCTCTCTGGACCAACCAGATCAATGTGTCCCAGTGTAGTAATGAAGATACTGTGCTGTAGAAGATGACATCTTTGGAATTGGACAGCTGAGACTGATGAGAGGTTAAACCAAGGTCCTGAATAAATGTGGTCGTTATAGATTCGGTGGTGCTCACAGCAAAGAGTGGGGGTGTTGTCCTAATGTCCTGGCTGTTTAATCATCCCCCATCTAAATCACCCAGTGTTACTACATTAGCACTGTGGTAATGTACAAGTGCAAAATGGCCATTGTGCATAACCTGGTTGAGTGCTACTGATTGGTGAAGGAAAGTGAAGGATCGGTGACGTAAGCGACTCCCCCCTCACTGTAATGCTCATTAAGATTCTTTCAAAGTACAGTGTAAATGCAAAGCATTATCACTATGTCTCTGTTATATGTTTTTGTTCTGAAGATAGAGAAGAATGCCTAATTTGTCCTGTTCTGGGACATGCTTTGGCAACCCTTCTGTGGTTTGTGGGTGTTCAAAAATGCTTGTTTTTACAGTTTGGGTAGTTCTATCATTTCATTTTATGGGATTTTTTAAAACTTTTGTCCTCTGATGTCTATACAGCTTCCACTTAATTGTCTTAGTGAAAGGGAACAGCAGGTCATACATCAGAAGGCTGTGACACTGTGAAGCCCCTGATGTTGTGTATGCAGTAGAGACTCATGTGAAGGCCACTGCAAGGTTTCTATGCTGTTGGTGAGGTACAGCGCACGAGGCTCTCAAAAGGCTTCCCAAAGGGGAAAACGAGCTGTAGTAGCTCGTATAGATTAGACAGCCGACGCCTGGGCTGGCAGGGTGGCATCAGCTGCGGTTGGAAACGAGGCTCTCGAGGCTGCGAAGAGTGAGACGCTCCTTCCTCTCTGGGCTGCTGATTGGCAGATTCCCAGGGCCCCTCCTGCCTCCCCACAGTGTGCAGCAGGCTCCCGCACAGAGGGGCGCTGCTGGGACCCCTACGTCAGCAGGGAACTCAGCTTGGAGCCCTGGGAATGTTCCTTGCCTCCCTCATTAATCTCCCAGCTCACAAGGGCTCTGCCCGCAAAAGCCCTGACGTCTGTGGTCCTGGATGCCAGCTCTTTTATTATAGCGCAGAAATAATGCTCTCTCTTTTTCGCCTTGGTTTTTTGTCATCCAATTTAAGAGTATGGTGTCAGTGAAAATCTGCCATAAACAGAGAGTTATGGCTCTTGGATTTGTCCTCTAGCCTATCCTTGTGTCTGGTACATTACCATTCCTCTGTCTAAGCTCATGTCCTCCGGTCAAGATTATTTGATGTTGTTGTGTTATGCCACTATACCCATATCTCATTTCATTTCAGACCACTCTGGTATTCTGTGTTAGTGTTCATCTCTAGCCTAGGTACATACATGCCAGTGGTCCTCAACATAATTTTTCTGTGGGCATAAATTCAGTTTTATCAGAGCACAGTGGGGAAATGAGCTACCAATGATCATTAATACCTTAAGGTTAAAGATTATCACATTAATATAAGTTAAAAGAGATGTTTTGTTACCAGTCACATCTCAATTGGCAATTTTATACAATTATATAAATATATTTCAGGTACAGAAAACCCATCCACCTTTTCATATTCAGATTTTTATTTTAAGTTACTGTGTGTATGAAAACTATTTCAACCAACGGTTAAAGGCAATCCCTTCACACATTAATCAAGTTAAACCTATATAACTGCAGTTATTTAGAATTCCTTGTCTGTTCATTCTTTCAAAATAGTGGAGTGGTGTGGACCTCTGTGTGGTGATGGCAGCAGAAGAATTGAAGGGTGGGGGTGGGCTGGGTAATCAATGGGTTCAGGGGGCCGCGTTATTGACTGACCTGCAGGGTCACAGAAGTGCAGATGGCAGAAGGGTATACAACACAATGAAAGATTTTAGGGCAATGGGGTAAAGTGTGCCATGTATGCGTTTCATTGGACGTCTGTTTAATCTGTGCCGTGGGCCCTGACTGGCACAGCATGATGACCAATCTGCTGTTTCACAGCAAGATGGGCTCAGCTGGCACCCATCCCACAGTGCTGGGGAACATCCAGAGAACACAATATTTTTTTGAATGGCTGCTGAGAGGTGCTGCTTAGTAGGATGAGCAGTTATTCTCAAAGCAATATCATATCTTTTAGCCTTCTTCACCTGGACAATTTCCTGAAATGAATTCTGGGTGTTTTCCACACAGCTCCAGTTTTTTTGGGTTTACTTATCTAGCTCCCCCAACTCCCCCGAACATTAAATCTGTGGTGAAGGATTATTTATCCATTCCAGTTTTTAATCATTATTCGTGATGCAGGGATAAACACTCATCACCCCTGGCAGGGGATTTTAAACAAAGACAAATTTAAGTAACTGCTGTCTGTCCATTTCTCTCTCCCCCTCCTCCCTCTCTGCTCATCTCCAATCTCTTAACATTTCTGTCCCTCCCCCTCTCACTCCTACACATTCTCTTCCCTCCTGTATGCCCCCTCCCTCCTCTGTTCTCTTCCCCCCACATCCTTGCTTACCATTTTCCTTTGTTTTCCCCCTTCCCCTCCCTCTTGCCGCCCAGGCACACCTGCGCTCTGTGGATGTGAAGATCCTGCAGCAGCTGGTGGCGGTGCATGAGGGCATCGAGGCGGTCAAGTGGCTGCTGGAGGAGCGGAGCACCCTGACCAGCCGCTGCAGCAGCCTGACCAGCAGCCAGTACAGCCTAGGCGAGGGGCCTGACACATCCCTGAGGGGCAGCTGGAGCAGCCTGCAGGACCCCAACGACAAGCTGGACAACATCTCCATCGGCAGCTACCTGGACACCCTAGCTGATGACATGGATGAGTACTGTCCCTCCAGCTCCGAGTCCGTCCTCTGCTCCACTCCTTTGGGGACAGAAGTGTCTGACCGGACTGGGGGTGCAGCAGGCTCCCCCCTGGTCAGATCTGAGCGTCCCAAAGAGGAGCCACCGGTTTGGGCCAAGTTCGCTGCAGATACCTCCAAAGCACCGGAGTCTGGAAGAGTGGCCTCTGCCAGCAAGGATGCTGGGCAGACACAGCCGGGAAGGAGCAATGGTTTTCCAGATAAAGCCGGCAGGCAAGGGGGTGCCCCGGAGTCAGCCCGAGCTTGCTTAGCCGAGAAGCTGGGCAAAAGCCAGAGCCCCAAGCTCAAGCCGTACAAGAATGGCAAGATTGACCTGGAGGGGTGCAAACTTAACAGCAAAATGCACCTGGAGTACGATGCCCACTGGCGCTGGGTGCAGTCCCAGGACGACGTGACTTTTTTGTGAGAAATACCAACAGTTAACAAACCCTTAAGTTGCTAATCCTCCTTTCCTTCCATTCAACTCAGTGGTGTTTGTTTTTGGGGGAGTTGTGTAAAAGCACCAGGGAGGTACAGGGGGTTGGCAGGGATTGAAGTTTGTGATGTACACAGAGTTAATCAGGCATGGCATTGTACAGTGCTTCTCAGGTGTGTTTTATGTTCAGTCTAATAGCACGGGAAGCAATGTCAGTTCATTAGTCTGATAAGCTGTATTATTGTAAACTTGATTTTAGTTCCACCCCTACCTTTAGCTGGTGCATATGGTGCATAGCCAGTCTCATAGCAGGCTGGCACCGTTTGTGTTAATAAAACAGTTTCATTTGGTTGCAGGAATATGACTGTGGTCCTGATTAAATTAAATTGTTTACTCACCTGCTAAGCATTAGCCTAATCACATACCTGACAGAGTCAGCAGCTTTTTCAGGAACAGTGCTAATGCAGTACCATAATCTATTTTTAATTGATTTGTGCATTTTTTTGCAGTTTGGCCAAACTGAAACTTAATCTCTCCTTTGGAGTCTGTTGGAGTAGCTGTGGTTCGTAATGCCATGTTACTGTCATTTTAAGTGTACTTAAGCACACCTGTGTGATTATAGATGTATGTATAATGCGAATCTCTAGATAAATTATTGATTGCAGTACAGCCTGTCAATCAGGTATGTCATAGTTTGTTATCATGGGTAATTTTAATATGACTGTGCATTGTTGCTTTTGGTCACTGTGTTTATTTCAGCACTACCACCAATATAATCAAGTTAAATATCCTATAACTTAATTCAAGATAACTGCACTGTTGTAAATGTAACCTGGTTTGTTTATTGAAGATTCAGCCTCTTACAGAATTTAACCTGTCTTTATGAACACTGTGGATTGTATTATTCCATTCAGTAGTAAGTCTTGTCAGGGGATATCTGTATGGCTGGGTGAATATGTAACGTCCTCAAGGCTGTGCCAGTTTAATCATGAGAAGTAAGGGGAATGCTTCAAACAATCATCCTTACTCATTGGGCAATCTTTGTATGCCACCAAAAAGAACTGCATGAAAAAACAGCATTCCACAGACCCTCTAGTTTCTCTGCTGCAGTAGCCCATATTCCACCGCCATTAAAAGCCTGTGATCATGGCACCACATGGCAAGGGTTTCCATGACTACTAAAAAATCAGTCTGTGAGGTGGCAGTTCACTGGGGAGGAAATGGAATGACTGAATTGGGCAGAATGTCCACTGCTGTACCTACAGGAGGATAGAGCAGAGCAGTCCCATTATAAAGAGGCCTGTCCTGTCCAGCCACTGGACATATTTATTCCCCTTTACCCAAGTCACTCCAACAGTTCTGTAGCTGTGGCAGTGTAGATGTCTTTTTCTCTCAGGCGAAATGGGATGCATGCATAATCAGCTTCTAATGCACAGCTGGCGCTGTGGATACAGTAGGGCCTCTTCACAGTATAAGCAAAGTGGACCAAGCCTTTACGTAACCCTTCTCTTGAATTATGACCCAACTCTCAAGTTATTCAGACTTAAAAGCTGACTATCATTCTCCTTTCTTCACCTCCCTCCCCTGTAATTCCCTCGCATGGCAACCGCTCTGCACCCCTCCACAGTCTCATCAGTGCGGTTTTTTAAAATATGTTCCAAATTGGAGGTTCTCACCCTCAGAGCACAGCACCCCCCCACTCTTCCATCTTTCTAATGCACAGTGGCGCTTTCAAAAGCGTGGCCCATTTCCAGTAGCACACAGACTGGCTGGAAAGACTCAGACCGCGCCAGCAGACATCGGGACTCAGTCATGCACAAGTGTACAATAAGGATTGTCATGCGAAAAGGGTGACCTTGGACCAGTTCTGTGGAGGGGAGGGGTCTGAGCCAAAACCTGTTTCCATAATGCACAGAGCCCTGCAGACACAATCACATCTTTTAACCCTTTTTATTACCATTATGCATATTCTGGTTAAAGGAGAATCTGGACAAGCTACTATGGCCAAACACTCCCTTTGTTGGGTACATATTACCAATTTTTTTACTTCTTTCATTAAATATGCCAGATACTATACTTACACAAATGGGTTAGCAATTTGTGAAAAACACAGTGCCAAAGATCCAAGATATTTTCCCAAGGTGGTTTATGATATAAATCTGCTATCCACATGGAAGCATTGTACTTTTTAGATATGTATCTCTATTTGAATGACCATTCATCAGATATATCAGTTAAATCTATATATTTGTAATGGATTCAAAATGTATTTCAGAATATATATCAAAGAGAAATAATATATTTTGATATAACACAATCAATGTAAAATGTTTCATTTTTGGAATACATATTCATTTTGATATTAATATTCAATGTGTGGCTCTTTTGTGCAGCAAAGACCTGCAGGAGTCAATTCATTTTAATTAATTTACCTTTTACTTAAGAAACAACCACATCTGCTGTTTAGGTCACATCATTTCATATTCCTTAAGATGCTTACCTTGAATCTTACTGCTTACCCAGTCAGATGGCCTGCCTATGAATTATGCTGCAATATGTAGCATACGGCACTCTGTTATAAGCCTCCAGTGTCTATCAGATTACCTGTGCTGCAGAGAAGGTATCCCTGTTTGAAACCTACACTTCATTCATTTTATTCTGCAGAACAGATTACAGTCCCCCTACACTGTGTATTTCCCACACTATTGAATATCTGAGAAACTTCTCGGATTAGAAAGCAGGCGCAGAAAGAGGATTTGGGCAGCTTGTGGTTAATTCCGGACGGTGTTTGATTGGCTCAGAAAGCTCAGCTAATTACGTTTCCGTGGCATTGAGTATGGAATGGTCCCTGGAGCCTCTGCTTCCAGCGCCCCCTGTGCCTCTGAATAATCCCAGCATTGACTTGGGCTTGAAGCACCTGATCACTGCTGAAAGAAAGGAGCTGTTTAGCTCAGCTTTTCTCTTTCTTCTATTTCCTTTTCTCTTTATGTGTTTTTTTTTTCTTTCTTAATGCCAGTGAAGAAAAGTGGGGAAGGGTGGTGCCAGGGTTGCTTAACCATCTTATTGGTTTTACAGCTATTATGGACAATACTCAATTTCCTTTGGATTGGAGAGAAACGAAAAGCCATTGAAACCAACTGCAATGCACTGGATCCTCCTGCCAACTTGACTTTGGTTGTGCTTGAATCATAGGGTTTTATGTAGAACAGGTTTTGTTTATGAAGCAATGTTTTGCAGAAGGAATCTTCGTTTTGTTCTCTTTTGTAAAAAGTATGAAAGTATAAAATGTGCATATTGTGTTATATTATATAGAATGCAATTGTACATAGAGCCTGCTTATAAACAATATTAAAGTATGTTTGTTATATGTTAAACACATCTCTTTGTAAATGTATTAATCAATGTGCCTCATATATTTCTCTATGGGAGGTGGTGAAGAAAGAGGATCATCACATGAAACAACCAAAGCGCAATGTTACGGCTCAAGGCTTCAGCTGAGTGTTCCCATGTTCCATAGTCTCCAGGGCTCTCAGCTGGGATGCCTTGGCGTCTACTCAAATATTTCACTGGAGAGAAAGAAAACAACTCACACATGGCAAAGATACTTTTTAACTTTCCATAATCAGAAGCCTGATGTATCCACTGCTGTCGCCTGTGCTGTCAGCGAGCACCATGGGTTTCCTATTTTCCCAACACACCCCCTTCATCTCCACTATCCACTCATATTTTTTAAGGTGACATGTACAAAACCCTAAGGCTCAAATCAGAAATCTTGATCTAAAGATCCTGCCTTGTTCTCACCGCTTGCTCTCTTCTCTCCTCTCCATTAGAGGAAATAGGGTTTGAAACTTGGGGGAGGTCTGTTGCCATGCAGTAAATTATTCCAGGTAAGTACTTTCTGGGTGAAGGCACAGCTGGGCAGTCTACCAGCGTCACTGAGGGTGTTCACTGGTCTGATGGGAGATGTCTTTACAGGATGTCTCAGCTGCCAAGGAAAATATGTCGCTCTCTTTGAAAACTGGTGATATCAAGGCTACAAACCAGTCAAGGCTACTGTCATTCTTTGCAGTTGACCCTCCCCTTGTCTGTCTTTTGATAAAAGCCCTTTTCCACAGGATTAAGTCTGAAGAGGTATTTGTTCCCATTTGAGTGACCGTGTTAATCCATGGCGGCCGTGTTCAGCACAGAGGGGTGGGATAAGAACAAAGGCTCCCAGCTGATGGGCTGGAGCTCTGGATTAGAATGAAATTGAGCCATATTGTTGTGAAAACACTGCTGCCATTAGGAGTCTATTGGACCCTTTGTGGCCGGGTATCGTAGTGTTGATCACGATGCCACTGATCTGCATTCTGAAAAGCCTGTGTCTGGATAGCTGAGTTCCCAAAACAGTGTTTGAATGAATCCTGCATGTGTGGACTTCAGCGTCAGTCTGGCACGCACAGATCTCACTGCCAGAGGCCAACCACAGCGGCAACAGACTACGAAAGCAAGGGGTGGACTGGAGGCTCAGTGGAGCTGAAAGTGTTGAAACCATGGGGAGGAAAGTCCCTCTGCAGTGGCAGGCAGAACGGGGTCTCCAGCATTCACATAAAAATGTTGGTTAAAAGAAATGAGCACCAGATGATCCTGCCGGTCTGCAGGGGAAACTGTAAAACCCATTTTCTATGGGGAGAAATTCCCCAACATTCCTGCACAGTCGGTCGACAGTGGAAAACTTCTGCCTAAAAAGTAAACATAAAAAACAAACACTTGCGACCAGTGCATACCAGATGGAGCGCAAAGACTGACTGGAGCGAGCCTTTCTTAGGAGGACATGTTTGTCTCAGTCAGGCATTGAGACAGGATTGTGAGCCACTGTACTGTTGAACTCGCACAGTTATCTTTTTCATTATTGTTTTTTAATAGGCGCAGGGTCAGTTGTTACAGAATGTGATCTTCCAAGGAGAATCTCTTAAGATCCCAGGGTTAGGTCAGTAATGAAACTCTACAGCTAGCTCTACCCTGTGTTATCCTCTGATTTCTCTCTGCTTTTCCCCAGCCTCCCTGACACAGGAGAGCCTGTACCCCCAGATAGTTTATTCAGCTGGGTTTACTGCCTATGAACCCCCTGTCTCTTAGATTTTGTAGAACCCCTTGCAGATACAGTTGAATGTGATTTATTTTTACACATTTTTCCCCTGGGAAAAATCATACACATATAAAATATGTTAGAGTGCATACAATTGTCACATACTTTCTTGCCTATCTGGATTTTTAAAAATGTATTTTGAAATGAAGTTATTTTTAAAATACAAAAAGGAAATAGTTTTTCAGAAGTATGGTGTGCTTTTCTAGTAATAAGAATCATAAGAGGGTGTGACTTTCAAATCATATGCTTTTCACACATGCTTTTCTTCTGTTAATTTTCCATCTGTTCCTCCTTGATATATCCTTCTTATTGTTGTTGGTTTGTCTCATTCAACATAAGCTTGACACAGCTGCTGTCTCGGCTCTACAGTCCCTAGTCCTAAGAATTTGTTGACTCAGACCATAGCTCTGCATACCCATGGAAGTCACTCCATACACCAGGAAAGTAACCACTTAGACACTTTTCATTTTGAGGACATATACTGACAGAGGGGAACAGTGAAGTTCTTCTATTGGTAACTTCTTTTTGGACAACTCCTCACCACTGACATATTTCCAAACTGTGGACACTGTACAGATTCTTGTTTCGAGCATGCTTCCTGCTTCAGTCCTTAAGGGAGAAAGTACTTAAGCTGTTAATGGATACGTCTAAAATGTTTTTATTTCTTAAAGTGATCAATCACATACGAGGCTAGTTCTTTAGGTGAATCTTGGTTTGATTAAATTCTAAGTTTTAACTGTGGTGGAATCAATGTCTCTTACGATGAGGAAGAAAACCAGTGGTACTTGATTAGTTTTTTCCTGTATTTAACTAATCTTAATATAATTCTAGGTCTGATGTTATATTTTCTAGATGCAATTACTTCTGCCTGTGTTTATTTTCTCTCTGTTTTCATTGGGGGTTGTCTGCCTCTGTGGAATAGGGCTGAACAAAGGGGCAGAAATAGGCCACAGCGTTCCCACATAGTGATGTAATTGGTCGTGGGCAGGGGGGGAATCCTGTGGGATGCTTTGCTGAATCTCTAATGACCAATGCAACAGAGGGGAGAGAAGTCCACAGCAGCTTCTGTCTCTCGTGTGTTACAGACTTGTTGGTATGTGAGTATGTTTTTTCAGAGAAAACAACATCAATAGGAAACAAGAATGATTACAGTTCTCAATTTTGTACTTATTTAAAAAAAAATCTCTACAGTAGGTCAGTATAAAAAGGATGATCAAATAATTCTGGTTAGAGTTGAAGATTTAGTCTCATTACTCAGTGGCATCTGTACTGGGAATTCACACTGTAGAAGTTGAGTCATAATTACCCCAGTTTGTGTTATGCAGTTTTATTGAATGGATATATAGATGATGGGTGAACACTCAAGAATATAATGCCAAGGCAAAAAAATATATGAAAAAATATATGAAAAATGTATTCTATACCAAAGGGGCAAAAATCTTCAGACTGTCAGAACAACAGCCTCTGTTCTATCATAGTGTCATGGAGTCTGTTAGATCTTTTGTATAGTTGTATGGTACAGTTCTGCGAAACCTTCCAGCTCCTGGGAGCTTGAATGAATCACTTAGAATCCTCCACTATCGGGCTTGAAGTTGGATATGTTCAAACCATTTTTGAAAAGGTAGCATTGGCCAAGCTACACCTGATCACTCAAGATACTCCTGCCTTCCTCATATCTTCATTGCTGTTAGCAAAGTCTTTTTCACGGAAGGAAACCCCATTTGTACCACATCATCACCAACGTCCATCATTTACTAGACAGACAGATGGAGGAAGAGCTCTGTGGCTTTGTTTCAGTAGCACTCCTGAGAACAGTGGAATTCTGGGCAGTGCCTGTAATTGTTGCACCAGAGGGATGCATAAAACACAAGCTTCCCTGAGCTGCTGATGGACTCAGAGGAAGTGCATTCTAGGCATTCTAAGATTTGCTCGGTGAACAAAAGGCAGTTTCCACTGCCATTGGATCCAATAAAAGATAAAAGTGATGGATAGTTGTGTGTGAGCTGAGAGCTTCACTTTGGGCATGATTTGGCTGGTGTCTTCCTCCTTACCATGTCTTAGGCAGTTGAAAACTAATTGCATCTGTATTTCCCAGCATGTGTAATTTACTTGAAAGCACAATTAAGCATATGGGATGTGATCAATGACAGAGAGCGACCAATAAGCACACTTGCTTCTGGAACAGATCTGAAGAAAAGACCCGGCAAATATTTGGTGTAGGTGAAAAGATAAGTGCTATTTAGTTGTGAATATGTGCTGGCAAAAAATGTTTCTAAAATGAGCATCCAATCACTCATCTGAGTGCATCTCTCAGTCTGGCCGTATTAGCAGCTTTGCCGAATGGGACCTATTCAGTGGCCTTTTCATTCAATTAGTCAAAGACAAGCAAGCTTTGTAACACACACATTAATGAGAGCAACGTTCACAGGCCACAAACAAACAGGCACACAAATATTTCATTCCTTTATCTGCCAGCCCTGGTGGCTTTCAAGGCCCATATTACACACAGCATCCCTTTCAGGACATGTTGCACACATTCAGAGCTGAATGTAGACTATGGGGGCAGGGATGGAACGTTTCGTCACTGGCTGACACCGTTTGCCATCGTCTCGTCCCAATGACCCAGTTGTCAGGCCAAAAACAGACGGATCGACAGTGGATGAGAGCTCAGACAGATTACCCCCGCGTGTCGTGTGCGCTGCTCATGGCCCTCCCGAGGGAGAGGAGGAGGTCACACCGTGAGATTGCAGAACTTGGTAGAGGTAACTGCGTGAACTGTGTGCCATCTGGGGTTGGAGCAGGATGAAAGGAAGATATTCCACATAAGGCCAGAAATTGAGGAACTGTTGGAAAATATAGTAAAGAATAACATATCGTTCAGAGCCCTGTCTGAGGCCCTTGTGCAAAGGAGACTTGGTCAGCACTGCCCCAGCACTGGTACTTACAGAGGATTAACTGTGCTTTGGTTGGCCAGACCACCTCTGGGCTGTGAAAAACTAGTGATGTCAGTATCCCTGCTACAGAACACACTTTTTAGCAGGACAGATTAGTAAAAGCTTTTCATCTCAAATGAATCAAAATCTTCTCAGCACTCACCAAATTCAGAGGTTCTCTATTTGCACTGATTCAATAAGAGCACAAATCCAGTGCAGTCTGTATACAGCATAAAAAGAAAAATCCTTCTATTGGGCTTGAATGTGTGCTTGCTACCGGCTACTGTAATGAACTCTGACACAGATGTACGGCTTTCAAAGCCTCTCAAGAAATGTCAAGCATTAAAAACCCATGCATGAGTTAATACCTTGTGATCCATGTAGGATTTGCAATGACAGAGCACCAAATCTTTTCTCTGATTCTCATTTACAAGCCCAGACCAGTGTCAGCTGCTACATGTGAGGTGTAATGTCTGTCCCCCCTCCCATTACTGCAATACCTCTGCACTGGTCACTGACTCTTTAATCAGCATTGTTCTGATGCTGTGCAGATGTACTGACAGTTCATCCTACTCACTGATCCCCTATAGCAACTGATCTTGCATACCACAAAAATCAGTAAATTTGCAGAGCATTTGTGTAGTGCTGATCCATAAAAACAAGCCATCCAATTCATACCCACTGTGAATTGTGCACTCAGCTGAATGAATGCTGAGGCTCTTTTTCACTGTTGGTTGTAGTGGAGGACGAGACTGATCACTTCCAGATGGCTGCAGTTTGTTCTGGAGATAAATCAAATTGGATACCCCAGTTTATTATCACGATTATCATGATACGTGACGGCTATCTCCTGGGAGGTGGGATGCATAATGTGAAAATACTTCTGCATGTCTGAACTGCAAGTCCATAGGGCAGCTTTCCAGGTGGATAAACAGCACAGCGACTAGGCGAAACAGACAACGAGAACAATGACAGAGCTTTCTTCCACATGTTACCAAGGAATGTGACACTGATTCATTTACAGACAGTACCTGCACAACAAATCCCACCCAACAATCAATAGGGAAAAAAATAAATTAAAAAAATGATAAAACAAATATATATACATAACACATAATATATAAACAAATTTTACCTTTTCAAATCAAGGTTTAGAAAAAAGTCACTGTTCTTTCCTTTAAATAAAATGACTCTTTCCACTATGTAATCAAATGGAATTTTAGTTGTTATAGCATCATTCAGCAATATGTTCTTAGATCCACAACACATTAGAATTTAAGCAGAATCATGATTAATATTTGAATTTTAGTTGCTGGTTAAGCCAAGATGTATTGTTCACTTATACTGAAAAGTACAGCATGGAACATATTTTTGTTTGTTATTTGATGCTTGATTACCTTTTTGCTATGACAGGTTGTTTTTTTCAGATTTGAAATTCATGGGAAACCTGGTGTTGACAAAGTAAGGGAAATTTAAATGCTAGAGCCATGCTTTATTTGTGTATTGTTTTGATTAAATTAAATTAATTTAATTTAATGATTAATTGAATGTTTTTATTACTCATTATGAACATAAAGGGAGAACTCTGCCATCAGCAGTTTCTGATCAGTAAAATCAGATAACCTACTTTATTTAACTAACTCCCTTTCCGTGGATAAACAATCCAGGAGTTCCTTAACACAAATGCAGCTTAAAACTTTATTCGGCCAAGGGATTTCCTGCTCTTTTCATTCCAGCAGAGGCCCATGTTGGAGTGAACAGAGAAGGAGGCAGGGACTAAGGCACAGCTGCTGAGGGTATGTACTACTGTAGGCTGGATGTAACAGTGGACATTGAGTACAGTCCTCTCTATAATTTCCTTTAACTGGAAGCTATTTTGTAAACATACTTTAGGGGTTACCAGTGACACTTGCTAAATAGCTTTCCAGATTTAGACAAGTTAGTATAACCTTTGTAAATAATACTGACATCACTAGATATTTAATAATTCACTGATAAAAGGCACTGTTTGTTTGCATTTGCTGTGAAATGACATAATTTAACTGCATTTTGCTAGTTCACTTACAGGACTCACAGATGGTAAGTCAGAGAAACCAAAAATGTATTCTGTATTACTTATTACACATGAATAACCTTTTCATCACAGGAAAACCTTTTAATAACATAAGATAAATGGTTACAAAATAATGAGATTAATAACCATCATCATTATCATCATCATCATAAAAACATTCTTGTTAATATTTTAACTGACTGGCTGAAAAAAAAAAAATAATAATATTCTGAAATACAAATGTGGTTTTCATGGAGGGATGTTTTGTCAATTTTCCAAATCCCCCACTTTGTTTTTAGCAACTCAATCAAGTTTTTGCAGATGATAATGTATGTATGTCAATAAAATGTGCTGTTATTTCTGTGTTTGACTTAATTTGTTTGTTTTGACAACTTTCAAATTCGAGATGTTCTCATGTTCTCAAGTGAGTACTTTTGTCAGCAGAGGAAAACATTCAACGTATTTTGGCGAGGCCCAGCCACTGAATTGTTTTCTAGCAGAAAGAAACTTGGTCTGCATTCATAAAATGCTGTTATTAAAAGACATTCACCATATGAAATGCAAACCATGTGATGGATGTGAATATCCATCTGAAGCAAAGGTTCATATTTTCCATGAGGGTAAGAAACTCCTCATCTAAATCAAAGAGTTGCAATGCTACATGGTCTGTGAAGGTACCATGCACACAGAGAGTGAAAGAATAGGAATATATTTAAAGTATATAGTTGGACTATGGAATTTTCCCCTTTGCCCTCACGCTTCCCTGTAGTGTTCCGTGTTGGGTCCCTCTGGCTACCTACAAAGTGTATATCACACTGATTGGATGACATAATCATGGCCAACATATTGTGCCTTCAACCGTGGAGTCAGACATCTGGTGTGAGAAAGGGGGTCCTTCTGGGAGCACAACCAGAGCTCTTGAGCCTCAGAGTGCACCTTGCCAAAGCATAGCCCGACTTTCCCATTAATCTCCCAACATATCAACATCCTCTGTGAGGCAATAGATCACACAGTAAGGCAGAGAATACATGAAGAGATTAAACTGATGGGTAGCTGTCATGTCCGGTAGAATATTCATGAAGCATGGTACAGTACACAGTAAAAGTTCAGCAGGCATTCTAAAGGAAGTAGCAACAAAACTTACAGGCCTATATTCTTCTTGGCTCCACCTTGTCGTGCAGTGATTAATCTGTTTGTAATGGTGTAATTCTGAATTTTTTTTCTTCTTGTAAGCACTAACTCTTTAGATGCTTCCCTGGTGCTTTTGGATCATTTCTTTGAGTCTGGATACATTTTCTATCAAGGTGCATTTCCAAATATATAATCTGACTGCAAACTGATGTCCTGCATTCAGCTCTATAGTCTCTTACATTCATTGTAATATGGTTGATAGTGAAGAATGGAGAAAGATTCGTCTGTGGATCTCCCTCCTTCCTTAAATTTCCCAGCTCATATTATTCTACACTCAGACAATATAAGCACAAGCATTAAAACAAACAGCCTCCGGCTTCAATAATACTAATTTATCCTTTTGGATTGTTAAAGATGTTCACAGTGAAATTGAAAATGAGAGTAAAAATGGAATTCCTTTCATTTTGAAAGTGCATAACAGGTCAAATCAAATCCAATCCCTGATCTTTTGCCTTGTTTTTTAGGACGCGCAGGGCACCACACCTCCCAAATTAGAAATTCTAATGAGGTTAACCTTGGCAGTACAAGCAGTCCAGAGCTGCATCCTTGAGGTTGCCTAGGGCTTATTGATAACAAGATCCAATCCTGGTTACATGAAAATATCAGAGACATCTGACAAAATGTATCCTGTAAGTTAAAAATAAAAAAATCTCAGGAATGGTTGTCGGAGCACAAAGAGAACATTCTTTGCTGCTTACTACATAGCTTGAATATTAATGAAATTAAGTGCACAGCAAGCTGCCAACAGTGAAGAACAGTAAAAGTCAGGAAAATTACTTCACAAATTCAGCAACACAGTTGTTGCCATTTGTATGATCTTTGCTGCAGCTCTGACAATTACCATGTGCTTTCTGTAAGAATCTACCACAGTTGTCTTAGTTTTTGTCTTGGCATTTTCTCAAACTGGCTTAGTTTCCTTTGGGTCATTCCTCTGGCAGTTTCCTGCACAGGTGTAAGGAGACAATGGATGAATTAGAACTGTTTATCTTGGATGTCACCTATGATCTTTGGACTACATTATATAACATTTAAAGTTTTTCTCTTAACACTGTTTCACACTCCTTTCATTCTTTGAATCAATATCAAATGAAATCTACAGGTTTTAATCAAACAGACAAAAAACTCATAAAAGATAATGATGAGATCATTTAAAAATGAGTTGTGGTAACTGGAGCCACCTGAGTAAAGGTTGTTGGGTCCTTTGTCCTCACAAATCAGTTGGTGATATCCAGCCAGGCAGTAGGAATCCATCAAGCAAGTACAGTATATTTATTATTGATTTCATTGATCTTATTATTAATTTCCTATTAGCCATTTTTATAGAGTTTGAATACATAAAGAATGACATTTTTGATGACACAGTACATGTAAATAAAGCAATAATTTTATCTTTACTTTTTAAAAGGGATAAAATTACCAGATGAGATAAGATAAATGGCCTACTCTTGTATTTTAATGTTTTTTACGCTATGTTCTTTAACTTCCTATTGTCACTAAGCATACACTGTATATCTAATGCACATGAAATGAAGGATTGTATAGTACAACACATGGGCCTAAAAAGTCTGACATATGAATGCTGTACATTACCAGATGGGATAGGCTAAACAGCCTACATTTGCCATTTAATTTTTTAGTAACATTCTTTAACTTCCTATTGTCATTACATTGCACATTGAACACAATGAAGATTTATATAATACAGCACATGGAGCTGAAAATTCAGACATATGAATGCTATTGACATGGGTCATACAGGAAACTGGGAACAGTGAGGAGTGAAGGGACATATATAGCTGCTATTTGAAGTATCAGATGAGAAAAGGAAGTGAAACATTCCAACAAAGAAAAATAAACAAGTCTAAGGAGTGAGGACTGCAAGAAAAAATGCTGGACTTTAGTGTGAGGCCACTGGCCACAAAGAGCATTTCTGGGAATCCCACAGACACTTACTGCGTAGACTGAATTGAGTAAAGCTTTGTGTCTTGGCAGATATGGTCACCTCGTATTCCAGGGGATTTCACATAAATGGGAGACCCACCAGTCAAATTATACCACAGAGGAATGTGATAACCTGCCAGAATTTTTCTGATTTGATGGGGAAAGGACAGGACCCTTCTACCATAAAGCACTGCAAGGACCAACTTTGCTGTCTGTACCTACAGGGACAGCGGGTTCAGGATTTGTGAACATCAATAAACATGCAAACTGAGTGGATGCTTCTTGGAGCCTTGGAATAGCTTCCAGTGTTGACTTTTCATAACACAGAACAATGGTATCTAAACAATCCAACTAATTCAACATGCTGCAGCAAAGAATTCACTTACTCTTTTAGCAGGCTTACATTGCATTGCTTCATCTGATAGTCAAATGTGATAGTTCAAATGTCAGACTGAAGTTACTTCTCACCAACAACAGATTGCACCCAGGTAGTTGCTGACATATCAAATCCTACACAGCTGCACTGTGTAACTCCTCCCTCAAACCTCAAGCTCTTTGAAATCAGCAACACGGAGGCCCTGTTGTACTATTCTGTTATACTTTTTACAAGTTATAACACCTCAAAATTATGGAAATATGGACTGGCTTTATGATTTAATATTAGCTGTTAAACTTCATGGCCACAAATTCATTTTAATGAGTGGTTTCACTAAAAGCAGCCAACTTTATAAATACTTTAAACAGTAAATGCTTTGACTGAGATTTATGTCTTTGGTACTTCAATAACATAATCATGATTCCCATAGGCAAGAATGAAAATGTCATAACAACTGTTTTTTTATATTATTTTATTTTTTATCTTTTTTTTCTGGAAATGGTATGCTTATTTTTCCATCAGAATATCTTCAAAAAGATAAGTCTGAGAACATACATGCAATACATCTGCAGCTAACATTTTGAACAGCTGATAATGTGAATCCAGATGGATGCATGTATCTCTCAAATTCAGCTCTTGATAAAAACTCATTCCCATCTATACATTTACTACTATCTATCAATGTGATCCCAGAAAGCAACGATAGCATGATATATCATTGAAAAAGACACTTTTTCCCTTAAAATGCACTTTACAATAATCATGTGACCTGTAGCATACACAGATAGTTCTGTATCAGCCTATATCCTGAAGCTTATTCCATTTGTGCTGCAAGGAACTTTTGGTTTTACATTTATATTTTTAAAATGTACTTTTAAAAAGTACATCCCTTGTATTCTAAGTAGCATCATAAAAACTGAAATTAGACTTGTGCTGACAATGCTGATTGTCTTGGCCATAAACCACTTTATTTATTAGTGATAAACAATACAGTGCATTTTGCTGATGTGAATCTTGTGAACACTTGTTCAGAATGATTTGATTCTTGTAAGTAAAGCTATATGATTCTTAAAAAGGAGGTCCAAATGAAGGGGTTAGTTGTAGTTTACAGTAAATAGAAGCAGAAGTAGTCTTCAATTGAATCCTATGAAAAACTAAAGAGCACTTCCTTTACCTCCACGCTTATCTTTCACCGTCATACAAATGCATTAGGATAATAGCCCTCAGATATGCTGGTGCCCTGTCTGGATACATGACTTATCAAGGTGCTTCAAGACATACAAACTAAATATATCTAATATTATATCATGTCTTTTTCAGAGAAAATATTAAGCTATAATATTACCTCTCATAATATTGGGATTTTCTTCATTCTTCACCAAATATATAGTGTTTTGAGAAATAACATTTAGCTCAACAAACAAATGGGAGAAATGTGCTTTATTTAGAAGAGGCATTGTATTAAGCAGAACTATTTACATTATTAAATGTGCAATTACTGGCTGATCAGGTTTTCGATTATCCTTAGAATAGAGGGTTTTATATGTGGTTTATTGACCAGCCTGTATGTCACATGCAGGCAACAATTAATGCAATTGCTAGGGAATGAAACAAATACAGAAAGAACAAAACTGCCCTCATGTGGTCAAATGTGGAATAATACATTAAATCCCAACCACTTTTGTGCATCCGTGTATCCACAGAACACATAGACAAGACAAGGTTAAACTCTGTGGTTGACACTGCCATGAGGTTTCATGAGAGAAAGTGGTTTTAAAATAAATAAAAAAATAAAAAAATCTGAAGCACATTCAGGCCCAGATCCACATGATGCTGCATAATATGCCCAATATTTTCTGCAGTTAGAATTTTTTGGTCTCAGGCCAACCTAAACCACTGTGTATTTTGAATAACAAATTTAAGAAAGTAGTAAGTTTTATTACTTGCACACCTTTTTTCTCTTTTTTTCAGTAATTGTTGATTTCATAACAATGTGTTTGGAATGGAACAAAATGCTACATATTCACATGCTACAACTGCTAAATCATAGTAAAGAACAAAGTGCACTATAATTCAGATGACTAGGAATTGATTAGTCATCTAGACTAGACTGACTAGATTGAGATTGATTTAAAATTTTGGAAATGAAGCTGATTTGCCTGTAGTTGTGTGTGTTGCTTGGTAACATGCAACAGCTTAACTGTATGAAGAGCTTTCAGAGAATGTGCAGGGTGTCCGAACAACAAAGGTAAATGCCCATATGTCAAAATGTAGTGGGGAGACACTGTATAGTTACACTGCATGTCCTTCTCAAAAAGGTGCCTATAATTTTTTTTTAAAAATTCATTTAATTTCTCAAATTAACAACTTGAATTTGTTGGTTTGTGTAAGAGCTATGTCTGCAAATTAATTGTTAAAACAAGTCTACAGAGATGTGGGTCAGCAAAGAATCTAGCATTTTTTGTTTCTTTGAATATGCGATTGTGACACCAATGATGCAAATCATTACAATCATTCATGAAATGAACAATAAAATAGTCTGTATTTTCAAGCCTACTGAATTCACAAGAGGCTCATTCTTTGATGCTTAGGCAATGTTAGAAACATCTGATTTTAAATAATACTTATCTTCAGCTTTTACAGCAAAAAACAGGACCCTTCTAGTTTTCATGGTGATATCATCTAAATTAAATGAGCAGCATTCCGTGGAGTCTGCCTCTTGTGGTGGGAGGCCAGGAGTGTCGATCAACTGTGCATCACTGAAATTGATTCTGAAGAGCTTCAACTCCCCACTCATACAAATCTTGTAGGCTGTAGAAAAAAGGAAACAAGGTTTGTTGGACCCTGCTGTTGGACAGAGAATGTATCTTCATGCCCTAGAACCCTTTCCAGCCCCCTCATACCCCTTCAAACCCTATGTTCTGCCAAGATGGCTCTGCTCTGCTCTGCAACCATGGGGCAACTGACTGTCCTGTCCCAATGGGGTTGCTCCTCTCTAACATGATCCCCATCTGTACTGGTTCCTCAGTGGTGGAAAGAACCCCCCACGGTGGTCAGGACAGTGAAATCACTGGCTGTCCTTTAACACAGACCCACCTCTTCAGCCTACATCTTGGATTCACCTCAACCTCTAC
The DNA here is from genome assembly GCF_013368585.1 of Megalops cyprinoides. Lineage (NCBI taxonomy): Eukaryota > Metazoa > Chordata > Actinopteri > Elopiformes > Megalopidae > Megalops > Megalops cyprinoides. Next base: position 50,067,040 of record NC_050584.1, on the reverse strand, counting down.
CCCCTAAACAGCTGCTACTTACATCACTTGCTGTTTATTTTACGTATAGAATTGCAATGCATTTTGGATTATGTGATCTAGTGACTGATCTATGGTAGTATATTTCGCTTCCACTGTCTAGTCAGGCTGCACAAGTTAACTCAGGGTAGTGTTTGAATATGCTCACACTCACTGGTCTGGGAGTGTTGTTAGCCTGGATAAGAGTGTCTGCTAAATGAATGTAATGTAATGTAGAACCAAAACAAGAATGTGACTTGTTCCCTTGGTTGAGGGCCTGGGTCTTCAGTTCAAAGTTTAATATTCTAAATAGAACTGATATCTGTGCGTTTTAATGATTTAAAAAACAAAAGTAAGAATGCACTGTATATTAAGTGCCTTAGACATTTGAAACTTACAGTACCTCCTGGTACCTTACAGTACCAGGAGCAGTCCAGTTGAGGAACACCTTTCCTCCTCTATTATTACACTCAGATCTGTGATTCATTGGGCAGGAATTTCAGAGGGAGTACACCTGGAAAAAGAGAGACAATGAAGCTCCTACCCATAGCTGTCCTGGTGAAGTTGCCCACATCTGCATTCAGGTTTTCTGCATTGACTGTAGGCTTCTGTGGGATCAGTTTTACCAATCCTTGAGAAAAGCAAGACCCAGTGGCGTCGTTAGGTCCAATCATTCAGTTCAGTTTGAGCTATGGCCCCGAATATATTAAGCCTAGCCCTGAATATTTTTGCCCTGAAAAAAGAGGTGTTTATAGCAAAACAACAGACAAGACTGTGTAACAGAGCAGAACTCCCTTCAAAAAAAAAAAGACAACCCCCAGGCAATCTTGACTTAGCCCCTGATCTTTTCAATAGCTAGAACCGCCCCTGGCAAGACCTATTACTGATAGGCCTAGTTCTGCAATCTTACATCATGAAGCGCTAAATATGAAACTTAAGAATAATTTACACAGATTTTTATATAACATACTGCCTACTTCTGATACAATTTTTAAATAACCGGATACATTTCTCTGTTTGATTTGGGGTCTGATGGCAATTAGTGATAAATTAGGTTTTGCTATCACTGACGTTATTTGCTGTTTACTTCTGCTATCACTGATGCTGTTGTTACTGCCTGTGAGGTATGGTAAATTAAGAGGTGGATAATACTCCTTACCTGTAGTCGGCGTCCCTCCTAACATTTCCAAGAATGACCAGTAAAAGAAGAATGCAGAGCTCAGTAAAGAGCGTGCCCTGAGGCAGTCACTCAAACTATCTGTCTCTTTGATTCATTTTTATAATTTAGTTACTGCATTATCCCACATCATGCCCCATCAATACATATTACACTGCCTATATCCTCTCCCCTCTTTTAAACAGGCTTGTTTAATTTGTATTCCTTCATCTCCTCCCTGTTTAATACCCCTCTTACTGTACCTCTGGCTGCTTTCCAGTGAGATACACCACAGATATCTTCAAAAAAAATATTCCCTTTATCCGGTGTTCAGTCCTGTCATCCTCTTGCCTCTCCTTCCTTTCCAAAAAGCTAAAATAAGATGGCTTTAAACAAATATGTCATTTTCTCCAGCCTTCTGGACTCTAACCAGTCTAACTTCAGGGCTAGATGCCCCACACTTGGCTCTATGTCAGTAATTGAGGGCTTACATTCCAGAAGGGTAAACTCCCTTTCCCCTGCCCTTGTGTATCTGCAGTATTCAACACAGTGCATCACCAGATTCAACCAGAGGCTGTGCTGGTAAAGACAGGAATATGCAACACTGACCTGAGCTGAGGTTGCTTGCTACTAGTGATGCTTATTTACTGTTTTACTGGCTGATGTTTGGGTGGCCTTCTGGCTTGTGTCAGGCCATGACAATTCACTTTTTTTTACATTACATTACATTCATTTAGCAGACACTCTTATCCAGAGTGACTTCCGGCACAAAGGAACAGAAGTGTATCCATTCAGGATGAATGAGCAACAGTGTCAGACTGGGCTATTATACGGTATAAGAAATAAGTCTGTCCAGGATTATTTATTCACAGTTGATTCTGGAATTATGTGCACATATGGATAGGAAGCTGGTGGATATACTGGAAACTGGGGTTTAGCTCTTAACTGACAAATATCTAAATCTCTCAAACATACAATAAAACACATTTAATTTATAGTATTTTAATACCAAACTATATAATAAAATAAAATTAGCAATGATTCACTTTTAATGAGCTGAATGTCACCATGCAAATTACTGTGAACATAACAGCTATAGAATGCAGTGGTGCAATGTATTTTTAACAAATTTGTCTTTTAAACTCTCTTGCTTTTTCTGCGCTGTTTTCTTGTTCTCTTTTTCTCTTCTTTACTGGGGACAATTCAGCCATTAACCACGGATTGAAAGTTTCGTGCTCTCCAAATAGCCTATATCAAAATTAATGTTAGAAAAATCTTCAATGGTGTTTTCTGTTGGAGTAACGTTTTTTTGCCACAGGGTGTCGCGAATGAGCTGTTACTTTGATTATTAAAGCAACAAACTTAACCGGACTTCTTTGCGGATTGAGACGATTGGATGTGGTCCTCCAGAGTCTATGATCAGAACTGTGTCCGCAGCAACGATCTGTTATTCATAGCAGAGGTCTGCTATTTAGAAATAACAGACCATAGAATGCCGTAACTGACCAATCAGAATCGAATATTCAACAAAGCCGTGTAGTAAGTTACAATAACACCCCAAACACAGCAGTTTCTTTCCCTAACTATGACAATTTATACATAATGTAACATAATCAACAGTATAACACTGACACAGCATTTTACTGTTGACAATATAGCAAATTACTGTAAAAAAAAAAAAAAAAAAAAATACAGTGCAGTCTAGGTAGAAAGGTACAGTAAGTTGCTACTTTTAAAAATATTTGATGTTTTATTATATAATAATAATAATATCGATATTTGATGAAAAACTGCAAAAACTCAGGTCTGTTAACCTGCCTGGAAATTGTCTGGAGTTTTGAAAACAGGAAATGTACAAGAACCCTGAAACTCCCCTCTGACACAAAACCACTGCATATATTTCCTTTTGAGGAAGGAAACTGACCATTGCAAAATAAGAAGGTAAAGGTGCTCAGGACTGTAAAGAACAGAGTGATAAAAATTTAACTGTCCTGATAGTAACTGCTATTCTTACTTAGGCAATTGTTATAATGTTAATGACATTTGTAAACCACAAAGTGTTGGCACAACTGGAGCTTTATTTTTGTCATTCAAATAAATTTCAGATGTGTTGGCTATAAATTAGAGGTGTTTTGTAAATTAACGTAAGCTAGGTTCTTTGATGTCAATTACTGCAATTCATGTGCTTGGAAGTTACTTTGTCTTCTCCTTAAAGTGTTAATTCCTGAAAGGCCACAAAATGTCAGTTCAGAGTGAATTGTTGTCTCAGAGTGGTGAGTTAGCTGGGCAGAGTGATTCCCTGTCCGAAGTGCAAGGAGTCTTAAACTCTGAGACTGATGCAGCAGAGAAAGAGAAGATAAGGAGTGTCATAAAGGATCATCATGCTAAAACTGAGAAATCTCAAGCAATGCTTAAAGAGCTTAATTCAGCTGATCAAAGATAGATAAAACAAGAAAATCCTCCTGCTGGAGAAGTTTAACACCTAAGATGCTGGAGCTGAAAGGGCAAGAATCAGCTCAAAGAGAAAGGAAGTTCAAGTCAGCATATGAGAAATGGAAAACCCAAGTTAGGGATGTTCGTACAAAATTAAAGCATGCGTGCTCTGAGAGTGACTTGTATGACATGATGGATGTGGTTGAGAAGCTTTAGTCTGAATTGAAAGAGTTATGCTACAACATACGACTCCAAACGTCACCAAATCAAGAAAATTGGAGAAAAATTGATGCATGCTCAGGTGTAACAACAGATTTATTGGGACTAATGAGAGTACGCCAGACTGAATAAGGAGAAGAGTTTGATGCTAAGGTGGAAAAATCAAGGTTATGCATGCTGCTTGACAGTGAATACGCTGGGTCCATATATGGATTCACAGTTTCCAGAGCCACTGTACTCAGCCACTGCTCCAACCATCTCTCAAGGTCACCAGGTATTTCAGCTAAAAGAGCAGAGACAGCTGCACAGTTAGCTGCAAAGAGAGCTGAAATTGAAATGGAAGCTGTCATTGACGCACAACGTCAGCAACTGAAAAGGCTTGAAAATCAAAGAGACATTGAGGTCATTGAAGCAAAGCTCAGAGTGTATACTGAGGAGGAGTCAAAAGAAAAGAGTGAGAGATATAGTCTTGCGTGCAGTGAAGTGAAAGATCCCAGTCCATTTAATCCTTACTCAGGATGTCAGGAAAGGCAAGTTACAAAAAAGGAAGCATCTATAGTGCAGATATTACAGGAGTCGATGGCCCTCACTCGACTTCCAGTTCCAGAACCTTCTGTATTCTCTGGGGACCCACTGAAGTTCACAGACTGGAGCACAAGCTTAAAGGCTCTTATAGAGAAAAGATGCTAAAATCCCACAGACAGGTTGTTCTACTTACAAAAGTACGTTGATGGGGAGGCAAGGTCTGCTCTGGAAGGCAGCTTCTACAGAACGGATGAAGAGACCTATCAACAAGCATGAGAGAAGCTGAATGCCAGGTATGGTTACTCCTTTGTAGTGCAACGTGCCTTCAGAGAGAAGCTTAACACGTGGCCAAAGATTGGTGCAAAAGAGTATGTTAAGCTAAGAGAATTCAGTGATTTCCTGCAAACATGTAGCGACACTATGCCTCATATCAAGGGTCTTCAGGTACTGAACGACTGCGGAGAGAATCAGAAGATGTTAGCCAAACTCCCTGATTGGATAATGTCCAGGAGGAATCGTTATATCACAGAACAGCTGGACCAGAGACTATCCAAGCTTTAGAGAGTTTGCTTCATTCATCTCAAGAGGAGCATGTATAGTGTGCAATCCAGTATCATCGTTGCATGCATTAAAGCCCTCTGAAGAAAAGTCATTTAGAGAAACAAAGCATTCAAAGTTGGGCTATAATGATACACTCAGCTCACCGTTAGATTCAATTCACAATACTATGTTTACAGTTTGATTCTTCCATGATATTTTTAAGAAAATCAATTGAACTGGCACTGGAATGAAAACAATGGATTTATTTTTGATGCATTAACAATGCTGAACTATTGTTGTCTTTTTGTACCAGCTTGACCCTAGGAGGAATTCTTTGAAAGCCAGACAAAAATAAATAGTCTTCAAACATAAAATACTATTAAATTGAATGGGTCTGCATCTGTATTACATTAATACGAAATAATGAAAATTGCACCTCAACACACACAACGCTAAAATTTAGACACAAGTTAATGAGCTAAAATGCTGACAGATTTTTTTGCAGAAATATCAGCATATCCACATTTTCAGGCAGAAGCTGGGATCTTTGTGCATTTACAATATCCCCTGCTGTAGAAAAAACTCTTTCGCTGGGAACAGAAGTTGCTGGAACACTGAGGTATGCCTTGGCAAGAGGGGAAAGCATTGGGTACATTTGGGCATGAAACACGTACATACACACAACCACATAGACTCTGAAATGATGGGCCACACACTAAATTAATAATTCGTGCATACCTAGTGCTGCAACTGTATTGATTTGTCCTTCAATTTGTGGAAAACCTCTTCATAAGTGACAGTGTGGCACTCTTTTCAGACAGCACAGTGGTAGCTATTTTTATAGGTTTCAGAAGCTGCACCATGTCCTTGGCATCACTGATGTCAGAGCTATCCAAAGTATCAAGTTGACAAGCATTTTTCAGCACCTCTGTGCTTACCAGGGCAGCAGTTACAGCTGCTTGTTGCTCAAGATAGCATTCCAACATTTCCATATAGCTGTTCCAGCGTGCGACAACATCCATGATTAGCTAATGTTGTGCAATCTCAAACATCTTTTGCTTTGCAGGGAGCACAGTTGTTGCTGTGGCACTTCGTTGAAAAAAGGCCACAACCCATCTCACTCGCCTGAGCAAACGACTAACGCAGGGTAATTCCGTCTTTAATTCCGTCTGGGTAGCTAGATTTAGCGTGTGCGCAAAACACTTGATATGTGGTGATAGCCCGGCTTCTCTCACTACCACCTCCATGTTGCATGCATTGTCGGTAGAACAGCGATACTGTGATTTGGTCTTTCAAGTTCCCACTCCAAAAAGTCTGAGGTTGTGGTGGCATTGTAGATGCTGCATCATATTCGTGGTATTAGCAGTAGTGTAGCTGATAATTTTTCTACAGTGTTTGCATACCGTCTTCATTTTGTCAGTTAATTTGTCGTCATTCTCCTGTTGAATGATCGGAAAGCCAAAATATTGCCACACTTCTGAATTAAAGGAGGATGGCGCATCCTCAGCCACACTCATTATGTTTCACGCTGACGCTGCTAGTCTGTTTGTGAAACCTCTTCTTTCTGTCTATGACTGAAACATGTAAAACATGAGGCCTCGATTGGAATGCCGGAAGCGTGACGTATGACTTTGTGCACTGGTAACATAAATAATGATACAGGTGACTACTTTCATTTTATACATTTATTTACTACCACTGATGAACTGTATTGTAGTGTTTGTTATATTTTGTGTTTGCACGTCTAATTGTCTAAATTTTAAATAAAATGTATGTTTTGTTTAGTGATGATAATAATGCAAAAATATAATTAGAGCTGACGATCAAAACTGCGTACCGTCACATTTTTGCACCACGATGTATTGTGCTACAATGAATCGTTACACGCCTAGTTCAAAGGCAAACACCTTTGCCACTAGTGTGAAGGCCTCAGATGCATCAAATACCACAGCCAACTTCAATAATGTTGATGAGATCAAGTTGAAAGATTCCAATAAACCAAAGAAATTGAATACAATGGCACATAACTCAAACCCAGTCAAATGTATGTTTTGTGGAGAAAACCACTCCATACATAAATGTCAAAACCTAATGGAAAGGTCTGTGCAGGAAAAGAGAAAGTTCTTTCAGGATAATAAGCTGTGCTTTGCATGACTGAAAAAAGGACACAACTCCAAAGACTGTAAGAACAAAGCCATGTGTGGCATATGCGAAAGGCACCATCCAACTCCACTGCATGACGACCGTCCCTCAGCAGACAAATCTTCTTCAAGTGTCCTGCAAGTTGAAGAAAATACATCCTCACTATCATGCTGTGTGAATGGAGGTGAAGGTGGGAGCACATCAATGATTGTTCCAGTATGGATCTCATCACCTGAATCTGAAGCCCTGGTGTATGCCTTATTAGATACTCAGAGTAGTCACACGTTTGTTGACCAGGAGGTGTGTGAAAAGATGCAGGCAGTAATGGAGCCAGTAAAGGTAAAGCTTTCCACTATGATGGGAAGGGACTCAATTGTGAAGAGTCAGAGAGTTAGTGGACTTCAGGTAGCTTTATCGACTTAGCTCCTGCCTATACAAGGGATTTAATTCCACTTGAACGTGCATTCATTCCCACCTGTGAAACAGCCAATAAGTGGAAACACCTTGCAGTCATAGCTCATGAAATGCCCTCGCTAATGGATTGTAGGGTAGGACTTCTGATTGGTTATGACTGCTCCAGGGTACTGGCACCATGAAAGGTCATCACTGCAGGTGACTACGAGCCTTATGCCATTAAGATTGACCTAGGTTGGAGCATCGTAGGAAGTGCACCTCAGCGCGTGATGTGACTGGTCTGTGTCATCGTATATCTGTCAGGGAGCTTCCACCTGTGAGAACAACTGCTGTTATTAGACTGCTCGAGTCTGATTTTGCGGACACCAGACCAGGAGAAAAGAACATATCTCAAGAAGACATTCAGTTCCTGCAGGTCTTAAAGGGAAGAATCCAGTAGAATGAGTGTGGCCACCTTGAGATGCCCCTTCCCTTCAAAGCACGTCCACACCTCCCAGACAATAAGAAGCTCGCCTTAGTCCGGCTAAAGCACCTTAAAAAGAAACTGGACAGAGATAAATTCAAGAATGATTATGTGAGATTTATGGAAGGTGCCTTCAAAGATGTCGATGTGGAGAGAGCAGACAAGCAACCAGAATCAGGAAATGCATGGTACATTCCACCTACACCAAGGGGTTTATCACCCTAGGAAACCTGCAAATTATGAAGGCACTGCCTTGAATAACCATCTGCTAACAGGACCTGATCTAACAAATGGGCTGATTGGAGTGCTCTGCTAATTCCGTAAACATCCCATTGCAGTCATGTGTGATGTGGAAAAAATGTTTCACAGGTTCCACGTTAGCAAAGAAGACAGAGATAATCTGCAGTTCCTGTGGTGGGAAAATGGAGATACAGATTCAGAACCCAGAAAATATCGTATGAAGATTCACCACTTCAGAGCATCATCATCTCCAGGCTGTGCCAATTATGGCATGAAGCATCTTGCCGGCCAAAATGAGAAAATGAAGTTAGCTTCATCAGAAAGCATTTCTATATGGATGATGGCCTCATAAGCCTGGAATATGTTGATGTGGCAATCAAACTGGTGCGAGAGGTACTGGAGTCTATCTGTGCCAATGAACGTGCTGTTGAGGTCAAGAATGTGGATCTCAACTACGAAGATCTTCCAGTACAGAGAGTGTTAGGAGTAAGATGGAATGTAGAGAGTGACACCTTCTCCTTCAAGGTCTCGCTTGATGAGAAATCAGCTACATGATGTGGAATTCTGTCAGTCTTCTGTGTATGATCCATTAGGATTCTTGGCCCTATTCATCCTACAAGGAAAGAGGGTGCTACAAGAGATGTGTCAGAAGGACATCGGTTGGGATGAACCACTACCCAGCGAGTTGAAGCCAAGGTGGGAGAGTTGGGTGAATGATTTAGGAAACCTTGGAAAGATTCAGGTCCCAAGATGCTTCACACCTGAAAGCTTCAGAAAGGTCATGAGAGTTGAACTGCATCACTTTTCAGATGCTAGCAGTCAAGGCTATGGTCAGTGCTCATACATCAGATTGGTGAGTTAAGATAAGGTGCACTGCACCTTGATCGTAGGCAAAGCGCGAGTCGCACCTACAAAAATAGTCACCATACTAAGACTAGAGTTAACTGCAGCAGTGATCTCTGCTGTGAGCAATATGCTAAAGGAGGAGCTAGAGCTCAGAGTTGACAGAGAGTAATTTTGGACCGATTCACAAGTAGTCCTAGGTTATATCAATAAAGAAGCTTGAAGGTTTAATGTCTTTGTCACAAATCATTTCCAGAGAATTCTGGAAACCACTGACTCAGGGCAGTGGTACTACGTTGACACAGGGGAGAATCCTGCTGCTCACGCGTCAAGGGGCCTCAAGGTAGCAGAGCTGATCAACGCAAACTGACTTACAGGACCCAAGTTCCTATGGGAAAGAGAAGTAGTTACAAACCAAGGAACTTCAGAGCTGCTGGTGGGAGACCCTGAGGTCAAAGCAACCCAAGTGCAAAAAACTGAGGCTGCAAGGCAAGTTGATTTTCAAGAGTGACTGTCATGGTTCTCAAAATGGACCACAGCGGTGAATGTCATTGCTCAGATTCAACGATTAGCTAAGAGGATTAAGAAGACAGAACCCTTAAATGTGGAGGAAAGAAGGAGGGCCTCACTCACTCTCATCAAGCTTGCACAGCAAGATGCCTTCAAAGAGGAGTTGCACATACTCAGCCAGAAATCTGGAAAGCTGTAATCACCAACTGTACCAGCTTGATCCAATCCTCCAAGATGATATAATGAGAGTGGGGGGATGACTGAGGAGAGCATCTGCACCTCTTGATCTGAGACACCCAATAATCCTTCCAAGAGATGGTGTTGTCACACGCCTCATCCTTGCACACCATCATGAAAAAAACACAACACCAAGGCAGAGGACAAACCCTAAATGAACTGAGGGCCAATGGTTACTGGATTATTGGTGGCAGTAAGGCAGTAGCCCAGTACATAAGACAGTGTGTCCCCTGTAGGAGTGCTCATGGACCACCAGAGGAACAACAGATGGCAGATCTACCTAGCAACTGTGCTGATCCCTCACCACCGTTCACCTACTGCGGAATGGACTGTTTTGGTCCGTTCCATACTAAGCAGGGTCACAAGGAACACAAACGGTATGGTCTCCTTTTCAGAGCAGTTCACATAGAGATGTTGGAAGACATGACGACCGATGCATTCATCAATGCCTTACGGTGTTTCATGGCCATCCGTGGAGCTGTTAGACATATCAGATCAGGGATCCAACTTTGTTGGAGCAAGAAATGAAATGGAAAGAGCCCTAAAGGGAGTGAACAAAGAAAGAGTGGCTGCATATCTAGCAGATAAGCAATGTGACTTCTGCATGAATGCGCCAGGCTCAAGTCATGTTGGAGGTATATGGAAGTGGCAGATAAGGACAGTGAGGAGTGTACTAGGCTCAGTCCTTGCACACAGTGCCGGAAGATTGGACAATGCTTCTTTAAGGACATTCTTCTACGAAGCCATGTCCATCGTAAATAACCACCCACTTACTGTTGACAGTATCAGTGATCCCAGAAGTCTGGAGCCACTAACACTAGGGATGCACGATATTGGATTTTTGCTGATATTCGATATGCCGATATTTTCAAACTCATTTTGGCCGATGCCGATGCCCATATCGGTAGCCATCTTCAAATATGAACGTGCCGCGTAGGCTATTATAGCCAAACTTTTCTTAATTCTAATAAAGCAACAATTCAAAAGAAACCTCCTCTTCGTACAGATATTGACTGAGAGAAGGCGAGCACAGGATGCTTTGTGCCAGGATACCGTCCTACAGAACAATAGAACAGAACCTTTGCTGCCCATTCTGTCCGCCAAAACAAGACGGATGTGGATGAAAGTCCGAAGCAAGAACTGGTGGGACAAACTTATTTCGAACCAGTTCGGAGTCCACAAGAGCACTGTGAAAAAGTTTGTGTACATGTTCTTTTCAGGGATGGTGAATGGACTCATCAAGCAGCTGATCCAATCGCCAAATGAGGAAGAAGTATGGGACATAATGTTTAACATAAACATGGTCTCCATAGTCAACCATTTTTTTGCACTGGCCGCCATGTTTTTTAAATTTTTTGTTTAACTCTGTCATGCATAGTAAAACGTTAATACGTCATTAGGCTACTTTGTGAACATGCGCAGAACGTTCCAAACGCAGGAGGCAATCCAATTCAGCGTCTACATGGCTAATATTTTCCGATCAAACAGATTATGAGAAATCTACACCACCTCTTTCAATCCGATTGAATTCTCGATAGGTTTGGGGAAGCCTATTTCATTGCGATCAAGGTTTTTACATAAGGCATTTTCATTCCGATTGATCTTGAATCCTATTATTAACAGAAACACACCCACTGTCAGTCCAAATCCAATTTATGTGTATATCCGATTGGAATCTGAACATCTGTAGCAGTTGAACAGCCAAAAATCACGAGACCTGATTTTTACAAATCCGTTTCAAACCAAATTCATATGTGGTTTGAAATCCGATTCAAATCACATTTTGCAAATCCGTTTAGGTCTGAATGCTCTGATCGGATTTCAGGTGTTTTTTTTTACGTCTATGACTTTTGACACCACATAGCCTATAGTTCACGTGTACATCACACGTAGGCTACAGGAAAAATGCTAGTTTGGTGGCAGAGGGAGCCATTGAAAAGTGATACCAGCGGTGATGGCTGCACGAAATAAAGCGGAACAGGCAAGCCCCCTCCGTCTGTGACGCTGTCTCACTCATTATGTTTATAAAAGATGCGCCACAGCTCCACATTGCCATGTTGTCCTAAATAGGCAAGCCCATTTCATTACCCTCCAATCTGGTTTGTTCAGTCCACTACTTCTACTTCCAGGCACAATGTCATTACTAATGTCGATACGACCGAAAATGAGGATTGCCACCCCAACACACAGATCAGATCTGATCACTTGCAATATATAGGCTAATGGGGACAGTCAATCAGGAAGATCGGATTCTGATCGGATATGCAAAAAAATAAGATTTGGACTGACAGTGTGAACATAGCATAAGGTTCTGAACAGTTATTTTTAGAATGTTCACTTAGCATTGTTGTGGCTAACATTTTGGCACCCCCATGTTAAGTCTATGGGCAAGTTAGAAAAGGCACAAGCCCTCCTAAATACATTGTGAGTGAGAAAGGAGTAGCTTAACAATTTAATGTATAATATGCATAGTGTAAAATTGTCGGAATTGTTTGGAACATGTGAAATTTCACTTGTTTTGTCACTGTATCTACTCTAGTAGCTAGTTAGCTTTAATACTATACCCACTAGCTAGCTGAATAGCTAATCCAGTGCAGCCAAACGATAGCGATCAATATTATCTTAAATAATGAAAAAGAGAACTTACTTCAAGATGCTTCTTCAGGTTAGAGGTTGACTCTTTTGTAGCGGATAGCAGTTTGGTTGCTGGCAAGCACAGCTTGCATTGTACTGTTATGTTGCAACCTTTGCCAAATTTGAAAGTAAAATGGTCCCACTATTTCCATGACATTAACGCGTTGCGCTGGTTGCTTTCTGTCTCACTCTCCATTCTACTGTCTTGTGAGTCAGGCAGGCTTCTTTTTTTTCACGAGGGGCATATGGGAGATACACCCCAGAGCTGCCTATCATTGGATAGATTTTCCAACCGAATAAACATTAAATGAAAAAAATAAATGAAATTATATGGGGAAAAATACAATGTAATCCCTTCAGTAATCGAAATATTTTTAAAATGTAACTGTAATTTGATTACCATCAATTTAAATAGTTACTGTAACGGAATAGTCACACTCATATTTTGTATTTTAAATACGTAATGCTGTTACATGTATTCCATTACTCCCCAACCCTGTATGTGTATATATATATATATATATATATATATATATATGGAGAGGGAGAGAGAGAGAGAGAGAGAGAGAGAGCAGAGAGAAGCTTAGCAGCACACCACTAGCAACTGTGGTGGAAAACTTTTGAGTAACTGTATACCCAATATGTAAATTCTAAAAAATGCAATAAATTGTAAAAAATGCAATAAGCATTGCTAGTATATGTTAGTTTTTTATTTTAACCACTTTATTTTAACTACTAACTATTTAGCACAGATAATTTAATATGTTAGCCTTAATAAACAATATGTATCCTATAATACGTTGTATGCATGTGAGCAGAAACTAAAAGAAGGGATGGGAGGGGTAAGCAGCTGTGAGATACCTGTATGCCAAGTAAGACTTATTATTGGGGCCTGTCTAGACGCTGCCCAAGCGCTACTTGGAAGATGGACCTTGAGTGTAAGATAAAAGAGTTGGACTCTGTAAAGGGGGGGGGGGGGCTGCTGAACAGAGATTCTTCATGGAATATAGCCAAGGCAGAACAGGTTAAGTAGGGACAGTTATTTTTATACATATAATAGGGTATGTGTGCCTTGGCAATATTGGAGGGCAGCTGAAGCAGGATTGATATCGGGGGGGGGGGGGGCGTGATAGCAGGGGGGGGGGTCTGAGTCTAAACTCCAAGAGGAGCTATGGAAAAAAGCATAAAAGAAAGATGAATTGGGGGGTTTTTCAGATTGCCCGGGGTTTTACGGAGGGGGTTTTACTGTCCAGTGTCTTTGTGTAAGTGTACAAACACAAAAGTTACGCCCTCTGTTCAGTCCCAAAACAGGAACTAGGCAATCACGGGTTGGCTGGCTTTATTTCCTATTGCCGTCTCTGTTTCCGGAACCGTATTATTTAAATTTTTTCTCACAACCCCTCCAGAAGCAGAGGTCTGAGCTAGCATCCTCCCAGGAACAAGTTGTTTTCTTATTGTAAGGCACATGAACATATCACCCGGAAGCCTGCGCAAAGTTCAGAATTGTGAGAGAAATAGCGGGAGAAATCAGTGAACTGCTCCCGTCTGTCATTCTAATGCTGATCTACCAGGCAAACACCGTAATAATTGATTAAGTTGCCTTATTAAGTACTGTTATACTTGATTTTATAAGGTATTATTTATAAGGGACAGAGTATTTGTTTCTTTGTTGAACACAGCTCATCATCCATGTGGCTGTCAAACACCATTGACATCCATGTGATGCTGGTGTAGGTACAAATTGTTGCCCTGAATTGATATACAAACTCACATAAGTATACAAAAGCTGTAAGTACAAGAATACACAAGCTGTTGAGAATTATGGACAATCCTGACCACCTCATCCATGGCAACACTGGCTGAGCACTTTCAGCAATAGACTGATCTCTCCAAAGTGACTGGCAGAACATCACAGGAGATCCTTTTTCCTGCAGCAATAAAACTCTTTAACTCCTCCCTCTTCTGTCATGGTGAGAACAACATATACTCCTTCACAACGCAAGTGCAGTTACGTGTGGAATCTCTTAAATGCAGTAACTATATAAGCTCATTTAGCGCAATTCTGCAACAGTTGTAAATTTCCAATTTTATTTTATTGGTGCAGTACTTTCATTTTACTCTACAGGTATGAATACTGGCAGTCTTGTTATTGTTCTATTTTCATGTTTATATCTGTTTTTTATGTTGTGTGCTTCTGTTTTTCCCACATGCTTGAATGCTTGCAAAGCAACTTCTTTATTGGCTTAATGAAGTACTGTCTTATATTATCTTTTTGAACTTAATCCACAATGATCTAACAAACTTTAAAAAGTAGTAGATTGTTTTTTTATTTATAACTTTTGGTGATTGTTTAACTCACAATGTTGTAATAGTAAAGGGCAAAGTGAATTATGGTTCATTATTCATCATTCATTGTACTTCATGCGGTTATCATGAAAATTTCCAACTGTTTTTTCTTGAAATACGTAATTATGCCAGAAAGGATAGAAATGGTGACAATTATCCCCATGATACAAAAAACAATGGTCATTACATTCATACCCTCTGACTCCACAAGAGGTTCAATCTTGTATGCCTAGGCAATGTTAGAGACATATGATTTTAAATAATGCTTATCTTCAGCTTTAATAGCAAAGAAAAGGACTCTTATACTGTTCATGGTGATATTGTCTAAAATAAATGAGAAGCCCTTCATGGAGTTAAATGTCAAATAATTCATTAAGGAACTTTCCTGGCCATGTATATGGACATTGCCCAAACAAAATTCACAGAAACTGGAACTTTATGGGTTGTAGTAGGCTTTATTTTTATTTACACAACCTTTTATTTCAGTACTTGTTTAACTCATAATGGTGTGAAATGAGAAATTTCACTTGAATTCCACAATCATAGTACAGGACAACATGCATTATGATTTTGCTGAATGGAAACCTTTGGCAGATGTTCTTTGTAATCAATATTTCAAAATTTAGAATGCATACTTCTGTTGATCACTCACCTTTAGTAAAATAACTATTTTTGTATTGTATAAAAACAAAAACAATTAAGAGAATGTCCTCAGAGTCCATGTGTCAAATGCAACATATCTATGTTCTGTCTCAGTGGAGTGGTACTGTAGTTTCACTGCATGTTCTTCTTCACAAAGTGGGTGTGATATTTTTCAGTGTGCCTAAATTCTTCAATGTCAAATAAAATTACCGTGAAATCCTTGCACTATTTGATAACTGAGCTTAACTCATCAAATGATGTCTACAGAATTAAAATACTTACAAAAAAGCACTGTCTGTAAAATATATAATTTGAATATAGAGCAATCGTAAAGTACTGGTGATTCAATGTCAACTTTAGATGACTTGGTTTGGCTCAAACTTGCCAACTTTTCTTATATTTAAATATGTTATTGTGCCAGCAAGGAGTGAAGTGGTTACAATTATCCCTGTGATACATAAAACAACAGCTGTTACATTCATACCTTCTGAATCCACATCAGTCTCCACAATCTCTGACTCCACAATCCATGATGCCTGGGCAATGTTAGAGACATCTGATTTTAAATAATACTTATCTTCAGCTTTGATAGCAAAGAATAGGACTGTTCCATTTTTCATGGTGATACCATCTAAAATAAATGAGAAGCCCTCCATGGAGCCTGCCTCTTGTGGTGGGAGGCCAGAAGTGTTGATCAACTGTGCATCACTGAAATTGGTCCTGAGAAGCTCAAAGTCTTCACTCATACGAATCTCATAGGCTGTGGCTGGAAAAAAGGAAACAGAGAAACCTGCTTAAGATGAAGCATGGTGGATCAGTGGAAAGAGTGCTTTCCCTTTTTATGCATTACAGTGAGAGAAAACTCAGACAATTTGTATGATTAGTTGCTGCTCCTGTTATCTATTTATTTCAACAGTTTAAAAAGTGAGAGTGGGAATACTGACCACCAGACATTGGATCAAATGTGCTGTATACAAGTGCTTTATATTTTGGAAACCTACAGTACCTGTTCTCTGGTCTAAGTCCTCCCTAGGAGCAGTCCAATTAAGGAACACCTGGTCTTCCTCTATTTTTGCAGTCAGATCTATGATTTTACTGGGAGGGAATTCTGGAGGGGGTACACCTGGAGGGAGAGAGACGATGAAGCTCTCCCCTATAGCTGTCCTGCTGAAATTGCCCACATCCATCTGCAAGTCATTCCCACTGAATGTAGGCTTTGGTGGGTTCAGTTTTACCTCTCCTGGAAAAAGCAATGTTATTGTTAGGCATAGGTTTGTAGTCTGACATCATGTAGGGCTATTTACAAACTTACAGAATGAATTATAAGAATGTTTACATAACATGCAACTGGCTTATTGATGTACAGTTTGTTACCATGAGATCTTTTTGCTGATTTGATCTGGGGTCTTATGGTGATTAGTAATAAATCTGCCTTCTTTGCAAAGTGGGTGTGATATTTTTCAGTGTGCCTAAATTCTGCAATGTCAAATAAAATTACCGTGAAATCCTTGCACTATTTTATGACTGAGCTTAACTCATCAAATTATGTCTACAGAATTAAAATACTTACAAAAAAGCACTGTCTGTGAAATGTATAATTTGAATATAGAGCAATCGTAAAGTACTGGTGATTCAATGTCAACTTTAGATGACTTGGTTTGGCTCAAACTTGCCAACTTTTCTTATATTTAAATATGTTATTGTGCCAGCAAGGAGTGAAGTGGTTACAATTATCCCTGTGATACATAAAACAACAGCTGTTACATTCATACCTTCTGAATCCACATCAGTCTCCACAATCTCTGACTCCACGATCCATGATGCCTGGGCAATGTTAGAGACATCTGATTTTAAATAATACTTATCTTCAGCTTTGATAGCAAAGAATAGGACTGTTCCATTTTTCATGGTGATACCATCTAAAATAAATGAGAAGCCCTCCATAGAGCCTGCCTCTTGTGGTGGGAGGCCAGAAGTGTTGATCAACTGTGCATCACTGAAATTGGTCCTGAGAAGCTCAAAGTCTTCACTCATACGAATCTCATAGGCTGTGGCTGGAAAAAAGGAAACAGAGAAACTTGCTTAAGATGAAGCATGGTGGATCAGAGAAAAAGAGTGCTTTCCCTTTTTATACATTACAGTGAGAGAAAACTCAGACAATTTGTATGATTAGTTGCTGCTCCTGTTATCTATTTATTTCAACAGTTTAAAAAGTGAGAGTGGGAATACTGACCACCAGACATTGGATCAAATGTGCTGTATACAAGTGCTTTATATTTTGGAAACCTACAGTACCTGTTCTCTGGTCTAAGTCCTCCCTAGGAGCAGTCCAATTAAGGAACACCTGGTCTTCCTCTATTTTTGCAGTCAGATCTATGATTTTACTGGGAGGGAATTCTGGAGGGGGTACACCTGGAGGGAGAGAGACGATGAAGCTCTCCCCTATAGCTGTCCTGCTGAAATTGCCCACATCCATCTGCAAGTCATTCCCACTGAATGTAGGCTTTGGTGGGTTCAGTTTTACCTCTCCTGGAAAAAGCAATGTTATTGTTAGGCATAGGTTTGTAGTCTGACATCATGTAGGGCTATTTACAAACTTACAGAATGAATTATAAGAATGTTTACATAACATGCAACTGGCTTATTGATGTACAGTTTGTTACCATGAGATCTTTTTGCTGATTTGATCTGGGGTCTTATGGTGATTAGTAATAAATCTGCCTTCTTTGCAAAGTGGGTGTGATATTTTTCAGTGTGCCTAAATTCTGCAATGTCAAATAAAATTACCGTGAAATCCTTGCACTATTTTATGACTGAGCTTAACTCATCAAATTATGTCTACAGAATTAAAATACTTACAAAAAAGCACTGTCTGTGAAATGTATAATTTGAATATAGAGCAATCGTAAAGTACTGGTGATTCAATGTCAACTTTAGATGACTTGGTTTGGATCAAACTTGCCAACTTTTCTTATATATAAATATACTATTATGCCAGCAAGGAGTGAAGTGGTTACAATTATCCCTGTGATACATAAAACAACAGCTGTTACATTCATACCTTCTGAATCCACATCAGTCTCCACAATCTCTGACTCCACGATCCATGATGCCTGGGCAATGTTAGAGACATCTGATTTTAAATAATACTTATCTTCAGCTTTGATAGCAAAGAATAAGACTGTTCCATTTTTCATGGTGATACTGTCTAAAATAAATGAGAAGCCCTCCATAGAGCCTGCCTCTTGTGGTGGGAGGCCAGAAGTGTTGATCAACTGTGCATCACTGAAATTGGTCCTGAGAAGCTCAAAGTCTTCACTCATACGAATCTCATAGGCTGTGGCTGGAAAAAAGGAAACAGAGAAACTTGCTTAAGATGAAGCATGGTGGATCAGTGGAAAGAGTGCTTTCCCTTTTTATACATTACAGTGAGAGAAAACTCAGACAATTTGTATGATTAGTTGCTGCTCCTGTTATCTATTTATTTCAACAGTTTAAAAAGTGAGAGTGGGAATACTGACCACCAGACATTGGATCAAATGTGCTGTATACAAGTGCTTTATATTTTGGAAACCTACAGTACCTGTTCCCTGGTCTAAGTCCTCCCCAGGAGCAGTCCAATTAAGGAACACCTGGTCTTCCTCTATTTTTGCAGTCAGATCTATGATTTTACAGGGAGGGAATTCTGGAGGGGGTACACCTGGAGGGAGAGAGACGATGAAGCTCTCCCCTATAGCTGTCCTGCTGAAGTTGCCCACATCCACCTGCAGGTCATTCCCACTGAATGTAGGCTTTGGTGGGTTCAGTTTTACCTCTCCTGGAAAAAGCAATGTTATTGTTAGGCATAGGTTTGTAGGTTTATATTTACAAACTTACAGAATGAATTATAAGAATGTTTACATAACATGCAACTGGCTTATTGATGTAGCATGTTAACATGAGATTTTTTTGCTAATTTCATCTGGGGTCTTATGGTGATTAGTAATAAATTTGCCTTTGCCATAGTTGAAGTTTGGTATCTCTGAAGTTAACTGCTGTTACTGCCCATACCCTCTCCCCTCTTTCTTTATTAAAGTGCATTTCTTTATTTCCTTCATAATTAATAGCTCTCTCTCACTGTACCTCTGGCTGGTTTCCTGTGAGTTACACCACAAAAAATAAAAACCTTCCCTTCGTCTACTGTCTAAAATTTCCATCGTCTTGTATTTGGACAAAGATGCACTTCAGAATAGCTTCTTTGACCCTAATCAGGCCAACCTCTGGGCTGGATGCCCCACACTTGGCTCTATGTGATTAACTGAGGGCTTGCATTCCATAAGGGTAACCTCTGCCCTTCTGTATCTGCAGTATCCAACACAGTACATGACCAGATTCAACCAGAGTCTGTGGTGGTGAAAATGGGAATACATGGCATTTCTGTTGAGATGGGATCCAAACTACTACCGATGCTTATTTACTGATTTACTGGCTGTTTCACACGTGTTGTCTTTGCTTCTTTCCTGAGTACTGATGTATTTAGGAGAACTTGTTATGATGTCCTATAAGCTTTCTACAAAAATCTTGGAAATGTTGCATGTTTAGTCGATAGTAATTATAATTTACCATCAATCACATATCCAGGTAAGTACATTGCATGGCTCTGCCCTTTGTTGGCTCTAGCTTTGTCCCCTTGTCCCCTTACTCGCACTTTCAGGTTATGCTTTCCATCTTTCAAGTTGGTAAAATATCTAGAGTAGATGCCATCATGCTTCTGAATATCAGCTCCTGAAAGACAAGACGAGATTAATTATGTTACAGTGGAAATACAGTTTCCCAATCTCCAACAAACTGTCAAATAACTTTACAAACTGAACACACAATGAAGTAAAGTATCACTTTAATTACCTGCGCCATTATCCAGAAGCTGTATCTCTCCTTTGTCTCCACTACTTGACACAATTGTGGCCCATACATCAGCCAGAGTCACAGGGACTCCTTTCTGATTCACATCTGCAAACACTGCCATGGGTTTGCTTCCATCACTGGACTGCTGGCTCATGTGGGCCTCCACTGTGACAGGAGCAACATCTGCTCTGGCAGCACGACTGGTCACTGTCATCGTCAGTGACTGAGGACTTGTCATTGTGTTATGGAGCCTGTACTCCCAATCTCCTCTCTGGAACCATAATTTGGATAGGAACACATATTAGAGACTAAATGCCTAAAGCATAACATAACTTACAGGAGAAACCAGTATTCCTCTTTCAAAGACAAAACATGCATATTTTTTTTGTAAGATTCCACCCCTCTGCTTAAAAATATATTTAAAATTAAGAAATTATTCTATTGTGCCTATCTAGCTACAGCCTTTCAATATGCAGATGAAAATACATGATATGGATACAAAAAGTGCACAGCTAAAATGAATTGATGTCTACAGAACTTGAGCAGGAATATTATATGTATTATTACAAAAGCCAAGAAGTTAAAAGCAAACCTCAGCCGTTCCTGGAATCTCCAGAGACAACATTTTTTTGGTGGCATCATGTTTGAAATTTGATATCTGACACGGAGTTCCAGTTGGGCTTATTATCGTGATGCTGGGTGGAATTGTTTCATAAATAATCAAAAATGTTGTTTGATTTCCAACTGTTTTATCAACAGAAACAATCCCATTGAATGAACCATTTCCATCTGCTCTCTTCCCGGTGCTCTCAAGCTATTTGGAGAAAAAACACAGATCCATATTTTTTGAATATTCAGTGCACACAAAATTGTGGCTTATTACTTTTCCACTGACCACTGCTTTCTGCTTACCTGAATTGTCTGTCGTGCAAGATCACCATCGGATGTTGTAAGTGATGAAAAGACATCCACAAGTTCATTGGTCTCCAATTTTTCTCTGGCTACAAAATATTTTCCTCCTGTCAATGCAATAAAAAGCATTTCTGAGAAGAGACACATGAAGGTGCAATATGAAATGATAAATATTCACCTAGGAATTGAACAGAATAGCTATTAGCCTCTCATCTTCAATTTCTGTGGCATATGTGAACACAGCTCAGGGAAATGGCCTCATTGCTGCAACAGTTGTTAATCTGTTTGGTTGCCAGACTTTATATCCTGGGTTAAATAGCAGAGATCCAGTTGGGGAGAGGGTCCTAGAACACTGCCTGGGAAAAAGACCTGCAGGCTTGAGGAAAAGTGCAAAAGGCAGAGAGAGGTGAGAAGGTAGGATATGCAGACAGCTGATGCAACAGGAAGGAGAGATTAGTATTTAGTTTAAATACATCATTTTCAGGATTGCTTTGGTACCAAATATACATGTAACATAATCATCATATGAAAGGGCACATGAGCCCACAAAATTAGCCATAAATTTAAAATTCCCTCTCTGACTGATCATTTGCCTTCTTCACATTAAAACACTCTCAGCAGAAGGTTCGTTGATTTTAATATTACTACTATATTTACCTGTGACTGAGAAATTTGGTATAATTCTTCGTCTCTTCAATAGCCTGTTCAAAAAGACTAAATGGCCTCAAGTTCAAAAGTTTGCCACCCCTGCCTTACTGTACACAATATAGAATATATATAGAATATATAAAATTGCACAGAGAAAGAAACACTGTCTGCAATATGCAATATTGTTTTCTTTACCTGAGATTTCAGATATGTTTTGTAGAATTGCATTTGGAGAAGGGCCAAGAGCAATTGTCTGCACAATAGCACCACTCTGAGCAACCCTGTCGATGCAGGTTATTTCAGACTCTCCATCAGTTAGGAAAATAATTTCATCCCCTGTTGTGTCTCCATCATCCTCACGAAGTACCTTGAAAACATTTTTGAAGAAATATTAAAAAACAAAAAACATTTTGGCTTGAATATCACTTAAAGCCGGAAGGGACAGTTGAAATCAGTAATAAAAATTGTAATTAATTAATAATAAAATTGAATGTTAAGGACAAACTGTATTGAATGCAATGCTCCTGGAATGGAGGAGTGAGTGTATAAAGACATGAAATAGTGAAGATTTTGATTTAAATTTCAGGAATTTGTGTTTTACCTCAAACCCTTTTTCAAGTCCTGCACAAATGTCTGTACTCCCACGTACATTATTTGGCAAGGAAGACACAAGGGCCTCCCTGGTTACTTTACTGTCAATCAAGGTGAGATTTTTAAGGATGTCAGCGTTATGGGTAAATGTTACAATGCCAACAGAGGACTTCTCCTCAATCCTCCGTAAGAAGAGTGAAGCAGCTTGTCGTTGTCTCTGTATTCTACCACCCTTTTAAAGACAAAACAGAGTTATTATGCCATCAAAGAATTGTGCCACCTGTATAAAGTGACAAGATAAAGAAATATAAATATATCACATGAGAAACTTACAAACATGCTTCCCGACACATCCAGAACGAGGCAGACAACCCGTCTGCTCCTCTTTAACACTGTGAACTTTGGCTCTGGAGGAGTGAATTTTTCCATTGGTACAGAACTTCTGAAGTCTTCAGACAGATCAATCACCTCCTGAACACTTCTGTAGTTGCATATTCGGTTCTGCTTATTTGGTGCCTCTGCATTGTGGCTGGTTTTGTTACAAAATCCTGTCTGCAACGCACAAATGATGTATAACATGTAAAATTAAATACAACTTTATTGTTAAATGCATGCATTAATTCCATTCATAATAAATTTCATTTACAGTTTTGCATTTTTTCTACTACTTACAAGATCTAAACTCTGAAGGTACATTATAGATGAAGGTATATTTTGATGCTTCTCAGGATAGAATGCACAGTCTCCCGTAGGCAGACCAGTATTTTGGTCAAAAGAGCAGGACTTCATAGAGTTGTGCAGTTTGGAGACAGCAAACCTTCTACCCACAATGGCTTTGGGACATCTGAAAGTGTACAAACTTCCTTTAGAGGCACAGAAACATAACAGTCTTACATAATACTGTATGTACTATGCATATGCACCAAATCACCATAAAAAATGCATCTACATAAAAAAAGAATGCCACTGCCACAGACAAAAGAAGTGTATATCTGTTTAATAAATTTATAGTATTTTAAAATGTCTTTTCTTTTGCAATTTTACATATAGTACCAGTAAAAACTTTGCACATGCCTGATCAAGATAATAGGTAACATGCATTCAAAGACACAAAAATTCAAATCTACTGGTTCAATGCACTCGTCTTTCTGCTTGTCTGGCCAATTGTCAGTACTCCGCCCCCTTAGCTGTGGTGTTTTTGTTTTTCCTGTCCATGTGCTTTTGTTTTCCTTGTGTTCTAGCCCTGCCCCACTCCCCGTCCGATCTCCCACCGCCTGATTGTCTGCACACCTGCTTCCCATTCCCTCGTTAGCGCTGCTCTATATCTTCCCTGTGTGTCCCTGTCCTGTTGCTAGTTCGTAGCAGTGTGTCACCTGTTCACCTGTTTTGTCCCCGCCGGTTTTTGTCTGTGTGCTTTTCTCGTCTCCTGACCTGTTTTGTTGTTTCGACCTGATTCCTGCCTGCCGTTTCTGCCCTGATTGCCCGATTGATTCTGCCTGCCCGGTGTTCAACCCTGCCTGCTCCTGTCTCCCTGAACCTGGACTGCACTCGGACTGTCTCTGGTTTTGACCCTGCTTGTTTTTCGTTCTACGATCCTGCCTGTGTTCAATAAACCGCTCAGAATTCGGTTCAATAGATGTATTACAAGATGCAATTAAGAAAATATTATTATTATTATTATTATTATTATTATTATTATTATTAGTAGTAGTAGTAGTAGTATCATTAATAATAATAGTAATAACAATAATAATTATAACAATAACAATACACCTTGTTCTAAACAACATGATTCTAATTTTACACTAATAGTAATTACATTTTAGACTGCATTAAACAGTGGTGTACCTTGTTGCTTCAGCAATGTTCCCTGATGAGTAGAATGGTTGTTCCTCGTTGTACTCATCATAGACACCCCATCGGAGATGAGCCCATTCATGAACAAGGACTCTTTCTGGAAAATAAATTCAGCATTTGCAGGACGTAACTTAATTCAAGGTCTGGTTTAAGTCATACACGCTCATGCAAAATTTTTATGATTCTTGGTAAATAGGTGCATAAAATATATTTCCTTTTAAGATTTCCTTTCAAAACAATAGATAAAGTAAATTTAAGATACATGCCCATACCTCCCATGATATTTCAAATTTTATGTGCTATCTAGACTTATGAACTCACAGACTCTTGTCAAGCTCTGGTTGATTTTGTGGGTTAGGGTCAACTGTGGATCTGCCTAACTAATAATGGTGTATTAGATGTATTAGGCAGTGACATTTGCCTCAGTTTACATGATTCCAGAAAAGATATTTACAACATGTCAGTAGCTATTACGATACAAAGCATGGCCACCACCATAGACTTAGGGGTGATTTACTAGAGGTTTTTAAACTCATAAAAGGACTCAGTAAGGTTAACAACAATACATTTTAGGGTGGGTTCAGTCTGTAAAACAAGGGGCATAAATGGAAACTAGTTAAGAGTAAGTTCCACACTGATATAAGGAAGGATTATTTTACACAAAGAGTTATCAATACACAGAATAGGTTCCCAGGTCATGTAGTTGACACAGAGACCCTTGCTGTGTTCAAGTCGAGATCTGATTCAGTTTTGGATTCTCTTTAATTGTAATTGCGAGCTTAGTTGGGCCGAGTGGCCTGTTCTCATCATAATATGTTCTCATTATTCTTATTATTATTCTTATATGGCCAGTATTGCCAGCATGCTATACCAATTTTCACATAGGTATGGTGATGGTACCATCTTGCGTACCTTTCACTTCATTATTTTTTCAACTAATTTATCAATTATTTTATTGAAAAATCTTCTCACATATATGTATATATATATATATATATATATATATATATACAGTACTGTGCAAATGTTTTAGGCACTTGTGAAAAAGTGGTGTAAATTCAGAATGCTTTCAAAATAATGAAATGAATAGTTTTTAATGTATGTATTAACAACATACAAAGTGCATGCAACAGAAAAATCAATAGTTAAATCAATATTTGGTATGACCACCCTTGGCTTTCAAAACATCACCCATTCGCTTGGGCATACTTGTGCATCGTTTTGTAAGGTACTCGGCAGGTAGGTTTATCCAAGCATCTTGGAGAACTTGCCACAGTTCTTCTATGGATTTTGGCTGTTTCAATTCTTTCTGTCTCTTCATGTAATCCCAGACTGACTCGATGATGTTGAGATCAGGGATTTGTGGGGGCCACACCATCTGTTGCAGGACATCTTGTTCATGCACCTGCTGCCATTGTGCTGCATCCCAGGTCTTGTGTTTTTGTGCATAGATGAGTCGTTTGGCTTTGTTTCCACATCTGAGGAATGGCTTTTTGGCTGCAAGTCTTCCCGTGAGACCACTTCTGACCAGACTTCTCCGGACTGTAGATGGGTGTACCAGGGTCCCTGTGGTTGCTGCTCTGAGCTGATGGCACTGCTTGACAGCTTCTGATTGCGGAGGGACGTCAAATTGATGTGCCTTTCATCTGTTGAACTAAGTTTCCTTGGCCGACCACTGCATTTCTGGTCCTCAACCTTGCCAGTTTCTTTGTGCTTTGTGCTTCTTCAGAAGAGCTTGGATAGCACATCTGGAAACACCTGTCTGCCTCAAAATTTCTGCCTGTGATAGACCCTGCTGATGCAGGATGACCACCTTGTGTCGTGTTTCTATGCTCACCCTTGTTATGGTGTAAGATTAGCAATCTGCTCCGCAACCTCACCTTTTCAGTATGGCTGATCCTCACCCAGTTTTATTCCCTCTACACATGTGTTTCTGTTTCAGTTAATAATTGTGGTTAAACCTGCTTATGTTGCTAATGATTACCACCTATTTTGTTTAGTTGTTTGGTATAGTTGTTTTATCATGCATTGGAGTATATGCCTACAAAAAAAGGTTTGGAGGGTCTGGAAGGTTTTGTGTTAGTTTGCCACTTTCTTTAATTAGTCTTAGTGGCACATTTCACTATTTTCAAAAGAAATGTTCAAAAATCTAAAATATGATTTCTGACAGTGTTGTAAGTTTTTTTTGAACTGGTATTACATTGCACAGAATGTAAAAACTGTGTTTGCGCTGTAAGTGACACATAATTGCAATTGCGTTGATGGTGATTACAGAATGACTGTTATTAATGACAATAAGACACTGTACAGTACTAATGTTAGATTTTGAACTGCTGTATGCAGATTGGTTTTTTTGGCACATACAGTATTCTGCCATTTTTGGTTGACCAGCGACTCTGGAGTGTGTTTAAGCCGCATCAAGTACCCTACCAGCCTACCCCCAGCCGGTGGATTGGACACGTTCCCTTTGGATACAGATAAGATTCATGAGATCTCCAACGTTACCAATACACTACCCGGGTAGTACTAGCAGTAGTATTAGCGATAGTAGCAATAATACATGTATGTACAAAGATCTGAGCTTGGAAACACACATCACTGTCAATTGAAATGAATTGAGTTTGTATACTGACTGACTGAACATTGTTACTGTTTTTTCCTACTCAACCAGTGGTCGTGGCCAATTCACTCCTAGAGCCGAACCTAATGTAGATTTCTGGTCCAAACATTAGCAACCTGTGTTTCGGTGATAGTAATGGTGGTTACACACATATATATCTCAGACCCAAAATTTATTGTTTTGAAGCAGATTCGTCTCTTACCTCGAGGTCCATAAGCTTGAAGGAGATTGTCAATCAACAGGAAGTTTGGAGTTAAATGAATATATCTTCCTGGTGCTCCACATTCACCATACTGTAGAGTGTATGGATCATCTGCATGTTGTGGGTTTGGTTTATTAATGATTATATTTGCCTAAAAATTGAAATTGTCATCACATATTATAATAACATGATTTAAAAATGTTAATGGTTTGTCTGTAACTTATGCTGCAACATTATCATCACATTATCGTCTGTATTATTGTGTTAAGGAATATCTGATAGTGAGTCTAAAATTGCTTTGCTCTGATGCTTTTAGGCATCATTCTTGTAGTTGAATCATCACTCAAGAAACAGATTAAAGTCATTTCAACTGTGGAAGTATGTACTTCAAAGATTTGAACAAGCTTGCTTGAGAGCAAAATCAAGTATAATACAGTATAACAGTAAGTAAAAGAAAAGTTACATTTCCTGCTTCTTTTTCAGATGGGAATCATTTCATATGATTCTTACCTTTTCGTAGGTTTCTGTCCGTGCTTTGGAATACTGTCCTTTCGACCAGTTAGGAGGAACTAATATCTTAACCTCTTTGAAATAAAATCTGTTTATGGACACTTCAAAGAGGTAATGCGAGGATTGAATCACCATGTCCTACAGGAGCAGAACAAAGCAAAAATAAAAAGCGCATACACACAGCATGAAAGGGCAGGCTAAAATCTGGAAGCAGATATATGTTCTTCACACACTGCGAGTAATTGGGTTGGAAAAAGGCTTGTCCTACTATCATACATTCCCGGGAAAACATCGTGACCAGCAAATTTATTGTCGTAGCTCACTGGAGTAATTACACATTAACTTTGCAGCAGGATGACAACTGTGACTTTAAATCATCATTAAATTGTTACATTGCTTATATTAAGACTGGATTAACTTGAAAATACGGAACAAATAATGAATTTCAAGAAGCTATTTTAACTGTACGATTCTGTTCAGATTCAGTCTGCACATTGGCGATATTGAGGTAGTTGCTGTCGGTGTTGTACCTGACAGAATCTGGTGAAGGATGGCAAACTTGCAACACTCAGCACACTCACCAAACAAACAGTTTACCACATATGGTGGAAGCATACATTTAATTCTCAGTAAATAATTCTTAACTAAAACAGTTATAGGATAATCGTCAGAATGTTTTGATCTCAGTGCTTATATTACCTTTATTCTTTCAATGAGCTGTGAGTTTTCAAGCACTGCTGGATTGATGGCGAAGACTACGTCTGTGTATCCATTTCCATCCAGTCTGATCCCAGAGACCGATGCTAACAGATAGACCACCAAAGCAGAACCTATTGGTTTGGGGGTGCGCATGACTGTAGTAGTTTGACGTTAATGTGCAAGGAAGCGATTGATTCCCCGTAATTTATTGCACAGGTTTAAACCTGTATCTTTTGGAGCGCACCGGAGAGGTCCCAAGAAAATCCCCCCACCTTTAGCCTTTCACCATCCTTTTATAATGATTCTGTTGTTATTATGTTGACATCACCCGGATAACACATTTGCTACCCCTGATGTGGCTCTTTGCCTGTCTAAATTTCATTATTGTTGTTTTTGGAAATATGGTGCTGGATTGAATTTAAGTGATAATAATAAGCAGCTGGTGCCAAAAACAACTAGAGGCAATCAGCACGACTGCAAAATGCGCATTGTTGTTGGCACATTCTTCGCATATTACACTTTGTTTCCATACAGCATTATAAAAGAATAAATGCATAATCAAACCTGGAAATGTATAACAAGCTACTGTAAATGGGCATATTTATTCAAACATTATACAGTGTGAGTGAAACTGAGAGTGGGAACAGGGCATCCTTAACTCCAACCTTACTCCTTTTAATACTTTTATTTATTTATTTATTTTTTAATATATATATATATATATATATATATATATATATATATCTACACACATATATATATATATATATATATATATATATATATATAAGGTTGAGTGGGGAAGCCAGTCCATCAGCGTATGACAGGCTGACTGATTTTTTTTTTTTTTTTTTTATAATCCCCAATCTGCTGCCGGTCCGGTCCATTGGTTCTGCTGAAATGGTCCTGCCCCAGATCCAACAGGTGGTGGTCCTGGCCATGGATTAATTGGGCACTCTGCTTTTCTGTGTCCTGATTGCCCGCATCCCCAACAGGGCTGTCCTTGGTTGGGATAGCCTGGCTGCTGGCTTGCTAGGCCCAGTCTCCCGTCTTGTTGTCTCATTCCTCCCCTGAATCCTCCTCTACCTCTTCCTCGTCCTCTTCCTCGCTGAAATTCGCCTCCTGCTGTATGCATATGCACATGCGTGTGTAAGGGTTGTGCTTGTATGGCTGGAGTCATCTGTGTTGGTCTTGTAAGAGGTGGCACTTGAGGAGTTTGTGTTATTTGTGGCTGCGGTACTTGCATCATATGCGGCGGCACTTGCATCATATGCGGCTGCATTGTCATTACTTGCGGTGCTATTTGTGGTTGTGGTATCACTGTTTGTAGTGGTGCCATTAGTTGCATCACCGGTGGCTGCAGTGTCACTCCTGGCACTGTTTGTGGGTGCGGTGCTGCTGCCTGGATCACATGTGGTTGAGGTGCTGCTGTACTTACTGGGGCTACAGTAGCCGGACTGGGCTCAGTTGATTCGGTTGAGACCACTGGTGCTTGTACCTTTCCCTTGTCTTTCTTGGCTTTGGACAGCTCTCCGAGCTGAAACTGTGCAAATTTTTTGCTCAGTTGCTTGTCTTTTTCCTCTTCCTCTTTCTTCACTTTCTCTTTCCGGTACTGGTCCACATGATGTATCACATGCTCTGAGAATGTTGGCCAGTTAAAGGTCATCAGACCCACAACTCCCTCCAGGCGCCTCTGCACCGGCTGTGGCATGCTTTCCTTCACCATCATTTTGAACAGGTTTTCTGTTGTAGGGCTTGCATCCCAGGTGTCCCCTGTTTCTTCTTTCCATCTTCGTTGGAAATTGTGCAGAAATTTTCGTACATTTTCCCCTTCCTTCAGTTCCTCTTCTTTCAGCTTTGATGGATCCATTTTAATTGGGAATTGTCGTCTCAGTTCTGCCCACACTTGTGCTCTGTGTCCCTCAAATCCTACGTGGTCCACTGTGTGCCCCAGCACCACCCGTTCCATGTTGGCGGCTGTAAAGACTGCGTCAGTTACTTGTTTTCCTGCAACATGCATTAACAGGGCTTTGATGTCTCCAAGGGCCAGTCTGGTTCCCCCGGTGTTCTCTTCCAGGGCTGTGATCCACTTCTGAGCACCCGCGGTGAGGTCCGGCAGTCGTCCTGCCAGCCCTATCATGTCCATAAATGACCATGGTATGTATTGCGGCTGCCCCCCTTTCTGGACCAGGGGCATCTGCATCACTCTCGCTTCCTCATCACACCGCCTGTCTTCTGTTTCCTCCACACCTTTCTTCCCTTGCCTCCGAGATATTCTCCTGCCACTTCTTAACATCAGGGCGTCTAGTGCTTCAGCAGTTTCTCGTTCCATCTGGCTGATTTGCCGGTTGAGGCGTTCTTCATCATTCAGTAGCCTGTTCAGTGCCTTCTCCTTTCTCCTTGCTTCTTTCCGTCTGGCTCGGGCTTCATGTACTGATTCTATGGATAGTGTCCCATGCACCAGTCGCTCTTCCTTTTGTGGTGGGCCGTCCCCTTCCTCTTCACTGGACAGATTCTCATCTTCATCCTCACTGC
Source organism: Megalops cyprinoides (assembly GCF_013368585.1). NCBI lineage: Eukaryota > Metazoa > Chordata > Actinopteri > Elopiformes > Megalopidae > Megalops > Megalops cyprinoides. The sequence goes on along the minus strand of NC_050584.1, from coordinate 50,036,241 downwards.
TTCCGCCACTTTGTAAGTGCTGGCTCCTCACACTTGCCTCTCTTTCTGGTGTGGGACGGCGGGGTTCTTCACGCTTTGCTGGAGACACATGCCGTGGTGTGGGGTGGCTACCTTCTTCACGCTTTGCTGGAGATGAATGCCGATGTGTGGGGTGGCTACCTTCTTTACGCTTTGCTGACAATGCATGTTGTTGCTTTTTTCCTTCCTCCATCACCACCCTTGCATACTCCTGTCGATCCTGTTCAGCATACGGGCACTCACCCACTTGCCTTGCCTCCTGCAACATCTCTGAATAAGAGACACCGGTTAATGACATGTCAGTTAGTGACCTGGTTGTTCTCACTGCTTGAGGTTCGGATTCCTTAGTCACTACCATCTTCACTGTTCCCACCACCGGTTCAAATTCCATTTTACCTTGCATCTCCCATGTGGCTCCTGCTTCACCTGTGAGTGGATATTGCCCCACCTTCTTCAAGTGGCTGCCGTGTGGGCCTGCAGGTGGGTTCTGACCTTCCTGAAATGGATTACTGTTGCATGGTAAAAATGGATTAGTGTTACCGTAAGGTGGTGGTTCTGGAAAGCCATCTTTTTCTTTCTTCTCTTGTTCCTGCTCCTTTTTAAACATGCTTCTTATTGTTTTCATAGATTCCCCAAATTGTTTCCCCTCCTCTTTAAACCAGCTCAACACCTCTCTTTCTCTTGCTCTTTTGCCTTCACGTCTGTCACTCACATCTTTTGCTTTGTGGTATTTAATAGCAGCCTCCACCTCCTCACAGCAGGCAAGATCAAAAGTGCCCTCCTTTGGCCATTGTGAGACACCTGCAGTTCTTTTATGCCACTTCTCCATACACTTTCGAATCAGTTTCTGGTAATTTGGATGACGTTTTATCATTATTTCCACAGGAGTAGTTACCCTCACTCCCACAGCACTCCTTTTCCTCACCATTTTTCCTGTCTGTGATCCCATGTATGCCTGCCCGGCGCTGCTGGGTAGTGACCTAGGAATCTCTGGTTCCTCGTCTGTTTCCCTTGTCCTGATTAGCACAAGTACTTTCCCTACTGTAGTCCCAGTTTTACACTTTCTGCTAGGTCCTGGATTATAAGTATCTAATTCCAATTGCTCTGAACCATCACTTTCTTTCGTTCTTTTAAGCTGTGCCCACTTTCCTGTTTCCCACCTAACTTTCCTGGGAACAACAGTAATACACAGTCTGGGGTTTAACAACAGTCTATCCTGTCCCTGTACAGCAAACCCTTCTGGTATTTGCAAAAATTCTGCAAGTGGTAATGTTGCTATCCCCTCTGGGTTGTCACACAGCTGAATCAATATTGAACTCAATGTATTTTCTGTCCACAGCCTTCGCAATAGCGGGGCCCACTCTATGTCTGGAAAATCCCTCTGAACCTGCTCCAAATTAAGCCACTTAGTGAGTTGCCAGAGCTTTAAATTAATCACGGGTGTGTCTTGATAGCACTCAACCCCTGTGGAATCAATGTAGGTACGTTCTAACCAAAAGTGTGTTCTTATTCCCCGAGTCTCTATATCCCCCATTTATGTTCAATCATCCACCTAATGGTTGCTACCCACAACACTACAAAAGAAATGGCCCAAAGTACTAAGAATATCTGTACCCCTTTGCGTGTTTGTCTTTTTATGGCCACACCCACCGGGCACTCCCCTTCTACACCCACTAGCCCTTCAAGGGGCATCCACTTCACCTTCGCTGCTGCTGCGCTTTCTCTTTTTAACTCTCTTCTCTAACCATGTGGAGGGGGTTAAATGAACATATCTGTAACTAAGTGCGCACTTTACCCAATGAGGTGCTGGGCCCCCATTATAGCTTATTCTCAGTGCTGCACACTCCTGTTCGTCTCTATGCTGCTCCCAAGGTGGAGGAGGTATGCTATCAGTTTCAAAGGAAAAGTTTCTGGGATAACCTAATCTCAGTGACAACAATTCTCTTTCTGCCTCCTTCCCGTGAGTCTGCCAAATTACAAACTCGCCTACGTGGATTTTTATTACCTCTATCACTCGATTTATTTGCCGTGGACTATTATCAATACCTGCACGGTCTAGTCTCAGTTTAAACTCAATCTTTATTCTTGTTATTAGAATGTTTCCAATTTCAAAATACTCCCATGCATGCACTTCTATATTTGTATTATGACTCCAAATCCATGCAGGTTCCTGTCTTTCGTTTTCAAGTGCCCAATTGCTCAGCTGAGTTAACACATATGACGGACGACACAACAAAGTCTCCTCATTCATTCTTCAATCATACCCATTCATACAATTGCCGGCACATTCATACGCTAATTTTGGCCAATATTACTCTTATTCTTTGCTCTTTATTTTTATTTGCCCTTTTTTTTTTTTGTCTTTATTTTTATTTTTTTTTTTTACTCTTTACTTCTTTTTACTCTTTACTTCTTTTTACTCTTTATTTCTTTTTACTCTTTACTTCTTTTTACTCTTTACGTCTTTTTACTCTTTATTTCTTTTTACTCTTTACTTCTTTTTACTCTTTATTCTCTTTAACACTTCATGCACACACACAATGCCTGCCCATTCAGACCTCTCCCTCTGATGTATTTCACTTTTACCCCACTCTGATACACTTCCTTACACAGGGAAAGACAACACCACGCCCTGATACACTTCCTTACACAGGGAAAGACAATGTCACATCCTGATACACCTCCCTTACACAGGGAAAGGCTGTCACATCCTGATACACCTCCCTTACACAGAGAAGGCAGTTACCATAACACAGAGAGAGAGCGATATCCACAGGACTTCACACCAAAACACCCTTCAGAGTACCCCAAAACAGTTGCCAAAATTTGTATTGCTCACATAGAACACCAACTCCCTTAAGTTCACATAGAACACCAACTAACTTGAGTTCACATAGAACACCAACTCCTCTGATTATTTTAACAACTGCACCAGTGCACCCTTCTACCGTTCTATCCCTTACTTTTGCCTGAGATGCCTCAATAACAAATAAACCAAACCCCCTACAAAGGCAACACAGGCAATAAACCAACACACAAGTTCCCACTCAAACATGCCTTCTCACATACCCTTTCACCACACTACTCATGCACAAAATATTACATCAGACTCTTTTCTTCAGTTTTAATAATCTTAAATTTTGTTTAAATTTTGGATTTATTTTTAAGTTTCTCACAATTTAAACTTACTTTAAATCAGGTTCTTTTAAGGAGAGGCTGGCACTGCCTTGGCCCGGGCGGACACTTACTGCTCTTGGTTTACAACTATTAGCAGACTTTGGAAAAAGGCTCTGCTTACCTTTTGTTTGAGGCCTCTGTTGAACCAAGGAGCAGCAGTTCCGTCCAGGCGGTCGGCTTCCCTCGCACCTCTCCTGGCTTGGCTCGCCAATTAATGTGGTGCCTATCCTCCGGGTTTGGGCCAGAGGGATCAAGGGCCTTCCTCCACACTTCGGTGCCTTCTGGAAATAAATAAGAGTTCTTACAGAGTCTGATGTAATTAAGCTTTTGGTTTATTGCATATGGTGATCAGTCATATACAGCAAACCGGGTTGGTCCGCGGAGCAACAGGTTACAATGCATTCGCAAGCATATCCCCAAGCATTCTGCCCCCCCCCCCCCATCCTGCATCCATCCTTTATGCCTTTTCTCACTCCTCCTATCTCAGACCCCAACTTCCGACTCCTCCCAGGTTCCCCCTTCAAGATCACCCCATCTTCCATTTTATACACCATTATTTAATTTTTAACTGTTACATTTACCCCGCCTAGAAAATCCCATAAACACCATAGTCATCACTTGTATATTATTCTTAAACATAACACTTCTGAAATTTCCCATTAATTCCACTCCACACCTATATGATTTTTAAACATAATTAAATAATACAGAGTTCATTTTATTTTTAAGCATATATATATATGCCTGGAATATCACCATTATTTGTATTTATTTAAGGGTCAAATAACTCAGTTAGCCAGACAGCGGTGCTGCAGACTGTAAAAAGGCACACAGATATCTATGTGCCATAAGCTACAAGGTTAGGCCTTAAAACAAAGGGTTAATGTAAGAACTAGGCCCCGTCTGGACACGGCCCAGGAGATGGGCCAGAAGAACTAAACCCTGCAAAGGGGGGCCATTAGCTCAGCACTACTATGATGGGCAACTATGACAAATTGCAGTAAATCCACATACAGTTTGCAAGCATTTTGTCAGTAGATGTCAGCTAGGCCAATGCAGGCAATCAGCTGTTATTTTCTAGCTGTATAACTCATAAAAGAAAATATAAAACTAAAATGGGATGCATATGTTAAAGGGGCAAAAACAGGCTGACATGCTGTAGGGGCATGTCAAGGGGAGGAGATACAATAAGCGAAGGTGGCATGACTATGAGTCAGAGGAAAAAGATACAATAAGCGTAGACCGTAAACCAATAGGAGAAGAGAAGGGAAAAAAGATACAATAAGCGTAGACTAGGAACCAATAGGAGAAGAGAAGGCATGACTATGAAACAACAACATAGCGCACAAAGGTTCTGGGGTGACGTCCAAGGAGGGGCAATGCTGAAGGCAGTGTTCCTTCTTCAAGGTTGCATACCCTGGCATCAACTGTCCTGCAATAGCTTTCAAATACTTATAACCTAGAATAACCCCTGGCCTTACCCAAACCCATGATCATACAGAATCAAATACTTATAACCTAGAATAACCCCTGGCCTTACCCAAACCCATGATCATACAGAATCACAGCATATTAATAACAGTACTTAATGCTTTTCCAATAGCGGCACTTTAATCAATACTATCATTAAATGTTTATTCATTGTAGTGCTTATGTAGTAAATCAACAATATCATGTAATGCTTATTATTGTAGTACTTAATATAATGCCTTTCATTAATAACAGTGCTTTAGTGCATACTAGTGCTTTAGGCCTCACATAAGGCCTCACATTCTCCACCACAATACAGTGGCCCAAAAGATGTAGGTGTAGCCGGGTGGTAGTGGGCAGCGTCATTTTTAAATATTTTAAATCGTGTGTATTTAAATGTATCTGTCGGATGCGGCTGTATCGTGGATTTGCATCTTGTCAGGTTGTTCCTCTTCCTTGTCATTAGCCAAAGCAATTGAGAAAAACTAAATACCAGGCTACATGAAGTAATTATGAACTAACTATATATACATGAACTATGAACATCAATGCTGAGTGGGCACGGAAAATGCGCTACTTCAACTCGGCACTTCGTGCGAAGGCGCCGGACCCAGTGCCTTTGACTCTGGAGCAGCCGCTGCTGCATTAGCAGAAAGTTGTTGAATAGGAACCAGAAATCGCTGCTTGGCTGTTCGAGTGTAACTATGCAGGATTTCAGAAGTCCTCCATGTAATTTAGCCAGGTAAGAAATTATTTAAATCAGATTTATAAAGCTTCTGATTCCTAAAGCTACCACTCTTTCAAGATAGCAGTAGCTAACTAGCTAGGGGAACTGGATAGCTAGCTAAGTAGCCTATCCTAAATCAGGGGCGATTCTAGGATCAAACCTTTAGGGGATTCAGCCCCTAATGAGAATGTGACATGCATACAGTGCCTTGCAAAAGTGTTTAGCCCCCCTGCTAAATCACTCATTTCACTGGATAACAATTAATACATTAATATTTTTCTATATATGATATTTTAATTTACAACAATAATACATTTAATGAATTACTAGTAGCCTAAATAACATGGTTTTACACCACAAAATATTTTTTTAAGAAAATGAAAAATGGAATATGCTGTTTGCAAAAGTATTCAACCCCTTTCACTTTGGCAAACCTCAATTCAATTAGGTACACAATGTTACCTTCAGAAGGAACCTAATTAGTTGGGTGGTCTATTGTAGTGTATAATAATAATTGTTCAAATGTACTGTAAATATACCATAAAGCCAGATTCTATCAGAATAAGAAACATGTGGCTACTTTAACTAAAATAATAAAGTGCATCAGTTAGCTTCTTAGCTGGTGTAACCGGTAGAATGGAATGACCATCGCAGCCACCGTAGTGCTCGTTTGCGATCACGCCCCCTGCTATACTGCTGCGGAAGTTAGCCGGCAAACAATTAACTTGCCACACAAGGCAGGTATATATAGGCCAGGTAAGAGGCACGGAGCTGAACTGCTCCTCTGCATCCCTTTGGTGTCTATGTGCCATCATATTCCTGATCTGAGGTAGGTTCCTGACTTGACGTGCGTTTGTCGATCGGGTGTTGTGGGCAGGCTTCCATTACTTTCACGGTAACAATATACTGCACTCAACAGGTCGTTGCTGGTATCCTGAGGTTGAAGAGTTTTGCGGTGGCTGTTCTCCTTTTCCTACCCCGGTTCATTGCCTCTCTCCATAGGAGCAGCTAAGCCCATCGGGCAGGTAAAACTTCAATTTTATGAGTGGCTCAACAGGTAGCCGTTAGAGCAGTAGTACCATGAGTTGTTTGGCGCCTCCTGTTTTTTACCTCCTGTGTAAGTGATGTTGTTGTCTTAACAGGAAGACTGCCACTGCTGCTTTGCCTTGCGTTAGTTTTCCTGCCCTGAATATTGCCCTTGCTGTTAGTGTTCGTTGCTATTAGACTGTGTCCTTTAAACAAACTGCCTTTGTGGGTTGATCGGTGTATTGTTTTGTTTGCGTTTGTTCGTATGATTTTTTTCCCTTTTCGTATATGTGCCTGTGGGGTCGTTTTGTGTTTTGTTGTGCTTATTGGTTAAACCCAATTGGGCTGGTGTGTTCGGCAGCTCGTCTCCTCCGTGTCGCAGCGAGTGCGTGGGGGGGAGAACTCTTTCATCGGCGCAGCTAGTATTTCGGTATTGGTGATCGCAACTGTCGGCACCTAAAGAAAAAAAGGGGTAACGATAATTACCTTGGTTAGCTGGGTCGGACTTTGTGTGTACCCCCCCCCTCCTAACAACATTCTTGACCTTATGAAATGGTAACTCCCGCAAACACGGAGCTGTGAGCTGATTGGTCTTTTTTTGGAGTTTCTGTTTGAGTTGTCTTATGTTGGGTTTGTTCTTGATTTGGTTTTTTTGTTTCTTTCTTTTGAGTAGGTGCTGAGGTTCTCCTGTGGGGGAGGCTAGGCACTCGGTGGTGAGGTCCTGGCACTGCATGGTTTGCTTATAGGTTGCACTGGAGTTCACAGAAGGTACACCTGTTTTTTTTCTCTTTGAAGCACTGGCGTGAGTATTTCACTTCTGGATACACACTACTGTAGTCTGCCTCCCCGTGGCTGACCGAGGCCCTCTCCGCATTGGCATTTTAATGTACTCTTTTAATAAAGTTAAAATTTTAACCTTGTACCATAGCACGAACAAATAAAAGTGTTGTATTTTGGAAACACGTCTCTGTCCTCTCTCAGTGAGCGAACTTGTGTGTCTGGCATGTCCTTCTAGGATTGGTTGAACTGGTGTCGACCCCGGTGTATATTTCCCTGGGTAGTAGTCCCAGGGTGGCGTAGTTGGTACCTCCCTGGTCATACTATTAAATCCCCCCCCCTTTTGTACTCGCCACATCTATTTTGGCGTAGTCGGCAGGATCACTGCAAACAGAGACGTGTTACCAAATTCAATTTTGTGTCAAGAGTGTACTGTATGTAGGGCAATAGAGGCAAAGCAGCAGTTGGCACAACGCGGGACCTGAGGACTCAGTGGTTGGTGGTTACGACGTGCCCCCCCCCCCCCCCCCCCCCGCTTCAAGAAGACTAACGACCTCGTCTCCCTTTCTTAGCAGTCATGGCCAGTGAATTGCAGGAGCTGCGGGAACTGGTGCAACAGCTCCAGGCGGAGAAGGAACGTTTGTTGCAAGAACGTGCAGAAAATCAAGCTGGTCCATCAAACCCTGTTTTTAGCTCTACCTCTAATCTGACAGAACCTTTGACCTCTAACCCTGTTCCTGCTGAACGTTTATTCTATATTCCTAGGGAGAGGAAATGTCCAGTTTTTAGAGGTACTGTGGGGATTGGTATTGATGAGTGGGTGGAGGAAGTCAGAGCCAGCATTAGGGCTAGGCACTTGGGGCCTCTTGACCAGGCCTATTTCATATTTGATCATCTGGAAGGGGAAGCTAAAGATGAAATAAGATATCGATCGAGGGCTGAGAGGGAAGACCCAGAAAGGGTTTTAATGATCCTTCAGGAGCTGTATGGGTGTTCAAAATCCTATGTTGCATTACAGGAGAATTTTTTCTCTAGAAAACAGCTAGAAGGGGAATCCTTACAGGAGTTTTCTCATGCCCTTTGCTCCCTCCTGGATAAGGTCAAACAGAGTGCCCCGAATAGTGTTGCTAATGCTGAGGTTCTTCTACGTGACCAGTTTGTGGAGTATGTAAATGACCCTGCCCTTCGTAGAGAATTGAAGCGAGTAGTTCGCCAGCATCCCCAGCTTTCCCTGCTTGATGTACGTGCTGAGGCCATCCGATGGGAGCGAGAGGGTAGGCCACATGACCCTAGGGGTAGGAGTAATTCGGTTCCTTCAATTTGTGCCTTGCAGTGTTCCAGGGTGGAAAGGGCTGATTTGCCATCAACAAACCCTGCTCCTTCTGAGCTGGCCGAGCTGAAGGCCATGCTACTAGCACAACAAGATCAAATTAATCAGCTAACCCAACGTCTCTTAGCCATGCAGGTACCCCCAGGCCCTGCTAGGACCAGCCGCCCCATTTGCAGGCGATGTCAGAAACCAGGCCATTATGCAAGAGAGTGCGATAACGAACGTGTTGTTCAAACCCGCAGCCCTGTGGTTAGGCCCCTGCAGGGTCAGGCTGCCCCTAACCCCCAGCCGGCGGAAAACTAGTTCCCCCCGATGTGAGGAGCCACATATTGGGAGGGGACAACATTGGTTCCAGGGAACATAATCCGGTGAGTCCAGCTTTGCAGTCTTGCTTATTGGGACCATGCCCTAAGGTAGCTGTCAGGCTGGGGGGGGTGGTGGTTAACTGCCTGCTGGATACAGGGTCTATGGTGTCTACTATGGTGGAGAGTTTCTTCAAGACTCATTTTCAGGAGAAGCTCCAGTCATGTCGTTGGTTGCAGCTGCGGGCTGCTAATGGACTGGATATCCCCTACGTAGGCTATGTGGAGTTAGATGTTGAGGTGCTTGGCAGGGTAATCCCTAAACGTGGCTGGCTGGTTGTCAAGGATCCCCCAGGCCAGTTATCTTCATCGAATGTCCCTGGGGTGCTAGGAATGAACATAATCCGTGAGTGTTATGGCGAGCTATTCGGTCTGCATGGCCCTGCCCTTTTTGACCTTCCGCCAGTTAAAAATGCCTCCTTGTCATGGCAACAAGCTTTAAAGTACTGCCACCAAGCTCAGCTTCGCCAGCTAAGGCCCAGGGTGGGTTTTGCCAAAGTGAGGGGTAAGAGACCTATTCATATACCTGGGGGCACATGTAAGATGGTAGCCACTACGTGCTCCCCTCACCTTGCTGGGCCCCTGGGAGTAGCTGTAGTCGAGCCCTTGAATAGTGTCCACACGTTACCAGATGGGTTGTTTGTCCCTTCTGCCTTAGTTCGTGTGGCACGTAGCACGGCCTATGTCCCAGTTTTTAATCCAGGGGTCACTAGTGCTACCCTCTATCCTCGTTGCGCTTTAGGGCTGTTGACCCCAGCCCAAATTGTGAGTTTGCCCGCGGGAGTGACGGAGGTTGCTCAGGGGCCAGACACCATTGAAGCCACTGCTAGCTCTCAGATTGGGCAGGTCAGTTCAGTACACAACCAAATTGAGGCCCTTGATCTATCCATTCTCCCTGATGTAGAGAGAGCCAAAGTGAGGTCCATGTTGTTGAAGTATGCACCAGTGTTTTCAGCATTTGAAGGGGACCTGGGTTGTACTAACCTAATATCGCACACTATCCCCTTATTGGACGACGTGCCCATCAGGCAGAGGTACAGGCGTATTCCGCCCTCTGACTATGATGAAGTGAGGGCCCATATACGTCAGCTGCTGGACAGTCAGGTGATTCGGGAGAGTAGTAGCCCCTATGCCTCTCCCATTGTCCTGGTGAGGAAAAAGGATGGCAGTCTGCGTATGTGTGTTGACTATCGACAGCTGAACGGAAAGACCCGGAAAGATGCCTTCCCCCTCCCACGCATTGATGAGTCCTTGGATGCATTGTCCGGTGCCCAGTGGTTCTCAACCATGGACTTGGCAAGTGGGTACAATCAGGTGCCAGTGGCTGAGCAGGATAAGCCAAAAACCGCTTTCTGCACGCCCTTTGGGCTGTTTGAATTTAATCGCATGCCCTTTGGGTTGTGCAATGCCCCTAGCACCTTCCAGCGGTTGATGGAAAGGATGTTTGGTGCTCACCACTGCCAGTCGCTTCTGTTGTATCTTGACGACATCATTGTGTTTTCTTCAGATGTTGATGAACATCTTAAACGTCTAGAATTGGTGCTGAGCCGGCTGCAACAAGAAGGTCTCAAGGTAAAGTTAGAGAAGTGCTGTTTCTTTCGGACAGAAGTACCGTACTTGGGCCATGTTGTTTCCCGGGAAGGGGTCTCCACAGATCCTAGTAAGGTATCGGCAGTTGCAAATTGGCCCCATCCTACTAGTGTATCGGAATTGAGATCCTTTCTAGGTTTCGCCAGTTACTATCGGCGGTTTGTGGGTGGATTTTCCAAGTTGGCAGCTCCACTACATCGTTTGGTTGCTGAGTTGCTGGGATCGAAGGTGCCTAGAAGGAAAGGTACACTGTTGAAGGACGTTTGGTCTGAGCAGTGTGAAGACAGTTTTCAAGGGCTGAAGGAGAGGTTAGTCAACTCACCTACCCTGGCCTTTGCTAATTTTTCTCTGCCCTTTGTCCTAGAAGTAGATGCCAGCCACAGTGGCCTAGGAGCTGTATTGTCCCAGGAACAAGATGGTAAGGTGAGACCCATAGCATATGCCAGCCGAAGTCTTAGCCCAGCAGAGAAAAACTACAGCTCAATGAAACTTGAATTCCTGGCCATGAAGTGGGCCATGACAGAGAAGTTTCGTGAGTATCTGTGGGGGCAACAGTGTACTGTCTGGACTGATAACAACCCTTTGAGCCATTTAGCCACTGCCAGCTTGGGTGCCACGGAACAACGTTGGGTCGCCCCAATTGTCTGCTTTTAATTATACTGTGCGGTATCGTCCTGGGCGTATAAACAGGAATGCAGATGCGTTATCCCGACAGTGCCAGGCGGAGACCCCTGATGCAATGGAACGGGCCCTGCCAGGGACAGCGTTGCCTGGACCATTGCGCCAAGTTGCCCGTGATGACCCGCCTCAGCAGGTAATACAGGCTGCCATCTCTGTTCTGCCTTCGCGTACTCCAGCAGATTTGAAGGCTCTCCAGGATGCGGACCCCACACTCCAGGCCTTCCTTCCTTTTTGGCGCCAGCAGAGGATGCCCAGTCGCGCAGAGAGGGAGACCTTATCCACATCCACACGGGGGTTGCTGCGGCAGTGGGATCGAGTCCGTGAGCGGAATGGCCTCCTGTATCGCCAGTGTTTCCGGTCTGATGGGGGTGAGGAGGTTCATCAGCTGATTCTGCCAGAGTGTTTGAAAACTGAGGTATTGCAGCAGCTTCATCAGAATCATGGACACCAAGGCATTGAACGTACTGCAGAGCTTGTAAGGCAGAGGTGTTTTTGGCCTGGCATGAGTCATGATATTAAGGAGTGGTGTCAACAATGTGAGCGGAGTACTGTAGCTAAAGCTACGCAGCCCCAGATTCGTGCTCCGATGGGTCACCTGTTTGCATCAGAGCCAAATCAAATTTTGGCAATTGATTTTTCCTTTCTGGAACCCTCTAGAGACGGGAGGGAACAGGTCTTGATCATGACAGACGTGTTTTCTAAGTTCACGCAAGCCGTTCCCGCTCGGGACCAACGAGCTTCCACTGTGGCCAGCATACTGGTGAAGGAATGGTTTTTTCGCTATGGGGTGCCTGGACGTCTCCATTCAGACCAGGGGCGAAGTTTTGAGAGTGCTCTGGTCCATCAGCTCTGTACCCTATATGGAGTACAGAAGACGCGCACCACTCCGTACCATCCCCAAGGTAATGGACAATGTGAGAGATTCAATAGAACTCTGCATAATTTATTGTGTACACTTCCCCCAGATCAGAAGAATCACTGGCCAGATCACCTTCCCCAGCTGGTGTTCAGTTATAACACCACAAGCCACCAATCTACGGGAGAATCGCCTTATTTTCTTATGTTCAGCAGAGAGCCTCAACTTCCAGTCGATTTCCTCCTGGGCCGGATGGAGGAGCCTGTACCTGGGGAAGTGTGTGACTGGATTCGAGAACATCGGAGGCGGCTCCAAGTGGCCTTTGAAGGGGCCAGGGAGAAGATGAGGGTGGCTGCAGCCCAGAGGAAGGAGAGGCACGACAAGTCGTTGAGTGATCCTCTGCAGGTGGACCAATTGGTTTATGTACGAGACCACTCTGTCCGGGGACGGAATAAGATCCAGGACGCCTGGAGCTCCACCATCTATCGGATACGACGGGTCCCCAAACCAGGTGGTGCAGTGTACTCCATAGCCCCCCTGCATGACCTGGATCAGGTGCGACAAGTGCATCAGACCATGTTAAAGCCCGTTCCATTGACCCTCTGCCCAGAGCTCCCCTCTGTTGCTGCAGAATGGGGCCGTCCGGTGCAAGCTGAAGCAGAGGAGGATGCTGATCAAGGCTTCTGGGTAACTATGCAACCACCTGCGGATATTCCACCATCTACCGTACCGCCTGCTTCAAGTGCTGTGATAGATTTACCTCTACCTGGCCACCCACCTGGTGTCCAGCCCACAATACCAACTGTTTTTACCGCCCAGGACGGTACTCATGGTACTACTGCTCTAACGGCTACCTGTTGAGCCACTCATAAAATTGAAGTTTTACCTGCCCGATGGGCTTAGCTGCTCCTATGGAGAGAGGCAATGAACCGGGGTAGGAAAAGGAGAACAGCCACCGCAAAACTCTTCAACCTCAGGATACCAGCAACGACCTGTTGAGTGCAGTATATTGTTACCGTGAAAGTAATGGAAGCCTGCCCACAACACCCGATCGACAAACGCACGTCAAGTCAGGAACCTACCTCAGATCAGGAATATGATGGCACATAGACACCAAAGGGATGCAGAGGAGCAGTTCAGCTCCGTGCCTCTTACCTGGCCTATATATACCTGCCTTGTGTGGCAAGTTAATTGTTTGCCGGCTAACTTCCGCAGCAGCATAGCAGGGGGCGTGATCGCAAACGAGCACTACGGTGGCTGCGATGGTCATTCCATTCTACCGGTTACACTGGCAACTGTGAAAGCAGACTAGCTCAGACAGCTAACATTAGGCAATAATCTCTAGCGAACTACGTCAGTTAATGTTCTTTGACACTATTCACACCTTGGAATTATAACCAGACACTTTCTAAGTAAGGAATAAAGCACGACTGGCGGTGCAGTTCTGTGGAAATAAACCACGACAGGGTGGTGTGATGCGGCCCCGCATCTAACGTTAGGGGGCAAAAAAATGATTTCAGAAAATAATAATAATAATGTTATAATAATAAAGGGGAGGGGGGGGGATTCCAAACAAGCGTAACTACTCTGACAGATACAGCCTACACATGCTTCTGGCCAGAAAATTTGGGTGGGCAATGCCCCTGCCCACCTCTAGATCCGGCCATGATGATCGCACAGCACATTCTGCATTTCGTGCCACAAAAGCATAAATGCTGGCCTGGGACATCTATTACGTGGACAGAATTACTTCTGTCTACAAATTGAGTTTCTTCTGTCCACAAAATGAAAAGCACAACGGTCAATTCAGTGCACGACAGGAATCATCCGTTTTGTTTTCTGTGCACGAAAGTATGTACTCTCTTCAGTATTTCGTGGACACAGTGTTAACGTGTTTGTGTTTTTCGTGGACAAAACGCGTTATGGTGTTACATGGTTTCGTATTGAATTTATGCCTTTTGTAACACATTTGTCTACGAAAAAAGATCTGTTACACTCGGTGGCAACCCACAGTTTATTGGCAAAATTATGTTAAATGATAATATAAAGTAGGTCGCTTTAACATCTAAATTTCTTGTATTACAGTAGCAATAGCCTTACAACTGCAACTGAGCACCCATCCTTAAAATGGAATGCTTAATTTCACAATTGAATGCCAATTCAATGAACAAAGCTACGAAGCTTCGAATTTTTCAGTACAGCCCTACTGGTTGTTTGACTACTCTGCCTGTTTGGACCCTGATTTCTGTCTGTGCCCCTCTGTTCCTGTTTACCTGTTTGATCTCCTGTGAATGATGTCTGTCTGTATTTCTGGATTTGTCTGCCCTGTGTTGTGCATCTTCTGGATTTGACTCTGACTGCTTTTGACTACTGTTTTGTGGCTTGTGCCATCAAATACCTAAGTTTGGCATTCTGGTCTATGCCTGGGTCCTTACACCTGAAAGCCTGACAGAGACAGGTTATTCTTGGCGTTACTTGAAGATCCTCAGTCATGTAAATGAAGAGAAGGGAAATACAACTGGGTAGAGCTAAGACAGGGTGGGACTTCTGTTGCATATTAAAGTTATAAAGGTAGGAGAAGAGAGCATTGGGGAAAAAGTTTACGAACAGTGGAAGGCTCTGGGGGGGGGGGATCTGTAATGATTACTTCATTTTCTGAGTGCAAATGGCAAACACAGGAAGATTTTTCTAAGCGTCCTGAATTGAAAACTGCATTGCTCATCTGGAAAAAAAAATGCTATTTACAATTTTGTATTTGTAGCGTCTTATGTCTTTCTGCTAAGGCTTTTTTTTGTGTTTTGTTTTTTGCCTGATACAGTTTTAGATTTGCATATTGAAACACAGAGTATATTTCAGCATAATTAAAAACTAGTGTGCTAAGAAATACCTCCCACTTAGCAAATAACTTAAGAATGAACACAAATGGAATGGTGAATTTTAAGTAGTTCTTTTCAGATTTGCATTATTGTGAGAAAAGCATTGTAAAGAAATTAAAGTCACATCAAACATTAAAGTTTTTGATTAAAGAGATGTCAAGACATTCCTAAAGGAAACTGAATGCTCTTTGGTAAGACTTCTCTTAAGAATCGCTTTCTTTGGTTTCCAGTTCCTCCACTGAGAGGATGACGGCCACATAGTGGTCAAGTTTGGGAGCTACCAGTTGAAAAAAAGAGGTGCTCTGGAGAGCATGGCAGAAAAAAAGAAGTGTTCTGTAATTTTCGCTTCTACGTTGACCATGACTTCCCCCCTCCGAAGTGCTTAAGAAACACAGTGAATACGATGAAGCCAAGAAAGTGTTGAAAGGAAAATAACGTTCCAGACACCGTACCCTGCAAGGATGCGGGTCTTCTATGATGACAGCACCCGACTACACCAGGATGCTGCAGAGGCGACAAGGAATATGGTTTCACGAGGGTTCCCAGTTACTGTAGTAAGGCCCTCCGCTGCTCCGGATCAAGAGGAGATCCAGCTCCTGTCTACTTGGCAGGTGGCATGGAGACGGCGCGACCAGGATAGAGATCAGGAGCTCGGTGCAGCAGATAGTTGCACAGAACCCAAGAAAAACCAACACTTTTAATAAGGAAAAACTTCATGAATTCAGAAGGCGATCCCCCACGACAGAAGACTGTCGCCCACTGGATTCTCGACTGCTACGCCTTATCTTGGTCATTTGCCCAGAAGACTGCCGTGCAGTTTCACATAGAACTGTAGGAATTATACGTAAGCTATTTTCTAACTAATTAAAGGAGTCAGGAATTTTTAATTGGAGAGTTATCCACAATTTGTTTTATTTAATTTTTTTCAAAATATAATTTTATTATATTATTTAAAAATGTATCTGAACTTCGCTAGCATGCGGCCACATCTTAGGGCCCCACCACTGTCGCAACGTGGGGCTTTGACTTCACAAAGTCCCGCAAGGCTCTTTTGAAATGAGCCTTGACATCGGAAACAACTGTTCTTACCCTTTTAGGTGGCGTTATTTAAAAATTGTTTCAACTTGGTTTTTGTTTTATGTTTGTTTCTTGGGAGAAATGTTTTTAGTGTACAAATTTAATGCCAGCAGAGACATCGGGAGAGGTTTTATTTGTGGTAATCGATGTAGGAGACTATGAATAAGCAAGTCCTTAAAGTTATTTCATTTAATGTGAATGGGATTTTAAACCCAGCTAAGAGAAGTCAAATATTATCAAAAATGAAGAAGGGAAAAATGCACAGGTTGAGACACACCTTAGTCCATTCAGAACATGAAAAACTAAAGAGAATGGGGTTTTCAAGGGTGTATTATTCATCTTATAAATCAGGCCGTATGAGAGGCGTAGCAATTTTAATATAAAAGTATCATTTGAACAACTTTCAGAAGTATCAGACAAGGAAGGGAGATATATAATAGTCTCAGGAAAAATAAACGGCATTGTCATACTCTGGAGAGACTTTTATCCATCAAGTGGTGATTATACTTTTTATTCATACCCCTATGATGTATATTCAAGAATAGATTATTTTGTTTTGTGTTAAAGAGAGATCGCCATAGAATGCAGACCTGTGATATTGGATGTATTGACTATTGAACTATACATATTAGTGATAACCCAGGAAGAACACTGTGGAGGCTAAATACAAGTATCTTAAACAACCCAAAATTTAAGACTGAAATAATAGAGGAAATAAAAAAAGTTTTTGGAAGAAAATAAGAACGAGGTTGATTCAGCCATAGTATGGGATGCCTTAAAAGCAGTCGTTTGGGGGAGAATCATATCCTTTTGTGCCGGTGAAAAGAAAGAAAAACAATGAAGACTAATAGACCTTAGTAAAGAATTAAAAGATCTTGAAGCACGGCATAAAAGGGAACAAAAAACAAATTTGATGACAAAAATGAAGAAAATTAGAAACAAAATGAATATATTCACAGGAAATTTAAAAAAGGTTATTTACAAAACAGAAATACTATGAGTCAGGCT
Source organism: Megalops cyprinoides (assembly GCF_013368585.1). Classification (NCBI taxonomy): domain Eukaryota; kingdom Metazoa; phylum Chordata; class Actinopteri; order Elopiformes; family Megalopidae; genus Megalops; species Megalops cyprinoides. The sequence goes on along the minus strand of NC_050584.1, from coordinate 50,019,266 downwards.
CAAAATCAACAAAACGTTTGGCAAGGAAGCTACAAAAACAACAAGCGGACACTATATACAAAATAAGGGACCTGGATTCTAAAACTATACAATATAAACAAGATTAAATACAAAGAAAAGTTTAAAAAGTACTACAAGTTTTTGTATATACAACCACTCTTAGAGGATGAGCAACAAATTGGCAAGTTTCTTAATTCTCTCAATCTACCTGTTCTATCAGAGGAACAAAATCAAATATTAAGAGCTGCGGTAACTGAGATATAGCTAAACAGCGCCATCTCCAGGCTCAAACGAATAAGCCACCTGGCCTGGACGGCTTTCCCTCAGAGTGGTATAAGGCAGTGTTTCTCAAACCTCTCCTGACGACCCACTGTCCTGCGTATTTTCTATCTATCCTTGCAGCTTGATTAAATCAGGTGCGCTCAGCTAATCAAAAATGCCACTGATGAGTTCAGTCAGGTAGGTAGAGCAAGGATAGACAGAAGATATGCAGGACAGTGGGCAGCCAGGAGTAGGATTGAGAAACACTGGTATAAGGTTTTTCGTTAATGCCAAGCCTTCTTCGGGCTTGCAACACAACCTTATTGGATGCTAAAATGCCTCCATCATGGAGCGAGGCAGTGATCTCAGTTATCCCCAAGGAGGGAAAAGACAAATTAGAGCGCGGATCATATAGGCCAATTTCGGTGCTGAATGTTGATTATAAATTATACACAGCCATCCCTGCCAGAAGACTGGAAAAGATCCTTCCTTAGCTTATACATAATGACCAGACTGGGTTTATCTCAGAGAAAAACTCACGATAACATCAGGTTATCGTTGCACATACTAAACCATATTCAACAAAACAAACTTAGAGCCTTCTTAGTTAGTTTGGATGCTGAGAAAGCTTTTGATTCAGTGAGTTGGCCTTTCTTATATAAAGTCCTTGAAAGATTTGGCATGCACAAAAACTTTGTTAAGGTCATCCGCACACTATATAGTAAACTATCAGCCTGGATAAAAATAAACAGGTACCTTTCAGACACCATCATATCAGAGTGCGGATCGAGATAGGGGTGCCCAATTTCACTGTTGCTCTTTGCACTTTATATAGAGCCTCTCGCACAGTGGATAAGACAGACTGAAAGCATCAAAGGCATCCGTATAAATGGAAAAGACCACAAAGTGGCATTGTACGCCGTATTGTATTTTGATCTATTTAAGTAATCTCTCTAACTCATTTTCTGAATTAATGAACCTTTTAGAAACATTTGGTAGATATGCAGGTTATAAACAAAATATACAAAAAACACAAATTTTGACTGGCACAGATAGATTTATGGCCCTCTCTTAACAAAAATTAAAGATGACATACATAGATGGAATTCCATTTCTTTTCTTAGTCTCAGTCATAGAATTGACTCTGTAAAAATGAACATCCTTCCACGATATCTCTTCTTATTTCAAGCACTCCCTGTAGAAGTTTCCTCAAAACAATTTTCCAAATTGAATAAGATCATTTCTAGATTTATTTAGCAGGGGAAAAAACCGAGGGTTAAACTCAAAACTCTACAACTCCCAAGAGAGGAAGGAGGAATGGCACTCCCCCCATTTTAAGAATGATTTTTATGCAGCTCAGATTAAACCCTTAATTAACATGTGTAACCAAACATTTCATGCCAGGCAGAAAGACATTGAACTTTCCATTTTGAAGGATCCCCCAATTCAGTATGCAATCTGATCCTCCAATGCAGTATTGGCTCAAAAAATTTGGGAAGAATTATAATGTCAAATCCATGGATCAAAGTCAAATGAAAAATCTGGAATATGATAAGAGAAGAATATAAACTGGATCATAAATTACAAATAATTCAATGGTGTGCTTATGATCCTGAGTTCAAGCCTAATAAAATAGATTATAGATTTAAATCCTGGATTTCAAAAGGAATAACATTCTTTATAACATACTTTTGTCCATATAGTGTATATGTTATACGTGTGATCAGCCAGGGCACACGAGTAGGCAGTGTCAGCACAACCAAGCATCAGATCGTAGGGGGACAGTGCTGCACAGCAGGGAGCAGGTGATCATGCACTGACCTATCCTGGTCCATCCATGGTAGGAAGCAGGACAGCAAATCAGCTCGAGGAGCACAGGATGGACCCTCTCCAGTCAAGGGCCTTTGGTGATTGCCTGACCATTCAGGTGTTAATTGATGGAATAAAGACTAACTGTTTACTTGATACTGGGTCAGAGGTTACAACATTTTTTTTGTACTTTATTTTGTACAATAATGTAATATTGTAACAGACTTGTATTTGAAAATAAACTGAGTTATAAAAAAAGAAAAAAAAAACTTTGAGATTTTTTTTGTTCAATATTTTTTATGCTCATACAAACTAGAATTAAGTAATTTAAGTAAACTGTTATATAATTTTACATAATGTATATGTTTAATAAAACAATGGCTTTGGTTACAAGTTTGTCTCAAAGAAGATCTTCACTCTGCCAGGAATCCCACATGGTGATTATTATGTTGTTAAATAATGGATTATGTATATTGTTACACAATGTGACAAACTTATATTTTGATCTGTATTTTATACCATCATGTAACATTGTAACAAACGTGTTTTTAAAAAATTGAAAAAATGAGTTATTAAAAAAAAACTTAGAAAAAGTTTCTGTAGGAACATTGTTTTTAAGAACAGTTTTATGCTTCATACAAACTGTTGAACAAAGAAAATTATGTACACTGTTAGGCTGGCCCCCATTAGCAAGAGAAGACAGAAGCAATCAACAGCGTTCCAAAACTTGGAACAGTGACAACAGTGTTGGTTGGGTTTGGGGACTTCCCGCGTCCTGCTCTGGACTTGTTCTTGATCTTCCTCATCTGGTTCCTGACATCAGACAAGTGACCATTGGACAAGAGGGGAAATAGGAATGTATATATTTTTGAGTTGGTTATGATAAGAGGCACTGCTGACATATTTTACGCTGAGTTTTGACTATAAACACTTGAATTTATTATGGGATAACTGGGACACAAGCAGTGCGGTACTGGGTCCTGTGCTGGTAATAATTATAAACATTTTTAAAGCCAAAGTAAAATGTAATTGGGTGCAACTTCCCTCCATTTCCCAGTCATTGAACCGTGAATGTTTAAGGTGTGGAGTAAATGTAGGAGTAGAGAGAACGGGGATTACAGTAACCGACCAGGACTCATGGATTGGCTATGTTGCACAGATGAGCTTTCAAGAAATCCAGCATATGGGTGTTTGCATTTGCACAGAAATCCCAGGCGGGTCTGACAGGGTCTAAAGAGGTGTTTATTGTTGATCAGGATGACTTGGGTTGTGCCTCTCTCATAACTCATGAGATACCCCTAATTGATGAGGCACCAATACAATAGCGCTATACGTGACTACCCCCCTCGCAATTTGATACAGTAAAAGCTCATTTTAAGCAACCTCTCAAGAGTAAGATGATTTGAGAAAGTAACAGCCCCCTTGCCGTGCCTATTACATTGGCCTAGAAAAGGGATGGGAGCCTGCACATGTTTGTGGACTAGTGTCAGTTAAATGCCTGTCCTAGGAAAGATGTCTACCCCTTGCCATGAACTGAGAAGTCTTCGGATGTCCTTTAAGGAGCTAAATGCTTTTCAACCCTTGATTTAACAAGTGGCTACAACCAAGTTTGTGTGGCAGAATCTGACCATCATAAGACTGCATTCTGTGGAAATAAAAATTATGTGAGAGGAAGAGTACTGTCAACGTTAGATATAACTCACTATGAACTGCATCGTGAGTGGAAAGATACTGGGCATGGTGTACCTTTACCTTTTACCTCTACCTTTACCATTTTAAACCTTGTTTAAAATGTTTCAAACATTTGCCATTAATAATTTGGTGTACTGAGGACCGGCACATGCACTTCTGCTGCTCTAGGCGAAAAACTATTATTAGTTATGCCGCCCCTCTATTTGCAACGTACCATACCAGCAACAAAACACAAATTTTTTGTTGCTGGTATGGTATGTGGGCCAACAACCTCTAGTTGGCCCACATTTTGCAATTGCCTAGTTTGCCTATATGGATGCGCGGGCATTGGGTGTACTGCATTCTCTTCAAGCATTCTACCTTCATTTTCTTCCTCTATTGTACAGATGCTGTATCGACATACAAATTCACATGAGTTTACAGAAAGGTTGAGCCAAGATTGTAGGATAATACTGTTTAATTGTTTAAAATGGATGTCCCACAGTGCATACATATTTCCATTTCTCAAGATTGATGGATGAATCAGATTAGCATGCTTATTTAGCAGCCAGTTGGAGAAGAAGCATCATGGATGACAGACAAAAATAAAAATTAATTAATCATAAAAATTAAAATTGCAGTCTAAGCATGTAAAGTGCATCATGTTTTTGTGCATCCATAATTACATTAAATAAAAAATATTTTTTACTTCATGCAGTTTTACATTTGCATATTGAAGCACTACAACATAAAGTGTAGCTCAGGATAATTCAAACAAAATTATTATACTGAGAAATACCTCAGAATGAACAGACATATTGTTTCATATATCTCCAGGAATGGTGCGTTTGGAGTAGTCCCTCCTGCATTTTTGTGTTAGACTGAAAAATGCATTGTAAAGGAATTATACTAACATCATTGTTTCACACTTTTGATGTGAGGGAGAGGTCAAGGTGTTCTTAAAGAAACCTGAACGCACTTTAGTAAGACTTCTCTTAAGACTCGCTTTTTCTTAAATTTATATGTATTTTGACCAGTATCTGCATTAATGAGTCAAAATGTGCACAACGATGATGGAGTTTAAAATATGCAACAGGTACAATAAAATGTCAGCCAAGTACACTCCTTACTGCATGAGAGAATAGTCAAATCTGTGTCACTGTGCTCCACCTTAGACACTGCTTTGCCAGCCAATCTCACCAAGGTTCTAACCAGTTTAATTTTTCCCTTTCCACAGGACCTCACTCCTGGACCTACCTCTCCATTGGCAGCAGTTGCGTGCCTATTGTCAGTCTCCCAAATTGTCAGAACTGCGGCTTCTTAGCCTGGTTTGTCTTTGTTTTCCTTGTCCATGTGCTCTTGTTTACTGTTTTTCCCTGTGTTCCAGCCCTGCTCTGCTCTCCGCCCTGTCCCCGCCCACCAGATTACCTGACTGTCTCCACCTGCCTGCCAGCGCACCTGCATCCCATCTCCTCATCAGCCTTGCCCTATATATTCCGTTTGTTTCGTGTCTCACTGCTACTTCGTCTCAGTTCATCTGCTTCGCTACAAGCTGTTTGTCCTGTCCTGTCCTGTCCTGTCCTGTCCTGTCCTGTCCTGTCCTGTCCTGTCCGCCTAGATTGCCTTATGTCGACAACATCATCATGCCTCTGACCCTGTGTAGTATATTTGGAAAATGGAACACAGCTCATAATCCATGTGGCTGTTGGACACCATTAATATCCATACGAAGCTGGTGAAGATATGAATTGTTGTCTTGAATTGATATATAAATTCACATAAATATACAAAAACCGAAGTACATGAATACAAAAGCTGTTGAGCATCATGGACAATCCTGACCACCTCTTCCATGGAAACACTGGCTCTTTCAGCAATAGACTGATCCCTATGAAGTGATTGACAGAGCATCACAGGAGATCCTTTTTACCTGCAGCAAACTCTTTGACTCCTCCCCCTTCTGTCATGGGGAGATCAACATATAATCCTTCACAATGCAATAACTACATAAGTGCAATAAGCTCATAGTGCAATTCTGCAACATTCGTAAATTTGCAATGTTGTCTTATTGGTGCAGCACTTTCCTGTTACCGTACAGGTATGAATACACAGTACCTGCATTTTTGTTCTGTTTTTATGTTTATATGTTATTTTTTGCTTTATATTGTGTGCTTCTGCTTTTCCTACATGCTTGACTGTTTCTTTTTGGAATAAAGAAGCACTGTCATATCTTATCTCACCTTACTGAACTTAATCCACACTGAAATAACAAACGTTAAAAAGTAGTAGATTTTATTTTTATATATCTAACCTTTTATTTTGGTGATTGTTGAACTGACAATTGTGTGTGAGAGAAATTTAATCATAGTAAAGGACAAAGTGCATTATGGTTCATTGTTCATTCATAGTATTTCATGGTTGCTGTTAAAATTGCCAACTTTTCTCATCTTTAAATATATAATTATGCCAGCAAGGATAGAAATGGTGACAATTATCACTGTGATACATAAAACAATGGTCATTACATTCATACCTGCTGACTCCACAATCTTTGATGCATGGGCAATGTTAGAGACATCTGATTTTAAATAATACTTATCTTCAGCTTTTACAGCAAAGAATAGGACTGTTCCATTTTTCATGGTGATACCATCTAAAATAAATGAGAAGCCCTCCATGGAGCCTGCCTCTTGTGGTGGGAGGCCAGAAGTGTTGATCAACTGTGCATCACTGAAATTGGTCCTGAGAAGCTCAAAGTCTTCACTCATACGAATTTCGTAGGCTGTGGCTGGAAAAAAGAAAACAGAGAAACTTGCTTAAGATGAAGCATGGTGGATCAGTGGAAAGAGTGCTTTCCCTTTTTATGCGTTACAGTGAGAGAAAACTCAGACAATTTGTGTGATTAGTTGCTGCTCCTGATATCTGTGTATTTTAATGGTTTAAAAAGTGAGATTGAAAATACTGACCAACAGATACGGGATCAAATGTGCTGTATACAAGTGCCTTATCTTTTTCAAACCTACAGCACCTGTTCCCTGGTCTAAGTCCTCCCCAGGAGCAGTCCAATTAAGAAACACCTGGTCCTCTTCTATTTTTGCAGTCAGATCCATGATTTTACAGGGAGGGAATTTTGGAGGGGGTACACCTGGAGGGAGAGAGATGATGAAGCTCTCCCCTATAGCTGTCCTGCTGAAGTTGCCCACATCCATCTGTGGGTTATCTCCACTGACTGTAGGCTTCAGTGGGTTCAGTTTTATCTCTCCTGAAAAAAGCCATGTTAAAGTTAACCCTAGTTTTGTAGTCTGACATCATGTAGGCCTATTTATAAACCCCAAGAATAAAGAATAAGAATGTTTACACAACATACAGCTGGCTTATTGATGTACAGTTTGTTAACATGACACATTTCTTTGCTGGTTGGAGATGGGGTCTTACGGTGATAAAATTACCTTTGCTATTGCTGAAGTTTACTGTAGCTGGAGTTAATTGCTACTGCTGCTACTATACCATCTCCCCTCTTTTCAACAGTCTCTACTAATCTGCATTTCTTTATCTCCTCCCTAAATAATACCTCTCTTACTGTACTTCTGGCTGGTTTCCCGTGAGCTTCACCACAAATTTCTCATGAAAAAACCTTCCCTTAATTCACCGTCCAAAAATTCCATCTTCTTGTATTTAAACAAACGTACACTTCAGAACAGCCTCCCTGGACCCTAATCAGTCTGAACTCTGGGCCGGATGCCCCACACTTGTCAATACTTGTCACACAATGTCAATAACTGAGGGCCTGCATTCCATTAGGGCAACCTCTGATCTCTGCATTTGCAGAATTCAAAACAGCATATCACCAGATTCAACCACCAGAGTCTGTAGTGGTGAAGTTGGGAATACATAGCATTTAGGTTGAGTTCCAAACTACTACTGATGCATATTTACTGATTTACTGGCTCATGATACCCTTGTAAGTCTACTGCAACATCACATCTTGGAAATATTGCATGTATAGAAGATAGTAATTATTATTTACCATCAATCACATATCCAGGTAAGTACATTGCACGGCTCTGCCCTCTGTTGGCTGTGGCATTGTCCCCTTGTCCCCTTACTCGCACTTTCAGGTTATACTTTCCATCTTTCAAGTTGGTAAAATATCTAGAGTAGACACCATCATTTCTCTGAATATCAGCTCCTGAAAGACAAGAGAAGCTGAAATTTGTTACATTATGGAATTTATTATGGCTTGTTATTATGGAAATATATTTTCCCAATCTCCAAACAAACTGACAAATTACTTTACAAACCTAACACACAATGAAATAAATTATCGCTTCAATTACCTGCGCCATTATCCAGAAGCTGTAGCTCTACTTTGTCTCCAGTACTTGACACAATTGTGGCCCATACATCTGCCAGAGTCACAGGGACTCCTTTCTGATTCACCTCTGCAAACACTGCCATGGGTTTGCTTCCATCACTGGACTGCTGGCTCATGTGGGCCTTCACTGTGACAGGAGCAACATCTGCTCTGGCAGCACGACTGGTCACTGTAATCATCAGTGACTGAGGACTTGTCATTGTGTTACGGAGGCTGTACTCCCAATCTCCTGTCTGGGGCCATAATTTATATAAAGAAAGGAACACGTATCACTAAGTGCCCAAAGCACAACGTAACATTGTCCAACAGTATTGTTCAGATGAATACATGTATCTATGCCGTACAATTCCACCCCTCCATTCCAAAAAAGGAAAATCTCCTTTCTGCTTAGCTGGACTTATCCTTTTACTATGGAGTTGAAAATGCATGGCATGGATACAAAATATGCACAGCTAAAATGCAGAGGTGGACACCCCGGCTTCAGAAAGTAAAAGTCCTGCCATGTATTTGTTCCACCCGTGCACTACACCAGCTGAATTTAATTAGCACAACTCTTCAGCCAGGTAGTGGAGCTAATTAGTGAAATCCCCTTGTTTAGTGAATGGCTAGAACAAATACATGGTAGGACTTTTACTTTCTGAAGCTGGGGTGTCCACCTCTGCAAAAACGAAGAATTCAAGTCTTTACACCTCGACCGACAATATTGTAGTTATTACTACAAAAGTCAAAAAGTTAAAAGCAAACCTCAGCCGTTCCTGGAATCTCTAGAGACAATGTTTTTGCAGCAGCATGGTGTTTGAAATTTGATTCATTGTAGAGAGTTCCTGTTGGGCTGATTATCACGATGGTGGGTGTTCTTTTTTCATAAATAACCAAAAATGTTGTGTCATTTCCAACTGTTTTATCAACAGAGACAATCCCAATAAACCAGTCATTTTCATTTGTTCTCTTTCCAGAGCTCTCAAGCTATTTGGAGAAAAGACAGACCTGACATTTACAAATATTCAATAGCTTTTACAAATTATTGATAACTTATTACTTTTAAATGAACTACTGCCTTCTGCTCACCCGAATTGTCTGATGTGTAATATCTCCATCAGATGTTGTAAGTGATGCAAAGACATCCACAAGTTCATTGCTATCCAAGCTTGCTACAAAATATTTTCCTCCTGTGAATGCAATCAAAATCATTTTTAAGAAGAGACACATGAAGGTAAGGTGATAAATATTCACCTAGCAATTGAACAGAATAGCTATTAGCCTCTCATCTTAAATTTCTGTGGCATATATTGCAATATACCAGTGTTTCTCAATCCTACTCCTGAAAGGCCCACTGTCCTGCATATCTTCTATCTATCCATCCTCCAAACACACCTGATTAGTGTGATTAACATGCTCTTGATGAAATCATGTGTGCTCAGCTAATCAGAAGTGCCACTGATGAGTTCAGTCAGGTACGTAGAGCAGGGAAAGATGGAAAACGTGCAGAGCGGGGGCCCCCAGGAGTAGGATTGAGAATCCGTGCAATATACAATGATAACCTAAAGAACAAACAATATAATGTACATACAGTGTGTTTAGATATGCGCCTAGGAAATATAGAGAATCGTGATTAGTCTCTCATCTTTAAATTACGGGGCATATGCGAACGTTGGACCTTAGTTTGTCGTTCAGTGAAATGGGGAAAACTGCTCTGCTTCAACAGTTGTTTTTTCCATTCCAATAATATTATCTAAAGTCTGGGCCAGTGTCTGCCATTTCCTTCATTTGATAGTAGCCACCTTGAATCTGATGAGCTGGGAAACTGCAGAATCAACGGTTAAAATGTAGCCCTTTTCTTTCTTTCAGTTGTGCCATGCTTATTTATACAGTAGCACTATTTAGCTAATGAAATGAATGACATTTGTAAATCATAAAGCCCTCTAGCATAAATAAGGCTTGTGTCAGGCCAGCATAATTTGCTTTGTTACTTCACTGTGGTTAACTTGAGTAACTTTTATATGTGTAGTAATTCTGAACCATATGTAGTGACCATATTTAGGAACCAGACATGGTTGACTATATTCATGAATAATTCCTACTGATTATATAAATTATTTTCCCACAAAAAATCTAAATAGTTGTTGATAAATCGATACAATTGAAAATAGCTTAAAGTGCCACTGCACTTCTTCCTGATCTTATAAAGAGAGTGCAGTAAAAACACTATTTCTAATATTTTCTATGCTCATAGCATAAGAGACCAAAAAGCAGTCCAAGAGACTAATTCAATGACTTCAAAGTATGTAAACACGCTAAGGATGGACAGCTTCCAACCTCTGATATCCTGAATATATGGAATTGAGTTTGCACAGCTTATCATTCAAATCTCCAGCAAAAAAACACACCTGTGAGGGACAGCAGACATTCCATTGTCCAAGTTATTTTAAAGTCTTACCTGAGTTTGACAACTTGTCACTTCAAATGCATAGCATCTTGGGCCATTATTGGTTGCAGGGGAATGCCACTGTTCCTTTATATAATGAGCCTAAGTGTTAAATGCTTCCTTAGTAATAGATTTGTCTTTTTCCTACATCAGTAGATGGCAAAGAATACAGTAATGGTTTGACTGGCCTGTAATATTGATTGCAATTCTCTGATTTGGAAGAGTGGTCACTTGTGATGGTTTGATGACCTGTTTTTTGATTACCAGGTAGTGCCACAGAAATTGCAGCTGGAGCACAATTATATGATGCTACCCCACTCTGAGGGAGAAGTTTAATTTGAGCAAATTTGACACATTGCATAAGCTGACTCTTGCATTTAGCAGAGTTGGGGTCAATTCGAATTTAAACTGAAATTCATTTACTCATGAAGTGGGGAATCTATCTTGAAGTGGAATTTCAGGATCTTCCAGCAATAAAATTAGAATTTAACAAGGAGAGGGAACTGAACTTAGTTGAATTTTGTGGAACTGACCCCATCCTCGGCAGTTTTCAAAAATTAAAATGCCCTCAGCAGGTGATACGTTTGATCTGATTCTTATTTTTCAGCAGTGGTGCTTTTATCGGTATTATTATCTTCAAAACAAGAAAAATGCTACAGAAAGAATGCATCATTAATTCTACAGCAACCTACGACATACAATGCCATGGTTTATGTTGGACTTGTGCCTTCAGTTTCAATGGCATTAAGTGGCCACAAATTCAAAAGCCCACCTCCGCCCTAAGGTATAAAACAACAAACAGACAACAGTAATAGAAACTATTGTCTATTGAAACACAAAATATTGTTTTCTTTACCCGAGATTTCAGACATGGTTTGCAGAATTTCTTCAGGAGAACAGCCAAGAGCAATTGTCTGCACAATAGCACCGCTTTGAGCCACATCTTCGAGGCAATTTACATCAGACTTTCCATCAGTTAGGAAAATTATTTCATCCCCTGTTGTGTCTCCATTGTCCTTATGAAGCACCTTAAAACATTGTTAAAGAAGTATGCAAAGAAACATTTTTGGCAAGAATATCACTTGTAGTGGAAAGGGGGAATCAAAATCAGTTAATATCTCAGAGGTTGGCTAGATTAATAAATTTGTACGTTTAGGCTAAACTCTGCTGATTAAACTGCTTCCTGGAGTGGAGGAGTAAAACAAGAAATATAAAATGAAGATTTTACAATGAATTGCATGAAAGAGTATTTTACCTCAAAACCTTTAGCAAGCCCTTCACATATGTTTGTACCCCCATTTGCAGTAGATGGCAAGAAAGTCACAAGAGTCTCTCTGGCTGCTTCACCATCAATCAAGGTCAAAGGTCTAAGGATCTCAGCAGTATGGCTAAATTTTACAATCCCAACAAGGGACTGGTTCTCAATGATCGTCCGTAGGAAAATTGAAGCAGCTTGTTGTTGGCGTAACATTCTATCACCCTTTAAAAGACAAAATTGAGTTAATCACTCACCAAAGAACTTGTCCCATCTCCATAAAGCAGAAATATATTAGAGCATATGCGTATATCAAATAACTTATTACATTGGTTTTGTTTTCTCGTTTCTGATCAACAGAAGCTACTTTGTAAACAAGTTGCTTGTTATGGAATATTAGTGAAATGAATTAATCAAATTAATGTCATATATGAAAGGACAAAAGCATCTCCCTTCAGAAACTTACAGACATGCTTCCTGACACATCCAAGACAAGGCAGACAACCCGACGACTCCTCTTTAACACTGTGAACTTTGTCTCTGGAGGAGTGAAAGTTTCCATTGGTACAGAACTTTTGAAGTCAGACAGATCAATCACCTCCTGAACACTTCTGTAGTTGCATATAAGGTTCTGCTTATTTGGTGCCTCTGCATTGTGGCTGGTTTTGTTACAAAATCTTGTCTGCAATGCATCAATGATGTATAACAGGTTACATTAAAGTAAATACAACTTTATTGTTAAATGCATGCATTAATGCCATTTATAATAAAGTTTAATGTTAAACTGAGAGAAGATGTTTTAACACCTACTTCTTACAGGATCTAAATTCTGAAGGTACATTATAGATGAAGGTATATTTTGATGCTTCTCAGGATAGAATGCACAGTCTCCCGTGGGCAGACCAGTATTTTGGTCAAAAGAGCAGGATGTCATAGAGTTGTGCAGTTTGGAGACAGCAAACCTTCTACCCACAATGGCTTTGGGACATCTGAAAGTGTACAAACTTCCTTTAGAGGCACAGAAACATAAGTCTTACATAATACTGTATGTACTATGCATATGTACCAAATCACCATAAAAAATGCATCTACATAAAAAAGAATGCGACTTCCACAGACAAAAGAGGTGTAAATTTGTTTAATAAATTCATAGTATTTTAAAATGTCTTTTCTTTTGCAATTTTACATATAGTACCGGTCAAAAGTTTGCACACACCTGGTTAAGATAATGGGAAACATGCATTCAAAGACAAAGAAATTCAAATCTATTGGTTTAATGCACTCGTCTCTCTAATTGTCTGCCCAACTATTAGATAAAAGTGTCTGCCAAATGAATAAATGTAAATGCACATAAGTGGCAAAAAATTATCATACAATGTACCAGCAGAGGTAATGTCATAAATTTCCCATCTGTTTGGCTTTTGCCAGCATTAAACTCCAAAGTATTTTTTTCTTAATGATACTATTTAGACATATGACAACCATTTTAAATATTTTCAAGAAAGCCTTTTGTTGTCATTTTTAATAGTCCAATTATTTTATTATTCATGGGTATCTTTCTTTCATTCATTTTTAATTAGTTATATTAATAAGTTATATTAATAATAATCACAATAATAATAATAATAATAATATAGTGGGAGGAGAAAGTAATGCATGGGAGATACCCAAAAAGAAAAAAGAAACAGACGCGGACAAGCAAAAGACCAATTACTGGATCAAAAGCCGTGGACAGAAATCAGAAACAGAAGGACTAAAGACCACAGGCTTGCCACAAGATCATACCACCATGGAATAATCAAAGATGAAACAGATCTGTTATGCAGAATCTGTGGTAAATTTGAGGAAACCATCGATCATATTATCTCAGGCTGTCCGGAACTGGCAAAAACAGAATCTACTGTAATTCCAGGCACAGCAAAATAGCAATGTATCTGTACTGGAAGATCTCCAAGGAATACAACATTGAAACCACAGACAAGTGGTACCAACACCAGCCCAATACTGTAACTGAATCTAATGGAGTCTTATCGGACATAACAGTGAAAGAAAGTACATATATTGATTGATGTAGGTGTACCATCAGACCAAAACACACCTGGCAGGTTAACTGCGAAATTATCTAAGTACAAGGACCTCGACATTGAGATGCGGGGAATGTCCACAGAGATTATGCCAGTGGTTATAGGAGCTCTAGGACTTGTAAAAAGGCTTGGAAAAATGTATCAATAGGATTCCAAGCTACATCAACATCCAAGAAGTACAGAAGATAACCCTCCTAAGAACAGCGCACATTTTGCGGAGGGTGATCTCCATTATGTGAAAGACAATCTATCTTATAGCACCCAAGGACCATTGTTTGGACCCGATTCAATAGATGTATTACAAGATGCAAGAAAGAAAAAAGAACTTGAACATAATAATAATAATAATAATAACAATACATCTTGTTCTATACAATAAGATTCTAATTTTTCACTAATAATAATTACATTTCAGACTGCATTAAACAGTGTATACCTTGTTGCTTCAGCAATGTTCCCTGATAAGTAGAATGGTTGTTCCTCGTTGTACTCATCATAGACACCCCATCGGAGATGAGCCCATTCATGGACAAGGACTGTTTCTGGAATATAAAGTCAGCATTTGCAGAATGTAATTTAAAACAAGGTCTAACACTGGTTTAAGTCATGCACACCTATGCAAAAGTTATACTTTTCTTGGTAAATAAATGCATAGAATATTTGACAACATTTCCATGCAAAACAATACATAAAATACATTTAAGCTACAAGCCCATACTTCCCACGCTATTTCAAATCTTATGTGATATGTATATTTACAGTAGACTTATAAACTCACAGACTGTTGCCAAGCTGTGGTTGATTTTGTGGATCTGTCTTACAGATTATGTTGCACTAGGCAGTGGCAATTGCCTCAGTTTACACAATTCCAGAAAAGATATTCACAACATGTCAGTTGCTCTTACCATACAATGCATAGTCACCACCTTAGGTATGGCCAATATTTCCAGTGCCATACCACATTTCACGCAGGTATGGCGATGTACCATTTTATGTACCTTTCTCTTCATGATTTTTTTCAACTAATTCATCAACTATTTTATTGAACAGTCTCTGAATTTAGCCTCAAAATTATGTTCCAGCACACAGTCCTTTAACCCTTTCAGGAGCAATACAACATCATCATGATAACTGAATCCAAGGGTGGGATGGGAAATAATACATGGTTGTGAGTATATTACTGTAGAGATCACAAAATTTATATTATGAGAACAGATGCAAGATTTATTATTTTGAAGCAGATTCATCTCTTACCTCGAGGTCCATAAGCGTGAAGGAGATTGTCATCTAACAGGAAGTTTGGAGTTAAATGAATATATCTTCCTGGTGTTCCACAATCACCATACTGTAGAGTGTATGGATCATCTCCATGTTGTGGGTTTGGTTCATCAATGATTATATTTGCCTAAAAAATTGAAATTGTCATCACCAATATAATAACATGATTTTTAAAATGTCAAGGGTTTGTCTGTAACCTGTGCTACAACATTATTATCACATTATTATTAGTATTATTGTGTTAAAGAATATCTGATAGTGAGTCTAAAATTGCTTTGCTCTGATGCTTTTAGGCATCATTCTTGTAGTTGGATCATCACTCAAGAAACAGATTAAAGTAATTTCAACTGTGGAGGTATGTACTTTGAAGATGTGAACAAGATTGCTTGAGACCAAAATATGAAATAAAATGTTTTCGAGTATAATGCATATGGCAGTAAGTAAAGCTCACATTTCCTGCTTCTTTTTCAGATGGGAATCATTTCATATGATTTGTGGTGACCTCACCACACCCCGCCGTTATCTGCTAATGCACCGCAAGGAAGCTATATCAAATGCAAAAATGAACAATCTCAAAAATTAATACAAAATATTCCTCAAAGTCTGATGCAAAAGGTTTATTGTACATGGTTCAAAATCACATACAGTAAACCGGGCTGGTCCGCATGGAGCAGTAGCATCATCAGTCATAACCCCAAGCAGTTGCCCAAAGCAGTCCCCTAAGCAGTCAGGCAAGCAGTCTGGCAAGCAGCCCCCCCAAGCAGTCAGCCCAATCCCCAAATGCATCTCCCTTTTTATGCTTATTCCCTTAGCCCCTCCTGGAGCTTAGACTCAGACCCCCTCCTTCAGTTTCATAACACACATTCTGTACACTATTTTTCCAAGATCACACCTGTCTAATTAAAAATAATTACCCTGCCTTGGCTGTACACTATTATCTCCAAGACTGCACATATCTAATCTATAAAAAATAACTGTCCTTTCTTGACCTGCTCTGCCTTGGCTATACTCCATAAAGAATCCCTGTTTGCGACCCCCCTTTTTTAGAGTCCAACTCTTTTATCTTACACTAAGGGTCCATCCTCCGAGCAGCGTTCGGACAGTGTCCAACTCTCATTAACAGCCCCACAACAGGCCTTACTTGGCATACAGGTATCTCACAGCTGCATACCCCTCCCGCAGTCTCCTATACTCTCTTGACCCTTCTTTCTAGTTTCTGCTCACGGGCATACAAAGTATAATAGGATACATTATTATTTATTTAAGGCTTACAGTGTTAGGTTTTTTAATTAATAGAGTAAATGGCTCATATATCAATAACTTCAGTTAATATATCAATAACTGCAGTTAAAATAAAAAACTGGCAATAATTTATCTCCACCAAGTAACAAGCTTAAATCGTACCACGTCAAGCTCCGCTCTTCTCTGGTGGAGTGAAAGTGGCAATGCTTACAATTTGCACATGGGGTATACACTTAATCAGAAATTTTCCACAACAGATTCTTACCTTTTCGTAAGTTTCTGTCCGCGCTTTGGAATACTGTCCTTTCGACCAGTTAGGAGGAACTACTATCTTGACCTCTTTGAAATAAAATCTGTTCATGGTCACTTTAAAGAGGTAATGCGAAGATTGAATCACCATGTCCTATGGGAGCAGAACAAAGCAAAAGCAAGCGCACTGGTTTACATACCACCTGCTGTGTTAAACACAGCATGAAAGGGCAGATTGAAATCTGAAAGCAGATATATGTGCTTCAGACGCAAGGAGTTAATTCTGAATTGGTTGTACAAACGCTATTTTCCTATAATCATAGATGACCGGAAAAACATCGCGAAATGTATTGTCGTAGGTCACTGGAGTAATGATGAAGTAGCTGTAAAATTATTATACAATGTAGTACACAACATGTAAGTATGATAAATATCAGGCCCGCACAGTGTTTAATGCTGAAAATATGGAACAAATAATGAATTTAAAGAAGTTAGCTATTTTAACTGTAAGATTCTACTCAAATTCAGTCTGCTCATTGGCGAAACTGAGGTAGCTGCTGTCGGTTTTGTACCTGACAGCATCTGTGTGAACAGAGAAGGATGGCAATCTTGAAAGTCACCACACTCACCAGCCTCTGTGCAATTTCACAATCCCCAACAGTTTATCACACGTAGTAGAAGCAGATATTTAATTCTCAGCAAATAATTCTTAACTAAAGCAACTATAGGATAATCATCAGAACATGTTTTGTTCTCAGTGCTTTTATTACCTTTATTCTTTCAATGAGCTGTGAGTTTTCGGGCACTGCTGGACTGATGGCGAAGAGAACGTCTGTGTAACCATTTCCATCCAGTTTGATCCCAGAGACCGATGCTAACAGATAGACCACCACAGCCGAACCTCCTGTTCTTGGGCGCATGACTGTGAGAGTGTCCGCCTTTGACATTAGAAAGCTATTGTTTCCCCGCAGATTACCATATTGTGTCACACATCGTTTCGAACCTTTTTTACGATTTACGTCACCTGGAGTTGCGCATCGAACTTTGCCAAGCTATGAGTAACAATATAGGATCATGATGATTGCAATAATTTAATTCTTACCTTTTCGTAAGTTTTTCCGTCCGTTCTCTGAAATAAACAAACAAACCTAAACAAAGAATCGTAACACCACAAACAAACGCAAAGTAATACAAAGTACCCCAAACAATTACAACGTTCAGACAACAACCCCAAAGTTAGGACAGTCGGCTGTAAAATACAAGAAAAATCACATAGCACTACCACACCCAGCTGCGGGGGGAGGGGGTCAACGACACTCTTTTGCAACACTCTGGAGACGTTCCCAGGAAATCCTCTCCATCCTCTGTGTGTGTGTTTCGGCGGGGAGGGGGCAGTTGTTGCGGGAAGCTGTCTCTGACAGTCCTGACAGTTATTTTGGAGGTCATTAGAGAATGTGTGTGACATACAGCACATTTGCTTCCTCTGATTAGGCTCTTTGCCTGTCTATAAGACATTATTGCTGTTTGGGAAAGATGGTGCTGTTGAAGTGACATTCAGTGGCGTGACTTATCAGCCCTTTCTGCATGAACACACAGGCTTCCCTTCCCCTGGACCAAAGGGTACCCCGAAATAGGGGACCCATTGTTTCACTGTGCTGCCATCCCATGCAGTTCAGTTTCTCCAACTCAGTGGAGGGGAAGAGAATGCAATCAAAAAAGAAAAAACCCCTCTTGGTGGCTCGCTTGTTAAGAGTGTCACTCCACCCCCTCCCTTTCGCCTCCTCAAACCTGTTATTCCATACATAACAGGATTCCTGGTTTTACAGCAGATTCTTGGCAGGGACATCAGCATGTTTTAAAAATGGGAAATGTGCAGGAACCCTAAAATTTCACTCTGATGCCAAACCACTACATCTGCTTCATTTTGATATAGCTTTCAAGTTCTCACGTAAGTTCATTAAAGAATTTTCCTGGCAAGCATAATTATTTCTTCATGAAATGGCCTCAAAATGAAATTGTCTCCACTTATCCTGCTTCATAGCTCACAGTTTTGCAGAAAGAAATGGCGCAAAAGCACCAACAGTGGCTGGGGTGACCATGAGTTACAACATCTGAATCATGTTGTCCTTTGAATATACATCCAGATTATAAGGCAATATAAATGTATTGTTGGAATTATTGATTCTTTTTTCACTTATTTTTAAATTACTCAGGTGAGTCTGCAAGAGTTCCAGGATAAGGGTGTTTCCAATGGCACAGAAATTTTGTAGTTAAGCCTTCCTGGGCTTACAGTAGTGGAAGCCAGGCAAGTCTGACAGGGTCTATAGAGGTATTTACTGTTGATCAGGGTGACGTGACTTATACCTCTCTCATAACTCATGAGATACCCCTAATTGATGAGGTGCTGCTATAATAACGCTATAGGAGAATACGCCCCCCCTCACAATTTGATACAGTAGAAGCTCATTTAAAGCAACCCCTCAAGAGTAAGGTGATTTGAGAAAGTAACAGCCCCTTTTGCTTGCCTATAACATTGGCCTAGAAAAGGGATGGGAGCCTGCACATGTTTGTGGACTAGTGTCAATTAAATGCCTGTCCTAGGAAAGATGTCTACCCCTTGCCACGAATTGAGAAGTCTATGGGTGTCCTTTCAGGAGCAAAATGGTGTTCAATCCTTGATTCAGCAAGTGGTTACATCCCACTTTGTGTGGCAGAATCTGACCATCACAAGACTGCATTCTGCACTCCCTTTGGCCTCTTCAGGTTCATCTGATTGCCTTTTGTGTTATGCAATGGGTTGTGCATTGCCCCAGGTATGTTTAAACAGATAACAGAATGACTTCCTAGACATTTGTCACATCAATCCTTTTTTATACTGTATTCTCAAATTGTGAAGATTTCCATGCAAAACAATAGATAAAATAAATTTTAAGCTATATTCCCATACTTCGCATGCTATTTCAAATTTTATGTGTTATGTATATTCACAATAAACTTATAAACTCACAGACTGTTGCCAAGCTGTGGTTGATTTTGAGGGTGAGGGTCAGGTGTGGACCTGTCTTACTAATAATGATGTGCCAAACAGTTGTAGTTGCCTCAGTTTACACAATTCCAGAAAAGATATTCACAACACGTCAGTAGCTATTACCATACAAAGCATAGCCACCACCATAGGTATGGCCAGTACTGCTACCATACCAGTACTACCGCTATACCACTTCACGTAAGTATCTTGATGTACCTTTTTATGCACCTTTCACTTCATGATTCTTTCAACTAATTCATCAACTATTTCAATGAAGAATTTCTTCATACATACATACATACATACATACATATATAATTACATATATCATTACACATTAACTTTGCAGCAGGATGACAACTCACCAAACAAACCAAACAAACAGTTTACCACATATGTGGGAACAGACATTTAATTATCAGTAAATAATTCTTAAATAAAACAGCTATAGGATAATCATCAGAAAATGTTTTGATCTCAGTACATTCATTCTTTCAATGAGCTGTGAATTTTCAGGCACTGCTGGACTGATGGTGAAGATAATGTCTGTGTATCTATAACCACATTAGCCATAACTGAGTTGGGCTCCTTTGCAAGAACTATATGCGTGCAAAAAACAAACAAATCATCAAAAAACATTTTTAATACTCTAATGGTAACTTTCATTCTATTTAATCTCATCTTGTATTTAGATTAATCTAACATGGACTTCCTTAGACACACAAAGACATAGTTGAGGTTCAGCTGCTGTTCAGACCAAACATCTGAAAGGGTAGGAAATCTGATTTAAGTGACTTTGACCATGGGTGATTGTTGGTGCCAGACTTCTTGCAAAGCAGCACAATAACGTTTGTTCTCATGACAGAATCCCGTGTTTCAGAATATCCAGCTGTGTGGCTGGCCAGTGGCCATGGCCATTGCCATTCATTGCATCAATAGGATAAAACCTACTTCTGAATATTAAGGATGAAAAATTACAAATAAAAATATGAGGTCCTTTTACTTCCCCAACTTATTTTCATTTAAAAAATGAGTCCATCATGTGACTTTCTCCTCCCCAGATGCAACAATTGTCTCATCATTATTGTCTTGATGAGGCCAATTCATGGGTTCACAACAATAAACAAGCAATTCTTGACAAGAAACACTTTCAGACCAATATGGACTTTCTCCCTCATGTTATCTCAAGAAATTCACTTTTTAGGGAAGTCACTGCTTTCACTCATTAATTTCAGCAATGTTAATTAATGGTCAAGAAACACTACAGCTTTCATGTGGGTGATGGTGTAACATAGTGGTAAGGAGCAGGACTCTTAACCAAAAGGTTGCTGGTTTGATTCCCTGCTGGGGCACTGCTGTTGTACCCTTGGGCAAAGTACCTAACGCAGAATTGCCTTAGTAAATGTCCAACAATTCATTCAAATAGTTTTCTTGGCCATATATATGGATATTGCCCAAACAAAATTCTGAGAAACTGGAACTTTATGGGTTGTAGTAGGCTTTATTTTCATTTACACAACCTTTTATTTCAGTGATTGTTTAAGTCATAATGGTGTGAAAGAAATAAGAAATTTCACTTAAATTCAGCAATCATAGTAAAGGACAACATGCATTATGGTTTTGTTAAATGGAAACCTTAGCCAGATGTAATTTGTAATCAATATTTCTTATTGACAATAAAGCAAAGTTTGGAATGCGTAATTCTGTTGATCACTCACCTTTAGTAAAATAACTACTTTTTGTATTGGATGAAAACAAACAATTAAGAGAATGTCCTGACTATTGATGTGTAAAATGTAAAACTCACCAAATGATGTCTACATAATTAAAATACTTACAAAAAAGCACTGTCTGTGAAATGTATAATTTGAATATAGAGCAATTGTAAAGTTCTGGGGTCAACTTTAGATGACTTGGTTTTGATCAAAACTTCCAGCTTTCTTTTTCTTTAAATATATAATTATGCCAGCAAGGATAGAAATGGTAACAATTATCCCTGTGATACATAAAACAACAGTTGTTACATTCATACTTTCTGAATTCTCAACAGACTCCACAATCTCTGACTCCACAATCTTTGATGCCTGGGCAATGTTAGAGACATCTGATTTTAAATAATGCTGATCTTCAGCTTTGATAGCAAAGAATAGGACTGTTCCATTTTTCATGGTGATACCATCTAAAATAAATGAGAAGCCCTCCATGGAGCCTGCCTCTTGTGGTGGGAGGCCAGAAGTGTTGATCAACTGTGCATCACTGAAATTGGTCCTGAGAAGCTCAAAGTCTTCACTCATACGAATCTCATAGGCTGTGGCTGGAAAAAAGGAAACAGAGAAACTTGCTTAAGATGAAGCGTGGTAAGTGGTGGATCAGTGGGAAGTGAGTCCTATCCCTTTGCATACATTACAGTGAGAGAATTGGAGACACATTCATGAATATAGTGGAGTACAGTAAGGTGAATGCATATACAAATGTTGGCCAGGGAAATCTTCACCCCCTGCAACCAGAACAAGAATTTGACTTGTTCCATTAACTGAGGGCCTGGGTTTTTATTTCAATGGGCTCAAAACAGTGTTCATTTATTTTTTATTTCGAACTGACATCTACGTGTATGAAAGGTTTAAAAAGTGAGAGTGGGAGTACTGAACAACAGATATTGGATCAAATGTGTTGTATACAATGGCCTTAGATTTTTGAAACCTACAGTACCTGTTCCCTGGTCTAAATCTTCCCCAGGAGCAGTCCAATTAAGGAACACCTGGTCCTCCTCTATTTCTGCAGTCAGATCTGTGATTTTACTGGGCGGCAATTTTGGAGGGGGTACACCCGGAGGGAGAGAGACAATGAAGCTCTCCCCTATAGCTGTCCTGCTGAAGTTGCCCACATCCACCTGCAGGTTGTCTGCACTGACTGTAGGCTTCGGTGGGTTCAGTTTCACCTCTCCTGAAATAAAAAGTCAAGGTTAGGCATAGTTTTGCAGTCTTATATCTTATAAGGCTATTTATAAACCTCAAAAATAATTTTGAAAGATTTTTCATTGACATAGTTGGCTTGTTGAAAAAGAGTTTGGTAACATTTGATTTCTCTCGTTTATCCAGGGTCTTGTGGTGATTTGTGATGAAGTTGCTTTTGCTGTTGCTGAAGGTAATTGCTATTTCTGCTTATACCCTTTCCTCTCTCTGCAATACTCTATTTTCTTCTTGTTTAATACCTCTCTTACTGTACCTCTGGCTGCTTTCCAGTGAGATACACCACATATCTCTTCTGAAATAAACCTCTGCTTTGTCCAGTGTTCAAAACTATCATCCTCTTTTCTCTTCTTTCTTTCCAAAAACCTCAGATAAGCTGCATTTAAACAAATCTGCAATTCAAAACAGCCTCCTGGGCCCTAATCAGTCTAACTTCAGAGTTGGATGCTCTACACTTGGTGCTATATCAGTAACTGAGGGTCTGCAATCCATAAGGGCAACATCCCTTTCCTCTGTCCTTCTGTATCTATCTGTCATATTCAACACAGTGCATCACCAGATCCAACCAGAGTCTGTGGTGGTGAAACAGATAGTTATTATTTACCATCAATCACATATCCAGGTAAGTACATTGCACGGCTTTGCCCGGTGTTGGCTGTGGCTTTGTGCTCTCGCCCCTTTACTCGCACCTTCAGGTTATGCTTTCCACCTTTCAAGTTGGTAAAATATCTAGAGTAGATGCCATCATGTTTCTGAATATCAGCTCCTGAAAGACAAGAAGAGATGAATTATGTTACAGTGGAAATATATTTTCCCAATCTTTAACAAACTGTCAAATAACTTTACAAACTGAACACACAATGAAGTAAAGTTTACCTGCACCATTATCCAGAAGCTGTAGCTCTTCTTTGTCTCCAGTACTTGATACAATTGTGGCCCATACATCTGCCAGAGTCACAGGGACTCCTTTCTGATTCACCTCTGCAAACACTGCCATGGGTTTGCTTCCATCACTGGACTGCTGGCTCATGTGGGCCTTCACTGTGACAGGAGCAACATCTGCTCTGGCAGCACGACTGGTCACTGTCATCGTCAGTGACTGAGGACTTGTCATTGTGTTAAAGAGGCTGTACTGCCAATCTCCTGTCTAGAGTCATAATTTAGATAAAGAAAGGAACAGATATTGGAGACTAAATTCCTAAAGCATAACATAACATACAAGAGAAACTCATATTGTTAGGTCAAGGACAAGGAAAACAAACCTATTTTTGTACGATTCCACCTCTCTGCTTAAAGAAATATTTAAAAATGAGAAATTCTTCTATTGTGCTTATATAGTTTGCTTATATAGTTTCAATAGGCAGTTGAAATATATAGTATGGATACAAAAGATGCACAGCTAAAATGAATTGGCATCTTTCCAACTTGAGCAGTAATGTTATATGCATTACTACAAAAGTCAAGAAGTTAAAAGCAAACCTCAGCCGTTCCTGGAATCTCCAGAGACAGCATTTTTTCGTTGGCATCGTGTTTGAAATTTGATATTTGATAGGGAGTTCCGCTTGGGCTGATTATCATGATGTTGGGTGGAATTGTTTCATAAATAACCAAAAATGTTGTTTGATTTCCAACTGTTTTATCAACAGAAACAATCCCATTGAACAAGCCATTCCCACCAGTTCTCTCCCCGGTGCTCTCAAGCTATTTGGAGAAAAGACACATCCATATTTTTTGAATATTCAGTTCATTTGTAAAAATTGTGGTTTATTACTTTTCCGCTGACCACTGCTTTCTGCTTACCTGAATTGTCTGTCGTGTAAGATCACCATCAGATGTTGTAAGTGATGCAAAGACATCCAGAAGTTCATTGCTATCCAACCTTTCACTGGCTACAAAATATTTTCCTCCTGTCAATGCAATCAAAAGCATTTTTGAGAAGAGACACATGAAGGTGCAATATGAAATGATAAATATTCACCTAGGAATTGAACAGAATAGCTATTAGCCTCTCATCTTCACTTTCTGTGGCATATGTGAACACAGCTCAGGGAAATGGCAAGAGCCTCTTTGCTGCAACAGTTGTTAATCTGTTTGGTTGTCAGACTTTATAGCCTGGGTTAAATAGCAGAGATCCAGTTGGGGAGAGGGTCCTACAACACTGCCTGGGAAAAAGACCTGCAGGCATGAGGAAAAGTGCAAAAGGCAGAGAGAGGTGAGAAGGTAGGATATGCAGACAGCTGATGCAACAGGAAAGAAAGATTAGTATTTAGTTTATATACATCATTTTCAGGATTGGTTTGGTAAGAGTGGTCATGGATGCAGGCATATTCTGTCCTTCCAAACTTCACTTATTATACTTCCATCTGTAGTATCAAAAAAGTAATGCTTTACTTCCTCTCAGTGCTGCCATGTTTATTCACATGTAACCACCAATTAGCACAGCAGCATCCAAATAATAGATTTTGAATAGAATTCTGAATAGATTTTGAAAATGAAAATTATAAGGCCAGTATGGCAACCATTGAAGATTCTTATCTTCCTCGGTAATATGGGGTGCAAAGGATTTTTTTGCATAATGACCTTAGTTTGCAAAACTGTCTGCATCCTTTGCACTCCATAATAATGAGAAAGATGCAGTATATGATCCAATTTTATTATGGCTAATTAAATGTAGTTTAATGTGTTTGTATACGGATGTTTGTGTTAGATATATGTTAATACCATTTTTCTTTGGCTGTTTCAACACGTTAAGTCACAGTTTTCATTTTCCTTGTAATGTCTACTTTTTACTTGGTAATATATTGCCCTGCTGTCTGTCAGGTTTTAGTTTTAAGAAATTCTCTACACAGGAAGGCTCTAACCCAGGGTGTTCTTACAGATGTGCTGACTGTGTCCCATTTGAATCAAATATATTTAATCTTCAGTGTTAACCATGTCTGTGTTGTATATGTAACTACCAAATATGCATGTAACATAATTATCATATGAAAGGGCAAGTAAGGCCACAAAATTAGCCACAAATTTAAAAATTCCTTCTCTGGCTGATCATTTGCCTTCTTCCCATTAAAACACTCTCAGCAGAGGGTTCCTTGGTTGGCAAAAAATTATGGAATCACCACACTTAGAAGATGTTCACCCAGCTTTTTTACTTCGTAGCAAATAAACAAATCACAGATATGACACAAACAATTTTTGTTGAATAGCTGAACATTCTGGCTTCGTGAAACATGCCTCAAACAAATTAAATTAAATTATTTTAATTGATGACATACATTTTTCCAAATCAAGTAGAGGAAAAAATTATGGGGTCATCAACAAAACAAATCACAATTAGTACTTTGTTGCTCCTCCTCGGGCTGTTATGACGGCCTGAATTCTTTGAGGCATGGACTTCACTAATGAAAAACAATATTCTCTATCAAGCTGGTTCCAACTTTCTTGAATAGTGGCTGACAGATCGGCTTTGCAGGATGGAGCCATGTCATGGACCATTTTTTTAAATAAAACCATAAATTTTCAATCGGATTGAGATCTGGACTGTTTTCTGGCCATGTCATTGAGTTGATATGTCTTTCTTGAAGAAAAGCTTTAACACTCTTTGCTCTGTGGTAAGATGCATTATCATTCTGAAAAATGACTTCATCATCACCAAACCTATTTAGTAATCAATAGAATGAGAAAAGTGTCCAAAATTTCAATGTACACCTGTGCATTGACTGTTGTGGTAATGATTGCCATCGTCCTTTACCTGACATGCAACTCCATATCATAAATGAGGGGGAAATTTTGATTGTTTTCACCAGGCAGTGATCTTTATATGTTTCATTAGGACGGCACCAGACAAAAGTTCCAGCATCATCTCCTTGGCCAATGCAGATTCGTGATTCATCACTGAATATCACTTTCATCCAATCATCCACACTCCATGATTGCTTGTCTTTAGCCCACTGTAACCTTGTTTGCTTCTGTTTAGGTGTTAGTGCTGGTTTTCGTTTGGCTTTTCTGTATGTAAATCCCATTTCATTCAGGTGATTTCTTGATTTGGAAAAATGTATGTCATCAATTAAAATAATTTAATTTAATTTGTTTGAGGCATGTTTCACGAAGCCAGAATGTTCAACTATTCAACAAAAATTGTTGTGTGACATTTCTGTGATTTGTTTATTTGCTACGAAGTAAAAAAGCTGGGTGAACATCTTCTAAGTGTGGTGATTCCATAATTTTTGCCAGATGTTGTATATTTACCTGTGACTGAGAATTACGTATTATAATTCTTTGTCTCTTCAATAGCCTGTTCAAAAAGACTAAATGGCCTCAAGTTCAAAAGTTTGCCACCCCTGCCTTACTGTACACAATATAGAATATATATATTATATATAAAATTGCACAGAGAAAGAAACACTGTCTGCAATATGCAATATTGTTTTCTTTACCTGAGATTTCAGACATGGTTTGTAGAATTGCATTTGGAGAAGGGCCAAGAGCAATTGTCTGCACAATAGCACCGCTCTGAGCAACCCTGTCGATGCAGGTTATTTCAGACTCTCCATCAGTTAGGAAAATAATTTCATCCCCTGTTGTGTCTCCATTGTCATTACGAAGTACCTTGAAAACATTTTTTGAAGAAATATTAAAAAACAAAAAACATTTTGGCATGAATATCACTTAAAGCCGGAAGGGATAGTCGAAATCAGTAATAAAAATTGTAATTAATTAATAATAAAATTGAATATTAAGGACAAACTGTACTGAATACACTCCTTCCTGGAATGGAGGAGTGAGTGTATAAAGAATTTGTTACCTCAAACCCTTTTTCAAGTCCTGCACAAATGTTTGTACCCCCACTTGCACTAACTGGCAAGGAATTCACAAGGGCCTCCCTGGTTACTTCACTGTCAATCAAGGTGAGATATTCAAGGATGTCAGCAGTATGGGTAAATGTTACAATGCCAACAAAGGACTTCTCCTCAATTATCCTCCGCAAGAAAAGTGAAGCAGCTTGTCGTTGTCTCAATATTCTATCACCCTTTTAAAGACAAAACAGAGTTATTATCCCATCAAAGAATTGTGGCACCTGTATAAAAAGACAAGATAAAAAATATAAATATATCACCTGAGAAACTTACAGACATACTTCCCGACACATCCAGAACGAGGCAGATAACCCGTCTGCTCCTCTTTAACACTGTGAACTTTGTCTCTGGAGGAGTGGAAGTTTCCATTGGTACAGAACTTTTGGAGTCTCCAGACAGATCAATCACCTCCTGAACACTTCTGTAGTTGCATATTCGGTTCTGCTTATTTGGTGCCTCTGCATTGTGGCTGGTTTTATCACAAAATCCTGTCTGGAATGCACACATAATGTGAAACATGTTAAATGAATGCAAATGCCGCTTTATTGTTAAATGCATGCATTAATCCCATCCATAATAAAGATAAATGTTAAATTGAGAGAGGATGTTTTTATGTCTACTACTTACAAAATCTAAACTAGGAAGATACATTATAGATGCTGGTATGTTTTGATGCATGGCAGGATAGAATGCACAGTCTGCCGTAGGCAGACCAGTTTTTCTGTCAAGAGGGCAGGACTTGTGTGGTTTGGAGACAGCAGTCATACTACCCACAATGGCTTTGGGACATCTGAAAGTATAAAAACTTTTCTTAGAGTCATACAAAGTAATAATACTCTATGTAAAATGTATATGCTCCAAATCACCATACAAAATAGGTTTACATGAAAAAAATGCAAACGAGGTGTAAATCCACTTTTCATATTATTCATATTTTTTTACTTTTTTTTACGTATTTTTTGAATCACAACAGTCCATGATTCACAACAATGTAATTGTTTAGCTGTGGTCATGTGACCACAGCTATGAGGATATGAGTGCACAGTAGAGTGTACACTAAATGTAAAGACAATTGGCATTAGTTTAGGTGCAGATTTATTTGCAGATGTCACAATTGCACTGGCTTGTTGCAGCCATACTATTTACTTCATGTAGCAATTTCTCCTCACTGCTTTATGTAGAGCTTAGTATAAGGATTGTATATATCAGATTTTGTGTCAATTTGTCTGACTGTTCATGGGGAATTGACATTTGAGTGTAAAAAATATAGATCTCACCCCCTTTGTAAATTGAATGGAATGTGGTTCCAGCGTTATTTCACATAACTTTTGCCTCGCAAACGTTGAAAGTACACCACAAACTCTCTACATATGAAATTGCACATAAATTAAAGGTATGGCTCATGAAAAGATGATTGTAAAGCTTTTTTGACATTAAAAATTCACTTACAAATGTGCATTATCAAGAGTTTGTAGAATCCATGGTTTTTAAAGGATTGAGATCTAATTTGGAACAGAATTTGGGTGTTGTTTTGACACTGCACAAGAAAACTGCAGCCGAGTCATGTGATCTATGGGTGAAAGCCAGGTATTGTCAGATGCAACCATTCTCTCTCTACAATCCTGCCAAGTTTGGGGAGTTTTCAAAGTGCTTTCTGAGTTTTACAGCATTTTTTCTACAGCTGCCGGAAGAAAAACATGTACAATTACAGTAACTTTACTTCAGCTTCATCTTGCTAAATAATTCTTGGGCACACATTAATTATGGGTGCATAGACTATACTGACACCAAACTTTTTATTTCTCCCATGTATAATCTGTAAACTCAAAACAGATCAGTGTAAAGCGCTGCATTATCTGTCTGAAGGTAATGTTCAAGCAGGGCTAGTTAAGAACAAATACTTTACAGTTCCCAGAAAGGAAGATCCTATGCTATTTAAAACACTAAATTGATAGTAAATAATAAACAATAATTAATAAACTGAATGTGAAAACAAAGTACCCAAATAGCTAATATGAAAAGGGACTCTTGCTCTAAACAATATTATTTTTCTAAATCATGTTTATAAGCACTGTATAATTGTTCCCCTTATGAATTAGGAACATTAGATCATTTTAATGCATGAACATGAGGAGTAATAAAGGACAAGTTAATATGACTGAACAGTAGTAATAATTCCAGTTCCAACAGTAATTCCAGCCTCCATTTGACGGTGGTGTACCTTGTTGCTTCAATAATGTTCCCTGATGAGTAGAATGGTCTTTCCTCGTTGTACTCATCATAGACTCCCCATCGAAGATGAGCCCATTCATGGACAAGGACTCTTCCTGGAAAATGAGGGGATGAAAGTAGATTGAACGGGCCGCTAACGCTTCAGATACCTTTACAGCAGTCAAGGCCAATTTACAGTAAGCCAAGGTATGTGCAGCACTGGGAGAATAACATAATTCACACTGCAATAAAAGTTGGCTTGTGTATACATGAATGCAAAGAAATTTGATAAATATAATTATTGTTGGCAAATACATTGCATATTACACATTTTTTTTATTCCATAAAGCATTACAATTAATAAATAAATTATCCAATCAGGATGGGAAGCTACTCTAAATAGGCACATATGCATTTCTATGCAACATTGTAAACAAACAGATGATACAACCAGGAAATGTGTACAAATCTGCTCCAGAATTTAAAAAAATCTAATTTAATGCCTGATATATTAAGAACACTTGTAATGGCCAATACAGACAATTGTATGCCCAATTAAAGAAATTACACATGTATGATTTATTAAGAACAGTTGTAATGGCCAATACAGACAATTGTATGCCCAATTAAAGAAATTACACATGTATATGTTTGTCTTTTGTGGGTGATGCACGAAGAATAATTTTGTAAATGATTACAGCTGCATTTGACCAAATTTAAATGTGGGCCCTTTTTGTCTTTTTGCCTGTTGTGAAGTGATGTGATCAGGCATCAGCTCAGAGAGCACACAATATGAAAACTTAAATCTGATCCACAAGCACTTGAACTATTGGTAAAAGAGGCAAATCAAAGCATTGCAAAGCTAGAGCAGTGAATTGGGGTGCAGTATACAAAGTATATACAGTATATGCCAATGTCTCTGTGCTATGATGACAGCAGCCATTCCAGTTCCTATGGTAGTGCTAAAGTTAATGCTGCCTCCCACAAATTGCAAATTGCACTAGGTAAACTGCATTAGTAATTGTAGGCTTTATTAGTTTTTTATCTTCCCACTTTTCTATGCTTTCCCAAAGGAAAAGTTATAACTACATATTCATTAACATGAACCAACAAAAGGCCACATTTTAAAAGTGTGAATCTCATCACACCAGATTAGTAGGTATGCCTCAGTTATTGCCTGTGGTAACACTTTTGCTTGTATTTCAACACCTATCAAGCCATTTGTGAATCAGGCCATTAATGGGTATAAATAGGGCACATGTATTAATACATTAAACAGAATGTGAACATTTTTGAGGAAGGAGAAATGACAAGGTCTGATACTAGCTGGTTTTGATACCCCTTGGACACAGAGTCCGTCAAGGGGAACTGCTGGTAGGCTGACCATATGTTAAATTAGAAACTACTAACTAACAATAATAACAGTAATAAGAAGTGAAACTCCCTGTATTGACATGGATTCATTTCTTACCTCGAGGTCCATAAACTTCAATGAGACTGTCATTTATCAGGAAGCTTGGAGTTAAATGAATATATTTTCCTGGTGCTCCACATTCATCAAATTGTTGAGTGTATGGATCATTTCCATGTAATGGGTTTGGTTCAGTAATAATTATGTTTGCCTTTAAAATGAAATAATTCACAGGTATCAATTACTATTATTTTTTTTTCAAATCTATACACAGTATCACAAATGTTCATTTTTAAATATATTCATATTGGTAATGCTATTTTAGAGTTGGTAAAATATCTCAGGAATCTCACAGTACAGTTCATAGTCCAAATCATTTGACATTTTTAGAGTAAACTGTCCAGTAGATTGTTTAGTATTTTAGCGCAAAGTTTGCAATGATGAAAATGCTAAATTGTTTGTGTTACCTTGTTTATGAAAACTACTGCATATACTTTTGAAACTGTGGCAGAAATTTGCTTGTCATGGTCAGAGGTGGTATATAAAATCAAAAAAAATATGCTGAAATGCCTGAGATATTTGGTGCTAAATTTCACCATACTGAATGCAAAGCTGGTTCACAGTTAAACTAGAGCACTGCATACATCATGTTACTATATAGTGTTGTCAGTCTTGTGCTAAAAAATTGATCTAAAACAACATCCTTGACTGAGTAACCTTTCTTGAACTTGTGATGAGAACGGGGCACCTGCCAAACAGGACCATGATAAACAGGGTGAACATTCATCATCATTACATGAAAACACTCCAAATAGAGAATTACTTTCTTGTTGATATGATCTGATGTAATATTTTTGTTCTGAAAGATCCAAAATGGCAGAAATCCTGTTGTTTTGTTGTTTTTTTTTTTTGTTTTCTTCACCGTAAGACAACATTGCCGCCTTTACCCTGACGCTCATTGCGCCGTTTGAAGTTGTTGAAGTCCGCCGTTTGAAAGTGTATCGTATTAGTTGCCCTATAGGCTGTAATTGTACAAATCTAATAGTACTGTGTCCTCAAACAGACCTTGCTCTCAGCTGAGAACTGTCTCATTGTGGAACTGTACACATCCTGTCCCCGTACTGTCACTATACTTGCTGTATGCACTTTTGTAAGTCACTTTGGATAAAAGCGTCTGCTAAATAAATAAATGTAAAATGTAAATGTAAATGTAACATTGCCAGACCTGGCACATGTGTTATTCATATCTGTAAATGAGTATAAATTGCTCTGCCTTACAATAAGTCAATTAGTCAATCAAATTTTATTTGTGTCATGACATTATGTCAATCTGGAGAGCTGACATACACATTTGTTTTGTTACACAATCCAGTGTATTGTTGTTGTGTCTGAACATCTGAATGAAATGCACAAATCATAATGTTTGTTGTAGTAGGCCTTGATAATCTCAAGACGTCTATCTATCCAAAATCATAGGTGTAGTGCCCCCCCCCACCAACATGACAAGGGCGTTCCAGTACTTTAGAAAATAGCAGTACAACTCTGGTCATAATCAGGCATGATTTACATATTGAGGGGAAAAAAACATTCAGAATTATGGACGGGTAGCCTACTCTTCTCAACACATTAATCTAGAGAATTTGACCTACATCTAAGTGACAGTGTGACATAGTTGCTAATATGTAAAAGGTGTGCAGATGGATAATATATAAAATTGTAACGTATATAGGTCACTCTGGATAAGAGCATCTGCTAAATGACAATAATGTAATGTAATGTATCTGATGTTAAATTTGCCAGTGGTTTGAAATTATTTGCTGCCCATAATAGGGAATTTCTCAAAATGGCACACTCTGTAAATAATTTGAATATGTTGTGTAATGTTTACATTTTTTTATACTAGTGTTAGTTGTAAGGATATAAGTCCCAAAAACTTCTGCTGTATGTATGTAAAGTGTTGATTATCTCATGATGTTACTGATAGTTGATGCATGTCATTGCTGGATATCATTTAACTAAGGTATTCTACTGTTTGACCCGATAAAGCAAAGTTTCCCTTTGGTAACATTATGTACATTGTGCACTTGCACGTTTGTGTTGTGTCACTTTCATGCTTGCAGTTCCAGCTCCACACCTAGGGGTGAGGCTTGAGGGCAAGCCACTCTCTTCTCTGCTAGCTAGCAGTGTGGGAAATCAGTGAGACCAGGATGCCAATTTTTAAAGATGTCTTTGAAGGCTTAAAGCTCTCAGAGCAGGTCTTGCCAAAATTACAGTGATAGAGTGCCAGTTTCCTGAGCTTGTCTGAATTTGCTTGATGGTGTAATGCCCACATTGTTCACCACTGTTTCCAAAGGTGGTAAAGTCTAATTCCCCTCTAAGAGGTACCACATTTGTATTCCTTTGACTTACATTCAGAAAATGGACCATTTTAATTGATACTCCCTGCTCCCTTGACATAACTTTTCTTTACATCTTATGAATCAAAGCTTTCTGGGAACACACCAAGTAAAAATGTTGAAAATATGTTGATTCAGGGTGTGGTAATACCTTGGTTAACAAAACAACCATCTAATGCAACTCTGAGTGGCTTTCTTGAGCAAGATTATACACAATAATGAGATCATATGGGGAAATAAAATGTGGCATGGAATGAAGTCATTTGGGTTATCACAGTCAACACTGAAAACCATTTTAAATAAGGGAGAAAAGTATAAGAAATTGATCCAGCATGCTAGTAACATTAACAGCTGGTTTTAAGACAGTGGTGATTACAGTGAAATGACTGTCAATGTAATTTCTGATATGCTTATTAAATAAATACGTATTTTATGCTTATGGTGCTTTTGATGTTATTTCTTTATTCCTTATGATATAACCCCACTTTTTATAAAGTAAAATTATATTAAAAAATGTAATCACACACTTGTTAGTTTAGTTTAGTTAGCTGCTAGTTTGTACCTTGCCTGGCCAACCTCTGAAACCTGGTCATGCAGTGCTTCTGATATTTTTGACCCTGTATGTTTTTTGCTTGTGCTGTATTGTACCTCACTTGTAAGCTGCTTTGGATAAAAGCATCTGCCAAATAAATAAATGTAAATGTAAATATTCTGGAGTTCTGGTATGTATCCCTGCATATGGCATATTATATATAGCTTATTTATAGATTTATGATAACAAAGTGACCTTATGCAATCTATACGCTTTGTTAACCATGGTATAGCTGTATTTCTTTGGTCAGTTAAACAAAGACTGTAGCACATTTTACCGCCTTTTCACCTTCGACTTGTGTTTACATTCAGTTGTGAAGTGTGAAGTGTTTTTTTTTAATAAAATATTATATACTATATTAAAATATTATATTATAAAAACCAATAGTCGAATGAATCCAAATAACAGGCAGAACAACAAACAGAATTTTCACATTTAAAATAAATTAAAATGAAATAGTATGTAACCTATTTAACATTTTGTCCAGAGACCATGTGAATAACCTTGTATATTATATTTATTTATGGACTGTTTTTACCACACTGTAAAGGACCCCAAAGTAGGTCCTTTGACGCTTTAACCGCTTATAGAATGAAAGATATTGTTTATTTCTTACCTTGTCATATGTTTCTGTCCTTCCTCTAGAATACTGTCCTTTGGACCAGTTGGAGGGAACCAATATTTTAACCTCTTTGAAATAAAATCTTTTGAAGGAAGCTTGAAAGAGGTATTGTGAAGATTCAATGAACATGTCCTAAGAGGGAGTAGTAAAAGATAAGAAAAGATAAGATAACACTTTATTGATCCCCAGGCAGGGGATGGGGTCACATGGCGATACATAACATGATGAATGTATTAAAAAAATTACATGAAAGAGTAAATTTAAAAAGAAAACACACTGAGTGACATTCAACACTCAGTGAACAGAAAAACAATTCAAAACTCAAAGCAGATGCAGGTGATTAGGTTTCCATGAGTTATTCTTCGTCTAATTGTTATAATCAATATAAACTGTCTATTTTTTACCTTTTTGTTTTCATTACCTTGATTCTTTCAATGAGCTGAGGATTTTCAGGCACAGCTGGGTTGATGGCAAAGAGAATGTTTGTGTATCCATTTCCATCCAGTTTGATCCCAGAGGCAGATCCCAACAGATAAATTATCAAAGATACAAATGCTCTTGAGTGCATGGCTGCAGAAAGTGGCAGTCATAGGACTGTTAGACTTGCGTTTCACTGGCTAAATTCTTATCAAATGAAAAATATGACACAAAACTAATCAAAGAATGAAACATAACCATTGCATTTTGCCCTCTTAATGGTACCAACTGTGTCAGGATTGAACTTGCTCTTAAAAGTAGTATAGTGGTAAATCAGTTGTAGTTGCAGGGAATTAAACCACTCCCTCCTGTGACACACCTTGTCATCAGGCCCAGAAGAGTTTTTCCCATGGGATGCATCTTTTTTGTTGCACCCCTTCTCTCTGTGGGAACACATTTATAACATTAATCCCACATTATTCTGTGGCTTTCTGTAATTGAATATTTCTGCTGTACCCTTAAGACCTTCTACTTCTTGCACAATGGTGTTATGTCTCAGCTAGCATAGATCTCTCAGTGATGATGCCCACCTTTGGTGAATAATAACTTGTATGTGTGGGTTTGAATGTTAATATAAAATACTGTATACAATTTGATTATAAAAAGCACTATACCAAATTAATGTTGATTTAGAGAACATAATACTGCTTAAATTTACCTGTATCATAATTAAAATGTAGTGGTATCTGTTTAAGAATAACTTTCATAGCACACATGATGCAGTAGATTTGGTGAGGATGAGAAAATGTTAGGTAATTTTGGTATGAACAAGAAACCTGGACTGTTGAATTGTAGGCTTGCAAAATTAATTCCTCACAATCAGGAATATAGGTGTACAACTATAACCATGTGAAATTTTGTAGAATTATGTAAAACACTGGCTTTGACCTGTTCAATGCTACTTTCACATTATCTCCTAGTAGAATCCAGCGTATTCTGTGTTGCAGGTGAAGTGTAAATTGTAGATGAAGAGTTTAATCTCTGACCAAGCAGGTTCATGCTCTGCAAAGAATGGTGTCCAATATGAGAGATCAAGGGTCACATGTTTAATCTCATGTACAATAAATGACAGTTAGATGTTACATAACTTCATGGTTATTAAAGGCTATATCTTTACAGGTTAAACTACAAAACCGATGCTGAGGTAAAGCATGAATGATTTGAGTATGGGTTATCTGGGTTCAAGCAAAGGAATCGAAGACAGCAATGTGTGGCTGACACACAACTTCAAATTTTAACTGCAATCAGAAGTGACAATACTAGCATTTAATGTTGAAGGCGCATCCAATACTTTTAGACATTACCCTGAAAGCGGGTTCATTATGCTCAAGGAACACTTTTGTGTTGTATTTTGTGTATGGGACCAACAGTCAGACGCCTTAAATGTGCATTCAAGAAGAGTCATCTCACTCTTTCTTCACCTTATCTCAATATCTATGATTAATGTCTATATGCAAGCCTCTCTAACAGACTCTCTCTGTACCTCGACTGGTGGTGATGGGAATGCAGAACCACCCACTGACGCTGCACGTCCAGCTAGCAGCCAGCTCCTGTGTTTTCAACCTGACCAAGCAGGACCTGGCAGCCGGTATGCCCGTCCACCTGCTGGGAACCATCCCCCATCTGCTACTGTTAACAGTTATTGGAGTACAAATAATGCAGTTGTGTAACAGTACTAGTGTATGGGCAAATGACTATGGCGTGCACATATCAGAAATTCTGTGTATGTGCTGTTGGCAATAACTTTAAAACTACAACATATAGCTGCAGCAGTTAAGGTTAACAGGAAATACCCAGTTTTAGAGAAATAAATTTGGTAGCCAAAAATGTAATGTGAGGGATCAGTACAGACGATCCCTGTATTGGTGCCTCAGTGGTGGAATGAACTCATATGTCATGCCTCTCCTCATCTCCCTCCACTGGTTACCAGCTGTGGCCTCAATAGAACACAAATCTCTAGTTGTAACCTCTGGAGCAACACAAGATAGTGCTTCCTCTTAAGCTTAATCTATTTTCAAACCTTACATGCTTGCCAAACTACTTTACTCTTCAAGCTTTAGCTGCCTTGCTATTACTGCCTGAAAGCGCCTGTTTTCTCAGTCACATTGCTTCTCTGACCCCTGTTGAGGTAATATGCCCCCTTTTAATGCTTTTTATACATTAATCACAGTCATTATCATGTTAATCATGATTACTGTTATATTAACCACAGTTATTGACATATTAATTGATGTTATTGATGTATCAGCCATTT
Source organism: Megalops cyprinoides (assembly GCF_013368585.1). Classification (NCBI taxonomy): domain Eukaryota; kingdom Metazoa; phylum Chordata; class Actinopteri; order Elopiformes; family Megalopidae; genus Megalops; species Megalops cyprinoides. The sequence goes on along the minus strand of NC_050584.1, from coordinate 49,981,804 downwards.
ACTCCATCTCTACTATGCATATGGAGGGCTGGAAGTATATAAGGGAACTAGACAATCCAGTATGTTAGCCTTAATAATACTGTCATTTATTTAATATACATCATGTTATATTTTGTATGCATAGAAGCAGAAACTAAAAAAAAAGGTCAGAAGTGTACAGGAGACTGCAGGAACCTATTTCAGCTGCGAGACATCTCAAAGTAGAATCGAGAGGGAGTAGAGAGGAAAACAATTTTACATGTGTGTCCTAAGTTACAAAGTAAGGCCTGTTGTTGGGGAGGAAAACGGGAGTTAGACACTGTCCAGACACTGCCCAGAAGATTTTGAATGTCTTTGAATGACTTTGAATGTAAAATAAAAAATAATTGGATTCTGTGAGGTGTGGGTTGCAAACTTTGGGGCTCTTTGATTGTTCAGTGCCATACAAAAGACTGCTTAGTACCTTATGTTTTTTGAAGTACTCTCCCTGATGCTGCAGAGTGTGCATCCATGAGACTGTCTCCTGCAGATCTGCAAAAAAGAGGCTTTTGGTCCCTGTCATTATTGTTTAGTGTTGTGTTCCACCTAAGTAAAATACATTGCGTTTTATTATAAGTGTAACTGGCATTGGGTTTATAGATGAAGTAAGAGAGGGGGGGAAGAGATGAAATTTTCTCCTACATTTTTTTTGGTGCCCTAGATGGGACACCAATATCCCTGGTGGAACACTCTCAAAGCTCTCAAAAAAACAAGGTAAGCAGAAACCTCTGTTGTGAAAGTTCTGCTGTACGATAAGGTTTTTTCTGGTGCCAGCTGGAAGAGAATATATTGGAATGACAGAGTCCAACAGCAGACTCAAACCCAGAGACCAAAGACTAGTTTGTGTGCGAGTGTGTGAAATCCCGCAGGCTGATCTGTAAAAGTTACCTTTGATCAGAAAAACAGGATAGGGATGCTGTAAAGCCATAAATGCGTACCTTGGCTTAACGTCAACAAACCAGAGTAGGGACTCTAAAGAGGTGAGCCCTCAAGCAAGCCTATAGTCCACATGGACCATAGTCCTCAGCAGGGCCAATATTCCCAGCATCCCCACCTTGCTTGCGAAGGCACAGCTCAGATGGACTGGTCATGTGATCAGAATGCCCTGCACGAGACTGCCAAAACAAGTCTTCTTTGGCAAGCTGAAAAATGGTAAGCAAGCGCAAGGTGCCCCAAAAAAGCACTACAAGGATACCCTGAAAGCCTCCTTGAAGAGCTTTGGACTTGACCTGAAAAGCTGGGAATCCCTAGCTCAGAACTGGCCTACCTGGAAACGAAAAGTCCAGGTAGGTGTAGTCCTCTGAGAGCAGGAGAAGCTCCTGTGCCATGTTGAAGAGGCAGCAGCGCAAATCTGCCAAGGAAGGACTTGTGGCTGCACCTCAGAGCTCTACATCCTCCCAGACCTGTCCAGTGTGCCACAGAGGATTCCAGGCCCAGATTGGTCTGTTCAGCCATATGAACACCCACCAAAACCAACATAATGAGACGTGCCATGGCGTGCCAGACGTGTCATCATCATCTATGATGGACAAACAAGAGCCATAAATGTGACTGTCACGGGTTAGCCAACCCGGACCCCCAAATGCCCCGACCACAGTCAGCCCACCACAACACAAGACTAGGTAGGTCGCAAAAAACCTGAACTTGTTATTACAGTTGGGTTTAAAATCTTACATCAATGTAGTTCATTTAAAGACAGCACACCCTGGAGTCACCCCATTTTGCCTGCTCTTCCCACTGTAGGCCCCGGCGGAACCTTGCCCCCTCCCTCTCGAAGGATAGTGCCCCCCACAGGTAAGTGCCCACACTCCAATCCACAGCACATGGTGGTCCCCTCACACCCTCACACTCTGGCAGATAAGCAAGCACTGCAAATTCCCCACACAAGCTGCGGATGGCGCCTCCCTCTGGCCAGGGTAAGCTGGTCCAGGATCAGGGCTGACCAGGTGGGGGGGTTACAGGCTGCCACAGGGAGCACTCACGCACTGATTACAAAACAGGTGTTGCTGCTAATCACCTCTCCCCCCAGGCAGCAACGCCAAAAATAAAAACAAATCCTAAGACCAGACACAAAATACCAAAAAAGAATCCCCCAAAACCACCCTCATGTCCCAAGTAAAATAGAGTCCCTTGGCTGTCCGGATGCCAAGCTCAAAATAGTTCCATGCTGCCGGGTGGGATTACACTGCCTCTCAGATCTGATCCCTCGCCGCCCCTGCAATTCCTGCTAACGTGAAGAGGGAACTGAGAGAACCGGCGTAGCCACCCCTGGTCACACACACACACACACACACACACACACACACACACACACACACACACACGAGTGTGTGTGATTTATTGTGTGTGTTATTGTGCAGGACTGAATGTAACACACTCCTTATGAAACGCAGGGCGGATGCTCCTGCTATTTACGCCACTTAGCCAGCCGGGCAGTAGCTTCTCTGCGGCGGGTCTGAGGTTGACAACCTTCCTCTTCCCTGGGCTCTCTGCTCCGGCTATGTTCCACCCTGCCAGAGTCCCGCACAAACACAAAAGCATGCGACCAAAAAAAAGAAAAAAAATCCCCAAAGAAACTAATGCAACAAAAGAAAAAAAACAACTTAATACATGCCACAACAGAGCACTTCCCCACACACTCCTGCTACCTTTCTCCAGGCAGCTGTCCCCATTAACACATCAAACAACTTCTTTTTAAAGGCCGCGAAGCTCCACAATATGCCCAGCTCACAGGTGCCTGGCATAGCTTGCTAGTTATTCAATCATTCAATGATTGCTGTGCCACACCCACATGCAACTCCCTGGGCTGCTCAAACCACCGCCTGACATGAACTTGGTTGGGTGGTCATAAATGTTAACTTGACCAAATATTTATATTGTATTAAGCCTATTGCGTGTGTGCTGAAGTAGGGAAAAGATTACTTGTGCATGTGGGATATTGTTATTGTGTGAAGAAATACTGAAGGTAAACACAATTATTTCACAAAATATCTTAGAATACAATATTTTACCTGCTATCATTGATTGGTCACACAGAGTGGCGGCCTCTTGATCCTGGTGATTTTCTTCCCCGTGTATATGAGCACATTGTGTATAAAACATTACCGCTAAATTATTTCAAAAAAGGGGAAGACAGATATTAAGCTGTGAATAGATTACTGATAAGTACTTACAACAAAGAATTTTACTTTAACGCTAGTAGCTTGCAACGAAGACATGCTTGCAATGAAGAACATGCTTCCACCAACAAAGTTAAGTATATAAGTTAGGGGGAATAGAACAGGGAGTTAGTAAGAGATGACTGACAAAGAGGAGAAGGGAGGGGCAGAGAAGGAAACAGTGAAACAGTGAAATCTGAACCAGAGGTTACCCCACTTGACTGCATGACACAAGCTCATGGAAATCAGGTTTTATGTAGTAAGAAATCAGTTTATTAGACAAAGGGCAATCCCCACCAGTGGCCTGAAGAAGGGTGCTGGAATTCAAAACCACATGAAGCAGTGCATGTAGTGATTTTGTCTAAAATAACAGGGGCAGGAAAGAGAAAGCAGAAGAAATATGAGGAACATTTGAATGTCCGGAATTTGTGGCAGTTGCAGCACTATCAGTTGGCTGAGCAGCAAAAAATTGAGCAGCAGCACAGAGCCGTAAACAAAGAACAGGAAGAGTAGCCAAACTCTAAGCAGCCCCCACCCCCTCACAGCGGCGGCCCTTCAACCACGCCTACTAGCCCTTCAGCTCCGCCCTGCCATATGGCTGTTCAGAAAGCATTTACTGGCACTGTACCTCTGACGTTGCAAGGACCAATTGCAGTGAGAAGAACTCTGACCACCAAGGAAATGGAACTGCCTGTATTAGCCCCTACAGAGAGACCACCAGCTCCCACTACTGGATATGTTGCTTTATTGTATAGTGAGCCTGTGCCTAATATTTCTACACTGTCTACTGAGCCTGTGGCTCTTACTACTACACTGCCTACTGAGCCTGTGCTTCCTGCATCCTTGCATAATAACAGCCCCCAGGTTCAGCAACAGCAACTGGAAGAAAAGAGGAATGGCGCCCATGTGAAACATTCCACTCCTAAAATGGTGAAGTTAGAGTCTGAAGCCTCATCTGTTTTTGCCAGTGAAGAAGACAACGCTAAGGACAGTGAGGGAGAAGATATTGAAGAGGAAACAAATGAAGATTATCCTGTGAAAGTAAAAGGTGGCTACCTGTTACTCCAAAACCCTACTGTTCATAGCACATCCTCCACTAATCATGTCATCAAACAAGCAATAGAAGCCAACAAACAGGTGAAGAGAGGGCATCATCAGCGCCAACTTGACCACACCCTTAAACAATCTGAGGCTCTACTAGACATTGCCAGTCACAACCTGCGAGAAGCTGGACAACTCCACAAACCAGTTCAAACACGCACAGCCATGAGACAGCAGGATGAAGCTGACGATGCTATTCACCAATATGAATGCCTCAGATGCTTTCAGAGATCAAGAAGAGCCCCACAGCAGTATGGAGAAGAAGATGGAGACCTACACACCTAGGTGCCACTACAGATAACCCGCCCCTTACATGATCTTTCTTAGGTCAAGTTTCACCCAACACTCCCTGCGATGGACTGAACAAGTTGAACAAGCATTTGTGGATCTGAAGAAGGCCTTGCAAACAGCCTCAGCCCTAGCTATCCCAGACAATAATAAGCCCTTTTTCCTTTTTTCTTCTGAAATGAATGGTTTTGCTTCTGCTGTACTAACACAAAAGTCAGGCACTGCTTTCAAGCCACTTGCATACTATAGCACTCCACTTGGTAATGAAGCTAAAGGATTTCATCCATGTGAAAGCATTTTAGCAGCAGCTGCATTTGCTGTAGAAAAGTCAGCCCCACTTGTTCTTGGTTCTCCTCGCACTTTGTACACCTCTCATGCTGTCACTGCCCTGCTGAATAGTTCTACATCTCTCACCACTCCATGATGGTGTAGTGGATATGAAATTCTTCTACAGCTGCCCCACAATACTATCACTCGTTGTTCTATAGTAAATCCAGCAGAACTTATGTCTACACCTGATGAGGGAGAACCACATGATTGCATTACCAAAATGACCTGCGTTCACAGCCTGATCTACATTCAGAACCTCCTCCTGACCCTGATTATATATTGTTTGTTGATGGGTCAGTATCCATAGATCAGACCACAGGACAAAGGTGTGGGTATTCTATTGTGCAGTATCACCCACAGTCTGATTCTTTCTCACTTCATACTTCCTCTTCCCTCAACCCTACCTATTCTGCTCAAGCTGCTGAATTGATAGCTTTAACTAAAGCTTGTAAATTAGGTGCAGGAAAAAACCTTGACTGTATTCAGTGATTCAGTATGTTGTGTTGTTTGTTCTGGGACAGGAGTTTGGGCATCACAAGGTGTTGTCACAGCTGTTGTCACACCTGTAAAACATGCACAGTTAGTTCAAGATCTCTAGAGTGCTATGCAATTGCCTTCTGCCTTAGCTGTTGTTAAGTGTGCGGCCCACACATCTGGCAAATATTACATCTCTAGAGGAAATGAGTGTGCTGTTTTGTTCCTGCCTGTTTATAGCTGTATGCCCTGGTGCTTGACTTCTGCTTTGCCTCTTGGATTATTCTTCTTGTCTGCTGTTTTTGGAGAATTCTCTGGTTTATTTGACTTCTCTGCCTGTATTTTAGATTTGTCCTTGCCTCGTGATTTTGGTTATTCTGCCTGTTTTTTGTGGATCTGGTGTTGACTCAGACTGTTTTTGACTACTGTTTGTGGCTTGCCCTCTAATAAATACATACAAATAAAAATAAATAAAATAAAGTTTGGCACTCTGGTCTGCGCATGGGTCCTTCCACCTGGAAGCCTGACACTCATGGCGATGAGCACTCTAGGAGCAGGATAACTCACCTGACTCCTCATGAGATATTGATGGGAAGACCAGTACCACTAGTGAGACCTCCTGGTGTGCACACTAACAAGGAAACCATGGAACCAAACTGACTTGATTTTTACAAGAGCTGAGCAATGCTGTAAGATTTGTTTATTCACAGGCTCCGGTGGAGGCTCCTGAGCCTGCCATTCTGCCTGGCGACTATGTGTTCAAAGTTTAAGAGAGTGGAAGGATCCTCGCCTATAAGGGCCATGCGAGGTCATCCTCAGCACTCCAACTGCTGTGAAGGTGGCAGAGAGGCCCATATGGATCCACCTCAACCACGGCATGAGGGCCCCTGCTCTGGGGGTGGAAAGGCCAGCCCCAGGAGAAGACCCTGGTCGGTCATCTGCATCAGCGCCCTCATAGGAGTGGTAATATTTGCATCCCTATAATTACAGGGAACACACCACCACATGACACACTCTCCTCTGATAGCCATGCAAAAGAGCATGCTGCCATTGCTAGACAAAAGGGTTTTGATTCTGATTCCTTAGCGGGCAGTGGTGTGAGAACCTGTAATGTTTGGTTGAAAGAAGGAATGTATAAGGGTCAGACTGTGTTAGCCATTCAAACCACCCCACCTAATTGGGATTTTGTATTTCAACTTGCACCAGATCATGCATCTTGTGATTATGTAGTCAGCAATACTGTAGCCTTATTCTAGAGCTATTCAACAGCATAATGATAAAATTGTCACATATTGCATTCATTATAAATATTGGTTCGACGGTGCTCATAACAGCTGTGTAGCTAATTTAGATCACATGACAAATGTAGTGGCTGCATTAGAAAAGATTAGAGATGCATTTGACCCTTCAAAATCTGCAGGATTCAGTTTTTCAAAATGGCTGTTGGACAAGCTGGGACCTTGAAGAGCCATGATAGTACAGGCTCTCAGTTATTTATATTAATATCTACTGTATAATCCAGAATTGGGTATACTGCTTTGTTGCTGTACAATGATATTAACCTGTGTTACAGCAATGCTAATAAGATGGAAAGGAGTAGTGCTGCCAGGATCTGTTCCTATGATGGTCAAGGTAACTTGCAATCTCACTACAAGTGCTCCCCCTGCCCCTATGGAGAGGAGGAGTGCAAGTGGTGTTCTCAGACTGGGGAGAAGCACCTGCTTCCACCTGCTGATCTGCTGGGCTGTGCGCTCTCATCTTAGAATGCCCCCATAATAAACATACACATAGCCATAAAGGGGAACGAGGAGGCGTCATTGTCCTTTCCCCCATGCACCTCTGTCCATCGCGGGACGTCTACTGATGAACACTTAATTTTAATTGCATGACACTTCATTGTATAACATTTAATTTAATAGATTGTGAGACTCAAGTCTCAAAACTATACTAGTCACGTAGTGTTGTCATGTGCTCATATGGCCTAACACTGCAAGATTGTTGGTTCAGTCCTCAGGTGAATGATATTAAAATCTCAAAAACAGTTTACCTCCCTGCTTGTCTCTCAACGTAATACAAATGTGCAAGGACAATAGCACAAGGTATACTTGTGCCCCATCCAAGTGCCATGGCTTACCAGTCTGCTTCAAACAATAGCACCAAATCTGACGCTCGGTGCCAACCAGCTCACAGCGCACCTTCCAAATCTAAGTTTGATAATAGTAATTTTGAAATTAATAATATTTCTTTCTCACAGCGGAAACTGCACCACTTACCCTTGATAAATATGGATTTCTTCATGTTGGCCCTAATGTATGGTGTTTTCATTTGTGGGAAATAACATTTAGATCAAGAAAGAGGAGATAATGAACTTTATTTAGAAGAGTATTATACAAAGCTCAAATACTGTCATTATTAAATGTGAAAACTGGCTGAGCAGGTTTTTAAATATACTGGGATCAAAACAGATCAAATACACTATGACCAGGGTATACACTCAGTGACCACTTTAGGTACACCTGCTCATTGATGCAAATATCTAATCAGCCAATCATCTGGCAGCAACTCAATGCATAAAATCACAAAGACATAGTCAAGAGGTTCAGCTGCTCTTCAGACCAAACATCCGAATGGGTAGGAAATCTGATTTAAGTGACTTTGACCATGGGATGATTGTTGGTGCCAGACGGGGGGGTTTGAGTATCTCAGAAACTGCTGATCTCCTGGGATTTTCACAACCAACAGTCTCTAGAGTGTATAAAGAATGGTGCCAAAAACAAAAAAAAAACATCCAGCAAGAGGCAGTTCTGTGGGCAAAAAAACACCTTGTTAATGACAGAGGTCAGAGGAGAATGGCCAGACGGATCCAAGCTGACAGGAAGGCGGCAGTAACCCAATTAACCACACCTTACAACGGTGCTATGCAGAAAAGCATATCTGAACATACAACATGTCGAACATTGAGGTGGATGGGCTACAGCAGCAGAAGACCCCTCTGGGTATCACTCCTGTCAGCTAAGAACAGGAAACTGACGCTACATAGGGCACAGGCTCACTGAAACTGGACGGTAGATGATTGGAAAAACATCGCCTGCTCTGTCAAATCTCAATTTCTGCTGCGGCATGCAGATGGCAGGGTCAGAATTTGCCCTGAACATGAATCCATGGATTCATCCTGCCTCATGTCAACGGTTCAGGCTGGAGTTGGTGGTGTAATGGTGTGGGGAACATTTTCTTGGCACACATTAGGCACCTTAATACCAATCTAGCATTGTTTAAATACCACAGCCTACTTGAGTATTGTTGCTGACCATGTGCATCCCTTTATGACTACAGTCTACCCATCTTCTAATGGCTACTTCCAGCAGAATAACGCGCGATGCCACAAAACACATGTCATCTCAAACTGGCTCCAGGAACATGACAATGAGTTCAGTGTACTCAAATGGCCTCCACAGTCACCAGATGTCAATCCAATAGAGCACTTTTGGGATGTGATGGAACAGGACATTCACAGCATGAATGTGCAGCCAACAAATCTGCAGCAACTGCATGATGCTATCATTTCAGCATGGAGCAGAATCTCAAAGGAATGTTTCCAGCACCTTGTTGAATCCATGCCACAAAGAATTCAGGCTGTTCTGGGGGTCCTACCCAGGATTAGAGAGGTGTACCTAATAAAGTGGTCACTGAGTGTATGTCACATGCAGGCAGCAATTAATGTAATTGTTAAATGCAGGAAGAAAATGTGGTCAAATGCGCGGCCAAGTATATATACAGAATCAGAGCAAGTTCAGCTGAATGGTTTACATTTCAAAGAGGTTTCATGACAAAATGCCGTTTATGAATAAATAGTAATGACCACTGGATTTCTGAGGTATATTCAGACCCTGGATCGATCTCATGCTACATACTGTGGCAAACATCCTGTGTAAGTTCCAGCTTGCTGCCCTCAACATAATCCACTTTTCAAAATAAAACTTTACAAAACCTCAACTCAAAATGGTGTGTAAGAAATGAGGCTTCACTCAAATTCCTTAATCATGGTAAAGGACAACGTACACGGTTTGGCTGTATAGAAACCTTCGGCAAATATGCTTTGGAATAAACATTTGTTATTAAAAATAAACAAAAATCTGGATGTCTTCTGTTGATCAATCACCTGTGTAACAATAGTATATTTAAATTGGATGAAAAAACATTAAGAGAATGCGCTGGGTGTCCATGTGGCAAAGGTAAATATTCGTGTCCTCTCTAAATTTCAGTGGAGAGATGCTGTACTTTCACTGTATGCCCCTCAACAAAAAGCGGCTGTGATATTTTTAAGTCTGCTTAATAATAATCCTCTTCATAAAATGAACTGGAATTCCTGGCACTGTTTGATGGATATTAACTTATTAACTTCTGTCTTCAAAATTAAAGTGTAAAAAAAATAATAATAAATACTGTCTTTGAAATGTATGAATCACATGGCAAAATAGATGATTGTGATTAGATGGCTATGTCAAATTATGTCATTTTTTATATCAAAACTTCCAGCTTTCTTTTTCTTGAAATATATAATTATGCCAGCAAATACAGAAATGGTGACCATTATCCCTGTGATAAAAAAAACAATGGTCATCGGATTCAAACCCTCTGACTCCACAAGAGTCTCCACAATGTCTGACTCCACAATCTTTGATGCTTGGGCAATATTAGAGACCTCTGATTTTAAATAATGCTTATCTTCAGCTTTTATAGCAAAGAATAAGACTGTTCCATTTTTCATGGTGATACCATCTAAAATAAATGAGAAGCCCTCCATAGAGCCTGCCTCTTGTGGTGGGAGGCCAGAAGTGTTGATCAACTGTGCATCACTGAAATTGGTCCTGAGTAGCTCAAAGTCTTCACTCATACGAATCTCATAGGCTGTGGCTGAATGAAAGGAAACAGGGAAATATGTTTATATATAGTAAAGTAAGTTGTGGAGCAAAGGTCTTGACCCTTTGTTTATATTCCTGTGTGAGAAATCTCAGCTTATTTGTGTGATTAGGTGCTGCTCCTTGAGGCTTGGAGGCACATTTATGAATGTATATTTCATTTTCTAGTTAAGACTAATATCTATGTCCTTGAAGAACTGACATCTACGTGTATGAAAGGTTTGAAAACAGAGTGGGAATACTGAACAACAGATATTGGATCAAATGTGTTGTATACAATGGCCTTAGATTTTGAAACCTACAGTACCTGTTCCCTGGTCTAAATCTTCCCCAGGAGCAGTCCAATTAAGGAACACCTGGTCCTCCTCTATTTTTGCAGTCAGATCTGTGATTTTACTGGGAGGGAATTTTGGAGGGGGTACACCCGGAGGGAGAGAGACAATGAAGCTCTCCCCTATAGCTGTCCTGCTGAAGTTGCCCACATCCACCTGCAGGTTGTCTGCACTGACTGTAGGCTTCGGTGGGTTCAGTTTCACCTCTCCTGAAAAAAAAGTCAATGTTAGGCATAGTTTTGCAGTCTTATATCTTATAAGGCTATTTATAAACCTCAAAAATAATTTTGAAAGATTTTTCATTGACATAGTTGGCTTGTTGAAAAAGAGTTTGGTAACACTTGATTTCTCTCGTTTATCCAGGGTCTTGTGGTGATTTGTGATGAAGTTGCTTTTGCTGTTGCTGAAGGTAATTGCTATTTCTGCTTATACCCTTTCCTCTCTCTGCAATACTTTATTTTCTTCTTGTTTAATACCTCTCTTACTGTACCTCTGGCTGCTTTCCAGTGAGATACACCACATATCTCTTCTGAAATAAACCTCTGCTTTGTCCAGTGTTCAAAACTATCATCCTCTTGTCTCTCCTTCCAAAAAAAAAAAAAATCAAATAAGCTGCATAAACAAATCTGCAATTCAAAACAGCCTCCTGGGCCCTAATCATTGTAAATTCAGAGCTGGATGCTCTACACTTGGCTGTATGTCAGTATCTCAGGGCCTGCATTCCCTAAGGGCAACCTCCCTTTCCTTTGTACTTCTATGTCTATCTGTACTATTCAACTCAGCATATCATCAGATCCAACCAGAGTCTGTGGTAGTGAAGTACATCATGTACAGTACACAGATGCATTTAGCACAACTTGTCATGATATCCTTGTAAATTTCCTTCAAAATTACATCTTGAAAATGTTGCATGTATAGTAGACAGTAATTATTATTTACCATCAATCACATATCCAGGTAAGTACATTGCACGGCTTTGCGCGGTGTTGGCTGTGGCTTTGTGCTCTCGCCCCTTTACTCGCACCTTCAGGTTATGCTTTCCATCTTTCAAGTTGGTAAAATATCTAGAGTAGATGCCATCATGTTTCTGAATATCAGCTCCTGAAAGACAAGAGGAGCTGAAGTTTGTTACATTATGGAATTTATTATGGCTTGTTATTATGGAAATATATTTTCCCAATCTCCAAACAAACTGACAAATTACTTTACAAACTGAACACACAATGAAGTAAAGCATCACTTCAATTACCTGCGCCATTATCCAGAAGCTGTAGCTCTTCTTTGTCTCCAGTACTTGATACAATTGTGGCCCATACATCTGCCAGAGTCACAGGGACTCCTTTCTGATTCACCTCTGCAAACACTGCCATGGGTTTGCTTCCATCACTGGACTGCTGGCTCATGTGGGCCTTAACTGTGACAGGAGCAACATCTGCTCTGGCAGCACGACTGGTCACTGTCATCGTCAGTGACTGAGGACTTGTCATTGTGTTATGGAGGCTGTACTCCCAATCTCCTGTCTGGAACCATAATTTGGACAGTAACACATATTGGAGTCTAAATGCCTAAAGCATAGCATAACATACAGGAGAAACCAGTATTCTTCCTTCAAAGACAAAACATGCATATTTGTTGCACAATTCCATCCCTCTGCTTAAAAAATATATTTAACAATAAATTCTTCCATTGTGCCTATCTAGCTTCACCCTTTCAATATGCAGATGAAAATACATGGTATAGATACAAAAGGTGCACAAAATGAATGAATGAATTGACATAATTAGGACTTGAGGAGTAATATATGCATTACTACAAAAGCCAAGAAGTTAAAAGCAAACCTCAGCCGTTCCTGGAATCTCCAGAGACAGCACTTTTTCGGTGGCATCGTGTTTGAAATTTGATATTTGATAGGGAGTTCCGCTTGGGCTGATTATCATGATGTTGGGTGGGTTTTTTTCATAAATAACCAAAAATGTAGTATGATTTCCAACGGTTTTATCAACAGAAACAATCCCATTGAACAAGCCATTTCCATCTGTTCTCTCCCCGGCGCTCTCAAGCTATTTGGAGAAAAGACACCGATCCATATATTTTTTGAATATTCAGTTCACTTTTAAAAATTGTGGTTTATTACTTTTCCACTGACCACTGCTCTCTGCTTGCCTGAATTGTCTGTCGTGTAAGATCACCATCAGATGTTGTAAGTGATGCAAAGACATCCAGAAGTTCAATGGTATCCAACCTTTCACTGGCTACAAAATATTTTCCTCCTGTGAATGCAATCAAAAGCTTTTCTGAGAAGAGATACATGAAGCTGCAATATTAAATGATAAATATTCACCTAGGAATTGAAAATGGCTATTAGCCTCTCATCTTCAATTTCTGTGGCATATGTGAACACAGCTCAGGGAAATGGCAAGAGCCTCTTTGCTGCAACAGTTGTTAATCTGTTTGGTTGTCAGACTTTATACCCTGGGTTAAATAGCAGAGATCCAGTTGGGGAGAGGGTCCTACAACACTGCCTGGGAAAAAGACCTGCAGGCATGAGGAAAAGTGCAAAAGGCAGAGAGAGGTGAGAAGGTAGGATATGCAGACAGCTGATGCAACAGGAAGGAGAGATTAGTATTTAATTCATATACATCATTTTCAGGTTTGGATTGGTTTGGTAAGAGTGGTCGTAGATGCACGAATCTTCTGTCCTTCCAAACTTAAATTATACTTCCATCTGTAGTATCAAGAAAATTAATCCTTTTCTTCCTTTCATTCTAATTAGCCCAGTTGCACCCAAATAACTGAATAGAATTTGAAAATGTAAATTATAAAGCCCTCTTGCAGCAAGCAGCATATTATGACCCTGACATTGCCTTACGACTTTTGTCAGATCACAACACATTTTTTTTAACTACATTGTGTTACTTGAAGTCAGTTTTTTTCCCCTTTTTCCATTTTCTCCCCAATTTGGAATGTCCAAGCTAGCACAGAGATGAGTCAGAGGAACACATTTCATATGCAGCTTTGGCACGTGGACCACAGGTGCCCGATCAACCAGCAGGGGTCACTGTTGCCAATGGGACCAAAGCCCCTGCTGACGTACCTACCCCTATCCCCGGCGGAACAAAGCCAAAGTGTTCCACCTGTGAGCTCCAGGACACTGTTGGCTGGTGACATGGTCGGGTTCACACCCAGGCTGTAGCATTCAGTCTACACTCAGAACAAGTGCTTTTACCGACTGAGCCACTCAGTCAGCTTTATACATGTACTAAACCAGCGTTTCTCAAACCCCTCCTGGAGGACCCCTTGTCCTGCATGTTTTAGATCTCTCCCTGCTCCAACACAGCTGAATATAATGATCAGTTTGTTATAAAGCAGCTTTCAACATTCCCTAAATCTACTAATTTAGTGGGGGATAATCCACTAACATGCTTTAATGAACATGTTAATTTGATTCAGATGTGCTGATAATATACAATCTGATTCTTCAACATCTTACCCTTTAAAAGTGCATCACAAACAGTCTATTCTGCTGCAACTCGACTGCGCTGCTAATATTTGCTGCTAACTTCCGGGAACTATTAAGAGGCTCCACGATCTGCCATTGCTATTAAAAAATGGTCCATTGGAGTGAACGGAGTTGACGCGATGCATCTCTCTCTCTCTCTCTCTCTCTCTCTCTCTCTCTCTCTATGACTCTGCAACAAACCAAAACAAAGGAAACCAGCCTATGCACAGCACCAGCAGGGACAAAGTGAGCCTCCCCTTCTCCCCAGCCACACCTGTATTTAATCACCTTAAAATTTAGTCAGGTGTGACTCGTTACCCATTAGGCTGGCTCCCCAAACAAATTGCCAACTAATTAGCATTTAGTCCGAGGAAGAGTTGGTGAAGGCTCTCCTTCACAGGGACAGTAAACCCTTCCAATGTCTGAGCATGTTAATGAGTTCTTTTGTCTTACTTTAGTGGGACAATTTGACAATATGCTATTTCAAATAAATAGCATTTAGTGCAGCTTTTGCCATGATTGGTTGCAGGGGAATGGCAGAATCTAGTGGTGTGATGGCATTATCTAGAGTCTAGTCTGAGCAGTGGCTATGTATAAGTGACTGTTTAAAATTCTCTTTAGAACATCTAGGGTGAGTATGGCAAACACTAAAGAAGCCCGTCTTTCTCATTAATAGGGGTGCAAAGGATAAACAGTTTTGCATAATGACCTTGGTTTGCAAAACTGTCCGTACTGTTTGTTGCATAATGAGGCAGATGCAGCATGTGATGCAATATTAATATGATTAATTAATCTATAAATGTATACAGACCTCTCATACCCAGTATGTTCATCACAGATGTGCTGACTGTGTCCCATTCATTTCAATCAAATAAATTTAATCTTCAGTGTTAACCTTGTCTACTTGTACTTCTAACTACCAAATATGCATGTAAAATAATCATTACATGAAAGGGCATAAAGCCACAAAATTAACCACAAATTTTCTCTGCGTGATCATCTGCCTTCTTCACATTAGAACACTCTCCACAGAGCGTTTGTTGATTTCAATATTACAATGTTTACCTAAGACTGAGAGTTCCATGGTTTAAATTTTGGTCTTACAATTCCGTCTGTTCAATTTTAAAAAAGACTAAGTTGCCTCAAGACCAAAAGTTCAAAACCCCTGCCCTGGCGTAATTAATATATTGTCTAGGGGACTCTGAGAAGAGTCTGATAAAATTAGAAATGCACCGAGAAAGAAACAATGCCTGCAATATGCAATATTGTTTTCTTTACCTGAGATTTCAGACATGGTTTGTAGAATTGCATTTGGAGAAGGGCCAAGAGCAATTGTCTGCACAATAGCACCACTCTGAGCAACCCTTTCGAAGCAGGTTATTTCAGACTCTCCATCAGTTAGGAAAATAATTTCATCCCCTGTTGTGTCTCCATTATCATTACGAAGTACCTTGAAAACATTTTTGAACAAATATAAAAGAAAATTTGCAATATTATCATGTAAGGGCTGAAGGGGCAATTGATATCAATTTAAAATTATTTAGCTGTATGAGTTATCAAAACATTTTAAAAAAGATTAATAAAATTGAATGTTTAGGCCCAACTGTGCTAATTAATTAATTTCTGGAGTGTAGGAGCATGAGAATAAAGGCATGAAATATATAGTAAAGATTTTACTTTAAATTGCATGAAATTGCATTTTACCTCAAAACCTTTTTCAAGTCCTGCACAAATATTTGTACCTCCACGTGCATGAGATGGCAAGGAATTCACAAGAGCCTCTCTTGTTGTTTCACCATTGATCAAGGTCAGATGTTCATGGATCTCAGCAGTATTGGTAAATGTTACAATGCCAACGAAGGACTTCTCCTCAATTGTCCTCCGTAGGAAAATTGAAGCAGTTTGTCGTTGTCTTAATATTCTATCACCCTTTTAAAGACAAGATGGAGTTAGTCATTCACCAAAGAACTGTCCCACCTCCATACAGTCAAATGATGCTAAAGTATATAAATGCATTATTAATTTGATTTGTTTTCTTGTTTCTGATCTGTGAGATCCATTCCTACGAACAAAATCATTGTTGAATATTGGTTAAATGAATACATCACATGTAAATATTAATTTAACAGAGGATCTCATTTTTATATGAGGATACATAAAGGCATGTAGGTGGCTCCTTACTCATTCAGGTACAATCATATCTTTTTACTTACAGACATGCTTCCTGACACATCCAGGACAAGGCAGACGACCCGTCTGCTCCTCTTTAACACTGTGAACTTTGTCTCTGGAGGAGTGGAAGTTTCCATTGGTACAGATCTTTTGAAGTCTTCAGACAGATCAATCACCTCCTGAACACTTCTGTAGTTGCATATTCGGTTTTGCTTGTTTGGTGCCTCTGTATTGTGACTGGTTTCATCACAGAACCCGGTCTGCAATGAAACATGAAAGTAAATGTTACATGAATGTAAACAGAAATTTGGAGTGAAACGAATGCATTAATCTCATTTATAATTTAAGCAATTAAATACTAAGTATTTAATAAGTTAAAGGTTAAAATGAGAGAGGATGTTTTAACATCTACTACTTACAGGATCTAAACCTGGAAGGTACATTACAGATGCTGGTGCATTTTGATGCATGGCAGGGTAGAATGCACAGTCCACTGTAGGCAGACCAGTATTGTTGTCAAGAGGGCAAGATTTCATAGAGTTGTGTGGTTTGGAGGCAAAAGCCACACTACCTGTGATGGTTTTGGGACATCTGAAAGTGTTCAAAATTCCTTTAGAGGCATATAAACATCTTATACTACATATAGAGAAATCATCACAAAAATGCAATTGCATCTGGTAAAAGACATCTGATTTTCTGACTGTAGATTTTCTTTTTTGATAACTCTGATTTTCATGATTTAATCATGACCTGATTTAATTTCTTTACCACTCTCCATTTTTGTATACAATGTACTCTGCTTATAAAAATCACATCCTTCCAGGCCATATTTGTTCTTAAAAGCAATTGATTTTTAATCTGTACATACACTATAATTCAGAGTCCACACACCACATTGAAGCCAAACTACTAATTTGTAAACTCAGGACAGGTCAGTGTAAAGTACTGCACTACCTGTCTGACAACAATGTTTGATAAAAACAGTTAAAAAGAGATGCTGCTACTGGAAAGGAAGAGCCTGCTTCAGATATGATATTTTACCATTTATAAAGCTACATTTTAAAATACACACAGTTGCATAACTGAATATGAAATTTAAAACCATCTAAATAGCTGAATATGAAAATGAACTTGGTTTTTAAGATTTGTAAACCTAAGTCTTAAACTTAATATGAATATTTTTATGTTTTATTTACAAGTAATGAAATTTGAATTGAATTTGAAAAACACCATTCCACCCTGTTGATTATTGTATTGCATAATGGAAGCAAGTCCAAACTGATTCTTATTAGCAAACTGCCTAATTCCTGCAAGAGACTATAGGAATTATTCTGTCCCAGTGTTTTTGATCACAACATGCAGTTGATCCTTAAATTAGTATTTCTTATGTATTTCGATTTGTAAATGTGGTTGTAACAATACACTATTTAGACACGACATCCACTTTAAAGATTTTCAATAAAGCTTTCTTTTCAAGCAGTCAGACTGCATTCTATCTGGTTCAAATTATTATTTGTAGGTAGCTATCACTACCTACAAATAATTTGAACCAGATAGAATGCAGTCTGTGGTAGATTCACACCATTACTGTTATTACTTCTACTATAGGTAATAACACTATTGCTGTTCTACAATATGATTATAATTTTTACACCAGTTCTTATGTGCCTTCATTTCTGAAATTGTTTGAATGTGCACAGTACAGTTCTTTCTCATGTGAATTATGAAAATTAATGAGATCATTAGATCATTTTAATGTTTCAGAGGGGCAAAATTTAGTATGACTACAATAAAGGACAATTTAGTATGCCTGAGAAGTAAAAACAATTCCAGGTGAGTCTGCATTTGACAGTGGTGTACCTTGTTGCTTCAATAATGTCTCCTGACATGTAGAATGGTTTCTCCTTATCATATTCATCATAGACACCCCATCGGAGATGCGCCCATTCATGGACAAAGACTCTACCTAGAATGTGAGTGGATGAAATACAGTAGTGATGGAGACTGACTGGGGAGGTTTGAATATCACTCTGAGTGGTGCTCTTTCACATTTGTTACACTACATGCCTTGTTTAAGCAATGGAAGTTAACTCTCCTCTGAATTTGTTACACAGGTGCAGACTGAATTCAGACCCTACTTGATTGCTACACTCTTATGTCCCTTATGAGATGTCTGGGAAATTAGTCATGTAACTGTAGAAATGACTAATGCTACAAAACAGACATTAAAAATTCATGGTTTTGAAACAGATTCGTTTCTTACCTCGTGGTCCATATGCTTGCATGAGATTGTCATCTAACAGGAAGCTTGGGGTTAAATGAATATATCTTCCTGGTTCTCCACATCCGCCATGTTGTGCAGTGTATGGATCATTTCCATGTAATGGGTTTGGTTCATCAATAATTATGTTTGCCTTGAAATTGAAATAGTACATTGCTATCAACTACTATATTTTTGTGAGTTAAAAGAGAAACAATTTGAGGCATTTTCCCTAACCAGTATATTTTTACTATTGCAATATTACTATCTTATTTTTACACCGACAGTTGTTGGGTTACGTCAGCTTTCAGCTACATGAATTCACTCCCATAAACCCCAAATGAGAGCGCATTTATTTATACTTGGAATGATCCGCATCTGGTCAGCGGTGATCAGATAGTAATCTGAACACCTTTGGGGCGTTTACACCTGGTATTAAAATGCATCCCAGATGTGTCCCCGCTATCTGCAATGTGATCATATTTCTCTTTCCTCGCAATAAGCAAAATCATAACTTGTTGGGTGGCACAGTGGGCGTAGGTCACCTAACAACGTAGACTAACCTGTTTAAGGAAAAGCCGAATAATGTTTAAAAAAACTGACTGTGTTTTTATTATTATCAATTACGTAGATCCATTTTTATTGACTGATTCCTTGAAACATATCAGTAACAATTAAATCTCACCTTTTCTCGCTTTGTTGTTTCCGGGAGGACTTCCTTTCCCTTAACATAGCCACAATGCATCTTCAACTACCTTCAAGCATGCAAACCAGCACCAGGATTTAAGGTAAACGCAATTACAGAATCACTTTTTTTGTTCACAATTTTGTTTGTTTTCTAAACTTAACATGTACTCCATTAAAGTATTTTCAGCTATATAGTAGCTACTGTAAGGACTGTAAGGTAAAAATTTTTCTCCAAATGCCTGTCTCCGACTCTCTCCTTGCACTTGAGTCCCTCCATAGCCCTTATTACAGATTGTATTGCTACTATATTAAGTTTCCTAATTCATAAAAAGTACTTCAGGAGATGTTAGGTAATGTTAATTGTAATTGCACATACAGCTCTTTGTGTGTTCAGTAATTACCTAAATATCAACTAGAGCAAACTTTCCAGAATGGAACCTTTACATAACCCAGGAAGTGCCCGTAGTTAATTTTATCGTTAACTTTTAGTTTTTTTTTAATGAAGTGTCACAAATGTAAATATTGAAATAGATTCCTAATAGGGTATCATAGCTATGATAGTACTAGTATCTCAGAATTCTCACAAAAGAAATGTATTCATATCAACTGTTGATGTGCTTCCTCTAGAGCAGTGGTCACCAACCTTTTTGAGCCCAAGATCCCTGACCTTGGCCTTGGTGAAAGGCAAGATCTACCTATTGAAGTGTTGAGAGAAAAAGACAGCCTAGATTGTACTTCTAACTTCAGGCCTTTTATTTAGGCTAATTGTATTTGAATTACATGAAATGTTTTGGTCCAACTTTCAAATTGATGCAACCAAGAAAACACTGTGACTGGCATATCAAACACGCCATAGCTGTCTTGCTTTAAAAATTTTACATCATACCTTCAGTTCTAAGTTTCATTATTTAATTTCTTTCCAACACAAAAAATAAAGGCATGTGGCCTATTTTCCACTTGTATGAGGAAATTATTTTGTTCATAGTAAACAATAAAGAAAAAAAATCAAAACACTTGCAGTAAGCAGATCATATGAAGTGCCATTGTTAACTGTTATGCTTATCCACTGATACAAGTTAGTACATTTACCATTAGCATTTTAGAAAGTAGAACTTTAATGTGTGCTAACAAAATTCTCATTCAGTGCAATTTCCTAGCACGGATTGCGCACTTTGGTGGGTAGCTGTCTTTGAATTTCTGGTGGTTGGTTGTGGTGCCACTCCAGATTTCTTCTTTTAGACAGTGCTTGTGTTTGGTGGCACAACATACATACACACTTGTCTTTCACCAAGGTAAAAAGAAATTCCTCTTCCCATTCTGGATGGAAATTGTACATTTTCGCCTTCTTTCGTGGAGCCTCTGCCATGCTGACTAACTGTTAGCTACTTCGCAGGCTATCACCAGCGAGTGCCGTATATTGGCGTTTGCGATAGTTAATGTACCGGTACTCTTCGCTTATTTCATCGGTCACTTTAATGTAGCACCTGCTACGCCAAAAAAAAATACAACAGCTGGATCGAGAGAGAGAGAGAGGCACTTGCAAAACTGAACATTAATCAGCCTCATAATGTATTTGTGTATTTATTTTTCTATTATTTGCGGGAGATACAGGGAAAGTCTCAAAGATCTACAAGTCAATCACAATTGACAGGTTGGCGACCATGGCTCTAGAGGGTACAACAATGAAATCGTAGGGGTTTCCATCCCGTGCAAATGTGGACAGTAATGTGGCATAGTGCTGCAGGGCTATCAACCAAGGCTACTGGCCATTTTGATTCCCAGGTGGGCTACTGCCGTTGTGCCACTGGAAAAGGTACTTGAAGAGGTGTCTCTTGTAAATATTCAGCTGTATTATTACCTTATATTGTTGTAATGTACATTGCATTAATGTAATTGCATTGCATTGCATTAGTGCCCCAGCAGGCAAGTGAACCAGCAACCTTTAGGTTACGAGCCTTGCTCCTTCTCATTACACCACACTGCATTATGGATGACATATAAGGCTCCGGTCAAACGCAGCCAGCAAGGTGCACATCTTGAGTACAGGCTGAGCCCTTTTTAAAAAGTTTTGATAGATTGATTTCACAAGTTTGCGAATTCCGTTCCATTCCAGAATTCCAATGTTGTGAATATAAAAACAACCTTTCCCAAAAAGTCATTGTAGTGTTGACTGCTGGACATCAGCTACTCAAAGACTTTTAACTTTGTTGTCCCAGTATTTGGCTGCTCCTTTTATCATAAATAAGATATACAGCCAATGATGAAATTGTACTGTTTTCATTGATGTATATTTTCGCTAGAGTTTGGTAGGAGGGAGAAATAAGGGATATCCTGAAATGGACAGTGTTCAGTTTGATAGTTTGCCGATTGCTGCATCATTAACTATCAGATATTAGCAAGCAAATCTAAAATTACTTCTGCCAGCCAACTCATGTGGAGAAAAAAAAACTTGCACAACTCACTTGGTTTAATCAGCTCTTCTTACTTAAAAATGTGAAGATATTTATTTTATATAGCTAGCTAGATGCTTTCATCATATATTCATTCATTCATTGTATAGCTAGCTAGATGCTTTGGCATCTATATTTAGCTAGACAGAATTTAGGTGAAAAACAAAAAGTTTCCCACTTACATAAGTTGGACCTCCCTTTAGTGCCTTTCTGAATTGTGAATGTTCGTGCTGTGTCCCTCTTCTGCAGATAGTTTCAACTGATTTTAAAGGTTCATTATGCTAAATAATCAGCTATAGCAGCAATTTATTCATGTAATTAAATGATTAAGTCTCAGATTATTACATAGAACTGAGTTATTTAACAGCAATGCTTGAATGTAAGTTATTTTTCTGTCAGTGCACACATTTCACTGCATTCACATGCAGTTGCATAAAATGTTGTTTCACACACAAGGTAGCCATTTCTTCAACTAACATTTAAATCACAAAGACACAACTCCTGAACTGGAGTGCATAACTATGAATGTCTGGACCGTTATCAATACTGTTACAATGTGTAAAATGATAGGATAATTAAACATTATTGCATAATTATTAAAAAGATGAAAAAGCACTTTTCCTTTGAAGCACTTTTGCCTTGCCAGGTTGAGCCATGAATTTTTGACCTTTAATATTGCTCCCCTTTGCATTGATGCTGCTTCATCTGAATGGGTGCACTTTAACATCCTAATCTAATCTACTCTCTTTCAAGATGTGGGACACAACAGGTGCTGATCCCTGCTCTCGCTATAAATTCTTGACTTCTGTAAATGAAGGCAGAGAGCAGAGGGCAGACCGATGCTGAAACTGGCCCCTAGTTAACCAGTGACATAGATACATTTTGTTGTATATGTCACAAGTTAACTAGGAACAATTATCAATGTCATTAGTGAGAACAAAATACTTACTAATAACCAATTCGAAGACACTAACTTGAACAAAATTTGTGCTAGTAAGAACATCATGACCGACCTTCATTTATTTGTGAACTTGCCTCTCCCCTTGGTTCTGATCATATGGATCATACAACTGCTAATTGAGGAGGAGAATTTTTTATTGTTTAAAAACTGGATATAACTAATTGCATAATTGCTGTTTTTATATTTATATAAAGTGTATATTCATTTCATATTAAATCGCCTTTACAGTAAATAAAACATTCAACATTCAGAGTGCATACAGAAAGTGAAATTTAAGAAATTTTGAAATTTAAGGTTAGTATAGCTTATACAAGAAAATAATCAGTCCAATTCCTACCTTGTCATATGTTTCTGTCCGTCCTCTAGAATACTGTCCCTTTGACCATTTAGGGGGAACTAATATTTTAACCCTTTTGAAGTAAAATCTGCTATGGGAAACTTTAAAGAGGTATTGTGAAGATTCAGTGACCATGTCCTAAAGGAGCAGTAAAACAGAGCATAAGCAACATGATATAATGTAAATTAAAAATTAGCATGAAAAAGCAAGCAGAAAACACATTGAGTGATGTTCAAAGTACAGAAACAAATGAATTCAGAACTCAAAGCATATGCAGTTGCTTAAGTCTCTATGAGTTATACTTAGTCTAATAGCTGTAAGATAATCATCAGAGACTGCCTGTTTTTACTTAATTTCATTACCTTGATTCTTTCAATGAGCTGAGGATCTTCAGGCACAGCTGGGTTGATGGCAAAGAGAATGTTTGTGTATCCATTTCCATCCAGTTTGATCCCAGAGGCAGATCCTATCAGATAAATCAAGACACAACTCCTACTGTGGAGTGCATAGCTGTGACGGTCTGGACCATTAACATTAAGATTAGAATGTTTCAAATCACAAGAGCATTAAACTTCAGTGCCTTAGTTTTTTGCATAGTTATTAAAATGAAAAAAAGTGAAGTGTATTTTGTTTTCTCAAATGCCTTGCCTTGTTCAGCTATGAATTTTGGATTTAATTGGATTTTTTTTTTTTTTTGGATTGATGCCACTTCATCTGAATGGGTGCACAACAGCCACTGATCTCTGCTCACACTATTAATGCTTGACTTCTGTAAATGAAGCCAGAGAGCAGAAGGCAGAAGGGCATTGAAAAAGCGACTATCCCTAGTCGCTGATATGTCTTTTTCCAATTCATGTCTTTGTATCCTGTATAAACTGAAAGTATGCTCTCTGTAAGATAAGCGAAAATCATTTCAACAGCAGCTGCCCCATGTAGGCTACTGTGCTGACCATTTTAAAAAGTAGCTAGCCTTTACATATCCTAGGAAGACAAAGAATTATGCTAGAGGCTGCGTGTAAGTCGCACATAGAAAGAAGCAACTGCACCTTATCCATTAACAAAGTGTAGGTAAAATATTGTTTCCATCCTGCTTCAGTAAATGGGAGGAGTGTCATTAGAATATAAAGAGCTGTCTTGCATAGCCCCTCCTATTCAAATGAAGGTGAACATTTTAATCATTTTAATATGTAAGAAAATGTTTGTGACTAGTGAGAACATTGTTGCCAATTGTAAGAAGACAACTGTCATGTGTGAGAATAAAACTGTTAATTGTGACATCTGACAATTAAATGTTAAACCACCTTGCCTTACTTGTCATGTGACAAGTGGCAATTTGACTCTCACAAGTGATGGTTTTTCCTTATTAGTGATGCTTATTTTCCAAATGTTATTACTAATGAGGACTGTTTTCCTACAAATGGTATTTAGTCTCTCACTTGAGGCAATCATTTTCTTAGTAGTGACATTCATTGTCTTCCTAGTAGTCACATGTGAAATGCCATGTAAGAAAATACATTGTACTAACTCAAATAATTTACTTTCTAGTAAGGAAACTGCTGTCACTTGTATGAAAAAAAGTGAGAACTGAATTTTCAGTTTCACATACTTTACCTCACATACTTAGGAGATTCTTATGAGTTCAAGATATGTTTAAATGATGTTTGAATATATATTATTGGGGTCTGCAGGGCAGGGTGCTTTATTTTTATATGAATTTTTAGTGAATTCACTGAACAGCTTTAGCATAATACAGGGATTCTTTAAAAGTCAGAACATGGCAGAATTGTATGATCTGCTGGACATAAAAATGTTTGCTTTGAACTTGGGATGAGTTACTTGGAATTCCTTGCCTTATTAGGAAAAAATCATTTGGAAAAAACTGAGCATGAGAACACTTAAATGGATTTTAAATGTTTAAGGCTGCCCCAGCACTAACAATAGGTCTATTCATACATTACAAATGTGGCTTTGTTCTTACTTGAAAAGCAGCAGATTTCTGATGAATTTTGTGACTACAGATTGTCTCAAAGGCACTCAGAATATGTGGTCCCTTATGAAACAGGGTGTTACTGATGCTGAATGCACTGAAATGTATGGGTGGCACTATCTTCCGAGAAGAATGTATCACAGCTTGGAACCAAGTTCACATGGACAGTCATGATCCAGGATTTGTATCAGTGGAATGATTCATGGCTTTTCCCCATACATACTTTTGCCTGGAGCACACAAAATAAGTAGCAATCCTAAAGTTATGGCTGCATGCTTCACAGGAGCTGTGAAGGTACTCTAGCACTGCCCAGCCTCATTGAGAGCTGACAAAGGCACAGAAAACAGGCCTGTTAAACAGACGCTCATGTGTTTGATGCAAACAGGAGGTGATCTGTACATAGACAATAGTTACCTGGAAGCAGGTGGCTGCAATCATCCAGTCAAACATTGGTGAGCGCTACTTACGGAAATAAAAGGCGCAATACCTGATGGATTTTTTTTTTCTCATTGATGAAAGAAATGTGAATCTTCACTGATGATTTCATTTATAAGGTCTTTATTCAGTTCTGCTTTGTGGATCTCATACATGTATTTATTTAATTAAAATATCATTAGGTATGTAATTCCATAAGAGAGGATTCTCTGCTCAGGAATCTGCAACCATTGTTTTCATGTGAATGTGCAGGGTTTTCCTGTATATTCTTAATCAATCAGTTTCCAGGATAGTCTTAGCATGAACCTTCACAAACATAAAATAAAAATATGGAATGGTATTAAATGCTCAGTCAGAGGCCATAGTAGGGTCTGCCGATGCTGAAGCATTTGACCGCAATGAGTGGCATTAATTATTTGAAATTCTTAGTCATTTCTGTCTCAGTTGTGTATTTGCAGACTCGGACAAGCTCTTGTGCTTCTCCCCTGAAACAGTAGTACTTATTGAATCTCTATCTGACTCATTTACCTTCAAAATGATACATGACAGGGGTCTCTTGCTGTTTGCACTGGCAATGGAACCCCTAGCAAAGGCAATGAAATGACATCAAAATTTTGTGGGTGTATCTCTCCTTTTTTTACATTTTATTAAAGCTTTTACTATGTGTAGCTGTGCATGTACCTCCATAAAAAAATATTATGTACTGGTAGCATTGCCAAAATGCAGAGAACTGCATGGCAAATACTCTTTTTTTGCTTCTTCATGGCCTCTTCCCTAGAGGCATGTAAGTATATGTGAATATGGATATGGCATATGGCTATATTGCTAAAAAGATTTGATCAAATTGTATCTATACTTATGCATCAAATGCATCAACTTCATCCAATGACTTGACAAGGTGGTCTTCATTGTTAGTTTCATTGTTAGTCAAAAATGAATATTTTGCCTGCAGTATGGTATGCTATGTAAATGATCCCTTACCCTATTCCTGTCAGTTTGTTAAAACACTCAACAGAGCACTTTCAGATTTCATGTGGAACAAGAGACTTAAAATAAAATTAGAGAGACCTTAACTTCCCATTAACAAAAGAGGCCTGGTTGTGCCCAACAATCAGAATGTCAAAATATTAAAATGTTTTCTACAAATTCGTATATGTGTGTATGCATATATATGTGACCGTGCATGCATGTGTCTGTGTGCTTGTGTGTGGGCCTCTCCTTCCCCTCTCGGCCATGCATTCTTTCTCCTGCATGTTTTTCTGTGTGCTAGTCTGCCTGTGTGTTTATTTTTCTATTGGACAGACAGACTCTCTGCTGCTTGCAGGTCTTAGCTGTATTTATGTTTGTATTTATGTTATTATAACTTGTGCCCCATTTCTGTCTCACAGTTTTGTATTTTAATTTGTTCGTTTATGATTTTAATGTATTTTTATGTATGTATATTTCTGAATATTAATTTAAAAAACACCTTGGTTACATAAGTTTACATACCCTTTATAACAGGAGTTGTAATTGTGCTGTGGTCTAACCATTCACTATCCAAACCATGCTCAAAAGTAACTGACTTCACCTGTGACCAATTAAAGTGATTCTGATTAGCTCATGATAAAATCAGCTGCTCCTGTAGGTTTTCTCAGCAGGATTCCTTATATAGGCAACAAGGAGATACTAAAATATCCCTGGGATCACATTGTTCAAAAAGATACAGACCAGGAGAAGGTTATAGAAATATGTCAAAGGTCTTACAAATATAACAGAACACAGTAAAAACCACAATCAAGAAATGGATTCAATATGGCACCACCAGGACCTTGTTTAGATCAGATCATCCCTCCAAGATGGATGACTGTGCAAGGTGGAAACTCGCCAGGGAGGCCACCATAAAAGAGCTGCAGGACTTCATGGCAAGGACTGGAAACCATATGCGTGTAGCAGCAATTTTATGTGTTTCACAGTTCTGGGGCAGGGGGACAAGAACATCCAGTCTTGTCTGAATTATTCCAAAAGTAGCAAAAATCTCCTATTGCCATGTGGGAAAAGGTCTTGTGATGAGGCTAAGATAGAATTTATTGGCCTTAGTTCCAAATGATATTTTTGGAGCAAAGCCAACACAGCCCATCAGCCAAAGAATACTGTACCTACTGTCAAGCATTATGGTGACAGCATCATGTTATGGGGCTGTTTCTTTTCAGCAGGGACAGGAGGTCTGGTGAGGAGACAGAGGAAAATGAATAGTGGAAAACACCAAAATATTTTAGAGAAAAACCTGCTACCCTCTGCAAAAAAAAACTTATAAATTTTAGATTTTAAGAATTTTACCTTACAACACGACAATCACCCAAAGCACACAGCTAAATCCATAGTGGAACAGCTGAACAACAGGAAGAGCAATGTCCTGGAATGGATCAGTCAGAGCCCTGACCTCAACCCCATTAAAAATCTTTGGACTGACCTGAAGAGAGCTGTTCATAAGTGGTCCCCTCGCAATTTAAATGAGCTTGAACTCTGCTGCAAAGAAAAATGGGAGGAAATTCCAAAATCTAGATGTGAGAAGTTAGTAGAGACTTACTGCAGTTAACAAAGCAAAAGGTGCTTGCCCAAGGGTACAACAGCAGTACCCCAGTATGGAATCAAACCAGCAACCTTTTGGTTAGGAGCCCTGGTCCTTACCACTCTGAAATGAAGCATCATTTTTAACTGTTCATATTATGATTCCTGAAATTCACTAGTACTGTTTAGTCTTATTTCTTTCTTTTTGTATTTACTTATGAATATCTCAACATGGCATTGTTCTTCTTGTCAGAGCTGCCTTTGTGTATTGTCTGATAACAAATTGAAAATTGAGAACAATAACAACTGTGATGCTCAATTTTACATTTACATGTAGTCATTTTGCAGATGCTGTTATCTAGTGCAAATTAGAACATAAGAGTAAAAAACCCTTACTTGTATATCTTATCCAGATTTTCAAATGGGGAAATTTATACAATTTAAAGCCATGTAAACTTAACAATAACCATGTGCAACACTGTATCATAATGTGTACCATTGGTATGTATCAATAATTATAAACTTTTTTCAAAAAGCCAGTTGAAGATGTGACTGAATGTTAAAATAGGGTAGACCTTCTCTGTATCTGTTATTCATTAAAGTGTGGGATAAATGTAGAAGATACATAAAAATCAGGGCACTTGGGGGAAGGAGTTGGATGATTTACTGAGGGCAACAAACAAACACAAGAAAAATTCAAAACATCATCTTCTGAAATGGGAATTGCCAAGTGAAAAAATGTCATTTACAACCTGTGACCACCAGGTGGGATTATTGTGCTTTAAAAAAGCTTCTCTGTCTTTTCCCTCATTCTTCGCAGTTCGTGTTATTGTCAAAAGTTGGCTAGTATGTGGTTCCATGCAAATTACCTTTACACTGCAATAATTTTATATATTTGTCAGTAATAAATTTTAAAAATCGATGTATTGCTGTACATGCATATTCCCATTCCACAACAGATTTGTGAATTAGATCAAGGTGCTTATTTAGCATCCAGTTAGAGAAGAAGCATCATGGATGACAGACAAAAATGAAAATTTGATGAAAATTAATGAACAGTGCATTGTGATTTTGCACACTCAGAATTACATGCTGTTATTTCTTTTCTTTTGCAGTTTGAAATTTGCTAATTTAAACAAACAATGAGCATAGTTCAGCATAATTTTAAAAAATAAACAAAACTAGTGTGCTAGCAAGAAATACAGCTACTTAAATAAGTAAAACTTCTGAACATTTAGTAAATAAAAACTCAGGACAAACAGAAATCAGCAAAAGTTCTGTTTCATGTCTCTCAGAGAATAGGGAATTTTGAACTTTCCTTTTTGAATTTTTATTATTCTGTCAAGCTGCATAATGGCTTTACATTGCATTTTTGTTTAACGCTTCTGATTGAAGAGAGGTCAAGAGTGTCCTTAAAAGAAACCAAATGCCTTTTTGGCTCTTAAATGTATACATGTCTTGGTAACCATTTATATTAATTATGCAACAGTCCTTAATGAATTCTAAAATCTGCAACAGGCACATATTCTGCAAAGGCAAATATTCTATCTTATGGAAAACACTCAGAAGTTTTTGTCTCCATTGGATCCATATAGTTTTTTGTCTTTTCACTAATTTTTTAAATGGTATCCTTAAAATTGGATGAAGCATTCTGATTCAGAGTATTGAATTTTATATTAAACAAAAACAAT
This sequence comes from Megalops cyprinoides, assembly GCF_013368585.1. Classification (NCBI taxonomy): domain Eukaryota; kingdom Metazoa; phylum Chordata; class Actinopteri; order Elopiformes; family Megalopidae; genus Megalops; species Megalops cyprinoides. The sequence goes on along the minus strand of NC_050584.1, from coordinate 49,952,155 downwards.
ATTGGTGGCATTGACATAATTTACGGATTTGGTACCCCTTCATGAAAATGATATGTAATATGCACTAAACGCCTTAGTTAATTTCCCAGAATGAATTTCCCATGGACAATGGTGGAGATGTGATCAGATGATGGGGAATAAATCACCAAGCTGTTATTATTGTCTTTGTAGCTGACGTAGGCAGTGAGCTGCAGGTAAAGCTCACACACGTTTGCATGCTCTGGTCTACAGCACACTAACCCTGTCTCAAAATCTCCCCGTTTCATTGGAAAACTGGTTGTCACCAGTTAATGAGATAGGAACTTCAAAGCATTGCATGGTTGGAGCCTTGAAGATTTACTGACGGGCATGCCCTGTATTGAATCTCATTATTTCAGCCCAGTTTGAAAAGAGTGCTTACTGATGGCATTGTCCTGGGAGTGGCAGTAACAGCACTGAAACTGTTATGCAAAGAACAGACATTACACTGACCCTGACCTTCTTCAGCACTAATTCTCAGTCTAATAACATCAATACTAATATTATTCACACCATGTTAGAGAAGGTAACATCTGAAATTGCAGGGCCCAGGAGATAATAGAAGGCCAGGACTGACAGGGCAAGATTCACTGTGGCTTTAAACTTCCAGGGACCTTGTGTAGGCAGACTGATCCAGTGTGGGAGTTTCTCTGCCTAGGTTGGTGACAGTTCACGAAAGGAACTGTTCGAATCATGTTTTCTTTTTCTCCCTTTCCTCTTTCTGTATAGTTTTATCTTCCCCTGTCTTTGTGGTGACATTGTTTCTGTGTGTGTGTGTGTGTGTGTTTTGTTTGCTCACTTGTTTTACACTTCTTTAATTTCTTTTGTATGTGATGCAACAGCAACTGTCAGGTACCCCTTCATGAATGTGTGAGTTTGTGTGTTCATGTGGTATGTTGCCATGTGTGTACCAGTTGGTGCAGAAATCTGTTGGATATCAGCAATGCTTTAAATGCTCATGATAGAGGACGGCTTTTTTTCCTGGAGAATTTCTATGATGTGAGAAATTCCTCAGGCTTGTGAAGACCACACCTCATTGTGTTTCTGTTTAAATTAGCCCACCATAATCTTCACAGGGAATGATTTCTTTGCATCAGTAATATCCTTTCTAATGTCTACATGTAAGTTTAATGTCATTTGTCAGGCAATGAAGTCCATATGAAAGTGTCTAATACATCCTTCAGTGGTAAAACACATTACATTACTTGACACATAATTTTGGGCTGACCACAAACACTCAAGAACATTTTAAATCTGATAGTGCAGTTAAAGTGTAAAGATGACGGGCACACTTTAGGCACGGCTATTACAATCACATTTGGCCTAGGCATGAAGGGCTTTCATTTTTTCTATTTCAACTTTGACAAGAAATGTGTAGTGACGTGACAAGAAAGGAGTATGCATTATTACCCATCCATCTTTGGAGTTCTGTTTGTGAGAATGAAAAAGGCTTCAACTTTCCCATTTTTCTTTTGTACGCTCTTTACAGTTATAATTATGAAGAATGAAAATTCTAAAGAAATCCAAGTCAACATTTTAAATACATACATGACATGTTCTGGGACATGTTCCCTATGCAGCTCATTATTTTAAGGTTCTGTAGAATCACATTTCTTTGATTCTTACCGAGGTGGCTAAATTTTTCACTACACATGCTGACCATGTTCATTGCTTTTTTTTGCTTTCTGCTGCCCTCACACATGTTTTCTCAAAAGGGGGAGAGGCCTCTGTCAGAAAGGGGTTCCTCTAGGGTACAGTATCAGAGAAAAGAACAGGGAAGTACAGAAGATCTTTAAAGTGTCTCTGTCAAAGGCAGCACACTGTGAGAAATCACAGATTTCCTCATTTCAACAACATCACCTCCTGTCCATCATGCCTCTGACCCTGCATGGCATAGTTGGTGAATAAGCAGTACAAAATGCAGCACAGCTCATTGCCCATGTGGCTGTTGGACACCATTAACACAGATTTTTTTTTTCATTGTAGCTTAGCTTAATTTCCTCTTCAGCTGTTGAATGCTTATTCCTTTGACCCCATCTGTCAAATGTCTCTTGATCGCTGCCTCTCTCTCTCTCTCTCTCTCTCTCTCTCTCTCTCTATTGTCAGCACCCAGAAACAGCAGAAATGCAAACAACCAGTTTCAAGTGTCAAGGCTGGCATGCTTCAGATCAGAGCAGCCTTTGAGGAAAATGGGAGAAGCCTGGTGCCTCTTTGGTGTCCATCTGTCACTTACAGGTCAAAACCTGTTGTTATTTGTCTACACTACATAGTTATGAATACACTTTTTCTCCATATTAGCTTTGATCACTATGAAAGTGTAACCCTAAAACTTAAGGCAACTCTTAGATGTGAAGAGGCATTGTGAGGACGTTTGCTGATGGGCAGGGTGTTTGGGCTTGTGGCTGAAGGCAAGGGTTGCCCCCGGTCTTGGCAGAATCACGTGTTACAGGGTGTCCAGCTGTGTGGCTGCCCCACTACACCTCACGTCTCCTCCCGGCCTGTTTCCAGACAGCCTGTCAGAACAGATGAACACAGCCAACCTTTAAAACAGTGCCTGGTTATTACTCTATTACAGCACTGTATAGCATGTACTTAAGCTCCATTTTTTTCTCTTCATGACAGAGATCTGAGTGTTTTTAGGTTATGATTTTGGCAGCATAGTCAGCGTATGGATTGATTTCTTGTATGGGTGCGATATAAGGAAGAAATACTTATTCCTTGTGTAGGCTACTCTTAACCCCTTCAGCCATTGGTATGGGAACATGTATATTAGGTACCAGGATTAATGAATATCACTACTGCTTGTGGTCTCCCCTCCTTTGGCTGAGGGGTGGGTTGATCCCACACCAAACGCAGACTCATCTTAATACATTGCAACTCATAATCATGTCCAGCCGGTTCTCTGGTTTTTATTTTCCCATGGAAGTTTAAGGGCCATGCTACAGTACATAACAATGGCAATTCAAAGGGTTCTATTGTTAAAAATTGTCTTTTGATCTTTTGCAGAGCACTTTCGAATTGGCTGGTTGGACCACATGACGACTTGCTCCAAGGTGATATTAATAGCATTAAAGGCTCTAGATTGATACCACATGTTGGTCTCAGAAATGTCATGGCACTTTACAGTGCATGAGGGCCTTGTAGCAGGTCTCCATTAGGTCGTTTAGTTTCAAGTTACTGTTCAGATTTTTCTCTCTCATTTCCTGTCATAATGTAGAAGGACATCTGCATAAATCTTTTTACACATTTGGCAAATATGTATTTGTTGGGGAAATGTGCTCTTTCACAAATCGGTAGCAACAAACAGACCATTCCATTGTATAAACATTTCCTCAAAAATGAGCAATGTTGTCATGTTTTGGAACCATCTTCTTTTCCACATAGTTTCACTTCATACCTGGTGACTATATACATTTGTTTATCTATATTCATGTGTACTGTATATTTATGAGTGTAACATTGTGCCATTATTAGGGGGCCAGGCCAAGTTCTGAAGATACTTCTGCACCATTTTTTAATTGTTCATTCTTCCACCAGAGGCCAACTGTCTTGGTAACTTTTTAGGCAATTGGGCACTTTGGTAGAGGTCCATGAAATTAGAGGTTGGTGCTGATTGGCCACATGGTGGCGCTATAATATGCACTCAAACATGCAATTTTTGAACAACCATAACTCATGTCCCATTTGACTTAGAAGTCTAAATTTTTGCACATGCCTCTCTTAATGCTGAACAAATTTGCCTACAGACCTATATGTCCATATGGGTAAATAGTTTTCCCATTTTTTAATTTTATGAAAACACTTAATTACACACTTGTCCAACTTGTCCAAATGGCATAAAATTTGAAATGCATGCTCATTGTATCTTCTTCTAACTAAACTGAAAAGGGAAAGTTGACATGTCAGAATATGGCTGATTGGCCCAACAGTCAATATACTATTTCTTTTTTGGTATTTTACCATTTTCTTAAATGGCCATAAGTCTACAATAGCGCTTGGAAAAGGCACAACATTTGGACAGCATGTAGACACGTATGGAACGTCTTAGGGGATATTGCATTGGGATGATTAGCCACATGGTACTGCCATGGATTTTGAAATGACCATAACTCATGAACCATACATTGCAGAGACATGAAACCAATTCTGACATACTCCACTTGTAACAGAGTCAATTGGTAATGATATATATACATATACGATTTAGAGTTCTTTTGCATAAGTATGATGTTAGTGGGTATGTCAGTTCCTCATGAACAGGTGGGCCAATGGACACAAAACCTTTACTGATTTGTTACTTAGCTTCATATCTCTCTACGTTGCAAAGGGAAGTCCAAAAAATATGATTGTTATAGATCAATGACAAACACAATTTACACATGTTGTAGGCATCACAAACACAAATTACATAGGCATAATGTGTCATGAAGAGCTAATGCAGGCAATATGTAGACTATGGTACCAAGTAATACTTTATCCTGTCAGATTTGGTTAGTCATAGGCTGTATGGGTTGTTAATTGTTGCCTATTTTACTTTGCTACTGGCATTGTTGGTTGCAACAATGTTTATAATTGTATTTCAGAGCATGTTGTTGTATAACAATAAGTTTAAGTATACCTATTAATTGTTCATTTATAACGATTTTTTTAAACCATGTTATTACAAGCCGAAGACATATGTGAGTGATTAAATGAACTGAATATGAGAAAGTCACTTGCATCTTGTGTGGCTTGTTCGCACCTGCAGCATATAGCAATCCATAGTCTTAGACATAGAGAGACACTAAAAGGATTCCTGAAAAGCTACACATTCCTATTGTTCCAAATACACATAATTTCATCCTTTTCTTCTGATGGTCTTCACATTAGCATCAAGGGTATAATGGATTAAGCATCAGCTTCAGTGTGATGAAGGAGTCATTCTTGATTTTCTCTGTATTATCCAAAGCTTTTTTCTCCTAATGTGTTGATCACTGGTTGTGGAATTTTCCATTAAAATAAACAGAATGCATGAGCGTCTGAAAGTGTTTACAGAAGGCTTGATGTATTAATGTTCAAAGATTGGTGACCCCAAACCATTTTTGTCCTCCATTGCCCTTTTTCCATATGCACAGTCAAGGGCTATATGAAGAGAGTGTTGGACCACACACAGAGCCATTCTCCAGTGTAAAAGGGAAACCTGCAAAACAGTGTTAATCTCTGAGCTGTTCGGTCAGAGAGCTGAATCATAAAGACTTGTTCTATTTCGCCAGCACCAATCTTTAGACAGTGATCGAGGCGAAAGGCCATGCTCCACACAAAAAGGGAGAGTCACAACCTGTATCTACGGGATACCATTCATTTCAGCAGCCATAACAAACAAAGTTGACTGTGAAAAATGTGATGTGTGGGACGTAGAGCTAAAGAATGAACTCGAAGTATGGGAAGACATGCAGCATGGCCAGATTCCTCATGCGTCCATGATGTGCTAGAGCCAGGTCTGTTCCTTTTTAAGGCCCTCAATGTGAAATCCTCAGCAAGGCCACACCTGTTCATGTCATATGTCATAGAGGCTTCAGTATACAGGGTGACAAGGGTTTCCTTTCTCACGCAGACTGCATGGAGACAGATATTAATAGGCCACGGCGACTGCTTGGAGAGGGGCATCCTTTACTCCACCGACAATTGCTGTTCATTATTTTTGAAAATGTAATTGGCAAGTAATGTGGTCATTTTTGCTATGCATTAATCTTAATCTGAAATGTTTGAAAGCCAAGGGCATTGGAGAAACAGACACAGAGGGCTCTTGTATGGTGGACAGTCATGAGCTAAATCTGTGACAAGTTCTGTCTCTCGTTAAGTGTTCAGTTGTGTTTTGTACTATATTTTGATTCAAAATCATACTTTAACCAGTTTCCTTGATTTCAAATAGGTCAATGAGAAGGAATTGGGTGAACAAAACACAGTATCTTTAAATACATTTAATAACACTTAACATAACTCAGACTGGATTGATTCTGTGTTGTTATTCTGTAGAGTTGAGTTTCAAGATAAGATATTAAACAGCATTCTTGCTACTTTAGAGAATACATTTCTGTAGCAACAAAGTGATGTCTGACTGTTTTCTTGTCTCTTCTTGTCTTTCTTCTCAGTATTTGGTTGTTAAAATATTTGCATTGTTTTTCTGTTCAATGTCAAACTGAACATTCAACATTTCTGATTCAATATCCCATATTTTAGATGCTTTTGAGAGTGGTGGAGTAATTGGAATGCATTTTTTCTTAGTCATCAGGTATATATGTTTTTTTAAAGCAGAGAAGAGCTGCTGAAGCTACAGAGATGGTATCTTACACTGACACTGCATTTCAAGTGGTAGAAAAATAAATCCAGATGGAGTTAGTCCTTTTAGCTTGTTAAGAGACTAAATTCAAGGCAATCTGTGAAACAGATTTGTCATTGCAAAACAGACTTCTCCAAACAGCTATATTGACTGGCCTCTGTTGCTGTATGTTCTGCACGTTTTACAGAAGAATGCTTTGAGTCGGCTCCAATTGCAGCTATATTCTGAATGCATAATTTAAACAATCCCATACTTTCTGTCAATCATTCTAGAAATTTGGACAGAAAAATCTTGGACTACAAGAACAAGCTGAGTGCTAAATATAGCCAGACTCAGCTGGTTGGAACTGAAGCCGAGAGGAAAAGCCCTGACACTGGAATTGCTTGAGTGAGTGTAGTTTTTGGCTAAAAAGTCTGTTTAGTGCCGTTTCCTTGTTATATTCCTTCTAGCTAAGGGACTTGTAACCTATCTTCCAACTTTGTGTGAGTATGAGAGAGCAGAGTGCTCTCAGGGTCCAGAAATGAATACAAGGGTCATGAGTTACTCGCCACACTATCCGTTTAATGAGTTTACCCAAAAAGCTACATGTCAAAGAAATCACAAGTGCCCCCATGTGCGGGGTCAGTGCTCTCACTGGCAGCAGAAGTTCAGCTTTGTTCACATTTAATTCTCTGCCTTTAATGAGCCAAAACATGACACAGTTCTCATAAAAGAACACCAAATCACTTCTGCCTTGAGTGTCTCCTTCTGCCGTGTATTATGTCCCTGTTTAACGGTGAACAACTCCTCCGCCTTAAAAATGGTTCTACACCTCTGCACTGTCTCTGAATTATTTCAATCTCTTGGGTTTTAGCTCCTCAAGGCATAACATACTTCCACTCATTTGGAAAGATATATCATGGTGATTAAGACCCAGTTTAATTATTTTTGTATTTCCAATTGGCATGTGAAACTAATTTCAAATTTTAAGGAAGACGTTAAGCTTTTGAAAATGAGCCTCATGGAAAACAATCATTTGAATGTACTGTTCCAAAAACATGATAAAAATGAAAACAGTTCTCATAATACAAATGTACAAGAGTTTTTTTTTTTACATTTGTCCAAGTACTTTTCCTCAGTTTCATTTTGTCAAAGGATAAAACCTAAGATGCCCTGGAAGAATACCGCCACTGTTGAGGTAGTGGGGAAAATTCATTTCACACCTCAGCTGAATGAACAATACACCTGTCTGAGTGTTAGGGACAGACACGGTCTGAAGATCAAAGGGTAATCCCCTCTCTCACAGTGAGCACACTCTTCTCTCTGACGACTCCTAATGACCATCCACCTCCCGCACTCGCTCCAAAAGCTGAAATAAACTCTTATTAAGTCTGGGGTCTAATTTTCTGTCTCATTACGGATGCTTGCTGAAGTGAACCTCTTAGAGATTCCAGCTAATTAATAAACCGATTATCTTTCTAAACAAAAGCTATGGACAGGGTTTAGCACCAGAGACCAGAATGATGTCACTGGCAATGAAATTCAGCAGTAAAAGGAGAGATCAGAAGACATCTTAATCATCCACCAGCCAGCACAGAGAGACAGCAACAAGCCTGCATTTTTTAAAAATTTAATAAGTTCTTGAGTATGGTCACATTTAAATTCCATTATTGACATCTCAGTTGTAGGCTGTCTGGCCTACTGACATTGCATTTCCCATTAAGTTATGTTATTTGTCTTCATTGGCGGATAATTATATGAATTTTACTTTAACATGGAGTCAATGCAATTGATAAAGCACTCACTACCTGCTGTAGTGCTCCAATCCAAATGTGTAATTTCACTGCTGCCATTTGACCCATAGATTTACACACTTGCCAGTGAGGGAACTCTGCTTTCACTTGGTGTTACAGGAAACTTAGAGAACTGTTTGAAAATAGATACCATTGCTTGGAACGGTACATCTGCTGGGGAACATCTATCACTATGGGATGGATGGCCTGTTTATTTGCAGCTGGTGTATTAGATTCCACAGATATTCTGTATTCCACAACAGCAGTCCATGCCACCATTTAAATTTAGGAATCTCCTAATCTAGAAAGACATGGAGCACAAAAGGATTTGAGCTGATTCTGCAGAGCTGTTGTAGATCTGAAAGGTACATTTGCTTTCAAATAATAGCTCTAATAATAGAAGCTGTCACTCTCAAATGCCATTTTTATATTTCCCTGAAGCAAAGGAAGAATATACATATAGCATTGTGGGTGAATCATGAACAAGTTTCATTCTCTCTGTAAGTGTGGAAGGATTAGAATGGACTAAACTGGCCACAGTAATTACAGGCAGCATGATCATTTACTTTTGAATTGCTATTGACAGCCGTAACTATGCTTGCTTGGAATTTCCCACACCCAGTGGGGTAGCTCTAGGATGGATCCATTTAAAATGTTTTTCAACGATTCACCTTGAATCTATTATCAAAGCCACACAATTTGCATTGAGCACAGTCTGTAACTGAGCATGCTGTGTAGTTGGCACTCCTCTGCTTTGTGGCTATTTGTACTAAATACATGGAAGGAAAACATATACAGTTGAAAGGAATCGAAACTTGTGTGTGAAACTCTTCCTCAACAATCAGCAATTTTACTGGTAGCATAATGCATCGAGAATGTTTCGGGATTTTCTGTTTGGGGTTCATTATACTGTCCTTTGAGATCTGGGATGAGAATCACTAACAGATCTTGACACTGCCTGCATTACCCTGAATTTTCCACCTTGAGGTATCCTTTAATTAAAAAGCTCTTTGTACATGCGTGTCTGACCTGATTGCTCGCATGTGTCAGCCATAAAGTTTCTCACACCGAGCAGTGCTCTCATTACAATGGCCCCAGTACGAGCACGATGAAAGGCGGCCCTATTGTAATGGTTTTTCTACAGAGTGCTGATCTGTCTCCCTGCTCTCCCCTCTGGAACGCTGCACCAGTGAGCTCACTCGGCCTGGACCCGGGCCCAAGTTCTAAGGACAGAGGGCCCTGTCACTCGCATGAGCGCTGCACAGACTGAGCTGGCTTTCATCTTCACAACACAAAGAGGAAGTGCATTAGGTAATGGCTGCTATGTGGTTGTTGTGGTGTGGCAAAGACTGACATGTAACCTGTGTTGTGACCCTCCAGCTGTCAGAGGGACAAAGTTAAGCTGGTGGGAGACAGAGCCCATCTATTTTTACCTCAGTGACATCAGGGAGGAAGACAGCTGATGGCTGCGGGAACCAGGCAAGCAGATGAGAAGGAAAAGGTTTATTTTTTGCTCCTAGCTAACATGTCACTGTCATATTTAGCTTCTGGTGCTATACCCTTCTGTAGGAGCCTGTTTTACTGAATGTGCAGTATTTCATCCCTAAACAATACAGCTCTATTAATAAAGATTGCTCTGCATGCCAAATGTCATTTAATCAAAAACACCAAAAAGAAACAGCTACAAGATATTGAAAGCCTTGTGTTTAGTAAGTCCAAAATAAGTAATACAGTACATGTGCATTTATGAAAGGGAATAACTAGATATGTACAATTCTCTCTCTTTTTTTTACTGTATTCTTTACAAAAACTGTAAGTAACGCAGACATGGATAAAGAGATACTATTACTCCATATTTCTTTAAGATTCCATATATGTGGACAGTTCTTATTAAACAAAGTGTTGTAAACTAGCCAGTTTAGCAGGCATACTGCTGAAACAGATGTAGATGTATTTTTCCCATCAGAGGCTGTTAACAATTCTCTAAGCAGTTGTTTCTAATCTTCAGCAGAACACCATGTTTTGCTTTCCAAAAAGCGTTTATTTTCAAAAGCGTAAACATAGCATATGCTTTTCATTGTTCAGTGTTTGAAGTTTGAGGGAATGCAATGAGCTGCATAAAATATTGATTGCTAGTGCACGTACTGAGAAAGACCTTCACACAGATGTTCTTTTTGTATACACTTGGCTCATAGGTCTTGCCATTTAATGGCCCAAATGGAGGGACTGACCTCTATGAGTCAGTCAAAGGCAGAGATGAATATCTATGTCACTCGGTGGGCGCAACATAAGTCTTTCTACAATGACTGGCATATACAGAATGTGGCTTCTCAAATTAGCCAACCTGTAAGTAAAATAACTTCTGTGGAATTACATCCGAGGGCCCTGGTTTTTGTTTTTGTTTTTTTTTAAAAACAATTTGACTCCATTGTCCAATTATTTCATATTGATACATATTTATATCCCAAAAGCAATTGCATAATCAATTAAAAATAATCCTGGGGATGCCCAATATGTGCTTTGTTCAGATGTGACTGAATGCCTATAGTTTACTTTTACTTACTTAAAGCTGTGATGGATGGCTAACACTGAACAGCAACACTGCACAGCAATGCTATTAGACTGCGAGACAGCCTTGATGGCACTCCTCACTATATAGCAACATTGAAGATATAGCTTGTTACCATGATTTGGTGTCAATCCAGACTTTAATCTGAGCCATATGACTCAGAGGAGCATTTAACCTGAAAGGTAGAGCGGGCTTGTGGCCAAGTCAGACATGTGAAATATTTCCGCTCCTCTTTAAGTGCTGAAGAGCCTGTGGCATACTGGTGTGAACTCTCCCCTGGTGCGGTACTTCCCCCCATGAAAGGGAGGTTTGTAGTGTGGCAGCCACCAGGGCCCATCCCCCTGAACTTGACTGCTGTCTCCTGTCATCATACTGCCCATTTGTGATTTCAACTGACAACTCCTCTGCTAGTGGTGGTTATCTGAAGCAGCCGTGCCAAGTGGGTTCTCTTAACTCTCATTTGTCACTCGTTCAAGTGTTTGAGGTGAGTGACAGAAATTCAACTCCATTTTCCATATGTAAAAAGGCCTCCTCTGTGGCCACAGCACTGGTGGTGGTAAGTCTTAGTAGACCGGCAACGATCAATTGTTTTCCCTAGTTCGACTCAACAGTCAATTTGATCCATGTAATGTTTTTATACCAACTGATGTTTTTTACTTTAGAAGAGGCAATAAAATGGCACCATTAAGAGTTGAAATTGTATAAGCTTTTTTTAGGATGGCAGTCTACCATAGTGGTAAGGAGCAGGGCTTGTAACTAAAATAGTTGCTGGTTTGATTCCCCACTGCAGCACTGTTGCCTTAGTAAATATCCAGGTGTATAAATGGATATCATTTAAAAACTCTAACCTGTGTAAGATGCTCTGGATAAAGGAAAGGGGGCGGGAGTCTGGTATCATGACAGGAGGCTTGGCTCTAAATTCTAAGGAATGCTAAGCTTTCAGCTGGCCCTGGACAAGAGGGACACTCCCCCTTGTTAAGCATGCTTTATGAACCATACAGAAATATAATTAGCAATCAAGTTTTAAGTCTTTTGGAATTTCAAGGCAAGAATACAACAAACAAATATGAGATCACATTTCAAAAAGCTGTAGATGTCCTAAATTATTCCATTACAGAATCAGGCCTCTGTACTGCAGAGCAGTCCACTGACTGTATGACAAATGTCTTCAAGAGGAGAATTCTAAGTGAAGTAGGACATGGAGATGACTGAGGATTTAGGAGGATTATGAAGTATTTTCCTTTCATCTTGAGGAGACTGGCCTGATGTCTGACACTGGACAGAGGGTCGACAGTTAAACCATGCTGAGCACATACTTTTACTGCTACTGTCCTTGTGCTGACACTCCACCCCATGGGCATGGGGTAATGCATTTTTCTCTTGTTATAAGGTAAATATATATATGCTAAACTGACTTAGACTCACCTGGTTTGATCAAGCTGTTTTCATTTTAGGAACTAAGAGATAGTATTAGTCTGTTCCTTACCTCTCATTCCATCACAATTTAGGAGTTTGACACCAGATATGCAATGCTTATAAAAGCGCTAATATTGCTCCACTGTAGCTTAAAGCTGCTGTTCACTGGCTGTGCCAGTCTCAACAGTATAACCTTCCATGCACATGCTCTGATCTGGCAAATTTTCATAGCTCTCATATCATATATGTCAAGTCTTCATTCATTATACAATCTCCTAGAAAGTGGTGGCACCACTATGAACACAGCATTGAATCTGGTCCTTCAAACTGCATTATATACCACAGAAGGTACACATTTTGACTAGGATTGTGTAGGAGTACAACATCTGAACAATCATTCCATACAGTTATCAAGTATGGACATGAGGTTCCATACATAAGAGTAGCCTCTTATTTTCTCATATTAGTTTGAGACTCAGCCAGTGCCAAGTTTATATTTTTCCTCATGTCAACCATCAAGATATCTGCCAGAACGCCTCCTTCATTCTTAGTGCAAAACAAACTGCAGCCTGCTGTCCTTCCAGATTGTGATCAGCTTTATGTGTGGATTTTCTGGAAAAAAAATCATTTCAACATGTATCTGAGGAAAAAAATGATTACAATTTAAAACAATTGTCACACTACATCTGAAATCAAGCATGAAAAAAATGAACTTGCTTCTTAGTTTTCTCAGGCCATAATACTATTTGCTGGCTGTGGTTCAGACAAAAATAAGGCTTCAGAAGCAATCATTACAATACCAATGGTATCACTCAAGGTCAAATACATGACTGTAAGGCTATTACACAAGACCTCAATCCCTTTTGCTTAATTAAACAGAACTTTCCAAAAGGAATGCTAGTTATGAGCTACTTTTCTCTGTTTCAACGCCAGCTCCAGGAAGCCTCTATGTGAGACAGCAGATTAGCTTCCGTGACAAAAGCAGGGTGAAGCTAATCATTTTTATGCATGTAGTTACCACCACAGTTACTCCCTACCTTAGCTGTCTTTTCTGCATGTCTGCAGCAGAAAGTACAGGGAGCATGCCTGCATCCTAAGTTGAATTCAATGGAGTAATTCCCTATCAGCTGAGCAGCCAATACAAAATGCAAAGCAGCTTTCCTTAATAATGTGAACATGCTGGAAGTGTAATGTTTGTTTTTGGAGTAAGAATTAGATTAAAATGTTAATAGCTTTCTTGAATACAGCGCATGTATAATAATGTTTGTTAGTCTGCATCTTACCGTGGAAAGTCTAATTGGATTACTCAGATAGCAACTGCCACGCTTAAACACACATTTAGTTATTTTCTGAAAAAAAAAGAACAAAACACCACAAAACTGTATGCTACATTACAGCCATGGGTCATTTCAAACTTCCAAATATTTCCAAAATAACCACTGCCAGTATGTGGATTGTTGAAAGCCTTCATAATAAAAGCAACATAAAACAAGATCCTGCAAAGTAGCGTGATTTGAAAGGTTCTCATTGTGAAAATTTCTCATCTCATCCTAGCCATGTCATTAGTGGGCTCATGTCATAGAGCCCACTGTGGTGACAAACTGGTTCCTTTCCACCAGGGTAGAGTGAGTTTGTCAGCAGGCTGTCCTTGTCTCTGCATTTGCAGACCCCCTCCACCCTCCAGCTCCTCAGGCAATCCTGTGGAGCTACTGTATGTCTACCCTCCAACTGGGACTTTTTCATTGGGTGTGTGCAAGTGTATTAGATATTCTCAGTTATTGTAATCCACAGGGGAAAGAACTGGTTTTTCATAAAGGTTTGTTTTATTTATGAATATAATTTTAATCATGCTACATTATATTCTCACAGTAACGATGCCAATGGGAAGACCATGTAAATAAATTATAAGGCATGCCTCAAGTGATGAGATAAATCACATACTGTATCTTGCACTCTGTATTATGTTGTCTGAGAACCACACTAAATATCTCATTAAAGGCATTTAGTAAAGGGTTAAATTGATGATTATGTCTGATATGAGGCAGTCCTTTAGAATTTGGTATAACATGTTCCTGTGTTTTGGCTTTGGAACTCTATAATTATGTTGGCATTTGTCAGAGCTCAGTTGCTCAAAATCTTCTAGTCCCCCCCATCTTGTGAGAAAGGCTCAATTTCCTGTTATTTCTGAATGCTGCAGTTCAGGATTAAAAGATGGCTGTCTGAACTTCTTCACAAAATAGCAACTGTTCACAGTTCTGTCAATTATAGCAAAATGGAAGCTGAATGCAGAGATATACAGAGATACCCAGAATACAGTGAGCTGCTTCAATCTAGACTGTTCATTGTGCACTTCACAATGGAAAAAGTGTTCAAAGATGTCTGTGAACATGCACACATGCATGTGTGTGTGTCTGTGTGCCTCTGTGCAAGTGTGTAAGTCTCTTGCAGCTGACAAGCCTCTTAGCAATAGTAGGCCAAGTTATTTGAGGGGGGTAATAATTGTTTGCAGATGAATGTACTCCTGCCATATAAAAACAAGATTCCGTATTCCTAGACCATGTTAGAAGTGCACCAGTGACAAAGATCAAACTTTCAAAGTACAAAATAAATCATGGCTTTTATCATTTTACATCCATGCACTGAACCCAACATGCAGAAACATTTACTTTATAAACCCTTAAATCCTGTCCCCTGGGTTATTCTCTGCCTGGTATTATCATATTGTGACTTTGCTGGACAGCGGGTGTCTTAGTGAAACTTATGTGTGGATTTCCATCACAGAGACTCAAAGGGGCATTTTTTCTGACTATGCTATTCTATGGTTCATAAGAAAATCATTCTATTCTGTTGTACAAAAAACTAAGGAATTATTATATTTTTCAATACCTACACAATAAATTTGCTGATCTCAGAGGCTGCTGAACTTGCCAACTGAAGTTGTTGTGATGTAATTTCTCACAGAAGGACAAAGCACCTTGATGATTAGATTGAATGCCCCCTTCAGATTCTTTCATTTCACAGGCCATGAAATTCACTTGATTTCCCATGAAATGACTGAACTCTTTACAGCCCAGCCATGTCTGTTTTTGCAGACCAAGAACAAACACAGTCTTACAAATATGGGTTATGGTGACCCATTAGCATGTTATTGGAGAGGAGGAAAGGGTCATTTGTGCTGTTGTGTTAAGGATTCATCAGAATATATGGAGTATGGGGTGTATGAGGGTATGACTCTTGTGCAGAATTTTTATAATACGTTTTCCTACTGGACCAGGGAGGGAAATCAGATGCACAACATGGAAAAAGATGATATTTACTAAGTTTATGTTGGGAGGGGTTATCCATTCCTGCTTCCTCTGCTTTGACTGAAAGCTGGGAAAACCATTAGGAGGAGACCTTCATTCCACTTTCTGAAACTGGAACCACTGGGGAACAACACACAAGGAAAATGATTTGGAAAATGGATTTGAAATCATACCACGAGCTGTAGCTTTCCATCCACTTGTGTGATCCTCATTCACTTTTTTCATAAGCACTGCAAGTACAGACATTGAGCTGTGTTGTCTGAACTACTAATTTAGGAGGTTCAAGAAACCATAAATGTTCACCACAACATGTTGTTTGAGTGATTTATGGTTGAAATAACTTGTTTTGATGTGAATCTAGTGAATGCAATACCAATTCAGCAGGTATACATACTGTGTTGTACCTGTTTTTACCTTTGTGTCCTGGTTTGCAAAATACATTCAAATGAAGTGCCAGTAAAATTATGTCTGTCCACTGATAAAAAAAAATGCATGTATGATGAAATAATGAATTCTGAGATTTGGACTGTTTTGTAGGTATTTATAGAATGAAAACA
The DNA here is from genome assembly GCF_013368585.1 of Megalops cyprinoides. Lineage (NCBI taxonomy): Eukaryota > Metazoa > Chordata > Actinopteri > Elopiformes > Megalopidae > Megalops > Megalops cyprinoides. Next base: position 49,936,199 of record NC_050584.1, on the reverse strand, counting down.
TACCAGTGTAATTCCTGAAGTCATTTAATTGTGCAATGTATAACCGCAATCATTCATTCATTTCAGTTTTGGTCTGTTCAACAGTCATTATCTCTGACTAGATCTTGGCTGCACCATATTATGTATAATTTAAAATTTTATAATGTAGAGGAAAGGTAAACAAAACTTTTCTAGATTATCATTGCAAAAACCATTTATACAGAACAGTAGAAAAGAGACATTATATAAATGACCACTAGGAAAAGCCATTCATATTTTTCAGACATACTGTGCATCTCTTTCTGATGTGGAGTGGATCTCCAGTTGTAAAAAGGGCTTGACGTATCATACCTCTATAAAGCTTTCTTAAACACTAGGTGTGCATCACAATGATGCAGGCGTTACCCTACAATAAAACAGATATTTATTGGAGCCATGACTTCCATGTATTTAGTCTTGAAATAATTTGACTCTCATGAAACTACCTGTATAATTGCAAAAGTAACACCCATGGTTGTTTGTGTACTTCCCTGCAGTAGAGGTTATTTGCTGCAGGGACTCATTAAAACAATAGTTACAGCTGGCTCAGGTGCATGTAATTCTCACATAATGTTCTCAGTCCAACAGCTGCACCAGCTAAGCTAGGATAATGAGGATATTTGAAATTAGTACTCAGTTTTTTCAGGGAGAAAAATGACAAAACTGGAAAATAGAGTGCTGTTAGAGTGCTGTTAAAAAGATATACAGCAACATTCAGCAACCTCTTCACAGTCTGTTTGAATAGACGGACACTAAAACTCTTGCATATGGGAATTATTAGACACCTGTTGTGTACATAATTTTCTTACATACATGTACTTCATGTGCATCAATTTCTAATCATTAACTGAAACCGTTTTCTTTTTGTGTACTGCAGAACTGAACACATCATTCATTTTTAAGCTTTGTTGCAGAAGAAACAGATTCTCTGAAGCCTCTTTCTAAATTGTCTTTAAAATGTATTTGTGCTTTTGAAGGCATGGCATGTGTATTTGTGCCTGAGAGTCTCAGTCTGTGTCTGTGTGTGTGTGTGTGTGTGCCTGTACATGTGCATATACACTAGTTTCAGTAACTAAAAATAAAGTCACTTTTCACAGTTTGGTTTTCTGATGTAAACAAACACAACAATTTATATTTATTTCTACTAGCTTGCATGAAACTTTTTTTTTCCTAAATCCTACTTCTATGTGAACCATCCTGTATAGGGCTCTACCTGTGCTTTACAAAGTACTCCATTAAATAGTCACTGCAGGTAATCTGTTAAAAGCATGTAACTCTTGTTGGGTTCTGATAGAGCTTCAAGGACAGGCAGCCCTCTGGTTCTTTCTTTTGTGAAAGGATATATCCTGTGGCAAACCTGGGCTTTTGATTTCTGGTTCATATTCCCCTAGGACAGTAGTCACTTCCCCTCCCTTTACTACTTTCAGGCCCCAGACCTCTGGTATTCCCCTTGCCCATCTCCTGGTGACTTTACAAATCACCAGTAAGTTTCCTGGGATTTTGCTGAGCGCAGATTCATGGAATGTTCTCTTCCACCATCTGCTTAGCACTATTCCAGCTGTTACCAGCAATCTGTATTTAACCAAATGATTGTTTTCAATTTGGTTGAAACACATGCTCAATTACTGTCCCATAGGTTATATAGTTATCCCTCTGGACAACTAATCATTGAATGTTAAAGGTTTTTAGGTTTAATTTATTTAAAGGTAATTATTTGGTATATTGAGTGTGTATATTGTCATTATTTTATTTTTGCTATTAATTTGGCTCATATAGAGTATTCAGAGTAACTTGTAGAGCTTCCATTGCAAGATACATATAATGCAGGTCCTAAGAGCAACAAGAAAGTCATAGTTACAGAACCACAATTAATTAAGCATCATGTTGAAAAACATTCCATTTAAATCACAGAGCGGGGATTCAAATTTCAGCAAGAAAATCATTACATTTTTTCAATCATTACAAGTCACAAGCTTGTCAGTCACTGAAATTAAGAAAAATATGGACAAAATGAGGGACAAAATTCCATATGGGTTAAAGTAAATGTCCCCTTGAACTGAAATAAAAATTAACACAAAGTATGGTACTTTAATGTCATCATATCACAATTTTTATTTGAAACTATATTGAAGCGATTAGAAGCTCTTTACGTCTTCAGTGTAACCTGTAGACCTAACAGCTCCAGAAGCATTTTCATTTTAAATGTGCATCACTGAATGCTACCAATTGATAGCCATTGTGTTTCATGTTTTATGTGATACATGATCATATAGTGAAGGGCTACGGAAAGCTTGATTCACACACTGTACATCTGTTGGTCGAGGCATTCCGAGACATAAAAAGCAGCTCTGTCAGATGGATAATAATGTGGTTGTTACCACTGAGTTCTCGGTTTACAGTGTTATGATATATTACAGTGAGAAACCTGAGACTACTTTAAATGTTTCAGAGAAGCATGATCATACCCATGAATGTGCCATTCCTGGTGCCCTCACCATGGTCACTTATTAGTTTACTATTAATACAACACTAGCTAACCTCTGTTAAGATAACCTCTGTTAAGCCTAGACCCTTTGAATTCACTCAGTACAATTCCAGACACAACCAGGACGTTTTTTATATACAAAAAAGTGATGTGTTCCCTTTCTTCCATCTATTTACCCAGCCTACGATGATTTTGGCTTGAATATGGTCCACAGAGGCAGAGAGTTTCCACAAACGGACATTTACAAGCTGTTACTATGAAGCATGTGGCTGAAAGACAATATCCAATTGAACCACATGGTATTTGGATCCAGCTTGAATAGGAAGTAGGCTTTCTGGCATTCAGATTACACTGAGTGTGGAGGAGGGAACACATCAGGTTTGTGAGACCTGCAGCCAACTCTTCTCCTTTTTTTTCTCTGCTCTTTTCCTCCTCATTTTAATTCACTCCTTTCTTTTCAGACTTGTAAATCTGACTGTGCACATACTATTCAAGGTTTTGCACTTGGCTGTAACTTCTTATTTCATGACAAAGAGTTTTTGCTCTGCACATGCAATTCTCATCAGCATCTTTGCTCATTCTACAAGTAAATCGCTGTCTAAGAATACAAGAAAACTCAGAAATCTTTTTAATGTTTATTTTCTGTTGTCTAAGAGAATAAACAGAACAGAGGTGTAGTAGGTTCTTATTGACATTAGCAGTTGGCCTCCACTGATATTCACTATCAGTGAACATCTGGAATTATAAAACACTATACATATTCTCCAACTTTGTTGGCAGCAGTTGTATTGTGTTTGAGAACGACTATTGATAGTACTTTAAGTCAGAAAAGTGAAGTGAAATCATCTGCTTGCCACTTATTTCCATGCCATGTGGTATGTTTTGGTTAAATTGTGATTCTTTAGCACTGCCAATGTGTCAAATCTACAAAATACATACCAGAGAAGCCCTGTGCAAATGAAAATATACTGTAAACTGGGTTCTCAAAACAGTTGTAATTTAGAAAAAAAAGGAGAGATAAACAATGGTGGTGATGAACATGTCTTAAAAAGTATTCTTCTTTCCCTCATCTGTGTTGCTAGGCATCCACTTTTTTTCCACTTGTTTACAGGAAAGTTAAGACCAACTTCTGGACAAGGCATTACTACTACAAGATTCTGGGTTAGCCATCTGTGGGTGTCCCAGGAGAAATTCCTGTAGGATACTGTTTTGTTAGCAAATAGTGTTAAGCCTGCTCCCATTGGCATGGTCTTTGAGAGCATGGTGATCACCAAACATTTCACAGTGTTGAGTGTGAGGTCCATCTGTGAAGTTGAAGGTTCACATTCCCTTCAGTACTTAAATAATTCAACAAGGCTATAGTAATATAATGGGTGAACATTTAGAGTTTTACAAGTGGATATGTTTTGTCTGCTGGTAAATGTTCTATTGTCAACAATCTCTTGGATGTAGAGTGAAGTACAGTCACTATGGGAATTCTAACAGAAGCTTTATTGTTTATTGGTTTGTCTATTATTTTAACATCTGAAATAAATAAATATCAGATAATTCACTTGTGTGGTTCTTAGGCAACACTGTGTATTCTTGATTAAATTTAACAGCACACCATTTAGCATTTTTGTGTACATAAGCTGTGAAGTTATTCATAGAATCTGATTGCAATAAAATTTTGTAGGCGGCATGGGGCCCTTGTAGAGGATGAGCCTATTTTGGGCACAGGCCAAAGGCAATAATGTGTGGGTCATATTGGGGTCAATGGACAAAGTCACATAACTCAATCAAAGCTCCCAAATATGATACATAAAGACATTTGGCTCTGAACATCTTCAGCACTGAAGTGATTAAATCTTGGACTTTGTGAGGAAAGCTGTATTGTTGTTAGTAAAGATGGTGAGGACACAGCACACCCATTGCTTTAAAAGACAGAACCAGTGTAGACAGTAACTTTGGCAAAAAATTAATTCATCAAATATTGACAGGAAAGGAGATGTTTATACTGGTCCAGCCATCCTGACAAAGTCAAAAATGTATCGGTAATATAGGTAGATGGGGGTGAATAATGAATAATGAAAACAGACAGAGATATGCTTTAAAAACCTGCAACATAATTGTGTCCTGTTTTAAGATCACTTATTAATCTAACTTTCCCTGCTCTTTTATGTGGTGCCTATATACCTTTTATATAGTTCATTTGGGAAGAGCAGGAATACATGCTTTTATGTGCATAATGCTGAACTAAGATGACACTTCAACAAAGGGATTAAAGACTTCAATGGTGCTGTCAGACATGCCAAGTTGAGTTATTTCTCTTGGTTGGAATATTTTTTTCTTACATCAAAAAATGGGCATTGGGTCTCATGGAACTGAGCCAAAGTTAATTTCCAGCAGGCTGCAACATAAGGAGATGCTTATACAGCATACATTTAAAGGAACTAAGAGACGAACCTTCAGACAAATCACCAGCACTGAGAATTTCTTTCCTGCACAGCTACCCAGAAAAGAATTTACATACAGAAAATTAATAACATAGTGTCTTACACACGTAAACACATTCTAGCGTACAGTATACATACATACATACATACATACATGCATATATACATTTACAACATACTCATTCCATCTGAATAAAATATTAATGTCAACTTCCACAATAAATACCAACTCCAGTTTTCTGAGACATATTTGCATCTTTCAGGAAGGAAGAGGAATGTCTACTTCACAAGACAAGTTGGTTACTTTCTCTAAATCAAGGTGTTTGTTCTAGCGGGAGGCCCTTTGGGAGCAGCCTGTTTCCCTAAGTGTTGGGCAGGGGCTAAGAAGTCACCCTACCTTTGCCTCCATATTCCCCTGTGTTGAGAAAGGAAAATTGCTAGGAGCTTGGGAATTTTACTTTCGCTGTCTGAACAAAACACATCTCTACCTCTTAGGGGGAAAACAGCAACACATTTCCTTTTAAGCAGTTAGGTTGTGAAAGAACATTGGACAAGGTGCTGAGAATGGTTTGTTCAGACATATACAGTATTAAATTGTAAAAAGTAAATAAAATACATTATATATATATATATATATATATATATATATATATATATATATATATATATATATATTACCTATATATATATTACTTTTTTAAATAGAATGAGAGGATCCTTAGTACATAACTTCCAAACTGTGACATTAAGCCCATTAGAGAAACGATTTTAAACTTACTTTGGACCAGTCCCTCTCCCACATTTCAACATTTGCTATGTTCTTTTATGGTTTTGCTGTGTTTTCTTTTGCGATGCTCTGTTCAGGCTTAAAAACACCAAGTACCAGAATCCTTTTACACCTGATATGCTGATACAAATGCCACTTAGAGTCATTTCTGCTATGGTCTCTTTGCACATGCACATTTCTTCTTGGTTGTTTGATTTACAAATGAATGACTCATTCAGCAATAATAGTTTTATTCAGTAGCATATTATATAGTATGTGCATCCGAGAGTGGATTTAATTCTCCCTTCAAATGAATGAATGGTAATTGAAATGTTCACAGTAAATAAAACACGTGGCTTTACTGCCTTAATGTGCTCAGCAATTGCACATCAAATGAATGGAGCCATTGATGATTGCTAGTCAAAAAGGCGATCCGATCTGTGATGTCACAAGTCAGTAACTGGTGAAATTTAACACCAACTGGTACTGGGGTTGAATGCGGCTGCCCTTGCAACATTGCAAGTCAAGGCATCTGCAGAAACCACCGCCTGGAGGTACAGCACGGAGCTGGAATAGCCTGTGTGCATGAAGCCTCATTGTGGCAGACACTGTATTTCACTTAAAAGGGAATCGGGAATTGTGATACGCGTTCTGTAAATAGAATTCACATATTGCTAGGTGCATAGGTTTCCGTACATAGGTGCGTTAGCTACTGGCACATTGCTTAAACAAAGGCACTGAAACCCAACCAAACGCTACGGAGACGGGAAAAGTTTCAGTGAGTGGGGATCTTGCTCGCTAGATTCCCCTACAATGAGGAAATTCTGAGGTGGCAGTCTTCAGTCAGTTAAGCTCTTTGGCTGTTACTAAGGGATAGCTCATGAACCGGTATCCTCTTGCGTGGAATTCTGTTTTCACTTAGAACTCTGCTGCTTGGACAAATGCATACAAATGCATTTAGGAGCCCAACGGACAAGGAGTGGACACATTTCTCCAACAGCAAAAACGTAAGTTAAATGTGTTTTTAATAATAAACGAATGTAAATGTGGTCAGCAATGTAAAGTATAACTTCGCCAGTTTGCGTTGCAATTTGCATGTGTAAATGATCACACATGATAGCCCAAATACAGTATGTTTGATTGTGGATTTCTGTTAAAACAACAGTGTTGTTGAGGTTATCTTTTGGCATTCTTCCATGAACCACAGAAAATAGGCAGCATTGTCAGCAAGCTACATCCGCGAATAAGAAATCGTTACAGAAATAGTTACCAGCAGGCATAGCTTGACAACCCATTCATATCATTGCGTGCCCTGTATGGTTCAGATTGGACATCCCTGTAAAGGGAGCGCTTCGTCTATCATGCAATACTCTCGCTAAATATGATGTTTGCCCTCAGAATGGTCTTGGCTTTGACCTGCTAGTCAATCCTATGCGTGTAGCTCTGTTTTGTAGGTGATCCGGTCGGGACCACTGGGCATAAAAAATGGAATCAACAGGTTCTACATCCACCTTGTACGTTTTGTCAGTTCTGTCGTGTGTATACGTAATGGGAAATGTATAATACAGTCCGATGTTCGAAGAGCATAGCAACATGGTGTATTCCAAAAGTTCCAATTTCGGTTAAAAATGTGATGGTTTTGTCATCAAATTGATTTTGCATGCTGGTGAAACATGTGGCAGTCTCAAAGGTGCTATAGGTTTATGCGCTCTATTCACTTGTTAAAGTCAGGAGTAGGTTCCAGTTCTTCTGTCCTAATTTGTATGAACTAAATCGGGCATAGTCGCTCTTGGTGCGTTCTCACTTAAAGTTTCAGTAGATAGATGCGTCTGGCATACTGGACTGTCCGTTTCCTTCGGAATAAATAAACCACCGCTAATTAAACTGGTGCATGTATTTAACCAGGCAGCTACTATTCGAAACACTCATTTAACGTTTTCTTTAATTCTTACCCAGTTCTGCCCCGGATCCCCGTATATCTTATAAGTTGTGTCTATGTGTGTATATATGAACTGCTAGCTACGTGAGCGAAGATGTATAGTCACCCAGCCTGGGGTGAATTCCTCTTGGTTTCAGACGTAATTGAGACCAGATGATGAGACCTTTAGAGTAGATTATGATGGGAATAAACCGTGGGGTTTAAACCCCTACTTGTTCTGCGGCGCGATGAAAGACGTTAAAACGGGACGTTTAGAATACGTACGTGTTCCAAAGGACGCATGATTGGAACACTAACTCGGAGGTCCTCAGCCTCTCATTATGTTATACATGTACGGGTAGCGTGTAGTCCCAACAATACAGCCTGCAGTATCCAATCGCGTAGAGCTGCATTGGAAGCATTTTTAATGGCCACGGACTGAAAGCGTATAGCACTTATGGCTAAACATTCCACATGTAAGTGCGTATTGGATATTTACATCTTGGCATGCGGTTTCTGCGGTACTGTGACATTTGCGGGAGACAGTTGAGCTGAACTATATTTGAGAGGCTTTTTTAAAGTCACTGTGTATGCAACATACACTTATTTAATTTGTGACGAAGTGTATATATTGTACATGATCCCTGTGGTTTTGGTTTTTATGCATGATCCGGAAGGTATAGCTCAGGAACAGTGAACCTGGCATAGTGAACCAGAACAAACTACTGAAGCCATGAGATTACTTTCAGGAGTAGAGCAGGGCCATTTACACACATTTATAAAGGATGATTGAAACGCCTTAGCCCTAAGAAGGTGGTTTGTGTCACTTTTTGACTGAGGTGTGCAGAAACAGGCTCCAAGAGATTGGAACAATAACACACTGTTTTCCCTGCTCTCTACAGCCAGCAGTGAGCTGGGGCTTTGGAACAGTACCACCGGTCTTCTTTGACCAAACATACTCTTGGACATTTTACAACACAAGACTCATTCCTCTTTAACACAAACCTGGTATATAAAATTAATAGGCCTGTTACCATTCCTTACATTAACTAGATGGTCAAAGAAGTGCCCAGAGGTGTGCAAAACAATGGGCATGTGCAGAAGAAGTATGGATGATCTGGGATTATGACAATACATTTGGAATGAGAGACATGTTGCAGAATCTTGACCATTCCTGTGCATATGCTGACATAATTAGTGGGTGTTTTGTTAGGCTTTCAAACTGTAGGGTTGTGAATAACATTGGATAAAATATTGGGCTTCTGGTTCTGTGATCGGTCAGTGTGATTTTATCTCTGTCTGTTTGTAGCCAAACATCTGCAGGTCTTCCTATGGACGGGAAAGGGTATGCCAATAAAGCTCTGCTGAAGTTTACTCACAGTCCTTTGTCTGCTCCCTGTCTTGTGGACAAAGCAAATCTTTACTTTAGACTATGATGACCTCTTGACTCTGTGACCAATCTCAGTGTTTTGGGAGAGGAGACCATGGAATTAGCCAGCTGTAGTTTAGTCTGGTATGATTACTACGCACATTGAGAGTTATGATGTGGAATGAATGGTCCTTAAGTCAATGAGATGGTGATGATAATACTGCCTGGTTTATTTCCATAGCGTATTAACTTAATTTAATGCCTTTCTAATGAGTTCATGTTGTGGATATGGGTGTGAAACATCTAACAGCTGCAGTGAGGAAGAGATAATGGTTTACTGCACTATGTCTTGGGCTGTTAGCAATCTCAGAATCAGCATGAAGGAAACTGAAAATGTCTCAAAGGAAAACGTTAAGGCCCCAGTGTTAGTGCATGCCCAAAGCAGAACATACTCCAGTAACACACTTATCTTTTCAACATTGAACATAGGACTAAATATGTTACATCCAAACCATTTGTCAGTCATGTGCACCATGCAGACTTCTTAAGGTGGTCATTTTCCTGGCCAGTGATGTATGGATTAACACATATGAATTTTAGACTGCCTCCAACATAGCACCTCTGCAATCTCAAGTAGGTCACTGAAAAAAGCGTGCAGATAACTCTCAGTCCAACCAAATCATTTTTTCACCTGTAGGTCAGCTGAGGCAAAGCCTGATCTTCTGCTGTAGAGACAGCTGTGTCTCAGAAATAATAGAGATGTCAAAGATTGGAAGCACCATTGCCAAAAGGTCATTAGTTTCCAATAGAGCATGACATTACCCAAGTTAGACCAGCTTTACATAAAAAGGACTTTAGTTCAATTAATTTGTGATGCCTCAAAATGTGTTACACCTAAACAAGGAAATAGACATGAATGCTGTTGCCTCACAATGTAGAATGAGTGTAATGTCTGTTTTAGATAGAGCACATGTGTGATAAGAAAAAATAATTTTGTTGTCCCCTAAAGATGCCTGTAGTTCTTGGGCATCTTTATCAGGCTTTATGAAACACAGTTTTGTGTTTGGAGTACATTTCAGTGTTGCAGAGCCTAAATGTGTAATGGCGTTTTGGAGACAAATAAACAATTCTTGCATGATGCTAGTGATTTGATATACTTAGCCAATTACATTTAATGTTTCAAGAAAGGGAGTTTCAGTGAAAATTACACATGAAAGTGTGTTTTTGTTAAGTTACTGACCTACTCAGAGTAAGTAGCTACTAACTGATTTTGTAAGCATCTTGTTAATTAGCCATGGAAAACAATGTTCAGTAATTGTTATAATTCAGAACATCACATGCTAACTCTAAACAGTAATATTGGGATAATTACCCTTTTCTTATTAAGATAATTGTAAATGAGAGTTTACTGGATTTGACTGAACAGCCTAGTCCCTTTGGAAAAGTAGACCACTACTTTCTCTTCCAAGTGTCTTTGTGAATTTATGCACTTTTCCAAGTTCTGACCTCTTTTAAAGCAAAATTGGACTGCAGTTTTTTTTCTAAGCTTTCATGCACATGTTTAAAAGTGGTAATTATTTATGGTTGTGGCATGGCACTCACTACGGCATTGTGGCATTTCCTTTGGTCAACACAGTGCTGTTTGGGTCACTTTGTTGTCCTTTCAACTACTTTTCTCATAAACTGCTGTCATGTGAGAGAGTTCTGTGGATCTTGTCTACTGATTTGTCTTTGAACAATTCCTTCCCAGCAAAATCCAAGAAAGATCAATTGAAGTTTGAGTGAAGTATCTGCTGTATAAACATTAATATAAAAACATCTTGCTCTAACTGCATCATCTAAATGGAAAAAGCCCAACACAGAAAGTAACTTCAGTGAGGAGGTAGTGTTGAAGCAGGGATGTTGTAATGCTGTTATGAGAAAGCCCATTCCACTTCTGTGACATGTGTACCTTTAGAATCAGTAGATATCAGAATAGCTAAATCTATAAGATAATAGCTAATGTCCTCTCTTTGAAATGTATGGGAAGTGGCTTCAGTACCTTTTTCTCTTCTACTTCTTTATCATCATGTTGTTCATTTTTAGATTTTCAGAGAAACATGCTTTCTGTTCTGCTGGTCTGGTGTACTTGTGTCCATTTTCTCAGCTGGTGCATTGTGTGAAATGTCACAGCAGCATCTTGGACAGGTGGCATGCTTCATTTGTTTATTCCATTGGTGTGAACCCACTGGGCCATGTTGAACTGGGAAAACAAACTTGGTTGAATTTGCAGTTTGGAGAATTTACTTCTTCTGACAAGGAGGCCACCCACCGAATTATTGAGGGATTTAGGGAGACCTCTGTCCTTTCCTCTGTACTCTGTCCTGTGATTTCTTCATGTGTTCCTCAGTGTAAATCATAAGATGTGACAGTTCTGGTACCCATTTAAAAGAACAAATGAAAAATTTTCAAATATTACAGTGAATGAGTTACTGCATTATTTTTTTTTTCATTGAATCATTATCAAGTGAAATTGAAAGTCCAGTTACCTCACTGTTTTACATTTAGCTTTTTTAGGCACTCGGCAGGCTTCTATTACCTGAGTTATCCAAATTGCAGGTGATAGTAATGAAGCAATTTATGTAAAAGGTAGAAGACCACTTTGGTTAGATATGATGGTTGTGATCATGTAATAGGTCAGTTTAAGTGCTGAAATTGTAGTCTTGTCCCCTCACTACATTTGCAACTAATTGTAGAGAATTTGCAACATAATTTGTCATAATTTATAATGTACCTGATTAAACCCTCTGAAAGGGTCCATTATCTTCCCACCACTTCTGTTTGAAGGGGATATTACTGAGATGTGTACTACTTTGATATATTTTTGTAGTTCATTTTACAATAGTACCTTTTCATCTGAGGAAGACCTGAACTATATCCCCCCTCTGCCAGGTTTGACTCAGCCTCTGTCATGGTCTTTTCATCTGTATGGAATGAAAATGATGCTCTTGAATGATGAAGTGGGATTTCTAGGTAACAAAAGACTCAAGAAGTTGAACGTCAGTTTAGCGGAATCAGTGATCATATAATTGAATGAAAAGATGTATTTGTTTGTGTTGGAGAAAATATATCATTTGCATTTATTTGAGTCAGAGTTTGAATTGAATCCAGGGGCCAGGCTGAGTGGGCTTGTGATTTGTGGCTGCGACAAATCTGGATAACAATGCTGTGAGGGAGTGGCATGAATCCAGGGGGCGCACTTGAGCTCTGAAGTACTGCTGATAGGCTATGTATAACCTGTATGCATTTAACTAGTTTGTGTAGAGTCACGTTCTGTGTGTAGTGCTCTGTGTGTAGTGTAGTTGAATGTACAACAACAAAGGCTCTCTGTCATTGACTGCTCACTAATTTGAGTGTGTACTGTTTGTACATATGTGGAGAAGCTTGCAGACCCATGCTTGTGGCCAATGTTTATGTTCCCGCTCTCAAGACTCCAGCAGGGCATTCTGTTTTCACTGGGTAATCAGGATAATTATATGCTACCACAAATTGCCCATGTCAGTAAATTAAATTTACTTTGAATGGGGATGAATGTAGGTTGTTTTCTTTCAGAGCAATTTGTGGAAAGATGTATTTCTGAGTTGTTTTGTCTGTACTTAAACAGGTAGAGATTTTGGTTCTGAAATAGCTATCAAAATATGTTGTTAGTGCATTTTCCATATTATCCATGGTCATTCTTGATTTCACAGTGTAAGCTGTGAACCCTTCCTGTTAAGCATGCGGGTGTGGCTAACTCTTAAAGCATGAGGTTGTGTTTTACCGCCTGACTCAATGATTTGCAGAGTGTTTCATACTGGAATGTGTGCCTGCGGACATGCTCACGTTGGGGTTGGGCTTTTCAAGGTTAGCAAGGGATATAATTATTGGTTACCTAGAGGATGGGGTCTGACTGGTCTACGCAGTAAAGACAATTAGAAAAGCAGAAGGCTATAGAATAAATCATTGCTCTTTTGGATTTAGTTTTCAAAGCACATAAGTCATTACTTTGGTGCTCCTTGTCCAAGTTTTAAAAGTTAATGTGAGGGTCCTGACAACATCTGTCATTCTTAACCCCTGGCCTTCAAAGATAATGCTAGATTTTGAGATTTAGTTTGAGCTGAAGTACTGTATCATCCTTAGCCACATGGTATTTGAAATCCTTTCATGCATTAGGACAGATACAAGTAGATACAAGCCATGTCCAATCATCCTGTCTTATGATAAATCCATCAATTAAATGAAATTTTCATGTGTCCATCCAAATATGATAAAAGCAGAGAGGTAATGCCTAACTGTACAACCACCAAATGTTGCAGTTCAAAATAGTAACAGGGCATGAATGAGTATGCCTTAGCCAAAGAAAATTACAGTGCTTAAACTGAGCATGTCAAAGTGAATATTACAATATGAGAAGCTGTTTGAGTTCAATTTCTTAAATATGTTTAACAGTTGCCTCTGACATTCCAAAAATTAGATATTATGTTACTGCATTGTAAATATCCACATTCATGATACAGTATAGCAACGTAGATGTGCTGTGGGTTCAGATATGGTGTCTTAGGGTTAGGGTTAGGTCAAGGCAGTAGGGTGTTTTCTGAACACACATTTGCTAACGTGTCTTTTTTTGCCTTCTAGGAGAACCCTCCTCCTGCTCTTCTCAATATGCACAGCCTTACTGTTTGCACAAGAACACTCTCAAGCACAAGGTGAGCACCCTCTGCCCCTCTCCCCCTTGACTGGAGCAACTGCAGCTCTGAGGGAATGTCCTCAGGTCACTCTGACACTGAGCTTCTGACAGCAATGACCACACACCCAGATCCATAATGAGGAAGATGACCTTTCCTTGTACAGACACAACTCTGAGGTTATGGAACATTTTTTCCACGGAGGGCCGTTGCTTGTGATGAAAAGTGTTGATTGTTACAGGAATTGCGTGGGCTGTGTGGGCATGGGCCTGCTGCTAGCCAGACCCCTGGTTCTTTTAATGGAAATTTTGATGCACTCAGACTGTCGGCCCCATTGAACATCATATGTTAATGAGCTGCAAAATAAACGGTGTCATATAGTCTTTGACTGGAGTGTTCAGTAATTAAAATGCACAAAATATGAATGTGTTCTGTAGAAGGGCAAAGGATATTATCTTATTATTTAATTTAATAAGATTAATTCTCTTATTATTATTCTTGGTGTGCTTTTTGTACAGAAAACACACAAGACTGTGCATTTCATTATCCAATTTTAGCTATGCAATGAAGCAATTCATGCAGCTAAAACTGTAACCGGCATGTTTATGGTTTTCTACATTTCCAGCCACAAAATACTGTGGTCTATAAAAACAAACAAGATTATTGGATTCATCTTACCAAGAATACAGCTATCATTATCCAAAGAACATGCCATTGCTGTTTTTTGGTACAGGTCACAAAAATCTCATAATCTCATATATAGGATTTGTTTTATTGCTTTATCTCATAATTTCAAATTCTCCTCCAATAGCAAATGTACTCTTCAAGTGCTCATGTGGGGAGGGGGGGGGTCTTATTTTGTAAGCACAGAAGATCCATTGACTTGGACTGTCTTGTAGTCCTGGATCAGTGCTTTTTACTTTCTTGTGTCAAAGTGCTCTACCATAGTCATTATGTGTGGGTAATTATATGGCGCATAAGGCTGCATGGAAAGAAGCCACAGCGCTGAGGCAGAAGGCAGGGTTGTCTGCCTCTCAGAGGGACAGCTGCAAGCAGGAGCTTTTCTTCCCTTTCTTTTTTTAAACACTCCTGCATGTCCGCTCTTGTTCTCTGGATCCCAGAATGTAGGTAGAGGCAGTCAAAGAACAACTTGCATTTTCCCTTTTTAAAAGAGAATCTTCTCTGGTACAGAGCCTAATCTCACTAAAACTGCAAGATCATTTTGGATGTTTGATTAGCCTAACTAAATGAAAAGCCAGCACAGTGCTTGGTGTATTTTGGCACAGAGTTTTATCTTCTCAGATGTGATTGATGTGGAGGGATGATAGTCATCAGTTTACAGGCGGGCATACGGTGGAAAGTGTTTAAGAGGGAGGACAGATGGAGCTTCTCTTTTCTTTGCTTAACCACAAGCTGTATAGCTCAGGCCCCTTCCTCAACCAACATAAATCAACACATGCTGCACGCACAAGTTCAATCACATCAGCAATGTGTTTGTTCTGTTATTCCAAGAAATGCACAGGTATATATCAGTTTCTCCAAGCTAACTTCTCGTCTGGTATTTAAACTTTCTCATGAACATCTCACATGAACTTTGCAGGGGAGGAGGGAGTAAGACTGGAGGCTATTTTGCATTGCCTGAACACATCCAATGTGCTTTTTTTTAAATGATGGTCATGGTTAAGTAATTCTACAACTGACCAAGAGAGCACTGAAAATCAGGAGCACTGCTAGATTGATGCTGCAGGGTGCTGGTTGTGTCTACAGGGGTCTATATAAGTGATTGTTGTGTCATTACCCCATGCCCTTTTAGAATGTTCTAGACATGGAATAATTATAAACCCATCAAATAGCTCTTTGTAGAAAAAAAGGCTGCTTTGGGTCCTTGACAGTGATTATTATTTTTTCAAACTAGAAGCAACAAGCAAAATTAATTTAATTTGGTGCTGGCAGAAGTCAAGGGCTAACACAGAAGCTTTTTTCTAATTATTCAATGTGGGTCCCACTACAGGCTGAATCAATTCATCCCAGCTTTAGAGGAATGCAGACTAAAGGCGAAAGAAGCTTGTCTTCACATATGAGACAGGTTAATTGGAATCCAGGCTGACGTTACCTCGGGCAAAGAATGTCAAGGACATATCTGCATATAGATCCACTGAAGATACTATGCACTTCCATGAACACAGTCACGTCCTCTCCTTAGTCCTATATGGACACAGCAACTTTTGGCTTGCTTCAATTTCATCTTCTGCCAAACATATTACTCTTATCCCATGTCTGTACAGTACCATTTGCTGCAGAACTATGGTTTTAAGTACTTCTAAATGTTTCTATGAAATATTTGTTTGAAATATTCGTACAACCAATAGGGATGTACCAGTGTGGTGTTACTTTAGCCGGTTGGTTGCATAAAACACTTATGGTAGCCATCTTGATTGTGCATAAAAGCCAGTTACCTTGCTGACTAAAGACTGATAACACTGAAAGATTAATTATATTATTACTATAGCAGTTAATGTCAGTGGAAATAAACAAAACCATTTGTGAAACACTTTTCCAGTCATTTTCGGTTGAAAAAGATTATCATGTTGTATGTAAATTGATGGCTAACAAGGTCAAAACATGATATCTCCAGTCTAGATTTGCTATTCACTCGCAGCTGAATCCTATAATATCTGTGTTAAAAGGGCCCCAAGCTATGGAAGTTAGCTAGCTAACTATGCATTCAAATATTTTCCACTAGAGATTTTCTCCTAATTTTTTATGTAACTAAATGACAAGATGTAAGATATTTACAGTACCCAGTATGATCAGAGCAGCAATGTACACATAAATGTATCTATATATAACTGTCTCACTACAACCACTGCACTCATACAAGACTGCTGGGCATAGCCAATGCAATCCTTTGATACACTCAGACTCCAACTGCAAACATTTTCCACACTGTCCCACAAGTCACCCAGCACACTACAAAGTGCTGATTGTAGGATGGGCATAGCTTCATTCACATCATCTGAGCAATCTGCAGGTGCCCGATGAGTCACAGGGTGCCGAGACGAAAAATCACTGCCAACGCACCCACCCCCACTCCCCAGAGAAACGGTACCAATTTGTTCCGCTGCTGTGGTCCTGCTGTGTACTGGT
Organism: Megalops cyprinoides; assembly: GCF_013368585.1. Taxonomy (NCBI): domain Eukaryota; kingdom Metazoa; phylum Chordata; class Actinopteri; order Elopiformes; family Megalopidae; genus Megalops; species Megalops cyprinoides. Next base: position 49,919,358 of record NC_050584.1, on the reverse strand, counting down.
CATCCTCCACTGATAACATGGCTGGGATAAAATGAGCATATAGCTCAGCGTGCACATCTTAACCACTGAGCAACTCAGGAGACCAGCATTCTCCTTTTGTAGTACAGCTCTTATAATATACATGATTATATTTTGGCAGAATATGTCCTGGTGCTATAACATCCGAAATGTACTGATACTGTGTACATTGCAATCCATATTTCAGTTTCAACAAGGACACAAGAACCAGAAGACACAAAATATCATTAGAGTGAAACAGATCCATCTCCAATTTCATAGATGGAATTAAATGTTTTTCAACACGAGCTTCACCTTTTTGGAGTGAAAGGATACTGCTGAGGAGCTTGTCTGTCAAACTCCATTTTGTGTGCCATATGACCACATGGTCCCAGATGTAACTGAGATGCAATATAACTGTTTTCACCTCTTCATTTTGTGTTCATTTTACCTCAAGTTATTTTGTATCCTCTACCCCTTCCAGTAACACTGAACTTCTTGATAAGCAACAAGACAGTGAAAGCTGGCAGGATGAGCTTTATGTGAATATTTTTATATATCATCTGAGTGTTGAGTTTATGACCCCGAAATTAGTCTGAAATGTACAGACAGATCTCTGATATTAACCACAGTGGTGAGTGCTACTATACAGTTCTTTCTGGATTGTGACTTTGTTGGTAGCACAGATGTTACATAGACAGACACTTCCATAAAGTTCCAGAATCTTCAAAAAAGCATTTAGACAATAGAAAACTAATGCTGGTTTGCAGTATTAGAATTTTATTTTTAAATAATTACAAGTTGTGAATGCCTTCTTTGGATTAATTTAAAAAGCATTCAATCATTTGTCAAACATTACTGTGTTACTTTCTATGGAATTGGTGTTATTACAATTTCACTTATTTTAATTTATTTTAATCTGTTCAAAAACACTATATGTGTACTTAGATTGTGGTAGCAGTTTCTCAATGAATACATTTGGGGGCTTCTATTTATAGTAAAGAATAATGCAAATTATGTATATTACATGTACAGCAAAATGACATACCGTTATTAGCATTCGGCATTGATCTTCGAAGTGAAAAATGTGATTGCTGCAGAAATATCAAGAGAGTGTGTGTGACAGTGGAACATTGCTCTTAGAATTACTGTAAATCTAATACACAGGGTCAGAGTAACAGTGTCTCTGGAAATTCACAACAGAAGTTCAAAATGTGAAGTTCACCTTGAGCTAAAAATAATCCAGATCACGTATTCATAAACAGAAGGACATTTAAAACACAGTTTATCCTAAACTTTACCTTGCTTGGAAAAAATAAAATGTACTAATTCAAATATGTGAGTCTTTCAAAGGTATCATGAAACACTTTCATGGAATCTAAGTCAGTCAAGGTATGGTTTCTCTCCGTGCTTCTTTAGTTCCAGCCTAGCTCCCCACTTCTCATCTGTAGTCCATATGCTTCAGTGGGAATTTGAGTGTTATTAGGGGTAATCTGTGATGTCAGCAGAGGAGAGAGCCTTGAGGGAACCTCCCCCATGCAACTTTTACAGAGAAGACAATTCCTGTCATTTAGAAAGTTTTTAGCATTTAAAGTGGAGAGAGACTGACTGTTCAAGTTCTCTCTCTCTCTCTCTTTTCTCTTCCCACAGGTGTAGATCTTCTTCAGCAGCTGGGCCTTACAGGCAGCAAAGAGAGCCACTCCTCCAGGGAGACTGCTCTCCCATCGTCCTCTCCTTCGCCGCCCCCTCAGGGTGTCCTTCTCTCGGGAGCTGGAGTTATCCTCCAGAGGGATGCATACATCGAAGCTCCCACCTCTGGTCTCCTCCCTGCTGAGATCGGAGAGGAGTTCTCCATTGTTGTGAGCCTAAGCTCCTGGCGAGCTAACAATGCTTTTCTTTTCAGCATTAAGAACAGCAGAAATAAACTGCAGTTTGGCATTCAGCTCTTGCCAAAGAAGGTGGTGGTTTACATCGCCGAGAAGACATCCGTCTACTTTAAGTACAATGTGCACAACGGGCAGTGGCACTCTTTTGCCATTGGTGTCCGGCCACGGTCCGTGTCCTTCCACGCGGACTGTGGAGGCGTGCATTACAGCGAAGAGACGCTGTCCAGGCCTCAGAAGCTGGGTTCTGATGGCCTGCTCACCTTAGGAAGGATGAACTTGAAAGCTGTCCAGTTTGAAGGTGCAATATGCCAGCTGGACATCTACCCTTCTGCCCAGGCAGCCACGCATTATTGCGACTATGTTAAAAAGCAGTGTCGTCTGGCTGACACGTATCGATCTCGACTAACTGCATCAGATGGCCCTCTAGCCTCGGGCCTCCCTTCTCTGGATCCCCAGATCAGGCCCACAATGCCATCAGGCTCCTGGGAGCAGAGGAATGCTACCCAAATTCGAGATGCCCCTGTCTACACCCTTGAGAGCTACGTGAGGCATCACCAGCATTTAAAATCCACAACGACCCTGATGCCTGACCTGAGAACTGGTGCTGAGGTGTCCACGTTGTCACAGCACCTCGGCACAGTGGCAGGGGGCTCCTCCACGGCATTGGGCGGCATGCAGACCACCTTGGGGATCTCGCCCAGGAGTACAACCGGTTCCAAGCATTCTGAAGAGTCTGAGGGGAGTCCATCTGAGAATGACACAGAGGGCCAGCGACCCCTCGGGAATCCCAGGGCCACTGAGGCCACCCCTGGGCTGATCTCGCCTGTCAGGCAGAGCCAAATCAAGGAAGGCCTGCGAAACAGCAGCAGGCCTCGGCAGCCTACTGACGAGCTGATGGAAATGCAGCTGAAAGTCAACACCACACTATACCGAGAAAACAACAAGAACCAATACCGAGTGGACAATTCTGAGGAACACAGTTACGAAAAAGCCTATGATATGGGAAATTATGACTATGGCTACGAAGACGCAGACTACCCCTTCTATTATGACAGCCTTCCAGGCCCAAAAGGAGAACCAGGCCCTCCGGTGAGTACTTGCCTCCACAAACGTGTGCAGTCCTTGGACTTATCTACAAATGTACTGCCCCTGCAAGTCAGTGCAGAGTGCACAAGAGTGCTCGGCAATTAGAATGCAAGCAATCAGTACTAATTTATGGTCATTATGACTGCTTTGACTGTTCTTACACATATGGCAGTATTACTCACACACTCAAATACGCTCCAGAAAAAAAGCGACAAAAACTTTTGGCAGCACTGCATATTGATTTAGAAGCAAGGTGATAGCCTGTCCAAGTGCTTTTATTTTTTCATGTATCAACAGGTGGTTAAAATAACACATGTCATTTTGCTTTTGAAATATTGCCAGTGGCTCGTGCTGTGATGTGAGCAAGGATAGGGTAATTTATAACTGGATTTGTGCTCAGGTCTGTATGGCCCAGCTACACATGAGAAGAAGTATCAAACAAGGCAACGTAAACAGGCCTGGAGGCTTCACTGAAAGAAATTTCTACAGTCAACAGGCTGTCTTCACATTTGAAGTCATGACTGTAAATCCCATACATAGAAGACAACTCTTGCCACATCAGAGATACAGATCTTTTCTTCAGTGTCCTCATGTAGAAACTAAGACGTGGAAGCCTAGTATTAAAGAGTCCTGAGAATGTGATATGTAGTAATACAATATACGAGCAATTATCTGTATTGAGAGGCACCTTGAGATACATATTTGAGTGTTCCTCTAGCTTTTTAATTGTTGCGTTCTGTAAACAGTCATTTATTACAGATGCAAATCATGTTGGATAAAGTGTTTTATGTGATACTAAGTTATTGTCACCTGTGTCATATTCCAAAATCCCCTGTGTATGACATAAGATGTAGTTTGATGAGTCACCATTATATGAGATGGGTTGAAGTTGACAGTCTGGCCAAGGCCATTTGAATCTTGATCATTGATGTCTGAAATGTCAGTCGGTTGAATTTTTCAGAACTTTGGAGTTCAGTTTCAGGAAGTTTATTTCATTGCTCTGAATCAGTGTCATTGTACTGAGTCATACTGTGAGGAAATCCTCTATAATCCTCAACAAAAATGTCATCTCTTTAACTTAAATATCACAAAGGGCCATTTCTTATGGTTATGGCTAAGGACAGTTTTAGGGACAGTCAGATAAAGTGGAGAATGTTAATGAAAGTTCTTTTCATGTAAATCATGAAAAACTTTTTCTACTATTTGAACGTTTGTATGGATGGGTGGTTATGTATGCTCACCTCTCCATATTTCTTGCATCTGGAAATGGTTGCACATCTGTGCCTTATACAGTATTTTTGTTTGTGACATTTTCAAAAAATTTACTTCATGAAGCATTTTATTCCCTTTGGGGCAAAGTTTTCTCCCACAGTGAAGGCACAAATTGATATATAAAGTATGAATATGGATTTAAAAAGTAGGCACACACTTTTAAACATTGTCAGCTCTTTGTGGAAGCCTTGTGTGGCCAGCGGTGGCAATATCTTGTTGTGTTAATCCTTTTTTCCCTTGAAATAGCACAGAGGTATTTTTTTTTCTGGGTGGGCAGCACAGGCTGGGCAGGAATTCCTCACCAGATGTTGATGCTTGTAAACTGTCCTTATTTCCTCATGCCCACAAGGTCATCCTCACAGCAGATTGAGAAGATACTGCACTTCCCTTTCTCAGTAGAGTACAAGGAATGGAGGGTGTCAGTTCTTTCAGTCAACATTAACAAAAACAATATTCCTTTTCTTTAAACAGAGTTCTACGTGAGAGTAAAACTATTCTCACAGTGAAGACAAAACATAGCATACTTATAGAACACCAAGCAGTTGTTTTTTCAACAATTCAATTTCTTCTTTATTTTTTCTGTTTTGAAAACTTCCTCTCTATTTACATTCTATTTCAATACTCTGCACTGAGCACACAGTCATATAATAGAAGACTTCAGCTTCTGTTGGCATGATTTCCAAATCCTTTCAACCATCCTTTCTTCCTCTGAGGCACACTTATGATTTTAATTATTCTTGTTTGATTACAAGACTTAAATTAGCTTTAAAAACAGATAGATCATAACATCACATATTACTTTGAAAAGCATCTAGTCCTCAATCATAATTCTCCAGGAAAAAAAGGGAAGATAGTCTGGAAACTCTCTGCCAGTGGCTAATTTTAGGTGTGACGTGTGAGTGCTGCTAGGAAATTTAATTGGTGTGATTGGTTAGAATTCAGCCAAAAATAATAGTCGATATACATGAAATGGCCATTTTAAGCATGTCTAGTATGATTAGCTGAGGAGTGGCCCCGTGAGTAAATCACTGACCTCAGATTTCACATGTCGTTGTTTGTGGCAGCAGTGTTTGTAGTTGATAGCTAGAGCATTCTCAAACATGTATGTCTGCTATAGCAGCTATTCTAGCTAAAGCTCTTGGAAGTTGGATAACTAGTTGCTTTGTAAGTTGGACAGCTAGCTAGGTGAACCAGATGTGTGCGCCAGCTATCTACAATCTGTTGATTTCTGTTAATTGGTTAGCAGCAGCGTTTCCGTTGTCCGGTAATTACCGGACTTTGACCGGGGAAATCTTGTAAAGTCCGACAAATTTAAATCTCTCCGGTCACAATGTCCGATAAAAATAATTCCCTCCAAACACAATTTGAATTAAACAAAATGTCCTAAAACACTGAAACAAAATTTCTATACTACCCTTCTATTTTTAATCAACATTAATTTTATTTGAGACCGTTATAGGCTGCATCGCAAGTTGTGGAGAGACACTTGACACCTTTGATTTCAAGTCTGCAGCAGCACGCTTTGCTGCTGCGAGACAACGTAAAAAGTGAAATGACAATGGGGAATTTTTTTGTTACCAAGTAGGCTTGTGTCGTAGCCTAACGTTATTTAGGCCCTGTTTATTTTGCGTTACTGAATTTATTTTATTTGAAGTAGCCTACTTTTTAATAAACATGTTGTAGCCTAAATATGGGCCTTGATGATGTCATTCTTTAAAGCCTGCCAATGAGTTGTTTTAAGCTCATTATAAACAGATAATATTTGACCGGCATTTCTCCAAAATGTCCGGGAAATTGAAATCTTTTTTCCATTTTTTTTCTAGCGGAAATGCTGGTTAGCATGCTTGCTAGCAAGGTACCATAACGACTTACTTTATTTCATCTTTTACACAAGGGGGATACAGATCTAGTTTTGTTTCAAAATACCATAATACCCTGAGCTGACACATCTGCAGTATCTTGTGTCATTTATATGCTCTCCTTTTCTCTGTCCCTTGTGTATTGCTCTGCTTTACTATTCTCCTCCTTATGTGCAGACAAACCAAAGCTTTTATCAATTACTGTGAATGTATTTGTCTTCCAGTTATCTTTCCTACACGTATAATTCTAGGCTTACTGTTGAATATCTGACATTTAAAATTATGCCTTGTGTCATCAGTGTCTGTCCTTACTGGACAATATGCAAAATACTTCAACACATCTGTATTGAGTTCAGGATCAGCTAAAATAAACATGATTAAATTCAGTTGTTATTGTAAGTAAACCTATAATACTCTACAACTCCAGTTTGTTTCTATCTTTAGATGGATGTCAGGGATTAAACCGAGCATCTTAAAAACTCTGGGTTTGACTAAGGAGATATGAAAAGTCAGTAAAATGAGACATCAGTCAAACTGATTAACTATAAAGGGTCTAAGATCCCTGTCTCCCGTTCACTGTAAAGCCCTCTGAGACTAGATGAAAAGCGCTGTATTATGAAGCTGGGTGAACACAAAGGCTGCTTGAAAAAGGATATCCTCTTCATATTTACTCCTTACAAATTTATTCTAATACAACATATAAAGTATTGCCTTAAACTGGAAGTAGGGATCCAAATGATATCAGATCTTCTGTTCATACCTTGTTGGTGTTGTTTTATCTCCTTTTGGTGCTTCTCTGTGGTTGATTCTGGCATAATGAGTAGGGGCTCCTGAAGGGACTTTTCAGAACAAATACGATCAGAAACACAATGTGAGACAAAGAAGCCAAAGGATCCAAATGGCTTCAGCTGTCTTTGAGGGTTATTACTTAGGGGGTCATTTCAGTCCAGCTTATTGCATTCCTGCTTATTAAAATCAAAAACAAATTTGAGACAGTATTACAAGTAGTCTTATACACTAGTGGGAATCCGCTCCTTAGCCTGTTTAGAGGTCATTCCCTTTACAGTTGTTTGAAACTAATTGAGTTACAAGTATAGCCCCTAAACAGGATGCTAGTCTACAGATGGGTCATTACCCCAGTCCAACAAACTGTTTACTCAGCAGAGAGGCAGTGGGTGCAACAGCATTTTAAAATCTTTGTGCTGACACAGCTATAACCACAAAACTGCTAAATGAGTCATGAACTCACCAGTTTTTTAGGTGATATCTGAAGAAACCATAATCATTCTCTTAATATGTCCCAGAGTAACAAAGCTCATAACTCTGCCTAGATTCTGCATGAAGTCAAGAAGTGTAGTTTGACAAAGCCCATTTGTAGTCTTGAGTTTTTAAGCACAAGTAGCTTGGACATTTGAAACAGATGGATGAATATATTTAATAGCTCAAAATGAGACAATCATGATTTGTAAAATTGTCTGTATGTCTTCAGGTAAACTCAGTATGGTTTGTTAATACTGTATTTATGAGTTCGACTGAAAGTAGTGCATTACTCAGCACCCTGTTGAATCTCTGCAAAACACAGGTGCCATCAAATGGACTGAGTTAGACATTTTCAGACAGTATATTTTCATATCCAGGGCTTTTTATCTTAGGAACATATAAACTGCTTTCATCATTTTAAAGACTAGACCTCTTTCAGTTTAGCATCCTTCTGCCAAGGAATCTTGGCCAGTATTTACTCAGTGACATCAAGCATTGCATATTTGGTACTCTCTACAGCCAAAGGCAGCTATTAATAAGAGTGGTTGCAACGATGAAGGACCCTTCCTTTTTAATGGATTGCAGTGTCACTCAGTTATTAAAATGCTCATTTATTCCATTCTGCTGCTGGAGATTCTGTGAGAGAATTATTTCTTACTGGAAAAGGCAATAAACACAGGTTTAGCGCAAACATGTAATATGGTGAGTCCATATGAATGAGCAGGGGGCTGGACGTCCTGGTGTAATGTTTAAATGTCTGTAAACATCCTCTTTCCCATTTTCTTATTATCACTCTTTTAACAGTTTTGGGATGAACAGCACCTCATGAATGAATGAGATGGGTTATGTCTTTCTGGAACAAAAAGATGCCAAAGTTGTGTTTCCAATTTTATCTTTCCATTAGAAAATGTATTGTAAACACAAATTATGCAATGATGGTTTATTCACAACATGATGAAACATGATATTGCTCTTGTTGCTGAGTCGGTCTGGCAACAAGACAGCAGACATAGTTCCTTGGGCCATAAATGTTCACTCCCATTTAGGAAACACAAGGGGTCAGCCTCTGGGGGACTCTTTTAAACAGCTCTTTTTTATATCCAGCAAAGCCTTAGACCCCACCTACCGTGTTAGAGAACACCTGTAACATTAAGTCTGTTTCAACATGAGAAGAACAGTCAAGTTTGTTTGCCTGTCAGTACCTGAGCCTCTTCTTCTTTCTCTGTTTCTCTCTTGAAGGGTCCTCCAGGTCCCCCTGGCTTGCCTGGTCCTTTTGGAAAAAGAGGACCTCGAGTAAGTATAGACTGCTTTTCTTGCCTGCTGTGCTGTACGTTATCCAGTCATGTTACCTTCTCTCCCCTGGCAGTGATCAGCTCCCCCACTACTTCCATGGATTCTCTCAGTCAGCCCAGGGAGGACAGGAGAAATTCCTGTCTGCTTTGTAATGATAAGAGTGTCTCCGTATGGCCTCAGTGGCAGTGGTGGAGCGCACTAGTTTTAACTTTTATTAATTTTAATTTGTAATATGTTTTGAATCTGGAAAACCAAATATCAGTTATTGTCAATGGAGTCATTGGGGTTTAGTCACTGCATGACTAAAGATTACACCTGAATTTGTAAAAACGTTGCTATTTTGTTGCAAATACAGATTTCTTATGCTTCTGATAAATGAAGAGGGTCAGGTTTATACATCATGAGATACAGAATCTAGACTTCTTTCCTGCTTCAGCCAGAATTGTACACAGCAGTACTTAAATGAGCAAGTTTTTCCTTTGTGAACCCTTCTTACCCACTTTAATTTGACAATAATCAAGGATTTCAGGTTGTTGAATTTCAGTATTATCTGACATTATCTGATCTGTCTTATTGCAATGCTTTAGCAAAAAAGAAAACATATTAAGAAGTAAGACAAAATTGCTGATTGAACTGCTTACGATTATATATATAAACAATGGAGACATACAGTAAAAAAGGAAACTAAAGAGATGATTCTGTATCAAAACACAGGTTGTGTTGATTTACTTTTGTTGTCTGTACCTTAAGCAGCAAGGTGGTGAATCATGCCCTAATGAAATCAGAAAGCTCCATATCTCCCTGGGCCTATGGAGCTCATGTCTGTCAGAACAGTGCTCTGAAGTGGCATCATGTAACTTTGAAGATGCATTTCTGTTGATTCTGGAGGCCTCCACATTTTATGAAACATCGTAAAGAAAATATGAAGATAAAAGAAAATATGTCTGATGAAAGCATATAATGGCACCAGTAACATGACCTATCATCGTACTGGCCCTTCTTGTTGAAGGTTTTACCAGACCAAAAGGCTGCAGACATTTTCGGATGTCCACATTGTAGTCGTTTCATGGCACAGCTGTGTTGTTCACACTTTTTTCTTTTTTCTTTCAATAACCTTTGGAGAGGTGATAAAAGCTGAAGTTGGTTGGTCTTCCTCTTTGTAGTTGCTATATGTCAATCAAGGACCCTGAAGCAAGCCGTTAAAGTTATCTACAGGTCAGCTGTGGAGAAGTCATATGGTTTGCATGTAGTATTACACTGTATCCTAATGCAGGATAGCGTCATGGAAAACGGGCATGCTAAAATGCAGTGGGCGGTAACACTGGTGGACATGGGGGAGGGAGTTGGATCCACATTTCATGTTCCTTTCTGCAACAGTTTCCCAGAGAGCTCATTCCCAGCGGATGGTAGCACATTTAAAAGAAAATCCTTGTTAAAACATCTGCTCATAAAATAAAGTTTGTGAAAGGTTCTGGTGAAGGAAGAAGTTACATTAAGGATAGCCTGGCTTGATATTATGGTGAAAATCCCACATGGTTGCCACCATGAAATGCAGAACATTCATGAATGTGTATAATAGGCATAGGTGGAGGGATTGAAAGAGGTTGTGGCAGAATCAGTGTAATGGGCAGGAAATCTGCTAAGACTAGAAAATGCCAGAGCCTATCCCCAACCCTTACATTAAGTACTAGTAAGTGTTTGATCTTAATGTGTTGAAATGAAAGGGCATCAGGTCTTATGGTGCTTTGACTGCAGAGTTTACAGGATATTCGGGACGACAGCGCAGAAAGCGGTGTGAAGCAGCAGGGAGACAGATGTGGGGCTGCCCTGCCTCTATACAACACATTCCTTCACTGAGAGGGGAAAGAGCGTTTGGCGCATGTGCGCTGTATCACATAACATCAACATTGTCTTTAATACTATCATTTTTCCTAAAGATACAGTAATTGTTCTTAAAATGTCAAAATGATGACACCTTCTCTCTCTTTCACCAGGAAAAAATCTTGCATAGATGCATTTTCTGTATGTTTGTATGTACTTCCACTGCCCATGTCATTTGCCAACTACACTTAAAAAGCTTTCTGATTTTAATAAAAATATGTAGTATATGTTTTGATGTGTAATGCTATATTGCTTCTGTTTGGTTTACAGGGTCCACCTGGTCTGCATGGTAATCCTGGCCTTCCTGGTCTACCTGGGCCCAAGGTGAGTTTTTTTAGATCCAGTCAGATCAGCTCAGAGGCCTGGGACATCCCAGCATTTCTCTTGTTTAACACCTCTCAATTAGAAGAAGCCCAGCCAAGGGTTTCCTCATCTGGACAATTTGAGGAAGCGGTTCTTTTGATGTTCGGTATTGTGCACTACTATCATGTACCTCTAAACATCTGGTCACTGATACGATTCTATAGATATCTTGGTAAATTCAGTCCTTGCCGGACTCAGACCTATATGAAGACACTCGTGGATTCAATTAACATTTTAAAAACCAAAGTTTGGTAATCACTGAACTGGTCAAACTGTATTTGTGAACAAAATAGTAACACCTACATTTAACTCTAAATAAAATTTAATGACAAATATTATGTGGATCCAGGGGAATATTGTTTGAAATCTCAGAGACTGAAGCAACTGGGCTGTCTGTGCCACACATCATTAGTGCCTCTTGCTGAGTCTTCTTGTTGAATTTGACTCCAGCATTCGTAAATGAATAAATACTCTGCCAAGGGGATGTGCATTCATTCTGTTTTACGGTTGTAATGAAACAGACGCCTCCTGTTTCCCGCATTGCCATGGTGAGAAACAGGAGCATTGGAGGTGGAAAGTGCCCCAGGGCCTGATGAAGGCTTTTGATATGTTGTAAGATGCTGATGGATGAGGGGAAACTGCCCTTGTCTGCTATTTGATGAAGTAGGCATTTTGGAGAACAAAAGTAATATGGAAAAACACCTGGTCAGCCTATGCCTTTGGCTGTGAGTTTTGCCCGTGTTCAAAAACGTGATTGCCAGAAGGAACCAAGTTGAAGTGCGCTTGTGTTGTGACAAAAGAGAAATTTCATTGTGGTGACTTCACTGTTCTTGTCAGACGGTTTTGTTCCTAGCATTTTGTCTAACATGAACGAGATTTTAATTCTTTTTTGTCCATTTGGTAATTGGTCATGGCATATTGGAAATGATGTGCTTAAAAAATATTACCAGTTTTACTATGATTATGTCGACTGCTTTAAGACATGATATTGATAAATAAAAGTGCACACACTGACATACTGCTTGCATTCCTAACAAAGTCATTAAAGAACAGGAAGATGCCTTTTATCCCCTCAGTTGGAACTATCTCAAAACCTTCAAGTACCATAAATGTATCCTTGGGGTATTTTCCATATTTTGAAATTGTAGTCTGTGTGGAAAATGGCTAACATGTGTAGGGGTATTGAATAGGTGACTGAGAAATTGCTATAAACTGACTGCAGCTTGCAGAACAAACAAAAAAGGAATTCCCACAAATCATTGTCTAAAGGCTTTCATAATTCATTTATTCTGTCTCTATATTTTCTATATGTGGCATGTTCAGTCATAATCAGGACAGGTAATGCTGTATTCAGTTATAATCTCTGCTCTTAAGACTATGAGCAACCTTTTAATTCCAAATTTCCAAGTTAGGAAATTGAAATGTCACTATCCATGACCCTAATAGGTTTTTAAGAGGCTTTTTATTGAAGTTTATGGAACTTTCAGGGATGACTACATGACCTCTGCTGTTACCTCAGTCTGACGCAGTCCAGTCAGTGTCCCTGCCGAATGTGGTGTAATAGAATCCCACAGTGTCGCCTCAGAAACCACAGTATATAAGGCTGTGGCCTGTTTGGCTTGGGCTGGAGAAACTGTTCTTTCATGAATGGAACTTTGAAAATTCCAGCCAAGAACAGTATACTCTCTAAGCACTGGTGTTCCCTGGGAAACAAGCACACTACCCCTGACCTCAGTTCTCCTTTGTGTGGCGGATACTCAGTATGATAATACAGGACTGTTGCCCATAAGGAAGGCAGTGTGCTCTTGTATTTTGCCAAATTGTATAATTTTCTGTGCAACTGCAACTGTGTTGAACTATACTCCAGTTTTTGTGAAAGTATTAATGGCGATGGATTTTTGGTATTACCATGATTCTTGATGGTATATTTTTACTCAAAAACTGGCCTGTGGATCACAACCTAATTTAATTGTTGTAATGTACTTTCTGCAGTCATCTCCAGATGAAATGTTGGTCTGAGATCAATAAGTCTTTTCATTCTGCACATTGTGTAAAATCCCATTAGATCAAACTTTCTCTAATCTGTAAGTGCATTCAGTGAATTTATTTTCTAGACAGTTGAACAGGGAACAGCATAATGCGATACTTGTTAGTAACACATTATTAATATCACATGTTCTGATTTTGATGTTGAGCTATCTTTTCGGTTATAACTGCACAGTAAATTAGTTTTCAATTTTGCTCTCATGTTGAGCAGGATATCTTGGGCTTAATTCATTTTAAATGTGAAGCTCTTTATTAAGGTTGCTATATCTGTAGTGCCTGCAATTACAAGAAGGTTTATGTCAAGTACATAGATGTTGCTTTGTCTTTTCTTTTTTCTTTGAGGTCTTCTTCAGAAAGATAAGAACTGCACACAAGGTGTGTTGTATTAATGACAGCTAGTGAAATAAGCTGCTGTAGCATTGTGCTCATCAATATACACATGCACAGTGCGCGCACACACACACACACACACACACACACACAGACACACACACACACATTTCAGGTGTCAAGATTTGAGCAAACTCCTGCAGGGGATTGGTAGAGCTCTGACATCATCAAGCAGTATGTCAGACTCAATTACCCCTGTCAGATGAGAAACATCTTGCAGATGAAAACCTTTATGAGCGGCGCAACATTTTTGGCACACAGCACTGGTTCCCTTACTGCATACTTCTTAAATAATGCACAATTTTCCAATTCGGTTCCTCCTTTTTATGTCCTCTCCTTCTATCAAAGAACAGCAGTATCAACACCTGTGGGATAGGTATAAAACACAATTTTATTCAGGCTTACCTCATTGCTTTGTGTTTTATCTTTAATATAGAAGATGAATGAAATTAATGACAAGATCAAGTGCACTTAAACGCAGTATTTCAGATATTTCTTATGTCAAAACCTATAGATCAAATATTTACAAAAACCTACCCTCTTGCTTTTGACATCTAACACTTCTATAACCCATTTAAACAGCTGGATCTTTACAGGAGCAATTGAGGTGAAGTACCATACCCAAGGGCATGGCAGCAGTGTCCCACCTGGGATCTGAACCTTTGACCTGTAGGTCTGGAGTCCAGTGATTTAGTCACTACAGTATATCACATGCTGCCATGGTTGGAGAAGTTAAACATGTTTGTTTTTAAACTGCACCATGTTATATATGCATTTAGATTCTTTAGCTTCACAGTCACTCAATGTCTGTATGTGTTGACATAGATTGATAGCTCTACAGACCTTACTCTCTGAAATTTTTAGACCGCAGGAACATAAATGGTTCCCCAATAAACATCCCTATGAGGCAATAGTAGGCTTGGTGGTTTTGTTCTGGAGGTTTCCATATGTATGTGGTGTCGTATTGGTGTGGTTTTAGAGTGCAAACAGCCAGAGATTGTAGATGATCATTATACTGTTCCCTCTGAGAAGGTTTTTACATTTGCACTGTTGTAAATTTAAACAGCAGCCTTCAACATGACATAAAAAACAGTAATGTGTACATGGTTTTCAAGCTCTCACTTCCTAATGATGTGGTGCAAACTAAAAACAATGCTGCTGACCAAAAGGGGATCAGTACATATGATTTAACAGGTAAATACTGTAAGATTGCGTGTAAATATTCATTTGTCCAGCCACATACAAAGAAACAATTGTATTGTTTTCATTGAGAACTAAGAGGCTGTTTGGTGTTAAACAGATCTAGTGCATGCTGACCACTGAAGCTATTGGAGTCAAGTTGGGATATACCTGGATCTTGCTGAAATAACTGTTGTATTAAATTATAGAATATAGCACTACAGAGAGCTGTTGATGAGTCATCTTCCTGACCCTCTAACTAATGCCAGACATTTTGAGAGCAGAAAAAGGCAGGAAAAAGAAAGAAGGCCCTTTGCTCTGTAAGTCCTCTATAAATAAAGGCTTGAGTCATGACAAAAAAAACTCTTGGATGTGGTGAAAGCTTCAATTAACAACTGTTAAACCAAATCAAGAAATGTCATGATAAAGTGGAACAAAAAAGTAGCACTATCAGCACCACACTCATCAAACAGATTTGGTGAACATCTTTATTGATGTAATTCCCTCACATATTTTGTGTACAGCAAGTTATGTAAGATTGTGTTGCAGTGAAATTCCTACTTGTAACAGCTTGTAACAGCAATAGCATTTCTGCCTAAAGGGCAGGCATTGGTTAGAAAATTTGCATTTAAATGCATTCTCAACAGTATTTCACAATGAGTTATTGTTACCATCATTATCACTTATATCATTTTTATGGACTTGCAATGGATGCTGTATGACATGGAGGACAAAAGAGAAACATGAAGAGTAGTTATAACAGTTAATTAGCAAGTTATGTGTATTTCTGATATTATGACACCGGACTGGAAAAAGTAAGCAACAAAGCCAGAGCAGACCATTCACATATCACAGGAATATCATGGCACACACTTCTTGTAATTGTATGTTTATTTTAATTAACACATGAAGATTGGGTTTTTACCAAACTAAGTGAAACTAAATTTCATGAATAAGAAGATATCGTGCCCATCTTTAAATATCATTAATTTCCATTGAGAAGTTGTAACTTATTAAACTTCACATTTGAGTTTCCCATTATTTGTTAATGAATAAACCTTATGATATTCATTAAATATTTTTACAGATAAATAATGTATAGGCAGTGAAGTCAGCAGCTAATGCATTGTATTGTAGGGGTTCTGATAGGCTGGCCTTGGAGACAGTATGTTGTGATGTTAGGAACGTGTACATTCTACCCTGTGGACTTCCAGCTGATTGTTGTATACTTTGACTTGATGACTTTCTCCTTTATTTTGTAACCATTTCAGGAAATCACACTTGTTACAGTATAAAGCTTAACAGAAGCTTTTGAGTTTTTCATACAAATATAATTTGCCCAAATGATCCCAATTCACACTTGAGAATAACTCACATGTACCCGGCTCTATCATCAGTCACCTGAAATTTTTATTCCATTTTGGCATTAGAGTGAAAAACCTGAAACCTGGTCATCACCCATACTACCCAATTTGGAGACAATAGCCCCTGGGTCTACATGTCTAGCTTTAACCTCAGAGCACTGTGCCGTCATATCTGGGTGGAAGTCAAACCAAGGACAGAATAATTACACAAAATTCATTATTCTCCTACAGCTGGAATAGGACTCTTCAAAACCACAGGGGTATTCAGTGACATTTTTGACCTTCTAGGAACATTACTGATATATTATGTTTGATGATTTTTTTCACATGTAAGAAGAGCAGACCTTAAACAGAACGTGCCCTTTAGAATAGTAATCTATAAGACCTATAAATGTTGTTACATTTTCTCAATAATTTGGATACTGTGCTGTGAAATTTCACATCTCACAATGTAAAATCAGCTACATGCTGATTCAGACTACACTTCAAGCTAGGCTGATAAAAAATGGCGAAGCACTTTTATCTAGAGCACACCGAACATTAATTACTGGGTTGGGGTCTCTTAAAAGCAGGATGTTAAAAACTTTCTACTTGTTTTTAAGCTGCAACTTTAATATAAAAAGTCCAGACCAGATGCAAATTAAAGCAAACCCACAAGTCTATGTCTGGGTACTGTTGCTATGTGTAATTCAACATTTGGTGAGCATATGTTAGTTTGCCTGGGAATTATTACAGCACCTATTATTTATCATGGATGTTACATGTAATGCAGTTTGAAATCATCAGAAGTTTGAGAGAATATGGAACATATAGTGGACATGTATCCAAAACACACAGGTACCAGCTAACATGTACTGTGTAGATAAATCATGATAGTAATTGTAATTTTTAAAAAACACATTTTTATTACATCTCTAATACTTATATGATTATGTAAGCTTTTACAACGCGTGCATGATTGCAAGGCCACATTTGCTCCTGCAGTTGTTGAGGTGTATGAAGTAATGTAGCATGTGATCTATTTCTGTTTAGCACTGGGATCAGCTAAGAGATTATCCAGTGGTGACTCATTGAATCAAAACTCTCAGATGCCATTTGCTAGTGGGGAGTTCCATCATAGTCATAGTTTGTAATGTGACTTAAACAGAAATTAATTGTGATTATTACTGAAAAAGCTGAGTCCAGCAAAGCAGACCAGGTCATACAAGGTGAAAGCTATGCAGCTGCTTGCAATAATGTTTCAGATCACCATCCACACACAGAGGAGCACTTGTCTTGAAACCTGATATAAATGGCTTACAGTTACCTTGGCCACTTTGTTTTGTTTGACAAATAATGTGATGGCTACCAGTTGGAAAATATGGCGGTGATTATAGTGCCACAGTTGTTGGCAAATGGACTCACAAGGGGTAAAGGAGTTGACCACTTGTAGGCAGCTATAATAGGTAATGATCTCATGAATCCATCTGTAATAGGGTTCCAAGGGTGATCCAGGACTATCTCCAGGTCAGGCCCCATCTGGAGCGAAGGTAAAAGGTTGGGCTAATGGACAGCTACCCAGCATGCCCTTCTCTCCCCTGACATCCTGTTTCATCCTTGTGTCTTCATACCTTCTTGCTGGCTTCCTGCAATCCATCTCAGTCAGGGGGGTGTGGCATACTGGTGGGCCTATGCTCTGCTTCCTGCATGTCTGTCATTGCAGCCCTGTGGCTTCCTCGCGTTTCTCATGATTTGAGTCAGTCAGTGCTCTAACATTACTGGCTCTGATCGCCACTGACAGGTCTATCGCTGGTTGTTTCGTCATCTTCTTGTCTGCAGGGTGTTATGGTTCTTCACACCTTAATGCTAACTTGTGCATGTCACATGATGCAAGGGAATTGCAGAGGGTCATGGGATTTTCTGATAGTTTTTTCCATCTGTTTCAGGGTGATCCAGGTCCTCCTGGTCCACCAGGCCCAAAAGGATTCCCAGGTTCACCGGTAAGATTCAACCTCAAGTCATCTTCTAAAATCCTACACAGTGGCAGTGCGAGAACATGGACACAGTCAGTTTTACTTTAAAGACTGGGGTTTATGCTGACGCATGTTTCCTCTCATGTTTGTGACAACCTTAAATCTGAAGGCTGTCCTGTGCATATATGGCTATAATCTAAGCAAACCGTCTGCACTGATTACCCTCTGTTGATGAATGATGCTATTACTTGCTAATTGCCTAGCAAGGGCTTAGCTTTTACTTGCACTTTAAGTCTAAACTTGCTGGAGGTCAGCCATTCAGAAAACAGTGACTTGTCTGTGCAGTCTCTTTGAGATCTCTGCCCTGGCTAAATGAGGACTTGCACAGATCTCTAAAAGGACAGGCACTCTGTGGAAGGTTGAACTCCTGATGACAGAAACCATGCGGTGCATCTTCAAATAGAAAATGTTAAGTGGACTCTTTTCCCAGTGCTCGCCATATACAAAGTCATCTAGCAAAGGCAGCTGTTTGATTATTCTTATTTACTCCTTGTATTATTGTCAAAATCATGCACCTTAATCAGTCTATTTAACTAGATCTTTGATTTTCAGATAACACAATGAGGAAACAAAGAGCTCCTTAACGTTTTGGCATATCTACTTTAGATCTACTACTGAAATTTCTGAGACAGAATCTCTTACTCTTTCCTGGCAGTACTAGGATATAAATAATGGGATAAAATGTATATTTCCACATTACAGAGTCTAATTGATCTTCATCTTGCATCTCTGGAAGAGAGTTCAAAATATTTATATCAGTGAATGAACTGTTACTAACAGGCCAAACTGAGGTTTCCAGTGAATGTCATTACGCATCTCTGAGTGTAGAGATTTCAGCAATACTGCTGCATTTTAGAAAAGAACATGATTTTGAGTTGTCTCATGGTGGTTTAGCTTTTTCAGAGAAGAAACCTGCAATGAAAATGCAACCCTTGAGTTCCCAGCTGTAAACATCTGTTGTGGATGTAAAAGCAGCTGGGAAGAAAAATCTGAAGGTGACATTTTTCCTTCTAGGAAATTAAACCTCCATGAAAAGAACATGAAGGGCTTTACATTTGACAAACCAAGGGATAAGTTTTCATTAGCTCTGAAATTAGTGCAGTCCAAATTCCTAATTTCACATTAACTGTCAGGAGTTCTGATTTGTTTAAAAAGTTCCAAAGATCCTGCAGGTTCTGATTTCCTGGTATTATATCAAAAATAGGTACCAATTTTAAGTGATACTTTTCTTTTTAACCCTTTCTTAGCTGAAGTTATTTAATGCATGTTAAGAGAGACCTTTCTGGTTTGACATTTAAGTGATACATAATCCTCGCTGTGTTGTTTCTTCTGGATAAGCAGCCTGTATCATTATTTTAAAAGACACCTTCTTCCTTATCTCACAGAATTTTTTTCTTTGAAATAGGACAGAATGTTTCTTTTAAGATTACAGTATAGGTTTGGCTGTTGTTTGATAAATGAAAAATATTTGATGTCTGCTCTTATTTCTTAGCGACAAATTAATTTACATGTAACTCTCCTGCACTTGTGCCTTGCTGCGTAGCGCTCATTCATCACTGCCAGTGGTGATAGGCGTTAAACGCAGATTTTAGGTCAGTCAACACATCTGAGGTGGCCCACACCAGATATAGCCTGCTGTCCAGCGCAGGTCATGTGCAATTCATCATGTCATGGAAACTCTGCAGTGGCACCAGACTGCTGGGTGCTGGGAGGAAGGTCTGGAATGTCTGACACCCTGAGAGAATCAAAGTTTCATGCAGGTCTTCCAGAAAAAAGTCTTTCCGGGCCAGTGGTTGCTATATTAGTGTGTTGTAGAATAGTAATTCCAGGCACAGCACCCCCTACTGACAGACTAATAACACATGATCTTTTGTACAGTAAAAAACCCACTTTTATGAGATAAGTGGGAAGGACACCTACTCATGTGTTATAATTTAACACATGTAATTTAAACATGTGACTGGTTTCCATGTTGGTTTTAATTAGTTTTTTTTGTTTAAAGTGTTACTAAAATCCACATTTTGACAGTTTTATAGTCCCTGTTTTTGGAACTGCAGTACAGTTACAGTATAGTATTATAGTGCTTTATATGGTATGAAAACTCTCCCAGTTACGTCAAGCTCATTTAAGCCACGCAGCAGGAGAAAGGTTGTGGCAGCCAGTGGAAATGGGTAGCTAAATGGGCAGAAACATTGGCCTGACTCCACTGTTTGGAGGGAAATAATTGCAAACAGCTTGTTTCTGAAGGTCTGTGTGATACTTGACCTCCTGTGGATTCAGGGCTGTCTCCTGAGAGGATTAGTGAAACGTAGTGCCTCCTCAGAGGGAGTCGGAGCACCCTGGCTAGATTTCAGTGGGCCCTCTTCTTTCTGCAGTCGGCCATGAGAAACCTCTGGGCATTCCTCCCCCCCCTCCAGAGCGTCAGCCAGATCTCCAGCCATGTGATCCAATAGCACTTTGAAGCTCTTAAACAGATAATGAAAAGCAGATTAGCTTTCCAGCTTTTGGAGTGATCACTTCTGATTGTTGTTACCTGCAGGGTCCCAAGGGGTATCCTGGACCACCAGGTCTTCCAGGAGAACAGGTAGGTCATTCAACCCTCTGGTAACTTCTTGGCAGGCAGAGTCTGAGCAGACAGCACACACAGCTGGGACTTGCATGTCATAGGCCACTTACATCCCTTCTCCAGCTGTTTCTCTTTCTCACCTCACTTTTGACTACAGAAGAAAAAATTCCAAGACGTTGAGCAGTAAACAAAGAACATGTTTTCAGGGATGCATCTGACACGTACCTAAAACAAAGCATTCAATAGTCACTTGTTAAACATATAATTTCCATGAGCTATTGAGATGACCTCAACACCAGGTGGCATCATGCCCCGAGGACAAAAACTCAGGATTCTTGTTCGGCTGTGATGATAAAGAAAAGAAAAAAAAATAACATATGCTGTCCAGTTGCACACCATGTAGTGCTTCTGCACTTTGCCTACAGTCACGGAAAATAGTTTTCCGAGGTTTTATCCTCAGTGTTAGCATCCCAGTATAAGGAGACTGAGAACGGGGGCAGGCACAGCCGAGAGTGGGGGGTCGAACAGTGCCTGTTTTATTCCCAGGTTGGAAGCGTTGACTAGAACCAGGGCCAGGGCCAGGTTGTCTCCTCTTTCAACCTCTTTTCTTTTCCCCACACAGGGTGGGCCAGGACTCCCGGGTGTGGCTGGGGCAGCAGGTTACCCTGGCAGGCAGGTGCAGTGACTACCTCCGGACTTCTTCCCTTCCCAGAGTTCACTTCATTGTACAACAGCCTGTACTCCACTCTTTGTCTTTACTACACATTTCCTCTCCTAAAAATGTAGCAATGCAAGAACATAAACAGTTACTTTCAGATGGATTTAAAGGGGTTCTTCCTAAAAGTGCCAGTGTGGACTGCATTAAAGGGCTATAAAAACACAGTGAAACACATTTGGTGTACAACATGTGCTTGAAACACATTGCTTGCTTCTGAGTTGGCCTTGTTGTCATTCACTGCATTTTTTCACAGAAACATATAATCAGTTAACATCTTAAAAGAGTACTTACCTAGATAAGCAGTGTCAGATATTGAACAAAACAAAATGTTAATGTTAACAAAACTATTTAATTGTTTATGATATTTACCGAGTAAATTGGTTTATTGATTTATTAGTGGCAATGTAATAAAAATGCAAATAGTGTATATGTTTATTTACATTATAATCTGTGTGTAAGTGTTACATGGATTCCTTTATTTTTGTGCTTGAATGTAAATTGCTGTATATTATCCTTCATAGCTTTGTGCTGGAAAACGTGTTACAATGCATTGTCCTCATAAAGGGCTCTCTGTTATAGGGTTTGGCTGGACCAGAAGGTAACCCAGGTCCTAAAGGTGTACGAGTAAGTAAAGCAAACACTCTCTCAAAAGGGCTTAAAGCCCACGCCTCTCTCTGTGCTGTAAAAGTGAATATTTAATTTCCTGAAAGGATTAGACAGTGACAGGCCCGGGGCTGTGAGAGGGCCTGTTCTGGGTCTGTGTTCTTAACAAAGCGCAGGCTCCGTGCTCCAGATTCCTCAGGAGGGGCGGGAATGCTCCGCTGCTGTTGAGGCGCGGGGCTTGGGTTTCAGGTCCAGGCCGAGGAAAGAGTGGCCAAGTAGAGAGAGCGCGAGGCGGTGAGAATTTCCTGCCCAGAGCACAGCTGGATTCCTTGCATAACACAGCGTGACAGGATAGAGGTCCCCAGCACTGTGTGTCATTATCTGGCTAATTGTTGGAAGAGGAGGCTTAGAGAACTTGGGACGGCACATATGCAGTGTGAGCTCTCAGCCCTGCGCACAAGAAGCCATGCTGATTAAGATGGAGGGATGGAGAGGGAAAGACTGAAAGGGTGTGAGAGACATAAGAGAGGGGGATAGATGGGAGAGAGAAGAGGTGAAGGAAAGGCAGGGATCAGACAATAATGGAGGAGAGGAGGGGAAGATCTAGAGGAGACAGAAAGAGCGAGAATGAACACATTTCTCTTTTGTTTTTGAAATTATGTTAAGTCTGTAAATCTAAAAAGACAATGAAACTTGTTGCAAAAATTGATCCAAGAGTGGATCAGCAGCCCTGTCCACTCACATTCTGTATTTCTGTCTATGGTTACATGTCTTACATCTCTTGCCAGCTCGCTGTAATAGCACGTATTTGATTATGTTAACATAAACATAAACTGCTGTGTTATTACTCAGATTTCATTATTCACCCTTGTGTCCTGGTTTAGAGCATCATATATATTTCTTATCTCATATATCATATTTTTAAGACATTTTCTTCACATAAGTGAAACCATGGAAAATGTATGTAACATTGCCATATTTTTTTAAGCATTAGATGGTTACAGGCATGATTATGTGTTTGCATTCTGTTTCCTTCAGTGGCAAAAAAGCACACTGTGAAACAGCACCCACCTCAGCTGGGAAGATTATACCTGTGGTTTTAGCATGACTCTAGAGCCCACCTCATTACAAATGATTTTACAATGAAATAATAGTGGAGAAAATAAACTGGAAAGCAAATCGTTGCATGAAAACTCCAGGGGATAATAGAGAGAGAAAGAGAGAGAGCAAAAACAGAGATGAGAGTAATGATTTAGTTGTTTCTCATCTGTCTTTTTTCGTACTTGAGTGAGTGGACATATGATTCCAGTTAACAAGAAACCAAGACAGCAGTTACCTGCTGCCTTCCAGACTGCTGTCCATGCTGATTATTAGAGTAGCTGTTCTGCAAACACTATCTCATCATCATCAGTGACTCCTATGGCCATGCATGTGTCTGCTCCCTCTTTAGCAAGCAAACGATTTGGGGAGAGAGAATCTTTTTTAAATCATTTAGCTCTCTTTTGTATGATTCACTAGGCAACAGTTGATGTGATGATGTGAACATGATTTATTAGCAGCAGAATATCTATTTATGCTAAAATATTTGTCAGCTGACCTGTAATCTCAGTCAAAGAAAGCAAAAGAGATTTAGAGAGAGACCAAGAGAGGGAATGAGAGAGATATATAGAGAAAAAAACTGTCTGTGAATGAAATGATGTCTCCAGGGCAGAGCTTACAAATAAGAGCAACTTTGTGTTTCTTCCAGAAGTAGGACTGAGAGAAATGTCATGCTGCCTGAGGTAACTGAGGCAAAAGACGGTAGTAAGCCATCTGACAGGCATATTGCCATAATTCTGCTTTTTGATATCTCTGCTTTGAGGGAAGGAAAATTAAGTTTAAAATATTCCAAGGATGTCCAAAATAGAACTTCTTTATAGGGAAGACATTTCTCATAGCTTCGTAGTTCATAGTTTGAAGTATTTTGACTTCTCCACAGTGTAAAAAAGGAATTTTTCCTCAAATATCCATATCAACAGGAAAACTGGGAAGAGCATTTTTAGAAAATGTGGAAGAGAAATGTAACACCACCTTTCTGTGTTTTTCAGGGCTTCATTGGACCTCCTGGTGTGGCAGGACCACCTGGACTGGAGGGGGAAAGAGTAAGTCACATGACTTTGCTGCTGTGGTGTTTAAACATGGGCTTAATAAAAGACGTGATGGACAGGTGATTGACAGTAATGCATCACTGATAGTGTATTCAGAGGTAACTTGAGTGAATGGTGTGCTCTCCATTTTTCTACCTACAGCAATCTACCTACAAACTATTTTGACATGGTGTCAGGTTGAACTGAGCAGAGCTCATTTTCGTTTCTGCACAGGTTTCATTTAATAGGAAGTCCAGTCAGCCACTACATTCAGAGTCCAGAAGTAGTTTCAATCTGTGACAGTGCACGATGCCTTAGCAAATGGCAGCCATGACCTCTAACAGCATTATAGTTATCTCTGAGCTGCATTTTATGGCAAAGGAAAAGCAGGAATTCCCCATAGTATATGAATGCAATTCTTCCCATGCTGTATTCTCGCCAATCTTCCAAATGCTCACTGCTCCCATAAGGAAGAAACAATTAACCAACATTTTCTTTCTTAAACAAAAGGTTTCAGATCTAAACAAAGATTTTTATCTTCATTTATTCCTCTTGGCAAAGCTCAGGATGTAAAATTCTAAGTGTTTGTCTTATATTTTAAAGTTTAATTTGTCATCTCTTCAAATTTGTTGATGTCTGAAGGGAGTTTCAGCAACAGAAATGAAAATGGTCTGGGTACACATTCTCTTGTCTGCTCTTGGCATTTCACTGTGGGAATGACAAAAAATAAAAATGTTGTATATCTGAGACTCATGCTGACCTTTTCTTTCAAAATGAAGGGTTTAAGTGTTAAACACTGTTAAAAGCCACAGATTCCCATGGGATTAAGTTTGACTGTCAGTATTGCTTAATCATTAAGTGTGTTTATTTAACCTGGCTGCAGTTTCTGAGAGTGCTAAACTTGATTTTATTTTGCTCCTCCTTTCATTCACAGGGTATTCCTGGCCCCACTGGGAAGAAAGGCCCTAAAGGAAGACAGGTATGCTGCACCCACTCTGAAACCCTGGATATGTCACTCAGAGGCATGGTATTAATCAACTGTCAATAAGTGCCATTCAGGTTGAGGAAGAGCATTTTACGATTTGATAGTCTTCTATCTGGCACCCAGCATTTTCCCTCACCATGGTAATGATTGGATACTTTATCTACTGTATCTAAATACTTCTGACGTAACTACTTCATCTCTGTGCTAAATGGCATAAACACATTAAAAGGAAACTATGTGCACTAAACACAAAAATATAATATCCATGACTGGTATTCAGACTGGTTTTGTGGCTGGCTGTAATCTTGTTGCAGCAAACATAAAATAACCAGTATTTAGCATTTTGCAAATCACTAGTCTTATGAAAATGTAACAAGTGTCGGCAAGGTATCTGATCAATTCTCCGTCGCCTAAGTGCCAAATGGGCAGGTTGCCCAGCGTCACAGAGCTGTGTGTTGAATTATCAAAGCTTTGGAAATGCTGACAGCTAGATGGCACACATTCAAATACCTGGGGTAAGTTTGTGCCTCATAATAAGATTACACAACAGGAAGACTCCTCAGTGTGACATGTAATGACCGTCATAAGGTTTACCCAATATTACAACATCATACCAGCAGGTGAGTGCCTATACCCTGGCCTTTTGCTATACCCCGGTGGACACTTGCATTGCTCTGCAAGGGCCAACTGAAGGGTAGAGTGTGTCTCCATGTAAATTCCTGAAAGAAAAAAAAGTAGACAGCAAGACAAACAACATAAATTACATCAGACATGACTAAAATTAGTCAGCTAAATACTGAATGCAGGTACTAAGTAAAATGATAATCTGGATGGTGGTTGTAAGGCACTTTTGTTTGTTTTTAAGGGTATAGTGGGTGATGTTGGTGAAAGGGGACCTCCTGGGCCAGATGGCGACCAAGTAAGTCTTCTCTATTTCTATGAGAATGAAAAACCTACTAGATCTGTAACCTGTACCTTTTCTCATGTTCTGAATACATCTCTGATATGGTGTGAGAAGCCTGTTCAAACAATATTAACATGTGTTGAGTCTTGCATCGTCTCATTTTAGAACTCAGACTGTGAATAGCAATTGGCTGCTTTAGATTATGAAGCCACAGATGCCATGAAGTCTCTCTGTTCCAGGAAGTGACTTTTAGCACAGTCTGACTAATCTGTCAAGATGTACTATGTTGGTCTGGATTCAAGTGACACAAAAAAACTTGGAATCTCCTCATTGAACAGCTATGTATGTACCAGATTATGAATGTGGACTTTATATTTTAATTTGTATTTGTTCTGGAGTTATAAAGAATGTTAAATATAAACCAGAGACACAACAAATGGAGACATGTTTGCTAGCGTGCCAGGCATCTCATACCGGAGGCCAGCAGAGGATAGCCAGACAAAGAGCCATGCGATGTGATGAGTGAGAGAAAACTTTCCCAGATGTCACTGTGTTTATTAACCTATTCTGAATATCCGGCACTCATGGTGTGTTGCTTGGTGTTCCACAGGGGCCTGTTGGTGGGACTGGAAGTGGAGGCTTTCCAGGATTCAGGGTAGGTGCTGTCGTGTCCATCTTGCCTTTCAACACCACTGGGCTGTTTTCCACACCTGGAGTTTTTGTCCTCAGATTGCCTTGAGGATGACAGCCTTTTTCTTCCTTAATAAATTGTGAGTTTTGTTGGTGCAATAATTTTTTAAAGAACCCCCCGAGTCTGAAGCCAGGGGTATTTGTTTTCAGTGTCTGCAGTATATTTTTTACTCTTGTGTGCTACTGTAAAGTGCTTTGCTCTGTGTGGGAGCCATTGCCAGTGGAGGATTACCGACATTTTATGCACTTTAAAAGCTTGGCAGACATTCAAACTATGAGTGATCCTCAGAGGCCAGAGATCTAAAGATACACCAGTCAGAACGATTTGCCTGGCAGTCTGTCCTGGAACAAGCAGTGAGAGAGAAGAACATGACTGTGCCCCCTCCCTGGTGTGGAAACAGGCTTGCACATATTCAGATGCATCCAGCCTCCCCTCCCAAGTGTTTTTTGTGCCCAACAGCATGACCACTACAGCTTTCAGCCCTGCTACAACCACATAAACCTTGTGATACTGTGGTTATACTATCCCTGAACAAGACTATAGGGTCGTTTACCCTAATATCAGCTCACTGGAGTCAGACACATCTACAGTGCGTGTCAAGATTTAAAGCGCAACCCTCTGGATTACACTAAAGCAGACTCAGTTTTTTCCATCTGGATATTCCGTGAGCAGCTATAATTCAGGCATTGTTTGGAAACCTCTGTACATGGTTGCAAAATGGAAATGATCTAGATCCACATTTAACTTTTCGTAGCTTCTTCAGATTGATAGTTTTTGTCACCATCACAAATTACAAGGAGGTCCCTTGACTATTCAGTTACAGTCACCCAAAATGTGCTCAAGTTTTAGTGTCTAAGTAATTGATTTGCTGGGATAGAAGAGAATTAGTTAGTCTGTAAGATTAATAGAGTTTTGTGGGTTACAGCTGTTGCCATCCTATAAATGTGCAATTCAATAAACAAGATGATCATTGATGTTAGGGTGATGTCATTTTAAAGGATTGAAAGCTTAAAGTATGTATTCTGGATTCGTTCATGTGCATCCATACATTGTTCTGTTTTTTCATTAACAGTAACATGCACAAAAAACCCTTAATGCTGTGCAAAAATGACTTTATGGAGATTAATGTTTAGTTGTTCAATGTTCTTGATCACATATTTTCCTGGGAAACCAGGACTGAGTGTCAGTGAAGCATCTATTTCCATTAACTGTAATGGTTTGGCCAATATGATCTGTTGTTCATAAGACATCCATCATGGAGCAGAACCAGATCTGGAGCAGTTGGTCCTGGCTGCAATGCAATGAAAAGCACATGTCCCATTAATGTGAAGGGAAACCCAGAAAAGTGCTTATTTCTCATATCGGGGGAGCCTTTTTAAAGGAGGCCTTTCAAATTCAAAGTGGATATTTTAACCGTGCCGTGCAACAAACCGGTCACATCTCCAGGGATAGATGTGCACATTACCCTCCATATTATATTCATTACTTTTGTCATTAATGTCTCAGTAATTGTGACTGTATTTGGAAAATGATTGCCACAAAAATGTGAAAGTGATAAACTATATCAAATGTCCTTTGGTGAAGATGGTCCACATGGAAGTGCTTATCTGGGGTCTTAAATTGTTTGACTCTTTTCAGCGCAGTTTGCAGTCTGGTCAGACATGTGCATATTGAAGGCCTTTGATGACCTCATATGCTCATGATGTGAATAAATTGTGCTTTAATTATTATGAGGTCACATGAATAACCCATTCCACTTAGT
Organism: Megalops cyprinoides; assembly: GCF_013368585.1. Lineage (NCBI taxonomy): Eukaryota > Metazoa > Chordata > Actinopteri > Elopiformes > Megalopidae > Megalops > Megalops cyprinoides. The sequence continues at coordinate 49,891,115 of NC_050584.1, read as the reverse complement.
ATCTCTTTTTGAAACAGTCAACATGTAGAAACATACTGGCTATGTCCCAAACAAAAGGACTCCGCCTGCTGCCTTTGTTTACAAGCGACATTCTGATAAGGCAGGACTAATAAAGCAACTAATGTAGAAAGAAACAAATTTGGAATACTCAGGAAAGTCAGGACAACATCATCAGTCAAGTTTGGTGTATAATTGTTTAATGAAGAACACACAGTGGCAAGTGTAAAGAAAGGCTATCTAGCTGGCTACCAGGGTTCCTGGTTTAACCCAGCTAGAGGGCTAGATTGTTGGCAGTTCAGAATTAATTAGCTACCTAGCTAGTGAGGTTAACTACACTTATTTAGTTAGTTCATCACCAACTCAGCAATGTAATAACATCTTAAGTCTTTATTGAAATATGCAGATTAGCATTAGCATAATAAATATATAAAATTCTATATACCACCCAAACCAAATTCTGAGTTTGCTTTTCCTTTCTGTTATTCTTCTCAAAGAGGAAATGGAACAATGACAACAAACTTTGTATAAATTACAAGCATGCGTTGGTTGTATCCTTCAAATTTGCTTTAATTTAAACATCTCAAATGGGCAATTTCGATGTGACCTCACATTTGAAATGCGACTTGGCGGATGCCTAAAATGCTGCCTCAGAAAGATGCCCTTTTTTCTGAAAAAGGTGCAACCATTGTGATTTCCTAAAGGTCAGGTCAAAGGCCATGATGACCTCATTTGTACAAGTTAACTTCAGTAAAGTTGTGGACTCTAGAAGTAGGGGTAGAACACTTACACTTTAGTCATAAGTGCATCGTGGTATTATACTATAGACATAAAAAGGATTCACTTTAGATTTACCTCTCTCACCATGTGTCAGAGTCAGCAAATTGTGTTTTCTATTTTATTTGATTTTCTAAATGAATTGAATTCCGAGAAACCTTCACAGAAGGAAACCAGTCTGTTTTTACAATTGTTTTTAATGTTGCCATCTCATACACCAAGCATGGCAAATGGTGAGACCTCTACATTTTTAAAAAGAATCTCTTGGGTTACTGCCTCTTTTGAACTAGATAACTGTAGGGTATAGATGAGGTGGATAACCTTTCCTTGCCACTCCAAAGAGTACTGAGGGTCAGTCAGACTCTGCAGCAAAGTCTCAGATTCCGTAAACTGAAAAGGACTTTATGAACTTTGCTCGATTTGTCTCTCTCCTGCAGTGCCATTAGCCTGTGAGCCTCACCATCAAATAGAACATTTACTCAATCCAGATGGATTTTTTCATCAAAGCCACATTTCATTTATGACATTGTATATTTTCCTATGAGCAATATAAATGTGTAACATTTGAGATGGGCATGTCTACTAAGGTCATTCCTTTATTCGCACTCTGTTGCTTGCTGGGATAACTGCACATAGTGATCCTTGTGTTACAAGATCTTTGAGCATAAAGCTGTGGTAAATCCCAGTCTTTTTCTAAAGTACTGAGCATAAAGTGCAAGAATAAACTATGCATTTACAAACTAAGGCACTGTTCATGTCTGTTTTAGTGACTATTAATTAGACATGGGAAACAATACAGACATTTGTGTCCAGGACTTTCTCCTGTGAAGCCACACATGGCTTGGAGTCATTGTTTCACCCTAGTAGATCCCATATCATATGGAAGGACAGCACCAGCCTACATATGCAGGGAGCTAGCAGGGCCCCTAGGCCTCCAGCAGTGATCAGGTGAGCTTCCTGGATCCAATGAGTCCCCTGAAGAAAAGGGCTTTGCAGGAGATTTTTAGTCCATGGTGTGCTGTTGGTATTGGATTTGAAATCAACCTGTCAGTGAAGCCTGTGAAAATGCTTTCAGAGCATTTTAATGTGAAACAGCTCCCCACTGAGTTCACTAGACCCACTTCACCCCCCCCCCATGCAACACAGAACCTACAGTACCTCATTCCCCATCAGACACCACAGTGGAAATCGGTATTAATGCTTTATGTTTCCCACAAATATATACTCATAGTGTGTACTGCTTGTATGTATGATTTTACTGCCAAATGAATTTCAAGTTCAAATTCACCAGACACTTAGGTATCATGTTCTTTTCCTGTGTGTCCTTTCCAGTTCTGTTCTATGGTGTTGTGCAGCCAGTCCTGAAATACGCAATTTGTGAGCTAATTCAGTGTGATTTGCTGATTGCATATATATCTTCCCAAAAAGGTGTGGTTTCTTAGTGTCTAGAGATTTCTGAGTCTTCCCTGTGAAGGTGCTCACAGACAAAACTTTACTGTTTCATCCTCAGGTCAGAACCACATGTGCTAAAACCTACCTTTTCAAATGATGAAGAAGAAAATCTCCCCCAATGGCATTGACCTTTCATCCCCAAAAAAGTTATCTTAAATCTGAGTTTCTGGAAGCCCAAGTACAGCTACAAGGTCATAGGTGTAACCCTTAGCCAGCTGCTGTGGAAGGATCATTTGACACATTATACATGAGTTCACACCCTAAGGGAACAATGCACCATGACCTGAGAACAGGAAGCAGTGTGCAAAAATGGATCTTTGACCCACATCTTACAGCCCCCCACCCATCCACACTAAAAAAGTATAAACCTAGGCAGCAGGAAATAGGAGATTCATTCATTCTTCTTGTGGTTTTTTTAAAGCTGAGTGAGAACACATTGATGAGCCGCAGACCCAACGATAGTAGAAATGGGGTGGTGAACAGTAGAAGTTTGCTCTGTGTCTTACCTTCTTCTCTTGCTCTCACCTGTCTTACCCCATTTCTCGTGCTCTCCATGCAGGGTGATCCAGGGCCTGAGGGCCCTCGTGGACTACCGGGCATAGTGGGACCTCAGGTATGGTGAGCTTTGTCAGATCATCCTTCCCAGTATGTCTTTGTCAGTCTTTTTCCTCCCTCCAGATGGTGTACTTAAAGGCCTCCATTTCTCTCATTGGCAGGGCCTGACAGGAGGTGCAGGGCAGCCTGGATTGAAAGGTGATAAGGTGATCTAAATATTTCTATTATTGCAGTGATTGCTGTAGATCAGTGGGTGGATGAGTGGAATGGGCTGAAGAAGGGGAATAGCTGCTTGATAAACAGTGTATGGCCTTGAGCCCTGAAGTCTAGTCTGCCAGATGCCATTGGATGCTGTACAGCACTTTGGATAACACTTTGTAAATATAAAAAGGCACTGAGAGAAAATTCCATATGCTGTGGTTTGGTTCTTTTGAAAAGCTTGTTGACTACCTTGATGGCTCCTTTATCCCGTACCATGTAGCATTAATCATGGATGTAAAACCTGGTTCTCCAGCTTAATGTGATACATAGGCAGCATTTATGTGGCTAATCACTGTACTTGCCTGTTGGCTTTGACTGATGAACAGTGTTGTTGTCTCTATTATATATATATATATCTGTGTAATGTTGGCAATTTAGGGTGACCCTGGATTAATGGGCGAGCCAGGAGAGTACGGTTTCCAAGGTGACAAGGTAGGAGTACATTTACTCTACTGTCTCCTCCTCATCCTGAAATTGATTATTCACTGGGAAACACATGCTTCCCATTAACTGCGTCTGCCTAGTAAATGTTTAGCTTTGTCTGAAATACAGTATTCTCAGCCAAAGTTTGTCTACCTAAATAAAATATGACTCTCCTCCCACACAGCCAGCAATGTCTGTGTTCTGTTGGAAATTGAACCTAGTACAGCACTGAGAGCAAAGGTGTTACGGTTACTGCAGCATCCGTCTTCTCACTGAGTGGACTCAGGAAGGCATGGGGTCTTGTCAGAGAGGTGCCTTTTTTAATGAACCTCACCAAAGATGAGCAGAATGTTGCCGTGTCTATCGCACCGAGGAACATTTCCTCCATTCAGCTAAGGAACCGACTTGGCAGCGAATCCTACCGAAAACAAACAGTGAGCAAGGCCCAGCACCGTCAGGGGCCTGACATGCAGACTAAACAAGCTATAAACACCCCCAGGTCTCTCCCATCAGCAGCACATGTGATCGGCTGCTGAATGTGTGGCACAGTGGGGGAGGGAGAGAGGTACAAGTCACCGTGTCTTGTGTTTGCCCCCAGGGAACGGCTGGCTTGCCAGGACCGCCGGGAATACGAGGAAAACCAGGACCACCTGTACGTCAGAGCTTTAATTTGTCTTCTTATTGTCACGCCTCTTTACGGCGTGACCCTAGCAAGCATGCATTTGACTTTGCCACCTTTTTGTAATTAACATCTATTGGGAACACCTGGATATTCTTTAACCTATTCCTTGCAAGGGTAAAATGTGAAAGCCAAGCTCAAGAGTGTGTTGCCTTCGTTTGTTCTTTGTAAGGTACAGCCAAAGCAATTGCACGATACCAGCTCCATGTATACACTGTGAAGTGTGGTTACCAATTGATTGTAAACCAAATAAAAAAGTTGACTTTCTTAGTTTACAGCATAGGAGAGATGCATGCATCTGTGTAGTTTTTGCATACAGCAGTTTCTCAGTGCCTGCAGCCCAGGGTGGCACCAGAGTGCTTCACGTGGTTCCTGTCTGGACAGGTGTTTGTTATGTGTCTGTCTTATTTATTCAGGTCAAGCATTTTTGAACCTGCTTGAACTGTATTTCCAGAAACTGTAGCGTCACATCAGCACGGTGTGACTGCGTGTACTTGATAGAGAACTACCCACAAGGTGCATCCTGACATAGCTGGCAGCTGAAAAAGGAAGAGCTGCTGACAATTTTCTGGAAAGCGCAGCAGTGAGCATGATGCTTTGAGCTGGGTGTGGACAAGCCTTGAGCTGATCTGCGCTGGCAGTGTGTCACATGCCTGCCAGTGATGTTTCTAATCACGCATTTGTTTTCTCTCCCTCTCTTTTCCTGTCTGAAAGGGGAAAGTGGGTGAGGTGGGACCACAGGGGCCTCCTGGCCCACCAGGCCCAGAGGTGAGAGTACTGCTCTGTTTACATGTTTACCCCCTGAGAAGAGGGAGGTTCTGTTTGTGCATTATTTACAACTGTGTTTTAACTATGTTATGAGCGGACTGGTTTATCAGTATTCAGACACTAATAATATTAGGGTCACTTTTACATAAAGAATTGGACATCTAAAATGGGCCTTTGTAACTACGGATCTTCATGGTAAAAAGGCTGTGTTTTTAATAAATATGCTGATGTCTACTGAGTTAAAGCACCATTTTATCACATTACTGTAATATAATGTTTTGTTACTTAGAGAAGAAAGGCTACTTCATGTTTGTGCATTCAAAAATTATGTAATCTAGTATAATGAGAATTCAAATATTTTTGGTTATTTTGTCCTTTGCAAACACATTGCTTCAATTCATCCTTTAAGGTCATCGTAATTATGTAACATAGTGTGGTTTGGCCTCAAAATATCCACCAGATGGTGCTATGTGTTACAAGTGAAACAAAAGTTTGTCCTTGCTGCACTTGGTCACTGGTTGTAAAATCTTCATTGTGGGTACAAATGTAAATATATACACTGGTGGCAAACAGAGACACCTGCTTTGATAGCTGTCATTATAAAATAGCTGTTGCTTAAACAGTTTTGAAAATCCATGGTGCTGAGAGTTTTAGCAAATTGTCCTAACCAGCAGCTGATCGATACCTGGATTACCAGCGATTAAAGTGGTAATGTAATAATGTAATAAACTGGTTACAAAGTCCAGAAACTGGCAGACTGTCAGTGGTTAGCATCAGTGACTCCTGCATATCATTACAATTCAGTTTACACCTTAGGATAACAAGTGTCCTAAGTTCTTCATGGCTAACTCCTCTTCCCAGAGTGAAGAGTTGAGCATCTGTTTAAGCCAAAGAAGTGACACAGCCAGCAGCAGTTGTGTGGAGAATCTGGCCAATACAACACTCACAAAAACAAAGAGAAGGAGCAAGCCTACAAAAACAAAAAAAATTGCTGACATGAAATTAACTCAGTTATTGTCAAATTGGTCATTTGAAATACATAGATTATTAAGACATGTAACTTAAACAATTAAATCACTAACAGTTAAACAATCAACAATTTTGGGGGACAGGTGAAGGTTCTCCTTCACAAGTTGCACCTTAAGCAAGCTACACTAGTAAAGTCAGCAACAGTGTTATTTAATAGTGTTATTTAACAACATTATTAGCTAGCGGTAATGGTCTCAGAATCAAAAGTAGACAGCTGATATTTGACATTCCAAAAAATGCATGTGTATTCACTAGAGTGAATTGGACATTATGATATTTGAAGTTATGGCCAGTATGATTTTCATAATCTTGTTTTCCAAAAAGTGCTATAACAATTTTAAGTATGTGTGTGATCTGCAATAAGTTGTGTTGAAGACAAAGAAATGCTTCTGCTACTGTTTACTGCCACATGTGACCAACAGTGGGGAGATCAAATTGTGTCATAATCTCTTCTTCTGATATGTTCTGTCATAACACAGTGAGGGAGTGTAGAAGGTGCTACCGTTGGGGTGATGTATGTGAGTTGCTTATATATTGGATTGAGAATTGATGAAAGAATGGACAACTGGAGGAAAGATAATGCCTTTCTGTAAGCCTTAATGGGCATTTGTTTGGATCCAGTTTGGTGGAACAAACTTAGTCAGTCTTTGGATTGTTTTGTGGGGAAGAACTTGAACCAGATTTTATTACACAGGATATATCAAATGTAACAAGATGTGCTCCTTAGAGTAGACTATGTGAACTGTATTGGCATAGTACAGAGCTGCTTTCATGAAGTTGAAGCGTGCAGTGATTTAATGAGCATATTAATTTATTTCAGCATAGGTATAAAACAGAGTTTTGCTGAAGTACTTTAGAAGTGCACTTTTAGGGGTGCCTCTCTAGCAAGATTTAGAATGTGTCACTCCTTGTTTTGTTGCCTATAACATGAAGAACATGTTGGGCTGAGTGGTACTAAATACGCTTGGCCTTCTGGCTCAGTCTTGTACAGTCAGCTGCCCAGCGTCAGTGGGTTTTGATCGTGTCTCTTGGTTTAATTCTCGTTGAAAAGCAGACATGTGCATCTCAGATGCAGTGCACTTGAAGCAGCCATTGTTATAGCAGAGGGGGGGGATGTTGCTGGCAGCTCAACTGGGAGGGATAAATAAAGAGAAGCTCATTGTATCCCACAGCTGTGTAATGAGGAAAATTTAAAAGTGGTCACATTCACAGGCTTGAAATTTTGCCATGTAGCCGTATTAGTTTCACAAAGTTACCTGCTGATGTAGTAAATTCACCCTCTAACAGGGCATTTTGTCAGCAGGCATAATCACTGGACTGATGTCTGGTTTTAATATTGAGGCAAAAGTATGTACAAATATCTGAACTTACCTTAATTGAGATGCTTTAAGTGTGACGGAATTCACTGGTGTGATGCATGTACTGCCTGTGCTTTATTTTCCACTCCTACAAGAGCTACTGCAATTTGTGCATATCACAAAGATTTTTATAAAGATGTGCCACCTAGTGGCATTCCCTTTGTATTACAATAAGTGATTTTTCAGATGAAATTATTTTATATACTTGTGTACTCATTCTGACGGTTAGATTGGTACAGTTCCTGTTTGTATGTGCAGGCTGATTTCTCTGTTTACTTTTTGCTAACATTTTGGTTTCTGTTACTTTTCACATTTCTTACTTAAAAGGTCCATGCATTTGAATGAAGCATTATACAGTATATCTTCAGGATTCACCTGATTATAATGTCTCTGCTCTAAGCTTGAGGTGCCTCTGTCACTGCCTCCTACTTTTGATGTACGAGTGAAAGATTCAGTTGTGGCAGGTGTTTCTGACAGACTGCATCACTGCATGTCTCTCTCACATCAGGTTCCTATAAGGGAGCTATGTTCTAGAACCCTTGATTTATTGGAATTCCCTACGTAAGCCATAAAAGAATGACTATGGGTGCAAATGCAGCCTTTTCCCAAGTGTTTGGCATTGAAAATATTATTTACAGGCTTGGACTTACCAGGTCATCCCCCAGACAACAATGTCAGTAGAGCGCACACCAGTGGTCACTGCTGAGACAAAACATTTCGCCTGTTTTGATGCCTTTGAAACGTTGACATTCTCAAATCTTCTCAGGGTTTCCCCGGAGATATTGGTGCTCCAGGTCCCAATGGCCCGCCAGGTCCGAAGGTAGAGCAAGAACATTGATTTTCCCTAACAGCATTATTCAGGCATATACTTCAAATCTACTGTGCACTCAGCTGTATTTTCTGAGAACTCTGACCTTGCTACGTGTTAAAAGAGTTTGACAAATATTTGACTTCTTTACATTTATTTTGATGCTGTCATAGTCTTCTGTACTACATATATCCTCAACAGTCCTCTGTTGCTGTGTTCTAGCTGTTTATGTTTTTGTGTTTTAGGGTATTCAAGGTGCCAGAGGGCCACAGGGGCCTCCAGGTCCAAAAGGAATAGAGGTAGAGTTTCATTATTATTCACTTTTTTCTCTAACATTTACAATTATAAAACCCCTGTATAAGCACATATCTAACTACTCAGTCAGAGGGTGGGGTGTGGAACATTCACTAAAGGAAAAGCACAATTCCTTTACTGGTTTATAGAGGATTTACAGTCAGCCAATAAATATAGCTTTGCTCGCCTGTCGACAGGGTATGTTCCACTCAGTGAAGTCATTATTTCTTGGGTGCTAGTAAAAACAATGAATGAATGAGCTGAATTTGCCAGGAGTGAAATGAATGGAAGCCTTGGCAGCTCCTGCACACACCTTTCCATTGTGGTAGTGTTACATGATCCTGGCACCTCTTCGTGCAGACCTGTGCCCAAACTGGAACATTCCTGTGGGCTGCTGAAAGAAAGGCAGACCCTATGCCAGAAAGTGCAAGAGACAAAAGCTGTGCAGTGGCCACAGAATTTTTCCTGGGGAGTTGCTGGTTCATTGTGTATGCTGTATTCTTTCAAGGCAGCATAAACTGAGGGTGTCCGCATTGTCAAAAAGTATCAAAAGATAATGTGGAGAGAGTGACGCCTTGCTTTCTATCCATCTCACACTGCCAATTCATGTTTTGAAACTGTTTGCTCCTGTGACTCTCAAAAGGTCTAGGAGGACTTACTGAGGGGGCAGCACGGTGCGCAAACTGAAAAACAGCTGTATTTATATTTTCAAGTGTGCTCTCCTTAAAGCTATGTGATGTGTTGTGGAAACATGTGATGTTGTTTGCTGTGCCCAAAAAAGCTATGCTGTGGACTGCTTTGTGTACAGTCATGTTTGTGTCTGTTTTCAGGGTGATGAAGGTCCACTCGGCCCACCTGGCAGTCCCGGGCCCACCGTAAGTGTCTTCAGTTCGATGTCCTCATCTTCAAATACTTTTCACATTTATACCCCCCGGGTGGTCTCACAAGTGCAACATGGAATTTGGTTTCTCATGTGTGCATAGTGGTCAGGTGTGTCTCTGAGTTCCTGGAAACAGGGAAGTTGTGTCATGCTGAAACATGCTGATATAAACAGCTGTTATAAGCATTTCCTTTCTTGCTGAAAGAGAAAAAAAACCCCAGAAGAAAGTGGCCTATTTAAAACAGATTGGAAACAAATGAATGAAAATACCAAGATGATCTGATTTATAATGATGGATGTATACCTGAGTGTATCTGAAGAGGATTAGTCTTGCATCGCACTCTCTATACATTGGTATATATCTCAATATTGTGTGGACTTTATTGCCACCAGTTTTATTCAGGAATAAAATTAATTATCTATGAACAATATGACTTTGATCAGGGTAATGCTATTAGGGTTATACACTATAACATCTTTACACAATTCAAAATTCATTGTACATTTTTATGTCACATAATGTATTTCTTTATATCAGACGATCAGAGGTATAAATACATATGGATGGCACTGTACATGTGAATTGATATGTGTGGATGTGTGTTGTTTTGCCTCAGGGAAGGGCAGGAAGAAAAGGTTACATCGGGGAGCCTGGACCAGAAGGACTGAAGGTAGTAGTCAGTTATATTTTTATTCATAGATTCAAAATGTAAAGAGCCAGTCATGATCTGCCTGAATTGGGTAATAGGTCTGTACTATATAAGCAACCTCTGTGAAATGATTGAAGGCATGGGTTTTATTGAAGGTAAAAATCTGGGTGCATCCTCTAAACACGTTATTAGTTTATTTGTAAAGTGTTACTGAATCTATATGAAGCTGAGCAAAACTTTTGTGATAGATATACCCAATATGGCTCTTTCTGGACATTGTTCAGGCTGTAGTATAAGTATGTCACTAAAGGAAGTCAGAGGTCATCTCTTCAGTGAAAGAGAAGACATCATAAGACACACAGTTGTTCACAAAGTTTCCAGCAAAGGGAAAGGTTTTGCAAGGAATTAAAACCTTACCACTTTAATTACTTTTCAGTAACAAACAGCAAAATTTTTGAGTAGTTGCTTAAGTTTTTATTACCTAAAATTATCCTTTGTACCTACCACAAGCAGCTGCTCTCATCATTCCGAAATATGTGTTGAGATTTTATTGAAGTGAATTACAGCTTGTGTTTTTTATCAATGCTAATTTCCAATGTTTTCTGAATGAGACATGCTAGTTAAAGGGTGGTCGATAGAGTAATAAATTTGTATAATGGCTCATTAAGGCAGTGTAGGAATTCTCCTGAGGCTGTCATTACAGATAATAGCATCAGAAGCATTTTAGATCTTTTTATAAAAACTGTACCACATGTTTTTTTTTTTCATTTGTTTATTTGAAAGTCTTCTCCAATGTTGGGTATGTGACTTCCTGACTTGAGCAGAAGTGAATCTAAAGAGTTTGTTTCTTTTTGATGTTTTAATTACAGGGGGAAACAGGGGATCCAGGAAACGCAGGAAAAAGTGGACCACAAGTGAGACTGGTTTGAACTGAGACTGCATGGCAAATAAGGGGCAATTTAACCTCATTAATTGATCTGCTGTGTCTCACTTAGCTTCCTGTCTAAGAGATATTGCTGTTCATTGACCCCTGTCATCCTGAGTCATGTTTTTTACTTGATTTCCTTGAGAGTGTTGCAGTTTCTTTAAGTGGGGGATATTGCAGTGTGAGGACAGTGTCAGCCTCTTTATGTTATATTGGGTTACTGACCCAATGCATGTTACCAGCTATTTGGTGTCTGTGTATATTTTTTTAAGTGGAATGAATGACACAGAGTGGAGGAGTGGGAAAACATTGTGTGCAACTGACACATAAATAAATGTTGGTTCCCATGCAATGGTGACACTGTATGAAGGTTTTATGATGGATAGCTACATCTGCACTGTTTGGGTGGAACTGTTCTAATTACTGAAATGGCACAACCATCCATTTGTTCCAAATGAGCAATGTACCATTTCTTTTCCATAGGAGTGCTCATTGTGTGAAATTAAATCTCTGCCATGGCAAATAGTACTGTACCAAATATGGCTTAATTTCACGCAGCATATGCACAGATGTGTGGCAGACGTTGTTGCCTAATGCACTGTTGTTGCCTGAAGGTCAAAATGTGTTGTGCATATAGTGTGTGTGTTTTATGTGTTAAAGCCATCATTTGCTCATCATTCATCTGTTTGTATATTACCCTTTCAGCACTCTCTGAATTATAGATCTTCTGCTCCTTCTGCAAGCACAACGAATTATTGTATTCCAGGGGCTGCTTCTCCTTGTTAGATTATCTTTTAGAATATCTATACCGAATGAGGCAGATTGATTTATTACCTTACTTGGTCAAAGAGGTTGCTTGCTACATTTGTTATCTCTCTTTAATAGGAAATACATTTCTTTTTTGTTGGCCTGGTATAAGTGGTTTTGTTTGGCCTAGTGTTTTTTTTTCGTTACAAATTAGTTAAAAACCTAATATGCAGAAAATATTCAGCTTTATGATGACTTTCTGAAATCTTACTGCATTTACAACTTTCCTACAGAAAGTATCCACACTAACAACTACATAGCAAAACATTCAACTTCAGTTCAAATACAACTGGAAGAAGCAGACCTACAAACTGTAGTGTTCCTTACTCACTGACACTCTGACTGGCTTTGCTAACAAACCAGCAGATACTTTTCAGCAAAGTATTTGTAGCAAAAATAGTTCTTTTTCAAGAAGATTTAGCCGCATACTATTAAATCTATTGTTTGTGTTCTTTGGAACATAACAACAGAGTTGCAGGTGCATGGAGCATCACAGTCAGGGCTGTATATTAATTGTTTGAAAAAAGGAAAAGTAGATGTATGAAAAAGTACATGCAGTTGCCCCAATTTCAGTTCCAGTAAAAACAATTGAAAGAGAAGACAGAAGGCAGTTATTTCCCTGTAGTGATGGGGTGTGGTTTGATGGCTGTTTTTTTGTTTGGCCAAACTATTCAGGTTAGATTGGACTCTTTGGTGCTTATTCTGTATGCTAGAGTATGTCTAGTATAGACATATAGTATAGTCTACTATATATAATAGTATGTCTAAGGGCGGTGTCTACTGCCTTGTTTGATGTTATCATTAATGTTTTTTTTTTTCTGATGTTAAAGGTGATGTTGGGTTGTCATCATGGTATTCATGTATACATTGATATAATTCAGAGGACAAGGCACAGGCACAGAGGTTCATAAGGCACAGGAGGTGGTCACTTGATTCTGGTCGTAATTAGCATCTTAAAAATATGCTGCTTGGTTACCACCCTTGAAACTACAGCAGCAAAAGTTATATCACATGGTCATCATATGGATATGGTTTATAGTTTTGAATATTGAGGTCTGTGGTTTGATCCTATGATAACACGAGTTAACTATATTGTTAACCCTGGATTTAAGTGTGAGAAGGTTCTGAATCAGGTGCGAGTTAGTCTTAAACATCTATTCCCTAATTTGGTGAGGGTTTGAATATGGGTGTCTGTGGCATGGAGACTGTTAAAAAGACTGGACACAATCTAGGGCTTTATAATGGTATAGTGTTTCTTTAAACACTTTCTTTTTGTGCTTTATGTATTTATTCTTAGTTGACATGCCTCTACTCTGAAACGGACTGAAGTTATAATGTCATACAGGGTTACTCTACAGGTTCACGTTGACGTATGACAATGACAGAGCGTATGGCTCTGTCATTGTGTGGCAACTTACAGTATATTTCAAGGATTTCGTATTAATTTTTAGCAAAGCATGTAGATGGGTTTGAGGACCTTGTGTCAGGCAGAGCTCAATATACAATTTGTATATCGGCGTTTGTTGTTTATTCATTTAAGAGATTGGTTAATGGGCTACAGTCTATATGTATACGTGGCGGGTTGTGTTTGATTTCGCCTAAATATGCTTTATTCATCAAAAATGGGTCAAGTATGTCAGGCCTGGCTGTGTTGATGTGGGTTGTGACTCTATATTGTACTGTCAGTTTGACTAAATTAGTTTCTTGTCATATAGACCTGCCTGTAGAATTCATCCTGTTTCTGTGCCATGTTTGTGCCAAATGGGTTTTGAGGGGTGGTTCCTATGGATGTCAGTTCATGTTGGTAGCAGAGGAAATTAAATTTTTCATGATTTGCAAAGCAGACTCTGATCTTGGATGTCATTGACATAGATTGTTCTTCTCAGGGTATGGGCTGAAGCCTTCATACAGTTGGTCATTACTGGGAAATCACAGGCGCTTTGGAATAGGAAGACAAAGAGGAGGTGCTTGTATGGGATCCATAGGTCTGTGTTTTATGTAGGTTTTATAGGGAACTGTAAGATGAATGAGATCAGAGATTTACAGTAGGTCAGATGAGGTGAAACTCTTCATTGCATTGTATGGGAAAATGGATGGCGAGATGTCTGCGTTATGTCTTAGCTATGGTACGTGTCTTTCTGTGTCTGAGGTATGTATTGTGAGCCAGATGAAATCTTGCCCTAAATCCCATTGCTGGCAATAATACTTAAGAAATTATGTGGTATACATGGAGCTGTAAAGAGACATGCAAGTGGATACCGTGATCCTTATCCAATATGGTTTTGGGAAACAGGATTTAGTTTTCCTTTTATGTTTCACACTCCAGATGAAGATTCAGGAGGAGAATTTTCAGACAATCCCTACACAGTTAGATCCTAGACAAACTGGTCCCATACACGACTATAAAAATCCCATGCACTACTTCCTTTCTGCATCATCTGTTCATGGAATCCCTCATCCATCCCATCTCCCCCCATTACTCAGCTGAGTATAGTCCTGTTCAGTCTGCCAGTCAGGAATCACTAGGGAGAACTTTTATGGCCATTTCATCTTAAACACATTTCAGAAAACCAGCACTTGGCTTTAAAATATTCATTCACCCTTTTGAAATGGTAAATAAAACAATATTATTGGCCCTAAACTACTATTTCGTGGATGAAAACAAGTGGGAGAGTGTGCCCCAAATTTATTTTGTCCAGAAATGTGGCATAGTGTAATGTAATGCTCAAACCATATCCATCAGCAAGATTTTTAGAATATTGTTTGATATTTCACAGGCAATATGTGGCAACTAATAAACTATAGAGTGTTCTCTTTACTGAGGGAACAGCTTCAAAACTGTAGAAACTCCAGCTGTTGAATGTAATGTGAACAGATTTTTTTAAGTTTGAGAAGTACAGTGTCCTTCAGAATAACTACCCACTGTGTTATTACAAGCTGGATTTGTTTCTTTATGTTGATAAATTTCTACTTGAGTGAATATTAACTTGTTACTGACAATATATGTAGCTGTAGTATATATAGTATATGTACATATATAAAAACCAAAGCAATCCCTGTGTCTTTCCCAAAGAAATACCCATAAAGGCCAGTGAGTTAATCCAGGTGCAGGGGTTTTCCAAGGTTTGGGTATCAGGTAAAATACCATGCAGATATCAGGAGGAGTAATCCTGTGTAAACAGGGTTATTGATAACTTTACACTTGTGTGGAGAGGACTATATACGTGCACCAAATGTCTTCACTTCAGGGAAACCCTGAAGTTTTTCCCTGATAACATTAACACCAGTGAATGGATTCAAAACAAACCCGACAAAACAATTACCTGTGCAAAACAAAATTTCTGTGCATTTGTTCAACAAACTGCTCAAATGCATATCTCAAAATATCATGTTTAACTAAACCAAAGGACATTCCTTGTGGGGATTATTGGGT
Source organism: Megalops cyprinoides (assembly GCF_013368585.1). NCBI lineage: Eukaryota > Metazoa > Chordata > Actinopteri > Elopiformes > Megalopidae > Megalops > Megalops cyprinoides. The sequence goes on along the minus strand of NC_050584.1, from coordinate 49,876,019 downwards.
TTAACTGGTGGTTATTTCCTATCTGAAAAGCAGATATATACAGAGCATAAATGAAAGAATTTTAGCACTAGTAGCACTGGGACATTTAACACTTTTAGCACCAGCATATTATTACTGGTATGCCATTTTTTTTATTTAACATATGCACCTAATCAACAAATAAAAGTTTTGAGCTCTCTGAAAATGGTAAGTATTTAACAGTTAAGCCAAGGGCAAGTTTGATTTGATGGACTAGGCATGCACCAAGAACATGTTTCAAAAATATCTGTTATGTCCTGTTATGTCCACCCAACCTATGTTATGCAGAGAGCCATTCCAGGTATCCCACATGTAGACTCCAAAAGATACTTTCCACTGATTTAAATCCCCTTTTTTGGACTGTACCATGGTATTTGCATGGTACACATTAGAGTCTACGAAACATGTTTCTGTTGCGTACAATCACACACATGTGAAGGATTAAATAGTTACCACAGGCTGTACAGCCCTTTGAAGCTAAGGAGAAGCCGCAGGCTTGTGTAAAAGGGGATCTGTACCATATGGAGAGCTAATGAATGCCATTACATCACTTTCCAAATAAATAAGATAAAGATTGACTGAAAGACTCTGTCTATGGCCCCAGGTTACTGAGGGGTCAGAATAGATGGCTGGTTTTTCCAAATGTGCTCTGTTCCTAAATCTCTAAAACACTTAAAAGGACATTGTAATATATAACTCAACTCTTCACAATCTGATTCTGTACATTAAAGTGATGTTCTATGTGTTTTAAAACTATTACCTATGGATTGTAATTGATCCACACATTGGCATTAAGCAGATAAGGTACGGTATGTTGACAAGATTTGTTTTCTTCTCATTGGCACAGATTATTTTGGTTTATCCTATTGCTGTAATGAAAAGTAAAAGAACACTGATGAAGTATACTGCCATAGAAACCCATATTTCATAAATTTACACCTTTTAGGAATGCTTTGAAGTCATGTTCACCTGTGTGAGTGTGTGTTCTTGTTTTTTGTGTGTATGTGTATAGTGAGATAGAAAGAGAATGAGTGAGAGAAAGTGTTAGCGACATGCCTTAACTAATGATGTATTTGATCGACTATAGAAAACAGACCACCAAATCACGCTGTCAATGACAAAACCCTTGATAAAGGCAAAATAATGATGGAGAGTCCCACAGCACACCCCAAGGAAGGGATTATCTCTTTGAGCTGTAATGTATATTTCTGTACTTCCAGACATCTCCTCTGAGAAGACACTTTATGTCCATGTTTCATTACATAGATACAGGAACAATGCTTGTGCAAAGCATACGTGATATTACTTACACAAACCTGTTCCCAGTACACTTCATAATTAGTGCAGTAAATGACCATATTGTCATAACTTTGCATCTTCAAATTTTGAGAAGTAGTACATTTATTTATTTGTTTGCAAATGTAGTATTCTCTTGTTTGTGATTCAGCAGTACCGAAATTTGGCTTAAAATTGTTTCGTGTTGAAATTTTCAATTATATCCTTATATTTGGAATTATCATTCCACTTGGAAATAGAATTTTCTCACATAGGTTGGAATATGCATGTTCAGATACATTGGCAGCCTTCGGTGAGTCACAAAAGTGTGCGTTCATAACTTCAAAGCTTCGAAACGTACTTTCATTACCTTGTATACAACAGCAATCATCACACCTGTGCCATTCTTAACTGTTTTGCATTTGTCTCATCATTCACTTAAGTAGCTCTCAAGAAGCCCAAAAAGTGAGGATGGGTGAGAGAAGGAGTTGTAGGTGTGTATTCACGTTATCTTAAACTTGTTTTGAAGATATCGTCACTGTTCAGTGTGTCAGACTGATGGTACAGCACCATTTTGCCATTGCGCCAATGACAGGTGTTACATATGTTGTGTTACAGCTTTTATCATAGTTGTAAACATACAGAGAGGAGAAGCAGGTGTTAGTTAAAATCACTGAGTACACACTATGAACATGGGGTGATTTTAACTGTACGGACAATTTGAACAATTACGAGTCTTGACAGTGCTATCTGTTGTGCTGAACAGCTGTGTTTTTTTCTAGATATCATCAATGATGAAAGTCCTGCAGCGCTGTCTGGCAAGTAGACGGTAGCCTGCACGGCAGGTTTAGCACTTCTATTTGTGACGTGTCCCAGATGTGGTCTCTGTCAAAGACAATGTATTGAGTGAGAAATTAAAAATAGAGAGGGACAAATAGAGAGGGATAACATATACCAATGAGTAATCACATTCGAAATGTCTGCAGAGTAGTTTCTTACCTTTTTCCACAGACATAGTTTTAGAAGCTCTTAATATGAGAGGAAACTGTCTGGGCTCTGGGTTTTGGAGTGAATGGTGAATTTTGAAATAAGTCTTTACTAGCCTCTTTTCCCTAGCATACACCAGAGCTTTGTATAAGCTTGCCGTGGTTATTGCTTTCTTCCTGGCATTTGGTCAAACCGCAGTGCTTAATTTTCCAGACATCCTATCTGGAAACAATTATCCTCTTTAGATTTATTCACATATTTACATTAGCCAGTGTGTTCTCTGTTATCATTCTTAAAACATATGCTAAGATCAGAGGGCTGTTATTTCACTCTTATAGTCGATGCCATTACCAGCAGAGATGGGATGTTGTACAGAAGTCCAGTTTTACATGGGGAACCTTAAAGTTGTAGCAGTAACATGAAATGCCTCATATCTCCCTCAAATTCTGCAATCAATTTTTGCCTGGTTTTCTATATGACATAGACCTTGTGGCTGGAAGAAATAGATGATTATTGTATTTTAAAGGGTCATATGATCAGAATTTTTTAAATGTGAAGTTTGAAATATGATTATTATCAATACTAATCTAACCAGTGTGAAAACATGCCTTCATAGCAATGAAAAACAGGTGAATGTGTCCACAAGGGAGGCAATGCCATTTTGCATACAAAGTGCTAAAAGAATGTGTTCATATTGTCCTGTGTCTTTTGACTATGAAGTTTTAAATATGTATGTATTTTAAATATGTATGAAGGTGTTGATGAACTCCAGGCTGCGGTCATCTCTGGATGTATTGTTTATCATTGATGACATAAATTCTGCAACACATAATTGGGGTCATGGCCTTAAAGTGGTGAATGTTCTCAGGATTTTTTGCATCATCTTCATGGAGCTTTGTATATGATGAGAAGTTGCCTTTGTCCATTGTGTTTGCACAGCATGATTTTATTCATCTTTAATCATTCAGATTTAAGCTGCCTCATTTCTTTCCAAGCTCAGCTGTCTGTGTGAACTCAATGTACAATTTGATTTGCTTTGCTTTGAGATGATCATTTCAAGTTTTTCTGAGAAAGTTTTACATTTTCCAAGCAGTGGGTTAGTCTGCAAAAAGCTAAAGCCTTACAAATTCCTTACTGTCCCCTCCCTATCTATAAGTTTTAATGTATTTTTCCCTTAAATTCATTTCTAATGAAAATCTGGGGGGAAAATAAATAATGAATTCAGATATCTTTCCTCTGCATTGATGTGATTCTTGACAATGCACTTTCTCTATTTCCAGGGGCCGGTGGGCCTAATTGGACCTGCTGGAGGGATTGGAGTTCCCGGTGAAAAGGTAGAGTCCTTCTCTCTCCCATTATGCTGTCAGGAGCAGCCACCCCAGGCTGTGAGCAGACAGCTGACGTCTCATAAATGCTCCCATTGACAGACCCCTGTAATTAGTCCCTTGTAAAACAGGGTGCTGGGTTTAGGTTCATGGCAGTGAATCTGAAGCAGCCATTCACTGCTTTACCTCTGAAAATAACAGCAGATACCTGGTTAACAAGTAACACTGAGTGAACCCAGGTACGGTTAGGGTCACAGGATGTGAATGAAATTTACATTGACAGCACACTGAAATTGTAATTGATGCAAATCCCAAACTCTACCTGACTGTGATAGTAATAATACTTTTGAGTGTGGCCAAGTTTATTCAGTGTCTTTAATTAAGGGATGCATATGCTGAAGTATACACTGAAGGAGAGTATTCCAAATGAGCTTGTGTGCCCTGAGCAGTTATCAAGTAAATGGAGGAATTTTCAATGCAAATTACTTTACTATAGTAAAGATAAGGAATAAACTTTTTATATATAAATGTTATGTATACTGTGAAGGTTACAATTTGTAAAATAAAATAAAATCACTTTCTACAGCTAATTTAAAGATGAGGAAATTAAATGTGTCCTTTGTGTATCTTCCCTTACTGGAACCAACCAGTAAGGAATCTCCAAAAAAGGGTCATTAGATACTATCAGTGTGTATTGTTGTTAGCTTACAAAAGCTTTTGAAGGACAGATAATATATTTGCATTATTGTGAAATTCTTATCACGCTTCCTTTCTTTTGTACCCAAAATGTATCATGTAACAGTGTGTGAGATGTGTGTGAACAAGGAATAGTGTCAGCGGAAGAGAAGCTGAAAGTCATGTACTTACAGAGGCAGCGGTTTTTAACGTCTTCTACATATATTAGAAAGGCAAAGCTGCGTGCTTGTATCATATGTAATCGCTGGAGTTAATGTATTGATTGCTGAGTGACATGACGCTGCCACTTCTCCCCCACTCACTCGCTGTCCTGCTTAGGATCAGACTTGTTTGGACACAAAATGTATCGCAGATGTACAACACCTACAGCTAGCCCCACCTCAGTCATCTGTCATCACTCCCTATACCTTGTCAGACTGTAAATTCCTTCCAGATTATATACTATATAAATGTAATCCAATTATGCGTTGTGATTTAACCTTGCCTTTCCAATACAGAACTCTGAAACTATTTCATAAACTTATCTGCTTTTTTGGCCCCACAGCTGTCAGTGGACTGAACCTGTGCTATCTTGAAAGCATCAGAAAGGATTAAAGCATTCAAGATGACTCGGTCAAAGACTAAAAGGCATCACTTAAAATGTATTGAGTTTTATGGCAAATGAGTTCAAAAGGATTAATGTTTATTGGGGACATGGAGGGCCGACCGCTTCTTTTGCAGCCATTCTGCTTATTGGTATTGGTTTTTCTGACTCTCCCTGATATCACAGCCTTTTAAATATAAAAAGGGCAACACTGATAAATATAGTTTTCTGTTCTTTGGTCTGCCTCTGTTCATCATGGCAATCTGTTTTCTGCAGGGAGACCGCGGTCCAGCAGGTCCTTTAGGTCCTCCTGGAGAGAAGGGGGCCAGGGTGAGTACATGGATGGATAAGGAGTTTTGTAGACAGCTAAAATGAAAAGTTTCTGTAGCATATCACCATAGTCCACTTCCTAATGCCACAACACAACTCATCAGTGACCTAACGTGTGTATATACTATTGATTCTGATCAAAGGGGGCCTCACATTATGATTGTCATCTTCTACAGTGAGAACCGTCAAAAATGCCACCCTTTTTAAATCCTTTTAGATTAATGTAAAAATAAAACAAGAAAAGAAGACATATGAACCAGGGGTACCCCTTCCCCTTGAAATCACTCAACAGGTGCAAAGGAATATGTACATTTGTTGGCCCCTGCACACATATGTACGTGTAGTGGTGATTCTCTGACTGGTTGGCAGTCTCTGGTCAGAATCTGTTAAGTACAGAGTGTTCAGTGCTCTTGTTTGGTTTTTCCAACTTCTTTCTTCATCATCATCTTCATAAATAAATGGAATTATAAACGGCAGAGTCAGGGTAGCTCCTATAGGCCATGGTCTTCTCAGGGTTCTCCTTGACTAATGTGGCTGTTGGAGGTTTGGCATCTGCCCAGAGGCTGCCCTCTGAACAGCATCACTGTTTGTAGCTCTTGTCCCTCACTTGGCTTTCTTGGCCAGTCTTAGAGATTATAGAAGGACTTAGGGTACCCTGCTACTTTTCAGCACAGCTGCGCTCGAAAGGCAACCTGGAGTGGCACTGATAGTGTTGAGGTGTGAGGTGGTACTGAACTTTCCCATGAATTAATCTGCTGTGGGGTGGAGTTAAATTTTATTTCATTTGACACAATAGCCACCATTTTGTCTCTCTTTTCCGAGTTATTGCTTGAATAAATTTCAAAACAACATAAAATAATATTGTGATATTTTATATTCTAATCAAGTAAGAGTCAAGAATCAAGTAACATGGAATGCACTTTGTGGAGTAAAACACTTGGTTAACACATGGTTATAGTGGTTATAATTTTTGCCTGTCTGAGAATTTTCTTAGAAACAGGTCCTGTTCACCTTTATGTGAACTCTGAAACCAGATAAAGAATTTAAAAAGGTCTTTTCTTTGTCTGCTATCGGTATGCTTTCGTGAAACTCTGCTTTTGAGTTTCACGAAAGCATAGTTCAAAGCTGAGTTCAAAGCTCTTCTGACAGCAGGCTTAGTGCTGTTCTTGTGTTCAGCATTCATAGAATATGCTCTGATAGTGATTCATGGGTTTTGACAAGAAGAAAAAACTCAGTTTGCCAGGTTAGAGAACACAGCTGTAGAGTCATAATTGCCTTAAGGGTTTTTTAGGTTGAACCTTGTTTGGGGGGCAGGATTGCTTGATATGGTCATTTTAAGGAATATTAAACAAAATTTGAAAATCATTTATCTCTGTTAGTACTCAACCTGTATTTGCCTATTGAGTTGAGTGAGTTCCAGTGGTAAAATCAGACCTTTTCAATGGTTCATTTAACTTAGGTATGTGGAAATTTGCTGTCCGGCAGTTGGACAGCCTGTGGTCAGTGACACGTTGTTTGTTCTGTACCGGTAGAGAACGTGTATCACTGATGATTTTTCATGTCTTCTGAAGTTACTGATTTACATGACAGGTCAAGTCACGTGTTTTGCATTTGCCCAGTAGACATCTTCTTAATATCATTTCCATGTAGGAGGCAGGACCTTTCAGCTTAGTCTGTGTTATATTTTTTTCTTGCACATCTGGTATAAAATAAAAGTTGGAACAATTTAAAATAAAAGCTCTGAAAGGAAGTTTAAAAAGAAGTGGTCTTGCTGCCTGAATGAGTGGGCTAATCATGGCTTTGGCTGTCCTGACATACTGTACCTTCACTGCACCCAGCAAATAACATCAAGATTTGTGTTTATAACAGCTACATTGTAGCTCCCGTAAGGTAAACTTTTTATATCCTCTTCATGGCACTTAGCTATTGTGTGCCAGTCAGAAAACTAACATTAGCATATTTGGCTAAATGCAGGTAGAACATATATTCAGATACTCATTTCCAATCACTTCCTGTTTTCTGTGTTGTTATCATGATAACAGTACAGGGCCCGTGGTCAAGTGGGTGGGAGGTGCTTCTTGTCAAACCCTGAGCACTCCCCGTCCTACCTTTGTAACCCTGCTAAGATGGCGCAATCCACCATGTGGACTTTCTTTGTTGTAGACGAATTTAGTGAAACAACAAGCTGCACAGAGCTCTACAGTGCTCTAGAGGAGCCCCCCCCAAATGTTTATGGTAGAGAGGATGATAATTCAGAGTATATTTTAACATACTGGCCCCTTTTTGTTTTTTCTTCATAATATCCTAACATGCAGAGTGTTGTCCAGCCAAGGCAGAGATGTTCAGACAGGAGCAGTTCTTTCATTTGTTTATTGGCTCTTTGTGCTTTTAGTCATCACCCTGGATTGTAAGATCATGTTAAATATGAAAATGGATTTTTGGTTATTATGATCAGTTTCTGGGCTTGGTAAAGTGATTTTTGTACAAGCTAACTGTCTCTGGCAGGATTACAAGTATAGGAATTCCTCTTCTAGTCTTGTATTTGCTAACCCCTCTTTTGTATTTTTGTCCCAGGGGTATCCAGGTTTACCAGGAAGTCCTGGTGATGTTGGCCCACCAGGTTTACCAGTAAGTCTTTTGTGTCACTGTACAAAAATGTGTGTTTTAATCATTTAATGTGATGTGTCGGTCTGCCTTTCCTTGAAGAACCAAAACAGGCAATTTCCATCTGCATGTGAGTCAGGCTGTGTTGTCTCACAGCTGTCTCAGAGATGGAGGAGGGAGCCTACTCTCTGAAGCACAGAGATTAGACAAATCACATGAACAGAGAGAATGGATGGCAATATGCTTCCACTCATTCCAAACAGTTCTGGAAAGCCACATCTGGACGTTGCAGAACGCAAGAATTGAGAAATTGAGATGCATGTCCTGTGTATACAAGCAGTGCTGCAATGAGATGTTGGAGTTTGAAACACTTATATTGCATAAGTTTAAGGTCACCTGAAGCTACGTCTTCAGCTGTCCAGTAGGTAAAAATGATATAGAGCTCTTCTCATTTGTGTTTGTAACAGGGGTTGCCAGGGCCAAGAGGGGCAGCAGGACTCCCAGGACCCAAGGGCAGAAGAGTAAGATCCTCATTTCAACTACAAAGTGTCATGTGTTCTACTTCAAGGTCTGTAAATGAGGTGTAGTCTGATGGAATCCAGTATGCTTCCAGGAGAGGCTATAGAAACATGTACTTTTATCAAGCATCCATTTTATGTTTCTCAGTGATAAAAGAGTTTATCTCCACATCAGCAGTAAACCAGAAGCGCACATATGTTCTTTATTAGAGAACAGCTACTTCCCAATGAAACAGTGGTCAGGACTTATATTGTTTACATGAACCATGAAGAAGCTTCAGATGATGCTGTTCAAATCTCAAACAGGCAGGAGACCTAGTGGCACCTAGTGGAAAGATACAATTATGTTTCAGCCCTGGATAGCATTAGGCAAGCCCTCTGCTTTTGGCTAACAGATGATCCTGAAGTGCAATGCTCAGCTGGTGCTCAGCTGATTTCAATGTTAGTTGCCATCGTCAGTAGCAGCAGCACTGTAAGGTTGTCTCAGACATATCTAGACATGCAGAGGTCTGTGCTGTAAAACTAAAACCGCTCACATGAAGTGATGCCTTAGGATATTGTCTTGGAAACTTTTTTGCATCACGCTGATGCCACGGTTAGAGTCCAGCTGGTTGGCATTAGTGTGCCAGCCAGCCAACAGCACCAGCGGGGGGCCTTGAGCAGATGTGTGTGTTTATCACAGTACCCAGAGAAAAGTGTGTGAGGAATGCTAATGAGAAACGTGGATCACAGAAACACTTCACACATAGTTCACTGTGGGCTGCGAGTTCTCACCCTACTTCAGATCCCTCGAAAAGCAAACCTTGAGACCTGTAGTCTTTTTATAGTAGAAAGACACTTCAGCAAATAATATCTCAATAAATTTGAGAAATATATAACTGAACATGTAGCATAAAGTATAACATCTATTATGAGCTTCCCATCCCCTAGTCTTCACTGTATAAGCCAGAAGAAACTTGCAGATGATGCTCAGTTGATGCATTTTTGGAAAAATTGGTCATAGTTGAAATCTCAGTACAGATCAATATCACAATAAAGCATATTTTAGTCATTATGTTTACAGCGTATGCAGGAATTATACTTTATATGTCTTACAGGCAGCAGTGTAGCATAGTGGTTAAGGAGCAGGACTCGTAACTGAAAGGTTGCCGGTTCGATCCCCACTGGGACACTGCTGCTGTACCCTTGGGCAAGATACTTAACCCACAATTGCCTCAGTAAAAATATCCAGCTGTATAAATGGATAACATTGTAAAGAACTGTAACCTATGTAAGTCGCTTTGGATAAAAGCGTCTGATAAATGTAAATAAATGTTATAATTCACAAAATTGACTGTTTGGCCTTTGTAATGAAGGTCCCAGTGTCTCTAACTGACAAAACACTTAATTTAGGATTTTAGATTACCATTACAATTCAAGTAATGGTCAAGGGTTTTTTGTTGTCATTTGCAAAAAAACAGGCAAGGCTTACTTGTAATGGAAACTCGAGAGCTCATTTGTAGGGAATTTGTGGCATCAGTGGAAAGTGTGATTGCATTTGTTTTTTATTATTATTATTAAGAGCTTTTCCTGAGTGGAATGATATAAAAAAATATATCAGCATCTTGCCAAATTTTTTTCTTCTTACTCTGCTCTCGTTTTTATTTGTCCTGGAGTGCAATGGCAATCTGCCAATCTCTGATAGTGCTACTGATGGAGAATTAAGTCACTTTGTGAAAAGTAAATCACATTGAAGGAAACATACTCATTCAACTGATTGAATGGTCTTAATCACCATACTGTGGGTGATTTTTTTTTTTTATTTTTTCAGGGCTGCAGCCCAGTCTCTAGCCACTTTTACATAGAAACCCAGCTTCAACCTGGCATTTGAATCCCTGTTTTTTTCCTGATTTCCTGGGTTCCAGCCATTTACACCAGACCACCCCAGTCACAGGTTTGCAAGTCAGATATGCAAAATTATTAGGAAAGCTGCTGCTTGTTTGAATTATGTGTCTCTCTCAAATTATACAGTTCGCCAGCACAAATGCAAAATGTCTTAAGACATTGAGACAATGACAGTCAAGTTATTTTAGGGAGGACTTATACAGCAACAGTTGAAGTCACAGTTACAGTCGAAGGTTGAATCTACTGCCCACCCTCGTTCCTTTTCTTCATTCTTTTCTTTCCTTGTGGGCAAAGTTATCCATTTTAGCAAAATATACATGAACTTGCCAGCTAAGTTATTTGAATAGATTGATAGCAAGCATGATTTTTGTGCTCTCAGGGCTCATTGAATTGAGTTATTCCACTATACAGTGCTGTAGTGATATACAGGACTCAGAAGCAGAGAGATGTATTGATATTTTTGTTGTATAATTTACAAAATATGCAGCTGTATGACTGAGAAAATGCAGTAGCCTAGTTTTTTCAATAGACACTGTTCTGACATGTTTTTAAAGTTTTTATTCTCTGTGTTAGTTAATGTGTGATACTAATCTGAATGCAATTTCCCACAAGCACCCAGTTTGAGAAGCATTGGTTTACTTGATTAAATGGAATCGTGAGGGATTCTAAGAGAGGAATCTGAACTTAAAGTCAGTGACAATAGTTAGGACGAGGAGACATTTTCTTATTTCTTTCGTTACTGGAGTTGTGAGTGTAGGGTCAACCAACAATAGACTAATACAGGTCCAAAAGTGAGGAGTGCATCATATGAATGAATAATGAATCCTGGAATCCCCTTTCACAATGAAGCAGACCTGGGAATTTTCCGGGTCAGGCACAACTCCAAAGCCAGGTAGCATTCTTGGGTCCGATAACCTGGGAACACCTATTTGTACCAAAGGCAAACCCAGGTAATCACAAGAAAAATCTGAGCTTCAGAAATATTATTGATAGTCATGCTTCAGCTGCACTTGAGATGTAGAACAGCTGGTATGGGGAAGTCTGTGAAAGCTAACTAAGTGGCAGGAAAGGAATGCAAAGCTACAGGAAGTCCAAGTGACACAGAGGAGGCCAGACAAAACAGGCAAACCAGACAGAACAGCATCAAAGGAAGGGCTTCCCCTGTTCACACATTTCTGTCAGCAGCTAAACCTGTAGGGAGTGATCATTAATGGAAGGGGTATGGCGGTGTAAAGGCTATGGCGTAGGGACCAAGTGATTAATGCATAATATGTTCTTTTTCTATCTGTGGATTTTTTCCTGTGTGTAGGTCTGGTCTGTGTATGCGATACATGTGTGTGATTGTTCATGTCTCTATATATCATCACAATCTTTCTGTGATGGATGAACCGTTTAGGACAACCAGCCTCCCCCTGTGTGTTATGGGATGGGTGAGGGAGTACGGTGAATGGCTTGTTCGCTGCCATTGAGTTGATCTAATCTCTTGCTTTTATTACAGGGGCCCAGAGGTTCAGATGGTCTTCCTGGAGAGCCTGGGCGTCAAGGCACTAAAGTAAATGTGTTCTTTATTTTGTCAACCTGTGTGTGTTGTCCCTGGAAACTGCTTTTTCTACTGAGAAATTAATTTTAATTAATTAATATAATAATTAATCAGTGTGAAATTCATTTATTCAGTTATATCACTTATGTATGAATTGGTTGCCCTTTGGATAATCCTCCTAATGGTTTATGAATGGAGGAGTTAATACATAGGCAATCTGCAGATTTCCGTTGTTCCAAACATCCAGTCATTGGAGAAACCAGCTTGTAAACTGCTGAAATATTTGCTGACACGCTGATATTCTCCCGGCTTCTCCTAGGGAGAACGAGGTACGATTGGGCGGAAAGGAGAACCCGGATTTATTGTGAGTACATCCATTTTGATTCATAGCATTGCCAAAGGGACTCATGGGCCATTGAAAGTACTTGATGTTCTTTTGGGAAATTCATTCCTTTCAAGAACAAACACTGTGCAGGCCACAATAATGCCTGCCTGTTCTATCTTTAACTTAAGCAAATAGTAGACTTTGGTGTGGAACTGAAATGGCTTGAGGCTGCACAAGATGACAATCCAACACAAGCTGTGCTTCAGTCCCAACAGACCTTACCAGACAAAAAAATTACTGTGCAGACAGTGAAGTGGCTGTTGCTTATGCCTTTGTGTGGGGGTGATGAAAGCGTTGCTTAAAGCTTTCAACACGTGTTTCCGCTTTGCATATGAAAAGGGGTCATCCTCTGGTCATAAGCAAGGACTAACGTTCTTTCTTGAGGTGAAGATCAGCCAAGTTAAATTTCTGCTTTATTTCCTATGTGATTCTCCAGAAATCCGTGATGAGTAATTCACAGACCTAATTATTCCTCAATTATGTGTTGCCAGTGAAAACTGAGCTACGGCAATAAGCAAAGTATCCTTTTAATCCACTGATCACTCATACCCAGTAAAGCATCCACTCTCTATTTGTGTAGCTCCAGTTTTTATGAGTCCCATTTTCTGGAAGGCTTTCATTAAGCATCAGTGAAGATCCAGGCACAGCCTGCGGCAATGATGAAAGGGATGTTAAGAGGGTAATTGCTGAGCCCACGCTAGGTGCTTATCATTTCAGGTGAATTTAGGGGGAAAACATTAAAGATAGCAGTGTGTAGGTCTCATTTTGGGGCTTTGATGTTTTTGATTGCTTTTTGATGGAATGAAAAGCCTATATAAAAGTTAATTAGAAAAGTCCAAAGGTATTATAAATAAGAAGCAGGACTGGTGATGTTCAGTTTACCAAATGCCCTTTATGCAGAAACTCTGTGATCTGTCCTTTTGGCTCTCAGGACAGTGTGGGCAACAGTGAATGAGCTGACCTTTATTCAGCAAACAGAATTCAAAGTCAGATGGCATGTTCTATGGCTATGAGAGGAAAGGTGAAGACTGGGGAGAAGTAAAATAGGGGTCATTAATCTTGAACAGAAACTCAAGAAACTCCCTTGAACTCCAAAAATCCCTTTAATATTAAGTTTTCAATTTTCTGTTCCTGTGTTTGCCCACAATTCTCAGGTGAACATTAAAAGTGTTTCCTCAAATGTATTCCTTTTAGCAGTGTGTTATTATGTGTGTGTATGTCTGTATTTTCATGTGCCTTTATTCCCTTTTTTAATAGTGGGTAAAGATGACCATTTCATCTTTGATGAATGTCTGTTCCCTATAGTACTGCAGTAACACACCATGGTCACTGAAGAGTAGTATAATGCAATGTTGATTATATTATTCCCTGATGTGAAAAGACTATGTTTGGTAAATTTAGAAAGCATTTCCACTCTGTATTCATTATTGAGCAATACTCAATGCTTCCCATGTGTATTGGTATTTCTGTGGAACTGAGACCAATTGTGAAACTGCGGTCATTGTAGACTGGTTTGTTCACGGTCATCTGTGAATTTGCTTTTGCAGGGAAAGGCAGGGGGTCCAGGAGAGAGAGGCTTGCCAGGGACACCAGTGAGTACAAATCTGAATTCCCCCTTTCTTTAGCAGTTCTGAATTTTCTTTTAAGATGTGCCCGTGAAGTATCCAGCTGTGAATATAACCATGTGTTCAAGAGGCTGTGCCTTGCACGCAGCGAAACAATCAGACTTGTAAAAAAAAAAAAAAGAAACAACAACAACAACAACAAAATTGTTCCCATAAAAACAATAAAGAGGAAATTCAGAGACCCACTGCAGGAGTCACTTGACGTCACTGTGATTCAGTCTGAGCAAAAGCCAGAGAGGTCAGCCTGGATGTGTGCAACCGCCATTCCAATGTGGTCAAGCATCACGCCACAGTCAACTGCAGTGTTAAAACTGCTCATCACATTTGTCTTATTCAACTCCGTCTCCCGGCTGTTCCAGTGCAGCGTTTTGTGACAGGATACATGCACATGTGCAGGATACACTGGACGGTAATCACAGGTCTTGCATTGCAAATATTCTGCAATAATTTGGAGTAACTTCACTCATGAGCAGTACAAATGCACATAACTGTAATATCTGCTAATGATGACCAATGCAGAGCATCAATGGGCATTGAACACGTCAGTCTAAATGCTCCGTTAGTGCTTAACTGGTTTCTGTAGTTTGATTGATATACCCCCTGATTGCTCTCCACCTACTGCCACAATTCATATTACCTACATCTTCTTATGCTGTGTTGCAGAGTAGCATAGTGTTGACACAGCTGGTCTTATAACCAGAAGACTGATGGTACAAAGCCCTGGTGGGGCAGTGGTATATCACCCCTAAACAAGGTGCTTAAGCTGAATTGCTTTAGGAGATGCTCAGCTTCATTTATGGATAGTAAGTCAAGTGAATTTGTAAGGACGGATACTGAGCAAATGGATGCTTAAATGCTGACTAAGATGAATCCAACTCAATGCTGTAATGAGCCCTAATGCTTTGACTACGCCACACAGCTGTTTACTTTCCTGTATAAATAACTTGCTTTTTCCAACCAGATGTTGGGATGTTTGACACTCCTGCTCAAGAAAGATGTGATGTTAATGCATCTAGTTGTTCTCCCGCCATCGATGTATAAATACAGGCAATCCCCTGTTCTTTTTCTATAACCTGACTTAGATGATGTAGTGTGCTGCTGTCCACATACAGCTCCGTTTGTTGACCGGGGAACACGTGTTTCCGCTGTGTGTGAAATCCGGGCAGGTTTTATTTAGGTTGCTTCCCATATGCAAGAGCCTGGGGCTCATCTGGCAGGGACGTGTCTCACTGCACGTCAAGCAGGAACCCAGGCAGCCCCCCCCTCTCGCCTTTGATGATTTAATAAAGGGGGGGGGGGGGTCTGTCGTTGTGTTTAATATGCTGGTTTTGCTGTAACGCTCAACACTTCAACACTTTTATTAATACCAGCGTAGGGGAAGTGCTCTGTCCTGTGTTTACCACCGTAATGAAACAATTAAGGTAAACAGAGCTGTCTTTGGGAGCTCTCACCCAGTACTCCCTTTTTCAAATTCTCTCCAGAGTTTGAGCGCCATCTAGTGTGCACTGGTGTGAATGCCAGACTAAGTGAGTTAATGTGGAGAACAGAATAGCAAGATGGAAGTTGTTTACTGTGATATAGTAGTTATTTCCTTTTTATTATTCAATGTATTCACATTAATCATGCAACAATAATCTTTGCTGTGATTTACACTGATTGCCACTCATTTACAGTTTCAACATAGCATATCCCAATCATATGTAAAGAAGAGACTTATTTACTGGTTTTGATTTAGGCCTGGTCACAATTACTAGAAGTTTCCAACCTAGAATACCGCATTATGGTCAGATTAAAATAAAAGGGCTTATTGTGTTCATCACTATGTTGCTACATTCAGACGTGGGGTGTGTCACTTAGCTTGGCAACAGGAAGAGTCTGGCCAGCCTGTTGATTTGGGGAGAATGTCACAAGTAAAAAAAAATGCAGGTTTGATTGGGATTGTGGACTCCCTGTACACAATGATATAGTAAATGTTTGGATTCTAGTACACCAAGTAAGAACTGCAACATAATGTCTGTAATGCAAGAAACAGCTGGCAGCAAAGAAGTCACTGGCTGTTATTCAAAAGGCAGTAAAAATATGTGGCTTTATTCAGCTTAATAACAATACAAAATCACAGACAGAAATTCCTGCAGAGGGGCAAGGGTGGGAGATCTTCTGCTATCATGTACTGGCAGTGGAAAGTTCTTGTATCCTGTATCTGTGGGGAAAAGCACAATAGAATAATAGAATAGTGGTTAATTTGTGCCGAGCACCTGAAACATTACCCTCCTAAAGGATCTTCTCATGTCTCAAACTGTCTCCTACTAAACTATAAAATAAAATTATAATTAAAGAGTAATGTAATTGTTTAACACACTCATTAGCTTTACCTGCTAGTTTGTACCTTGCCTGGCCAACCTTTGAAACCTGGTCATGCAGTACTTCTAATATTGTTGACTCCATATGGTTTTTCGCTTGTGTTGTATTGTACCTCACTTGTAAGTTGCTTTGGATAAAAGCGTCTGCCAAATTAATAGATGTAATGTATTGTAATGTGGGCAATGCTTGCCTCTGGGATTATGTAACTGTGTGATGCCGTCTCTGGAATATACTGTGTTCCTTGAGATGTCCCTGGTTACCAGCTATAATCAACCTTTCAGCCAAAAATCAGATCTGAAGATAATGGAACATGAAAAATATGTAAAGTGCTTGCAAAAAATGTGAAGAGAATGACGTCCATGAATGTAATTTTAGTAATATGCCACGTGCTTTGCATGAACAGAAGAAATACAGGGCTGAAAGCCTTCAGTGGAAATCGTTATTGATCTCTTGCAAGCCACAATGCAGAAGGGCATTCCTGAGGTTGGCCCTTAGATTTGTCTGCATTTATTCACCACGTGAAGGAAAT
The DNA here is from genome assembly GCF_013368585.1 of Megalops cyprinoides. Lineage (NCBI taxonomy): Eukaryota > Metazoa > Chordata > Actinopteri > Elopiformes > Megalopidae > Megalops > Megalops cyprinoides. Next base: position 49,859,359 of record NC_050584.1, on the reverse strand, counting down.
GTGATAATCTTTTAAATGAAAGTTATGAATCATGAGTTATGGATATTGTCAGTGGACTCTTTCTGCTTGTGCTCAGTAGCAACCCAAAAATAAAGGCAGCTGTTAAAACAGTGTGACTGGAACAGATTAAATTGTGGTTACTTTGTTTTGATTCTGTTTTTAATAATTTCTAGGCAAGTTTTATAATACTACCCATTTTTGTTTGAATTTTAAAGTTGTTGCTACTGCTACTGTAGGGACCACATTGTGTAAATGGTCTTGTTCTGCAATGAAAATAATCAGGACTACTATTGTTTTATTTGAATATATAGATGTATTTTATTTTTTTCTGTGTGATTTCGTAACAAATATAGTTTATATGTAGTAAATTTAGTAAATACATGTAAACATTTGGAACAGGGTAAAACACATTGTAGTCACACACACACACAGGATACAGAATGATTTTTTTTTAGGCTGGAGGTACACTAAAGATAATTGCATACAGTGCTGTGGAATTATACAGGTACTCTGTAAATTGTGTTCATTTGTGTTGCCTGGTCAAGATTACAGCTGGTAGGCACAGTATGATTTTCATTGAGCTCATTTAATTTTGCCATCTTTCTTGGAAATTACCATGAGTACGTTCTTCAGAATACATTCTGAATACGTTCAGAAAACAAACCAAAAATTGCTTATTCTTACTGCGTGCATATTCTGAAACGATGTTAACTTCGGGTCAACATTGAAGATCTTACAAAAGATAATTGCTTATTCATACTGTGAGTGAATATCAATCATTCTTTTCAATAATATTGTTAATATTATTAATAATATTTTTATATATTAATAACTAATAATATTTTTAATAATTCCTGTCCACTGCAGGGTGTCAGTAGCCTTGCAGGAGTACCGACAGATGAAAATATCCATTCAGTAATAACTCAGTGTGTCAGAAGATGATATTTTCTCTGTGTTATCACTGTTTCTGGTATGAGTGCAGCAAAAAAGCAGTTAGAGATATGAAATAATAAAGATAAAATTACATGTGGAGAGGAGACTTACTGAAGGAATGATACCTTGAAATCTCTCTTTCTCAAATTGTGTGTGCTCTAATGCTCTATGCTACATTTCTGTTTGATTTGAATCTCCCTGAAATGATCCAATAATTTTTACTGTGTCAGTATGAGCTCCGAAAGCACATGAGGGTGCCTGTGAGGGAAACATTAAACTGTGTATATTTTTATGAGAATGTTAAAATGGATATTGCCTCCAGTCCCTAAGGTGATCTTATTCAATCCAGACAGAGAGAGAGAAAGAAAGGGAGAGAGAGATAGATGGAAAATTATATTCCTTGGTTTGTATGAGAACTTGATTGCTATGTTTACAAGTCTGTAAAAGAATTAGCTTCTTTTGTTGGTATTTTAAAAAATAAAAGGAAATAAAGACTCTTCTTTATGAATTTGCAGAACCTACCACTACAAACCTTGTAAGCATGACAAGTGGAAAAAAATGAGTAGCTTCACAGAAACACTGGGCCCAATTCACTATTCATGCGTACAAACATTTTTGTGTGTAAAGTATGTATTTGATCAAAATGACAATCAGTTTGGACATCATGTTTGTTCTTTTGTAGCCATGTATAAACAAATTTCATGGCTGCTCCAGACCACTTGTGCCACAGGCATGTTTTGCCCTTCCAATAAAACTGTGCAAGTATCAGATTTGTATGTGAACAAACTGACCTTTTGCAATTAATATATAATATTAATTTATATAATATAAAAGAAGTTCAATCTACAATAAACAAAAATATACTAAGTAACTAATCCAGTCTTATACTGCAGGTAATTTACTTGCCAAATCATTGCAAATCTGTCTTATACTGTAGGTAACAGAGGTTACATGCTGAAAAGTGTTTTATTCTCTGCCTATAAGCAAAAACTGAACTCAGTGCTTACTACAGGTGCATTGGTTTTGGGAAACAAACCAAGATACAAATGTAAACCCTCATACTGTTATACCCTGGGACAAAAAAGTCCTGCCAAAAGAAGGTAACCACAGGTGAAGTGCCCAAAAGCAGAGGGTGAAGTGCAAATTGGCAAACATTTCAGTTAAGCAACCTTCATTAGAGGTATTTTCTTCTATATTTAATTAAACCTTGGCTGATGATACTGCTGGCACAGGCAGCGGGAGGTTGCATGAAAACACATACATGCACGTGGTCAGTCATGGAGCTGGATTTGCTAAAAGGCTGGTGGATGTTTGGACACAGCAGGAGGCATTCTTTAGCGCACAGGAGAGAAGGTGTACAAGATAACATTAGTCCACTGTGTCCTCCTTTATATGGCCATGAAACATGGCATTTGTTGGCCACCAGACTAACAGCAATGAGAGGACCCTCTGCCATAGAATTGATGTGCATCTTTGAGCCAGGGTACTCTATTAATTATATGCAGCCGTGCACCTTCACCCCCGGCTTACATTTGTAAAGTCTACGCCCACACACTGTCAATTTGTATTTTTTTTCTTGAATCAATCTCAAGATTATTTCCATGTCTGAATCTCTGAAAATATCCTGCCTTTGTACCTTTTCGTAGCATCAGCTATACCTGTGACTCAGAAGTCAGAATGCCCTTATGTAACAAATAACATGCATCTAATTTCGGAGTTGGGATTCATCATCATATGAATGAACAAAACTGAGTGTTTCAGTACATTTCATGGATCCTACGTGACTTTTTAGTGTGATCTTTTCCCAGTGCTGGCACTATGAGGGTGGTGAGGTGCATTGCACCCCCAGATGGACTTCAGTGCACCCCCAATTGTCTCCTTATATCCCAATGGCTACATAGTATTTATTACGTTTTTTAAGATATGACGTTTTGTGCCCCTCCCGTGGATTGTAAGTGCACCCCTCTGTATTTTCTCTGGGCGCCGAGCTGACCTTTTCCCTAGAACATCTTAATGAATGAGGCCAATTGGCTTTTCAGTTATGGTGAGTGCTTTGTAACCTATCAGGAAGCACCAACAGCTGGTGGGCAGCACTGTATAGTTACAAAATTATGCCAAGTCCTGAAGAGGTGACACAGAGTAGCCTATGATTCCCTGATATTAAACTTTATGGAGTGTGTCTGCCCCGGTTTCACCGGTTGCTGCGGCATCCCAGTTGTGATGTGTGTCAGTGTAATTTACAGATCATTTGCTGGCAGCTTTCTACTAGCTCTTACTGACATTGAGTTGACACAAGTTATTTACTGTAGATATTGCAATAGTATTCTTATTTCAGAGTTAAATAACAAATAACAAATAATGGATAAATAACAAATTGGAAAAATAAATCAATAACCTTAGAAATAATAGCTCTATTTATGGACAGCCTGCATGTTTTTGTTTGTTTTCCAGGGTAAACCAGGGATTCCTGGCAACACTGGAGAGAAAGGACCCCATGGGCCACCAGTAAGTACTACCATTTCCTTACGATTCCAGTAGCCTTAGAGTACTACAGTAAGAAAGTCTGCTGTCTGAATAAATGTTTTTCAAGATTTATGTTATTTTGTGTGTAATAGAAGATGAATATAAAGGTTAACATGCATGTGATTCTCCACCTCTGCCAGTATTTTGCCTTTGCCAGATTTGAATTTCCCCTTTTCTTTCTGTTAAATATATACACTTACAATGCAAATACCAGATTAGGTTTATAACAGTGAAACTAGTTCAACATTATTATTTTTTCTTTCCGACCAGACACTTAATCAGTTTGGTATTACTCAATTATTGTAGTCCTGCAGTTGAATATTTCCTCTGTGTCTATGTTTATTCCAGTGTAACAGAAACAGAGGCCTAGCTTTGAAGCCTGTGTTTGTTTGTTGTTTTAAGGGCCCCAGAGGACCACAGGGAGAGGCAGGACCTGATGGCGAGCTTGGCCTAGTGGTAACAGCACTGTTATATCATACTCATCTCTGACTCATTCAGCTGTCAATCATCTTATACTTACAGCTCTCCTCCTTCCTTCCTCTCCCTGCAGGGACCACCAGGACCTGAAGGAGAGCCTGGCCCTGTGGGAGAACCTGGGCCCAAGGTCAGTTTCAGAGAACCTCCAAAGCCTTTCCCTTCACTTGTATACTTTCGGGCAGCGTTTCTCAATCCTACTCCTGGAGGCCCGCTGTCCTGCATATCTTCTATCGATCCTTGCTGCTTGATTAAATAAATCAAGCAGCAATTAAATTAAAGGTGTGCTGAGCTAATCAAAAGTGCCGTCGATGAGTTCAGTCAGGTAGGTAGGGCAAGGATAGATGGAAAATGTGCAGAGCAGGAGGCCTCCAGGAGTAGGATTGAGAAAAACTGCTTTAGGGGTAGATACATGGTTTATATGTGTTTCAGTGGCTTCACTGGCTGTTTTAGTTTCGTATTTGCTGTATAATGTACAATGTACAAAAAAATGTACATTCATGTACAAAAGTTACAAGTTATGCTATTGACATTACTATTGTGACACAGATAGGTTGTTTTTGTCACAAGGTAAACTGTAATCTCTTTAGTGTAAGACTTGCTGGGAAAAGAAAAATGCCAATGCTTTTACAGATGCTATCACTTTGATGCAGTGCAAAAATACACTTTTACTGAGTTGTATCTAATGGAAGGGCTTGCCTCTGACCTCAAAAACTGATATTAACATCAGTTCAGTTAAAAATTATTAAAAACATTGATTATCCTGAAAACATTAATAATTCCTAAAATTAGCTCATGTTAGCAGTTGTGTGGGGTATTTTACTAGAAGTAAGAATGCAGTTAATTTAGTGATAATGACAACATAATAAATTTAAGCATCACTATCAGCTATTAACAGTTATTTTTTTGTTTTGAGCAGGTGTTGAGATGTGGGAGTGTATGTTGTAGGTCACCTTTAACAAAAAGAACTTGATAAGATTGGGAAGTGTTAACAAGGTTCACCCTAAAAGCAGTTGTGATGCACAAGTTTAAAACCAAATCCTCTGTTGTCCATTTGTAATGGCTGTGCAGTGTCTTTTATCCAGGTGCTTACCTGACAGTCAGTCTTTTCCATAGTCCTCATCTTTTGTCTTTTCAAACAAAAGGCTTTTCCATAATGTTTTGAGTCACACACAGTGTAGTCATTCACAGAGTCAGTGTGTGCTTTCCGTTTCTGTTGTTAGACCAATGAAACACAGATACAGTTCATTTGGGTAGCCAGGAATGTTCTAAAATACATATTTTAACTCATGCAGTGCTTCCCACGTTTTGGGGGAGTAAAGTGTCTTTGTGTTTTCTATAACACTGCATTATGTTTGACTGGCTTCCCCAGACTAAAACATGCAGCTCCCCCATAATTGTCACCAACCTTGATCACTCATGTTAAACAAAAATAGTTGCATAGGATGGGATAGATGTTTACTAGTTGCAATAAAGTAAGAAATGTTGCTAGTCTGTTGCATATGGGTTGTACATCACAAGACTCTACCTGGGAAAAATTTAGACAGATCTGATACAGGCTATATTAAAAACATTTCATGGAACATAGGCTTTACAACCGTTATCATCTAATTATGACATAATTTAATGATTGCCCTTTTATGTTTTTATCTTTTTAGCCTAACATCAAGCTAGCCAAGGGCTGGCAAAAATTACTAAAACAATCTAAAACTTTGGAAACAATCCTGCCCTTCACTTGGATGACATTGTTTCACCTCAGAGTTTTTTTTTTTTTTTCTGTCAGCAAAGGTCACTTTGAGAGCATGGTAGCTGTTAGAGCACCTGGTGAACTGCATTGCTAACAACCAGTGACAGTAAGACGAGTGACAGAGGACTCTTTCCATGCTAAGATATGCATTTTAGTTTAATTACTATGTAGTGTGGTGTCTTTTGTAAGCTGAATTAGTGTTAATCATCAGGACATTTTCAACTCCAGAATAATCATTTCTATCCATGAGAAGACTCCATACGGCCCTAAATTAGGCACACAAGTATATGATAGAGCACATTGTAACAGACTATATACTATTTTGTTCAGTATCCATTCCTTCTCACTTTTTAAATGGTGTGTGTAGAGAAAGGCTCCAATGTTGTTGTTTTTTTCCCTGATCTGAGCAAGTTTCATAAAGCCAGAGAAAATTCAGTCTAAACTCAGGATTTTGAAAGGGATTAATAGTTTACATAGTAAGCTGTTCTGAACCCCATGTTGTTCCCTTCAGGGAGACGTTGGCCCATCTGGAAATGAAGGCGAGCAAGGACAACAAGGAATGAGAGTGAGTCTTTTATAAAAGATAATCTCAGTGCTTGTGTTTAGGTGGACATTATACGGTTGTATATTTTCATATTTTGCTTTGATGAATGCATGTAATCTTTTGGTTACAAAAGGGCATTGATTGAATTGTTTTTGTCTGTTGGACTGTATTGATAACCTCTGCTGGTTCCTGAATCGTCTACATTTCTGTCTTGTTTCCATGAAGTACCATAGAGACCCTTTTGTTTTAGACCCTGTGCTGAAATCTCTACTGTTTGGAGAATTATTTAAACAATTATATTTTTTGTTCCATTTTTATTGACACTAATCTCAGTTTCATGATTCCATTTTAATTTAGCCCTCTGTATATTTATACATCTACTTGAGTGAATGATAAGAGCAGTTCATCCAAATACATGCAATGGTTATGGTTTTATCCAAAAAAAAAATACAGCAGTAACACTTTCAAATCCGAAGCATGTTGCTATGTGCCCAGCAGTTGAGTTTGACATATTGAGTAAAGATTTGAATTGTCAAAATCAAGACTTAAAAGCAATTAGAATTGAGTTTATAGCTGAATTACATTCATTAGACTTAGATCATAAAACCACTGTGGCTGCAATTTTTCCTGGTGCCAGATAACACTAATAATCTGTATTTTGTAGGGTCCTCCAGGTCCTGTTGGTGAAGAGGGTGTTCAAGGAAAGGATGGACACAAGGTAGAGAACTGAATAAAATAAGAATCCTATTTATTACTCTGAACCATTTGTTGCCATGGTTTTGTAAATGGAGAATTAGGAATAGGAATGTTTTTGTAGCACACATGATTGTACAATCACCGTCAGCACTGCCTTGTGTACATCTGAGAATGACCAGCCTCTGCAACCTGTCTCATGGCCTTGTCTTGGCCTCTAGGGGGAACCAGGGGACCGCGGGCCTATGGGAGAAACTGGGGACAAAGGTGAAGTTGGAGACCCTGGTCCTCCTGGCATTCCTGGTGAGCCTGGAAAACGTGGTTTCCAGGTGAGTACATCTGTGAGTGACCTCTGAGGTAGTGCAAGTCTGAGCATACGTGGGATCAGTGTAAACCTTTATCGATGAATGCAGACAGATTGAACTACGACAAAAAAGAAAAACAGACAGACCGTTTTCAGTTTTGTTGATGGTCCAGCCTCCATTCCTGACTGAGTTACAAAACATGTCCTACAGCACAAGAACAGGCACACTGTGTTGTGCAGGGCATTTTCCGGTGTGGTCACTAAAAATCCTGTGGTTAGTTTTGGAAAAATAGTGGCAGTAACCCCATTTTTTTGTCTAAATGGACAATCTGCTTGTTATAAGATGACCATGTGATTATTTTGTCATCCCTTTTATCTTTCTACTAATACTGATGGTTGTTAATTGTTTTTACACACATTGGTGGTGGATAAGATGAATGTGCTTCAGGAACCTAGTATGAAAGGCTATCTGTAGATGGATTAGATTATTATTACTGTGTTATAAAATAGGACAAAAAGAAATAACATTATTGTGTGCTGCCAATGGATTGTGTGAAGTGAAAAGTTCTAATTTATCCTTCTGAAATTAGGGTCCAGAAGGAAAACAAGGCCTCCCTGGGAACCGAGGGCGACATGGGAAGAAGGTAATATTTATTAAGGTTGAGTTTGTTAAAATACTGTTTGTGTCAGTTTCTCGGTTGACAGCATAGCTAGGTTGTAACTTATGTTTATTCACTGGCTAGATCTAAAGGTTTCATATAAAAGGACAGTTCCCAGGTTTGAAAGGTATTCACGCTTTGTGCCAATCCTCAGATCTTCTGTAGCTGGTGTAGATCCTTTAATGCCCTCATTTGTACTCAGAAGCAATTTTTGGGACTTGCAGGGTGAGAGAGGACCACCAGGGCATGTTGGTGAGACGGGGTCACGTGGGGAGAACGGACAGCCTGGTGAAAAAGGACCAAAAGGTGCAAGAGGAACCAGAGGCCCTCCAGTTAGTGCCAGTTTCTCTTAACTCTTTGTGGATGTAGTGCTCGCTGAAGCAAAGTGGACACACAATGTGTATTAAACAGAGAACAGGAAGAGCTCCTGTTTATTTATTTTCACTACAACACTTTGTTTTTAGTAGAATACACTGTAATACTGTATGCAAATGAACAGTTATTTACTTCCTGATTTTAGTAAACAAAAAGGCAGTATTGCAGTTCAGATTAAACAACATGTTTATTGGCAGTTTACGGTTGACAGTTTGTGGCTGTAGGGAACCCGTGAGGTAAAATGAGGCAAACTCACCAGTTTTTCTTAAGCAATTTCACTCATCGTTGAGATCTTACATTATTCTACATATCTCAATTCATCGGCAGCCATTTGATATTCAGTTAAGTAAGCATCACACACTCCAACTTTCTCTTGAGGCCAAATTCACTAAGCAAAGGGTCTAAGTGACCTTATGCAGATAAAACCTTGCTGGTCTCAGCCAAATGAAGTGTTTAAACTGAGCAGCTTTTTTACAGTAATTCTGTTAAATCTGATTATAGCATAAAAGGCTAATCTTTCTTTGTTGTGGATAGCAATTAAAGGACTGTTAAGCCTGTGGTATTTGGAGAGTCATACATCATGTTGATTAATTAAATGATTTCAAAAGCAAAGTCAGTGCCTCAAATAACCTTTCCAATGCAATAGGGGCCCACAGGATGCACATATATATATATACACACACACACACACACACATACACATGAGATCATGGGGAAAAGAAATTTGATTTGCAATGTGAATTTTTGAAACAGTTCCAAAATGCCATTTTTGAAAGGGTATGACAAAGTAGGATTCTGCTGCTCCTCTGTAGGACTTAATTCCAAAGCATGCGGGTAATGTGACTGCCAAGAACACCCATGTTATGCTTTGCTCTAGTTTCAGGGTAAGAGACCAAAGTGTCTGTTTTCTATATTATCGCCAGGGTCGGCAGGGAGTGATGGGTCCAGAAGGGGAACCTGGAATGACAGGTTACACAGTAAGTAACTTCGCCTCATTTCATAAACAGCTAGTGCATCCAACTCTGTGCAGAGTGTCAATGGCAACAGCCATGGAAACCCACTGAATTGTTCAGCTGTCTCCAATGAGCAGTGAACATCAGCATCACAAAACCAGCAGAACTAAATGGTTAGTGATAAGTTTGACATTACCACATTGTGGAATTGTAAGATTTGGCATTATACCTTTAAGCTAAAGGTTTATTGACTTGTTACATTCAGTGTAGCAATGTGTATATCATATTTCCACTGACTGTCAAGATGGGTCAGCCCCTCCATTCAGAGGTAATACAAACAATAACATGGCTTATTGAAAATCAACACAAGCAAGTTAAACAATACAGGGCCAGCAATCAAAACCTGCCAAATATCTATCCTGGAGCAGTGCATTCTTTCTCTGTGTCATGGAATATTATGTATGTTACTAAGTATCAGAAGAAACCACAAAGGTTGTGCATGGGATTTATTGCAGTCATTACTGCGCATTCATTTTACATTCAGTTCAACACATTCCTGTGCACTGTCTTGATAAGTATTACAAGTGTGAGGTTAATGTGTGTGTATGTGTGTGTGTGTATATATATATATATATATATATATATATATATACACAACTATATATGTATATCTATAAATATACTATATGGCCAAAAGTATATGGACACCCCTCCTAATTATTGAGTTCAGGTGTTTCAGCCACACTGATTGTTAACAGGCGCATAAAATCAAGCACATAGCTGTGCAATCTCCATAGACAAACCTTGGAAGTAGAATGGGTCGTACTGGAGAGCTCAGTGACTTTAAACGTGGCACTGTCATAGGATACCATCTTTGCTACAAGTCAGTTCACAAAATTTCTGCCCTGCTAGATCTGCCCTGGTCAGTTGTAAGTGTTATTATTGTCAAGTAGAAGCGTCTAGGAGCAACAACAGCTCAGCCACGAAGTGGTAGACCATGCAAACTTACAGAGTGGGGCCGCCGAGTGCTGAAGTGCGTAGCACGTAAAAACCGCCTATCCTCTTGAATCATTCGCTACAGAGTTCCAAACTGTCTCTGGCTGCAACATCAGCACAAGAACTGTGTGTCGGGAGCTTCATGAAATGGGTTTCCATGGCCGAGCAGCTGCACACAAGCCCAACATCACTATGCGCAATGCCAAGCGACAGCTGGAGTGGTGCAAAGCATGTTACCACTGGACTCTGGAGCAGTGGAAACGTGTTCTCTGGAGTGATGAATTACACTTCACTATCTGGCAGTGTGATGGATGAATCTGGGTTTGGCAGATGCCAGGAGTGCACTACCTACCAGAATGCATAGTGCCTACTGTAAAGTTTGGTGGAGGAGGGATAATGGTCTGGGGCTAGGCCCCTTAGTTCCAGTGAAGGGTAGCATCAATGCTACAGCATACAAAGACATTTTAGACAATTGTATGCTTCCAACTTTGTGGCAACAGTTTGGGGAAAGCCCTTTCCTGTTCCAGCATGACTGTGCCCCTGTGCACAAAGCAACGTCCATAAAGACATGGTTTGATGAGTTTGGTGTGGAGGAACTCCAGTGGCCTGCACAGAGCCCTGAACACCTTTGGGATGAAATAGAACACCGATTGCGAGCCAGGCCTTCTTGTCCAACATCAGTGCCTGACCTCAGAAATGCTCTTGAATGGGTACAAATTCCCACAGACACGCTCCAAAATCTTGTGGATGGTCAGGTGTCCACATACTTTTGGCCACATAGTGTATGTAAATATACATATACAAATATGCACGTATGTTTGCTGTGCTATGTTTGTAATTCAGGGCTCTCTTCTTCTCAGGGTCACCCAGGCAAGCCAGGACCCGTGGGACCACCTGGTCCAAAGGGTGAAAAGGTAATCTAAACACTTGTCTGTTCATGTATGTGCATATATTTTAGTATAAGTTGCAGTGTATAAATTCTTTCAGTAGACATTTGAAGAATGTATGAGGAGTTGCTTTCAGAGAGAATTTCACTATTTTAGGTCTTGTTACTCATGATTATTAATTATAACTTTATCTCTGGGTTAAGTTTATGTAATGCAAATTTTGTTAAATAGAATTTGAATATAAACATCCAGTCTTGTTAAAACATTTTACTTTTTCAGGGCTACCCAGGAGAAGATAACAAAACCCCAGGACCACCCGGGCCCTTAGGTGAACCAGTAGGTCTTGCTTTCCTTACACTTCCCATTCTTGTTCAGTTGTTGCACAGAGGGCAATGTGAGAGGCATGTTGCTGTTGTGTAATTCTTGCTTTTCAGAAGCTCTAATTACATAAAGGAAAGTCAGTTGATACTGCTTATAGACCCATGTTTTGAGTTATGCAGGGTGCGAAATGGGGGGGGGGGGGTCTCAGGGGGTCTGAGACCCCTTGATTGACACTTGAGACCCCCTGAAAGGCTCAACAGCAAAATTTTGGGGGCCTCTGGGAAATTCTTTAAAATTTTTCACTTGCAGTTGTCACTAAAAATGTCTTTTAACCGTTAAAGCCTCACATCCCTTCTTCTCGGTTGAATTCCTCACAAAGTATTAATCGCTAATGATGCTGTCAGAGCACAGGCACGGACTCAAATGCAGACCAAGCGTACTCCGGTTCCAGGTATTGAAATCGTAGGCCAAGTTCATAGTGCCAGAACAGGCAGGGTCAAAAGCGCATTCTTAATTCAATGATCCCCCCCCCCCCCCCCCGTGAAAAAACATCCCGTATTTTGAAACCTAAATGTTGGCAGGTATGGGTAGGGGGGACCCCCTGATTGCCACCGGGTATTTTGCACACTGGAGTTATGCCCTGACGCTTATGAAAACAGGGGTTGAGTATTCAACTTAGTTCATGCTAAGCATACCGTATGCTCTCTAGAGTATGCTAGGAAGAATATGTCTAAGTCTGACCCTGTCGTTGTCCAGAAGTAAATGCCTCTGTCAGACTGCCTGTGTAATAAGAAAGACACAGTGAATTATGGTATTACCTGATTTGAATGAAGTGAAGCCTAAAAGATCATAAGCTAAACCCATGTTGTTCCTAGCAGTACAGATACCTTTGCATCACATAGCTACTTATGTCCTGTGTTCTTATCTGTCATTATGTCATCACAGTGGCAGTTCATATTTTCAGGTTTTCAGCAAGGGGACAAGCCAGTAGGATTTCACTCCCCTGAGAAACTGAGTTGACGCTGGCAAGAGCCAGAGTTTGAGAGGTTTCCTTGAAAGTTTTTTATAGATGGCGTCCTGCATACCTACAAAGAACAGTGGTGTGTTATCGCTGCTTCAGTCTGTTCTAGGATGAAGCACAATGTAACATTCTGTTTTGCTCAGTCTTTACCTACTTTCCAAGAATGCATGGCAAATTAGGCCAGCCTGAAAAGGAAGCCATTCTAGGGGGGGACACTGATGACATTCAGAGCTCTCCAGTATGTGTACCGCACATTGGCAAAAGCACTCATCCATGCAATGATTCTGTTTGTGTCTGGATAGGGTCCTGCTGGCGAGCGCGGGGAGAGAGGAGAGCCAGGGGATGAGGGGTATCAGGTAAAACTAGACCTGAGGTCACATCTCCCACAGAACTGTGTGCTTGCAATGCTGAAAAACCCTATAGCTGAGATAAAAAGAGACCACACAAGCATCTTTTGAGCCTCCTGCACTCATAAATGAAAAGAACGCAGGATTACTGCAGCCCATGTGAAAAAGTTGAAGGAAATCTGTGCTTATCAGTATTGCATGACTGGCTGGCTTTACCCATAAAAAAACACCACACATGTAACCGTAAACACAACATGATTATGGTGAGATCATGTGAGGAGTTTTATTGCGTACAGATGAAAGTACTTGACTGGAAGTACTCATGTGGGTTTTCTGGATTCATACCCCTTCTGGTGTAGCAAATAAATGAGTTAAATATTTTGGAGGAACTTATTTGAAATTTTCAATAATTGGAAGAGAGTTCAAAATAAAATGAACAGTCTTTCAGCAGTTCTTGAAAAGCATCTAGGTTTCCATTCAAATTCCTCAATTGTCCATGCTTAGGTCTCCAGATGTGGCTGTGTAAACTGTGTGGCTAATGAATTACAAGCCTCAATCTCTAAGCCGTTTACATGGCTGGGCAGAAATGGCCCTCTGTACCCTAGTATAGCTTTGTATGTCATGCATGAAAGAAGGGTTTTGCAAGGGTCATGCAGTAGAAAGCTGAAGAAACCCACGCAGATCCAGTGCAGATTGTTGGCAAATGGAAAATTATTTCTGCTTAAATGTATATCTACAAAGAATACATTTTACCTCATTCAACATTCAGTTTCTCTGCAGATATTTTTTGTGAGACCAGTACATCCAAAGAGTTTCATTTAGGGGTTATACAAGAAAAGGCAAGTTCATGGAGTTTAGATTGACATGCATGTTCCTCAGGAAATTAAAATTATTTGGAGGAAGTTGAAATTTTTAGAAATTAAAGGACCAAAATGCATTGCCATGTGTCTTAGGTAAGCATATTCTCCTTTCATGACGATGTTTTAGACACTTCTGTATTTTTTGTAGGGTCACATTGGTATCATTGGACCTCGAGGTGCTCTCGGACAGCAAGGACTACCTGTAAGTCCAGACACATTCTGACTACCTATTTTTAATCCATGCAGTGGTTCAGAAATGATATTCCACAAAAGCTACAACTAGTTTGCATTATTAAACTATGAAACTATGTTCGTAGAGCACCTTCCAGTGCTCATTGAGCCGTGTGTTGCCTGTTGCCTGTTACACAGGGAACGCCGGGGGACTCTGGAGAACCGGGACCCAAAGGAGAAAAGGGAAATCAGGTGAAAGGATGAATGCCTGTCTGATGTGCCAACGGTGGGAAAGTTCCCGAAAAGCAACTGTTGCTCAACACACTTGAAGCGTTCTTTTTCCTTCCATGCAAATTGGTCTTGGCAAAAATCTGTGCGGAGGCTGCCAGGTTTATCTGTTCCTGCAGAGCTCCTCCAAGATCCTCTGTCATTGTCAAGCATAAAATCCTTAATATCACTTCTTTGGATTCAAGTGCCTGCCTGTCAGCTTTGGGTGAACCCTTACCGTTGAATCCACTCAGATAGTACAACCTTTGGCTAAGGGGATAACCATGCAATGTTAGCCGGTCACATGAAGATTTCGTACTTGTGTTTTTGCAGTCATGTAACACATAGGCATTATGCGTCACTTTGGGTTTTGATGTTTTGCTCGCTTTGCTTTGTTTTGAGACATTCTTAAAACAGGAAAAAGAAATAATAAATAAGTCCTGAATGTATTCACAGGCTCAGGCTAAATGATGCAGAAAGTGCCCATATCAGTGCCTTTGATATTGTGGAGAGAGAGAGATTATTTTGCTTGGCCACCCACATTGAGATTAATGGGATGCCAAGATTCCTGACATCAAAGTTTTCTGTGAATATCTCTCTCCTTTTTTTAAAGGCCAAACCATTTTAGAAATGATTGTGTGAAAAGCAACTGGTTCAGAATTGTTGTTTATCAAGTCCATGTACATAAAGATGTTTAAAACTAAAAAAGTTCATTTGCAGTAAATGTTTATAATTTTGAATATATTTAATATTTTAAAGAGTTTTTTCTTTAGTAAAATCAATTTAAACAGTTTCAAGAACCTTTACATTTTATCTTTGAGCAAATTGCATCATAAGCTGCAGAAAGTGTTCAGCAGAACTTCCCTCTGTTTCAGCTCAACGTAAGCTCAGTAATACATATGTTTTTTAAAGAAAACTTTTGTGACATGAATTGTAATGCAGTGACCTCATCAACAAAGAATGTAACGTGTAAAATATCATTTAGATGTAGGTAAAACATGGCAAAATATTTCCAGCCCAGAGCTAAGACATCAGTAGCATTTAAAGTATCTCCATGACTTGTTAGGACAAGTTAGTTGATCTGTGAGGTGTACTATAGGAGATGTGATTTTATTTAGTTTGGGGAAAAGTTTAAATGAATGCAGTTAGATGCCTAAAATATTAC
Organism: Megalops cyprinoides; assembly: GCF_013368585.1. NCBI lineage: Eukaryota > Metazoa > Chordata > Actinopteri > Elopiformes > Megalopidae > Megalops > Megalops cyprinoides. Next base: position 49,844,119 of record NC_050584.1, on the reverse strand, counting down.
GCTTAGTTAGGTATTTCAGGTGGATGCTGTAGGCCAAAGCATTCAGACAGCAATAAATAAAATGTGCAGTTTCATAATTGGCTGATTATTGCCCACGTGGTTTGAAATAAGTAAAAAGATTTTTTTTTTTGATAAAGAGCAGACTGGACATTTTTATTGCCCACTAATGAGAATTTTCAAATTTCTCTCTATTGCTTTGGGCAGGATTAAATCAACCACTGCTTTGGTAATAAATCCTCTAATTCAGGCTGCTGCACAATTAAATCCTTTTGGTGTTCTGCCTGTTGGAGACTAGTGATAGTGCCATGACTTCAGAAATTAGGGTATGTGTGGCCAAATGTAAGGTCAGGAATGGCCAGGGATGGCTGGAGATGAGCCTGCTATTTAATGTTATGTTACACCTTTCAACTCACAGTTCGTCACCGTATGGTGATGTTCTTTTCAGGACACATGTTGTACATGTACTGAGATAAATATGATCATAACAAAAAAGTGTGGAGAGTAAAAAATACAATTACAATGTATCAACATGTAACATCACGACTCCTCTTACCTTTAGTGCCAAATGTCACTCTAATAAAAAAAATTCAAGAGGAGAAAAAACACCTGTAGTATGCGCATGATGTTCATGGAATAGGAACGAAGGTTGGTAACTGAACTACGTATGCAATGCATGTTTTAGCGTCACGTATAAGAAGTCTGATTATATTTAATCGCCATTGCCCTACTTACCTGCCAATAAGGTCTAATACTTTAAGTCCTTAAAAACTGCTACAAATACGCTCAGGTTACAAATGTCACAGGTAGGTGTGGGTGGCAGTAGTGATTTGTTCAGCTATATAGCATCTCTTTCATGATAAGTTTTAAAGCCTTCTGTAAGGATAGGTAAAGAAGCATGAGGACCTTAGGTGAAGCTTTAATAATCCATTACAATAGACTACCATACCATTCCATCTATGATCAGGAATCACTTGCACATAGTCTTTTCTGTAGTTTTGATTCCCTCCGCTGTTAGACGTTGGCCCTAATATTGTTTTTTCCTTGTAAACTTTCAGTGATCTACTGTTTGCATGTGTGTTTATACAGATACTACAGCAATTTAGTAAACTGAATCCAAATAAGAAAAAATAAAATAAATATAGAAACAAAGAGCCAACTTTTATCCTCAGAGCACAGATAGTTGTTATTCACTGAGGTTTCAAGACGGATATCAAGGGTCATTTGTGGCAAATCAAATGTCACATCACAACAATTGCTCCTTCAAGAGGCAGGACCACCGAAGCCATTTTGGCACGCATAACACAACAAACCAAAGACATTCCTTTCATCTGCAGTCAGGGAAGCCGAGCTCGACACACTGTTCCAGTCTGTGAATTCCCCAGGTTCCCATGCAAATAATGAAGGCTTACTATGATTTTACTCCAAATTTCTGACTTTTTGCATTAGCCAAAATCTGAATGTTGCTGTATGTGTGTGTGTGCACAGGGGCTAACAGGAAAGAAAGGAGCCAAGGGGCCACCAGGCAAACCTGGGGAGGAAGTGAGTATTTCTAAGGCATCTGTGGTCTGATAGCGCATTAATTAAACAGTCTTGTTCAGCATGAACCGTGTGTGAGTGTATGTGTGCATGCATATATGTGCACCTCCTTATGTTAGGTAAAGAAAGGAAGGAGCTCAATAAATCTGAGGGAGCAAGTGGATGTGACAGCATAGACTAATTTACAGCCAGCAGTGACTTTGTGTATAATGTGCACAGCAGGTATTACCTGGCTTGTTTGTTGCACTATAGAATGTGTATGGTCTCTGTTGCTGCGATAAGACAAGTTTTATTTTTATTTCGTGCTGTGGTTTAGTATTCCACTGGCAGTCACTGGAATTTCTCAATTCTCCAGATGTTTTTTTTCAGGGTAGAAATACTGGAGGATAATTGCAGTGGCAATATGACTGATTCATCCTATGCATTGTTATTGTTTTGATTTTCAGGGGAACCCAGGCCTACCTGGACCGAAAGGTGTTGAGGGGTACCCTGGGGCTGATGGTCCCCCAGGACCTCCTGGATTACCAGGATTCCCTGGAAAGCCTGGACGTGTGGTAGGTATTAATCTTCTAAATTCAAGGAAGAGATATTCCTGCCTCAGAAATGATTTCATACTGTCTCAGAAAGCACCAGATTCGCTGGAGCAACAGCATCTGATGATAATGAAGGGTTGCTTTTATGTGGTGCCTTTCATGGATCTTCAACTGTTCTATAGTGAAGGGCAGGGGGGTCTTTTTTAACAATACTGCGGACATGCATGAGCTGAGGTGGGAAGGAAGAAGTCATTTTGCCCATTAAACTGAATGATGATAGATGGTCAGATCAGGAATTTGGCCAGGACAGTAGGGAAACCCCTGTTCTTTGCCAGTGCAGTGGAAACTTTGATGGCCACAATAATGAGTCAGGAATTGGATTAATGTTTTATCTGAAGGATGATGTCTCCTACAGCACAGTGTCCCTGTCACAGCACTGAGGAACTGGTTTTCTGCTTAGAAAAGACTGCCACCTATTGGCCCTGTAACCGTTTAAAACAGCATTTCCTATCAGGTCTCCCGTCCAAGTGGTTACCAAGCCCCAACTCCAGGTAGCTTTAGCCATTAGACAGGAGAATGTTACAGAATGGAATGCCTAATTTCCACTTTAATCCAATGCCAGATCATTTACTGTGCACATTATATTGAGAAAAGCAATTCAAAGAGATATGTGTTTGTGTTTGGTTGAACAGACCAATATTTATAGGTCAACCCACTCAGGCTCTTTGGTATATACAACTGTACACTGTTTCTGGGCTTCATTTTCAAGTACTTGCTGGCTTCATTGTTAACCCTTGAGGTTAATATCAATAAACAGATATCAATATTGACATTATAATCTTAAAGTAAGATGTTAATAATTTAAGGAGAACAGCTTCAGTTTCCCTTTAAAGAAATAATTCCCCTTCCCTTTCAAATCATGTAATATTCATAATAATCAGATTATGGGAACTATGGGCAGATTATTAAGTGTGTTTCAGCAAACTTTGCTGTATGTTAGTGCTTGATATATCAAAGAGAGGATGGGGACTTTAAATTGCTGCAAATATGGCTCTACATCTTTACTTTTCAATTGGCTTCACTACATTTCATTGGCCATCTGTTAAACTGCCAAGCTATTGTGTTGCCGAGCATGATATCAATTGTAGTAGCATCTCGAGTGAACCAGACATTCTGAAGAATTGTTAGAGAGGATGGGTTTTGCTCACGGCTTCCTGTCTCTACACAATAGAGGATCAAATATCTGGGTGTATCACTAATGTGTCCTAGTTACTCAGACTTTCACAGAAAATGTCATGAAGGAGCTTTTACAAGGTGCTCAAGTAGGACAGCAGCTCATGGTCATTGAGGTTCTAATAGGAAACAAACTAATTTTACATGCATACTTTTCAGGGACTATACTTTTCCTGGATTCGAAACAGCGGTAGAGAGACCTAAAAGAATGTTATTTCTTTCTGCTTCAATGGATAGAGAAGCGGAAATATCCTCTCCAGCTAGACGAAACCTTGCACCAGCAGGTGTTTGTATTGGCACCTGCCTCCCATGGGCTCGCAGGATTCATGCGTCCTTTGAGGCACCCAGAGTCATTTGAACAAATAAACAGGCTCAAAGAGAAGAGGGAGATTGGGAGGAGCCAGCTCCTCTTCCGTAAGACAAAATAGCATTCCTCTGGCCAAGTAGTCTGGCCTCTTTCCCTCAGGGCTGCAGCAAGAAGAGGCTACTTGTAAAGCTTCCTCTTGGAAACTATGAATAAGCTTTGCTCAAAATGTAATTGCAAAAAGATTACCTGTAAATGTTACATACTAGCTCTGTATCGGTTCTCAGTAGATATTTAGTTATACTGAGGGGAAACTGAAGGCCAGTGTTCGTAAAATATTTTTTTTTTTTTCTAGAAAATGTCCCTTTGCTGTTGATGCATAAGAATTTCTTTATATGGATATGTTATAATGAAATGATTTTTAAATGGTTATTCTGGGTATTCTGTTTAATTTTGGGTGCAAGTTTCATATTTGCTTTGTTAAGACCACTGACAAATAAACACTAATGTTTGCGTCAAGTTCCACTTTATCAATTTCAGGGACATGTATTTCATGTATGATTGTATTCTAGATGCTCCTCTAACTTGTTTTCATACAGCTATACATAAGTGATCTTAGTAAATTGGTTGCTCACCCTGACTCTAACCATATTGACACATTTTTAGCATTTTAGCATTGCTTTACTCAATCTGGACGTAAGGACGTGGTGTGGTCAGGGGGTGGGGAAGAAGAAAGCACACAGTGAAAGCACAGGTTTTCACACAATGAGCAATGTGTAGAAACACCACAATATGTTGCTTAATCTACACCTGACTGGGCACAATGTTCCCGGGTGTCTATGGCTGAGCCTCCAGCCAGACTTTCCCACACTAAGTAAAATTCAAAGTACCAAAATGTTTCCTTTTTCTATGTCTGTGCCAGTTGAACAAGATAATATTTGGAGCTCAATTTTGACACCGCTGTGCACTCTGAAGACTGTGCCAGGAACAGAAGCAGTATGTGCTGCAGGTCAACTGTTGCAGTTATTTCACTGCTATTTGTTTCAACTGAATTAAATTGTGGTTAGCAAGAATGATATTAAAATAGCAGCTGGTTATTTTAGGAGTATTTGGTGCACATTTTCATGAGTCAGGAGACAATTAGATTTATTTTTGATCAAAATTTGTAGAAACCTTGGAGGGTCCTAATCACATTTATTTGCCCATTTCCTATTGGCCAATAAGAACAACTTCTTGAGTTGTTCTGCTCAGTTAAATAAAAAACACTGCATTGTTATGTAGGTTTTAGTACATTGTTAGTAAATTCTCTCTAAATTAAGCAAGGAGCCAAACGCATGCTAAAAGCAGAATTTGTTTATTTAGGTGTTAGGTAGAATATAAGGCAAGAGTTATCAGCAAAATTTTGAACCAGCAGTGGAGTTACAAGGTCAAAATAGAAGAGTTCTGTTGAAAATGCACAGATCTCTACTATCCTATCTCATTGCAGTAACTAGACATGGATTCCATTTCCTCAACATTCTTCATATTTTGTGTAGTTTTTCATTAATACAGCCCTACATTTCAGCTAATATGAGTTTTCTATATAGTGAAGAGAGTACAGACTGTAAACTCTGAGAGTTGGACATGTTGCTTTTGCTCTGTACTTCTACAGGGTCAGCGAGGATCTGTAGGCCTGGAAGGGCGGGCTGGACTTCCTGGTCCCCGGGGGAAACTGGGGCTTCCTGGCATGATTGGAGACAAGGGGCCACCTGGACAAAAGGTAGAATGGTCCTGCTCTTCTACAGGGTGTCACAGTTTCATCTGAGTTTCCATGGGATCACGTAACAATACAGTGCAGCCACTGTTCGGATGGCATTAATCACTGTGCCAGCTCTTCTCAATGTATGTTGTCTGTCCTCAGGGGGACCCTGGCCTGCCAGGGGAGAAGGGACCAACTGGAAGCAGAGGACTAGCAGGGACACAGGGAGACCAGGGCAGGAAAGGAGACCCAGGGAGTAAGGGACAACCAGTGAGTATCGCCTTTTCTGTTTTGGTTTGAAAGTTTTTTTTCCCAAATCCTGGTGTATCGCCATGTCAGTTGGTATTATTTATTGTATTCAGGCATAGAACTGAATTGGACTCAAGCATAGAATACCCATGGTGTCCATAGGATACACTGAGAAAGCAGACATCCAATGTCAAGCCGTGAACTTAGTAGTACTGTTTTTCATTGTTGGTCCAGTCAGGCCCCAGTGTTGTGTCCAGATGGAGTCAGCAACTTCATGAAACACCTTCCCCAACTCTATGTGTCCCTCAGTTTTCCATACTGGTGATCTAGACCCAACAGTATGTTTTTGTATGTTATGAAAATTCTAAATTTAGATTGTGAACTTGTGAAGTAGCCAGGCTGTGGTACAGTCAGATTTGTGGGGTTCCTGTCTGTTTTCCACTCAGAGTTGAATTACAAACTAGTTGAAGGAGGAATGGAAATATTCCCTTTGGCAAGGATGTCTTATGTAACAAAGAATGCTTTAGGGACCAAAACGAGGTGCTCCATTTTGTTACATAACTTTCAGATTCATGAATGACTGCTGTTTCAATTTCCTCCAAATTTCCAGACAGAAGTAACATTATTGTACTCTCTTCATAGAGTAGTCTTTGTTAACCCCCCTTAGCAAAATAGTCTGAAATAGAGGACTCTAATAACGGGCATATAAGCGTAGTCACTGTCTCCTGCAGTTGAGGATAGACGTGGTCAGACATTGGAGCCTCACTGTGTCCCACTGTGGCTTCGAACTTCTCGGAGTGGCCTGTCAAAGGCAGACAGATAAATATGAGGGTGAAATTCAAGGGGACTCTTAAACCACATAGAGAAAAAGAAAACATTTACAAAAACTGTTTCAGGTCATCCAGTTTTGTAGCAGTTTTGTATATATGAACAGGATGTCAAATTGATTTCTTGTCCATTGATTGTGTTTATTTGTGTTTCAGGGTGAACTAGGAGATCCAGGTATGCTTGGCTTTCAAGGATTTCCAGGCCCAAAGGTTAGTATGACTGTTGTCAGGTGAAGTGTTTATAGGACACATCACAAATGAAGTGGATTCTGAACTTGTTCAGCCTGCAGTTACACCTAAGAGACCAGGCGTTGTGTTGAGTTGTTTGTTCCAGTCAGTAAAGTCACAAGATGTTTTCTTTGTCTGACACAGGGTCCAAATGGAGATTTGGGCTTAACCGGCATACCTGGTCCTAAAGGTCCTATTGGCTCTGTGGTAAGCTGCGTGAAGCAAATGCCTCTCACCTAGTTTTGCCCAGATAAACACATGCTCTGATCATCTTTTCACTCTCTCTGTTACAGGGATTCACTGGTCCTGTTGGTCCGATTGGGATGATTGGTCCAATGGGAAAACCTGTATGTAATCCTACTTTTTTGTGCTATATTCTTTATTTTAAGAAGCAACACTGGGCTGTACAACAATTCTCAGGTTTACAGACAGGGTATACAAAATTTGGCAGATAATCAGGCGAACACAATAACTCATAGTCATAAGATTCACATAAGAAAACAGAATATGACAGATAAGTAGATAAAGAGATGAAAGAAAGAAATAAGTTTACACAAAGACTCTCATGAAGTCGATGATACTTGTCCAGGCATCAATAGTTTTACCTCTTGCTCCCTGAAGCTTAGCACACAACCTCTCATGAGTAGCTATGTGAAGGATGTTAGCAATCAAAGTACCAAACAATAGAAGGGTACGTGTAAACCATGCCAACAAAATTTTTTTTCACTGCTGTCAGTGTGACAAGAAAGAGTCTGCGTTGTGTGACAGAGAGCTGAAACAGTATAATACTATTTTTAAAATATTAGATTGAATCATTCATTTCAAGAACAGGGCACCCACCCTTTCTTGTGAATGTGGCATTTCTTCAACTGAAACATCCATTACCTTCTCTGCAAAATTCAAAGTAATGATGAATTACTTCAGTTAGTCAGTGTAATAATATTTAAAGCCCAGTCTGGATTGTTTTTTTCAATCATGTAATCAGTGAACATATCACCCTTTATAGAAAGTTGTATTGTGTTCTCAAGCTTTTTGATTTAAGTACAATTACACTCTCTGGCAAAAAATCAGCCTCTAAATGAAGTTGATTCATTGTAATCATTCTTATGGGAGCACACAAATGAAATGGTCTGTGCAGATCTTCCTGAAAACAGGCAGACAGAAATGTTACTATTTTCATGTAAATGCATGTTTGGGAAATAAAAGTTGTGGATAAGAAAAGAACGGTGGGGGAATTTTCTCAAGTGAATCTGTGTCTGTTCACAGGGGCCCAGAGGTCCAAAAGGAAGCCGAGGGGAAATGGTAAGAATGTTTCCTTTTGTCATGTAAAACGTTTATGCTTGAGTCAATTGCAATTTAGCATAATAGTGTAAATGGAGGGTGACATGGCCACTATTTGGTTTTGATGAAGAAATCATTAAGAACTTGCAGTTCACGTTTATTCACGTTTATATTTATTCATTTGGCAGATGCTTTTATCCAAAGCAACTTACAAGTGAGGCAGAGTACAGCAGAGTACTCATTGCTATCATGATATGTGTTCAATCTCTTGGATTCAGTTCATGTAATACTGCCTCCCCCTGTGACCTAGGAACCTCTGGGTAAAAATCAATCAGTTTTAAAAGTACTGAGCATTTAGATCGTATAATTAACACTGACACAAGAGCAAGACCGAGAGCTCTGCAATGAAATAAATATATTGATAATAAATGTTCATGCTTTTAAATATCATCATTTTAAGTATTGTTGTGTTAAATATATCCTTTATTTACCCTGTAAATAGTCTCACTGAGATTTACAGTCTCTTCTCCAGAAGAGTTCTGGCCAAAAGGCAGCACACATACAATTTACAAATGTACAGAACAGCCAATGGCAATTAAACCATGAAAAACATCATAAACTGTGCAAATAATAAATGACTATATTACAACCCCTTGGTCTTGATATTAAATTCATCTAATGTGATGACATGGTCCAGTGAGTCCAGTGTGAGTCTGTTTAAGTTAATGAATGCCAGCCTTTTTTCCTGATACAGAGTAAAATGAAAGACCTAGAGTTTGTGACAAATCTTAGAACACTGTGGTGCACAGAGTCAACCATGCATAAAACTGAATCGGAAATATGCCTGTACAAAGTATCAACGTAGTCATTACAGTAAGTAAAATCGCTCAGACCAGTGCCTTTTTAACTCTGAAGGAGAAGTAGGTATTATTCCTGAAATAAAAACACACCATCATGCTTAGATGTTTGACAAGATTTTCACCATGAGAATTAAAAGACAAGTTATCTCCAAGGCGAAAATCCAGGTATTTATAGATTGACACCACTTCAGTATGGTTCGTTTTAATTACTCTATGAGCCATGGGAGGAGAATGTTTTTGTTGCTCTACCTTGAGAACATCATTAGTTTAGTTATTCCATATTTAATACAAGTTTTAGCTGGGAAGGACTGAATTTTACTGTATGAAAATTTGTTTTCAGTTTGCCTAATGACTCATTCAGTGAAGCTGCACAGGTGTAAGTTTGCATTGTCTACTCTTTGACCCAAGTTATTAATGTGAATAGTAAATAGGGCCAACTATAGGACCAAGGACTGATCCCTTTGGCACAACTGTATTGACCACCAGAGTACAATACATTGAACCATCAATATGCATTAATGCTCCTTTCCCAATAAGCAAAAATATTCTTTCAATAAAAGTAGTCTGTTAGGTCAGCAGCTGAGAAGCTTATTTAGTGCCACCAGATTAGTAAAACAAAGACATGGGGTTAAAAGCACACTTAAAGTTCGTAAGCTCATAACCTGTAATGTTTTACCCACATGAACTGCAACAAGGAAATGTCCTTCTTAATGTTTGCATTATGCGGCATGTGAGGGTGATGCATTCTGGACTGTAGCTTCCAGTCTGCTGTGTAAACAGTTTCAAGATTCCAGGAGGCTTCTTCTGAGCCCTGTGCAGCTCACACGCACGACATGCTCCTCTTAGGGCCTAATGAGAACCAGCTGCCCTTGCTGAATGCAGAAAAGACCTGTGGAACACTTTCAACCCTGGCCTGCAGGGGAGAGATTCAGCTCCTTCCTGCCCTGCTGTAGCGTAACCATCACCACCACCCACAGCTCCGCACGCTGACAGAAAATGAAAATGAATACACAGACGCACCAGAGGAGAATTCCTAGCTGTTTTCAGACAGGTTTCACTCAAGCCACAGCATTTCAGCTTCAGTGGTCAACGTATTAACGCCGTGCTTCTTTTTGTACTTCGCAGGGACCTCAAGGCCCCCAAGGGAGTCCAGGGCCTCGAGTGAGTGTTCATTTCAGTTCCTCATCCCTCTGTTCCAGGATGAGTGCACTCCTATACGCTGAACTTTGGGGAAAAAGAAGCAACTGTGAAAAAACAGTTGTAACCCCTTAAATGATTTGTGATACTTGCTACTGCTCTTTTAAATCTCATATCTGTATTCTTTGTTCTTCGCAGGGTCCTCCGGGTGCACCAGGTCCCATGGTAGGAATTTTTAATGAAATCTGCTTGTATAATATATTTATGTAATCTGTTTGTATTTGGGGAGGTGATTGAAGATGGGGCTTGTGAATTCTACCGCTGAGCAGGGCATTGGCAGGGCTTTTCTCAGAAGCAGCAGCTGTGCTATGCTGTGGAGGCAGAGGGGTGGGTTGACCTCACTGCCAGGAACGCAGGAGTGATGATTTATGGAGAAACGTGGCTCTGGAAAGCAGGAGTGGCTGATTTGTGGAAAAAGCCCCCAGGAGGGCAGGAGCATGCATGCAGAGGGTTTACCTGCTAACTGACTCAGACCCCTGCTGAAGGCCCGAGGCAATGCTTACCATTCCCAAGGCTTGGTGCCTCGCCAGGTCTAGATTAGACTTTCTGAGAAATGAGAAAAGCAGTGCGTCTTAGATCAACACTGGAGTTGCCTTCTGAATTGTTCTTCAATTTTCCAAAATCAGAGACAACACAAATGCTAAAAAAACAATGTTTATTTTATATTGATACATTTATATTGATACATTATTACTAGTGACTTCTGCTTCTAAGTAATTAATTCATCTGTCCCCTGGGGCTGGGACACATTGATTTGTTTGTAGCACCTGATTGTTTTCCAGTCCTCCTGATATGAAATACTATTCCATATGCAACCTCTCTCCACAGAAGCAAATGGACATTAATGCAGCTATTCAGGCCCTGATTGAGTCCAACGTTGCACTGCAGGCGGAGGTAACTTTATTGCGCTCTGTTCACTGTGCAGGAATCTGGGGAGTGGACTGATATGACCTGATTTAATGTGCTAAAACAGTCTGGAAGGTTTATACAGTTATGATTTACTCTCCTCAGACTTTATGATGTATGATTTTTCTATGGAAAAAAGGGATTTTAAAGGCATAGATAACATACTGCAAAAAAAAAATGAGAACAGGAAATCTTAGGAAAACATTTTTTAAAAAATGTTTGTCTTTCTCTTTTTCCTTTGCACTTAATGTACCACTTGGTTGACATATGTGTCTATAAACATTATCTTCTGTGGAACATTAATTCTAACTCCTGCTTTTGGCTGCTTGTGACTTCCATTTCCCTAAAATAAACATTTAACTAACAAACTTGCTGAATGTTTATTCATTTTTCTTCTTTTTTGCGGTCACCCATTGCTTGAACTCAATGTAAACGGACATCTACTATTCCATTACTTTCTGTTTGGGGTTTTGCATGCATGCGTGTGTTTGTGGCGATGATGGGGGTGGGACACTGTTCTGCTGATGTGTGTGGCTGTTGTGGCTGTAACTGCTCAATGCATGTTCCTGGGCTGCCTGATATGCTAATGGACTAACACAGAGCTACCAGAACACAGAGATGGCCCTGCCAGACCAGAACGCAGAGATCTTTAAAACTTTGCGCTATCTCAGCAACGTGATTGAGAGCATTAAAAAACCTCTGGGCACCCGAGACAACCCCGCCCGATTCTGCAGAGACCTGCTGGACTGCCAGCATAAGCTGTCAGACGGTAAGAGCACCATACCCCTCTGGTTTCCTATTTCCATATGGTCTGTGCTTTCCAGAGCACAGAACTGACTGTGTAGAAGCTGATCACTGACTGTGATTGAACTCTGATTGTTGGTTTGGGGTCATACAGGACAGTTCTGGATAGATCCCAACCTTGGATGTCCGTCTGATGCCATAGAGGTCTTCTGCAACTTTACTGGCGGTGGCCAAACATGCATCTACCCAGTGGCTACCAACAAGGTACCAACACTTGCTGTACCAATTGAGGTGACTGTGCATCATAACCCTGGTAAACAGACACAGCTGAATCTTCCTGAAGTCCATTATACTCAAGACTATATTGACAGTAAGAAACAACAGGATTAGTAAGTACCAAAGGCACCATATTTCAGATTATGTTGCAACTGCCTCTAAAAGCATACAATATTCCTATCTCATGCATGCATTTCATTTCACTAAGGGTTTGACATGTAGAAAATAGGAGACATGAACGTTAATATTTAAGAAAAGGAAGATTCTCAATACAAACTTCTGTTACATTTAGAGTATCCTCAGTATATTTGTTTGTTGTTTTCCCAAGTTATATATCCCTGCTGTGAGTCTTTTTGTGCATTTACCTAAAAAGACTGAGGTTTTGTGCTATGAATTATATTTTCAGTGTATTTATGCAGTATTACACATAACCAAATGTTTTCAAATTCTCTATAAAACTGAAAATCTTTGTACATCACACATACACATACTACAGTGAATGTAGCTGCTATCACCTTACTGGACCATATTAATGTTCTGTGATATAACGCAGTGTTAAGGGTAAATGGTGACTGGCAGTGGATTTGTATGTCTGCCTTTCAGCAAGTTCCACGTCAAAAATGAGTGCTGTGTGGTTCTAATTTCTTGTGAGGTACACCTTTCCCTTTGGCATGTTGAGTCACAAAGTCCCTGTACACCTTAGATATCCAGATACCCTACATTTAGCTGCCTTGGAGTTACCCATGAAATCTCTGGAACAGTTTTGTCTCTTGAAGGTCATGGGAAATCCATCAGAGAGCTTGAGCACATGATACAGTAGCTTTAGCTCCTGCTTACAGTAAGTATTTAGTTCAGAACACTTGCACTGAAACACATAGTCAAAATGGCACCTTGAAAAAGCAAAGAAAGGTTCCTTTGTGCACTGGAAAGGTCTGCAGGTTTGAGTGTAAAGAAAGCCTTTCCTCTCTAAACCATGATTCTCCTATCTGTTGAAACCACAGATGGAGTTTGGCATTGGAAAAGTCCAGATGAAATTTCTTCACTTGCTGAGCACGGAGGCCACACATACCATTACAGTCCACTGTCTAAACGCCCCGGTGTTGAATACCACGGATGCAGGACGCCATAAGAAATCCATTCTCTTCAAGGGATGGAATGGACAGATGTTTGAGGCGGACACATTACTTGAACCACATGTGCTACTAGATGAGTGCAAGGTAATAATCAGGCCTTTGTTTGGAAGTTGAGCTCCGGAATTTTATCAGGCTCTCCTGAAACCGTAGAGTCCTTATGTCCATCACTCAGTTTTTATTGCTTTTTGTGTTTTCCCCTTCATCAGATTCAAGATGGCAGCTGGCACCAGTCACGCTTCTTCTTTCAAACTCAGGACAGCCACCAGCTCCCCATCGTGGACATTCAGGAGCTGCCTGGCCTCCAGCAGGGCCAGAAGCAGCGCCTCGAAGTGGGGCCTGTCTGCTTTGTGTGAAGACGGCCCTGCACCCAACGGCTTTTAAAAACCAAGCAACAACAAATGGCTGAATTAAATGCTCCTGAAAGAGAGTTCATCTTGAAACAAGGTGGTTTTGTTATTTTGGTCCCTTATGAAGGGGGAAAAGTTACTGAGCATGTCCATGAGCATTGCCCTGTCATGGCAGTTAAGGACTTCTGTGGAAGAAGGCAGTCATTAGGGGATAAGGCCAGCTCAAGGAAGTACAGGACAACAATATACCAATATGTATCAAAAGCATACCATTCTGTAAGTCAAACATAAATGGTACTTGGGGGTCATTGTGTATTGGACAGAGTGCTCAGTGAACCCCACACCGAGCTGGTGTTCCACTGCCCACTGAGGACCAGAGCATCCCACCCAATAGCACTGTCTACACAAATGTTCCTAAAAGTGCAATAGCTTGTGGATTTAGTGTGATAGAATTATTGCATTTTCAATCAAAGGTTTTTGATATATGTATTTTTTTTTTTGAGATTTTAACCTGTTGTCCACTCCGGACGTGTACATCTTATCAGATGGTGCTCTACCTCCTATATGTTTTGCCTTCAAGTATATTAAAGGTGCTTGTGTTTAAGAATTTATTTCACATTGTATGTACTGGTTACATCAAGATATGTTCTGTTGTAAGAGTACTTATTTGAATTTGGTCATTTATTTCATTACAGACTATTTATATGAATACTATGTTGATAAAATAACGTAAAAATGCCACATCTTTTGGTTTAATTTTTCCTTTGATGTGGGAGGTGCCTACCAGTGGCAACTCTGTCATGGTGCTGCAATAGATTAGAAGAGCTCATCAGTGAGTTTGCCATCCTTCCTGTGTATATTTTGACATTATATGGTTAATTATTTATATTCTTTTTGTTCAAATTACTGTACCCCAATAAATTATAACATCACTCAGAGGTCTATTTGCTCAACTACCATTTTCTCAGCAACTATTTATGTCTAATGTATATTTGTATGTACACACAGATATGACTGTATGTGCAGTACATATATGCAGATTCACTCACTATTTTCAGTGTTTGTTAGTGATAAACAAACTGGCAGCTAACAGAGGCCAGAACCAGAAAATATCACACATAGTAATTATGTTTAAATTATGTTACATTAAAGCGTAATTATACAGATTCATTGATAATAAAGTAAAAATGTAAATATGAAATATGTTGAAATAAAAAAATGCCTTAATCGCTTGTGAATTATATTAATTTTTGATATTTAGCTCTTTCAAGATGATTTCTGCAACCTTCAGATATTTATTGATTCTGTTGTAATCCACCACAGATTTTACCTGTTTAAAATGAAAATTTCTGGATAGACCATTTGAATACAACCTCTGTCACACTCAAATATTAAGCACAGCCACAATTTACTTTCTTTACCATAAAATATCCACTACTATTTTAATCTTCATTTGAAAACATGTATTTGATGTATTATTGTAACCCCTATCATGTTTTGGTTTGGAAAATAAAAATGTTGACCCGTCCCAGTAATGACAAACAGAATTTGGGTACTATTAGCAGCTTTTTCACATTTTCTTTAGCCCGTTGTCATTCCAGGCATAATCCAGTCAGTATCTTGGAAACAATAAGCGTGAAGATCATCAAACAAGACACAGAGGTAGTTACAGTATGAAATATAAGACATACTGTAACTGCACAATTTAGGACTAATTGTTAAACAACATCAAATTTCCCCTCAGCAGACAGTTTACTGTAAATATAAGGGGCTCTGACCAACCTCATTCACACAGTCATCACAACTTGTTTGTAATTGGAAATTGTGTTTCCAAGTGTATAAATCACAGTTTCCTAAATTCACATTTGCATTGTGCATCTGGTTTCAATTTCTGTTGAATTCCTGTCACCAAGTTTACAGTTGTAGTTTCCAGTAACAATGCAGATTCATGGAAAGCTGCGTGTGTTACCAGTAAAAGACTGAAAATGTGCATATTGGCTTGCAGCCCTGGAGATGGAGGTTTCTTCCAGCACACTGTCGATGTGAACTGTTCTTGCACACTTTGCTCAGCAGGGGGCCCCACCTACCCATCACTATCTTTGTCATGAGATCCCAATTCAAAATCCACAGTTTCTATTGTCTATATGTTTATATTGTTTGTTTATATAGACATTTTTATATATGAATGTGCTTGTATCTTTTACATTTAACCTATATTTATTAATTTCACTTGTATAGTTTAAAAAAGGTTGTGGAATTGGAATGTTTGTGTAATTTATGAATGAAGCCAATATTTAATATGTACATTAAATATAAACGTAGAGTAAAAGAACAGCATTTGGAAATGCACCAGGCTAACAGTGACGTAAGTAGTACTTTTCTGCATAATCATGGTAATACACTGATATTGTCATATGAGAACATCCTGAGTTCAATACTACTATGTGAATATAAGAAATGCAGTCATCAACTGCAGGGTTGCTAAAATGTCTTAAGCCACAGGTCATTCTATTCTGGTAGATTTTTACAAACTCTGACAACAGCAATTTTATTAAAGAAGTCATTTGGTTAAGCAGTTTCAGCACTTAGCATCGATGTTGCATAAGGTAATACTTTTCAAGCCCCAGAGGAACCCATTTTCTCTGTGCCATGGTAATCCCAACCTGCATGATCAAGCATAATCCCTGTACTTGGCATAGGATGTTGCACCATAAAGAGAAAACAAAGTAAAATTAGTAATAGAAAATTACTTTGTCCTGTGAGAAAATCATGACCCATACATGTTCTGGCATATGTGGTCTACATATAGAAAATTAATAATACCATTTCAAATATACTTTACTCTTTACCATAGTGAAAAGCAAGGTGTTATTGCCTACACCCAGCAATTTTGCACCGCATTTATTAAATATTTATTAAATGTCTTTCATATTACAGTAAAGCTTATATGTTGACAAAGAGTTTTTCTCATAGTAGCAATGGAAAATTACAAGGAGTCTGTTATTTTATTAAGAAATGATCAATTTCTCCATGGGTCTATGTAAATTGAAATTAATATGATTAATAGATGGATGTCAGTTAATACTATTGTTTGTAGATAGGACGATATCAGGGAGTAAACCACAAAAATGGGGCACCCATATTACATAAATGATCTACGAATCTGCATCTGCGTAGCACTGATCCAGAACACAAATCATTGCCGTTGTACTTCATATGCATTTACACCTGGGGGCGCTAACAACTGGTGTCGAACTTACCAACTAAACTGAAATACGGCAATAACTGCACATTCACTTTCTCCGTAATGATTACAAGTGAACGGAACATTATAAACTGGCGAATAATCGTAAGTTTGTCAAATGTACAGTGTTACTGATGGAAGGTTTAAGGTTGGAAAGCCAAAACGACACCTACAATATAAAGGAAATAAAAACAGCGAAACGAAAAACACTACTGGAAAGGAAAGTTAGCTAGTCAGCCTAACTTTGCTAAGTAATTACGAGTAGCGTCCATAGTAAAATAATGCGTAGGCAGCATGTAAAATCATGTTTCCATATTCCTAATTGTTATCCATTTAACGTCTAGGTTGTTAACACGGTAATGTAGGTTTGGCTGATTGGTTTCAAATTGTTTCCCCTTGCGTGTAGGATTGCTTTGTTGAGGTTGCGTTTAGTTGGAATCGCTTGGTATTATGACTCAACTAGCTAACATTAGACATCTGTGTCGAAGTGCCTTGGTTCATTCTCTAAAACTGGAGCATTCTCTGACAAGGTACCAATGCCCTGGGTGTAAGTTTGAAATAATAACTGTGTATGACAAGTAGAGCATACTACAGCCATAAACGGCTAGCTTGCTCACACTAACTACTATTGTGGATCTGAAAGCGATTTGCGTTGAGATGTTAAATTAAAGTTTGCTGCCCAGATAACTCCTTCTCTAGAGAGACCCACTTGTCAGGTACACAGCAGCCATGTTGCTCTCTGCTAGACAGGTGGGGTTGAGAGAAAAGGACTCATTTAGCCCTCTGAACTGTAGATAATCACCAGCCAGTTTGATGGAATGAGTTTGGGAAATTGGCCAGTATACCTGTGAACAACTCCACTCTGCAATTAGGGCCATTCTAGTGGAGCTGGTCCCTAGTTGCTCTAGAGGGAATAGTGTCCCCTACTGGACTACTACCACTATTTCCAGTAGAAACTTTGGGGTCAGCTAAAATGCCATAACATTGCATACTGTTTAGGAAGGGGACTGGAGGAGCATGAACTCAAGAGCTATAGCAAGTTGAAGAGCATGTTTAGTTAATTCCTTGTTAGATTAGTTAGATTTCAGTACCCACCAGTTAGTTCATTGCAGTTTGTTTTCTCTCATTGACCAGGGCTGGTTTTTTTAGTCCTTCTGTCCCAGTACTTACTGAACCCTGTTCAGCTTCAGCTGTTTGGCAAGAATAAAGTGACATGGCAAAAGACAACAACCTCAAATAAGCCATCATTGTTCTTAATGAATTTATATGGAGCTCTTGGTCCAACTCGTTGAGCAAGACATCGCACACTGCGCCAATGCAAATGAGCCCAGCAGACCTTTTAATCATGAGATACAATGGCTATTTTTCTCATGGGAATAGGGTCTGAACTTGAATTCACTGCTTAAATGTTAAAGCATAACTATGATGAACAAGCCAAAGAGGACCAACTACAGTTTTAACTGATTAACTAAAAAAGTCAGTATCACAACTCCAGAACAGAATGATCTTTTTACCCATTACCAATTTGCTTTTCCGTTCAATGCAACTTCACGGACAACTCAGTAGGATGTGTCAGCTGAGTCTCACCGCTCATGGAGTGAGTGTTTTAAAGAGGAGAAACCTGGTGGACAGTAGCTTTCTAAGGTCAGTGAGGGTTGGGCATCCATTTGAAGACATCTAAAAACAGAATCTGCTGACTTGAGACATTTATTCTGAATTTTAACATAGTGGTGGACCCTCTGTGATTGCACACAAATATTATGTTACTATATAGCCTTTAGGAAAAGTATGAGGTTGAAGACATTTGTGCAGTTGGTTTTCCAGGGATACCAAGCACAGTTTCCACCACAAAATGTGGTCTGAATTATGTATAAGCTCAAAAAGTAGTGTCGTTAGTGGAGGGTTTTGGGGTGATATCGCACATACTATTTCATAGTTCTTGACAGGGGTGAATCATATCAGGCTGAATAAAAAACATGTTTCTCTAAATATTGTTAACTTACACAGATCTCTTTCCCCCTTTTGGAATCATCAATGCGATTTAGAGGCCCCTTTAGAAACATGTAACTCAGAATGCTATGTAGTAATGGAATTAATACATTTAGAGGCTCCCATGCATCATCCTGGAGAGATTACACTCTTTGCATTTCTCTTATGACTGTCTGCATGCACTGTGTATGTATATTTTCTCTGTCACTTGTTGTTTGCAGACATCATAATAGGCAGCCTAATTGCATTGTTAAAAGTGTATTTGAATGGCACCTATTTTTCATGTCTGTCTTTTCAGGTGGCATAATTGCAGGTGGCAAAGTTTGACCTAAATGGAATTAAGTCAGTTCTGTAATAAATTGATGTAATGTTGATTACACAAATGCCATCTCTGGACACATTTTTAAGTGAAAATGTTTTTGAGCCAATATGTTGTAAAACAATGTTGCCACCCCAAATTTGAGTGGAGTTGCCACCCCAAGTGTTGGAGTCTACACATGCCACAGAACCCTATGGTAAAAGCACTAGTAGTATACCTGTAATTTCAGACTAAACCTAGAAAAGTCATTTCTGCATTTTACACGTGGTTTGCTATTGAATTTGGGCCTTTGGTAACATTCCTGACAAGTATTTTCTGGAGATATGCTCAATGAGTATCATTGCCAAATATTTCCTGCACAGTGGAAGTTTGAAGTAGATAGTAAATTATGGCCAAGGCACATATTTCCACAATCTATATTAGTTAATTGATGTGTTTGCCCATTTTTCAGATTGCCCCAGGCAAAATGAGGGGGTTTGCATGCATCCTTTCTCCTGATTAATGAATGGTTTTATGTCTTTTATTGAGAAATGTGGTCTTTATCCAAGAGTATCCCCATCAAACTGAGTCACTGCCCCCAAAAACAAAGCCATGTGCTTTTGCAGCATTTAGGCAGTCTGTCCAGATTGAAATGTTTGAGTAATCCTAAGAATTTCTCAAATATGATACATCATATCTCAGTGTTCTGACTTGCCAGCTGTGTTATCAAGCATGGTAGTGTACCTCAGGACACTTATTTTTTTAAATAGCAGTCTGTTTTGGAACATACACATGTTAAAACTCTGATCCAACATATAAATTGCCATTACAGGAAAAGCTAAATCACACACACCAGCACACTAGTTTTATAAAATTCTCACCAGACATGGAAGGTAAGTGCTGAGGATTTCTGTCCTGTAAATTTGTTTCAATAGCAGTGAAACAGTTTTTCCCTATATAGTGTGACATTTGCATAGTGATTTATGTTTCCACGTACAGCTCCGACACTATGCACTTGATTTAGATCAGCTGTAGTTTTCCTTTACAATCACTTCCAGATCCTTACATAATCCAGGTTACCAAAGTTCAGTGGAGAAATTTCCTTACTGCATGTGGGTACCTTGACATATTCTTTTTGAAAAACAAACATGTTAGGACCAACCCAGCACTCCAGTGAGTAAACAGATAAGGCTCAGCTTTTTATTTAAGGGGACACTGCAACAAACTGTTTGCTTGCGTCTTCCTTTTCGTGTTTCTTTGGACTGTGGTTAGGTAAAGCAAATGTGTCAGGCTTACTCCCGAAACTTGCTCTGCATTCCAAATGGCTGATCGACATGCACATGCACCAGAGATGAGCCTGCTTTTGTGCTTTTCTTTCAGTTTAAAGAAATCTATTCAGTGGTATAGTTCTGAACTTTTTCACGCTATTCTTCCATCATGTCTTTTTGTCCCATCTATGCTGAGATTAAAGGTCTTCGGGAGGGCACAGTGAAGGTCAAGAGGATGTCCTTGTTATGCAATAACCAGTGATCAGCAGAATAAGTAAATCACTTGCTGTCATTGGGATATGGGAGACTCATACCCATGGGATCAATGTGGAGGTGTCGGATGTTAAAGTACCCCAGCGAATGAGAAGGGTTTGAAAGCAATTCAGGTGCTTTTGAAATGTAAGGTGAAGAGCTGTCAGGGTCAGACGTTGGTTAACCCTCCAGTCCAGAGACACAGTAGACAGCTTTGTTCTCCTATGTCAACCTGACAGCACTGGTGGGAACGATCTGCTTTTGCTGTAGAACTAAAAATGGCTACTGTTTTTACAAGACACTTTGCCTTTCTTTACTCAGTGACATAACAGAAGGAAAGAAAAATATGAAATGACTGCGAAATGCCCCAGTTCATGGACTGGAGATATATTATTCATCCAATTTAACATTTGGATGCATACTGTGGGGATGAGGAGAGTGATAAATGGTGCTGTGAAAGCAGTGGCACAGCTAGTGCAATCATGTTTCATCTGGCATGACTGACTATGAAAGTCTATTCACCTAAGGATGCTGGAGTCATTTAAAGGCAGCTTCTAAGAAATGCAGAATCAAGGGAGTGTTTGAACTCAACCATCTCAAATGGGAAAAAAATGAAGTGAAGTAGCTGGCAATCATATAGCTGATGTCTTTTGAACTTTGTTTTTCTATACACCTTTAGGCTTTGCAAAGGTAACACTTTGTGGTTTGTGGCCACAGTCTTCTTTTTCCTTTTTTCTTAATTAAACCTCTGTTAAATCTTTGGAGGTAAGTTCCATCTACACAGCTGTACCTGTACTGATTTCTGGCAGTAGTGCGAACTTTAGATTGATAGTTTAATATTGCATTTATAGAAGTCGTGTTCAAGTATTCAGCTGCCTGACATTGTGGTTACAACCACACCACTCAATAAAATGTGACCTCAGAAAGCTCAGACTTCATAACTTGGAAGCTTTGCAAAAAGTGAGGATGGTGAATGCTCACTGTGAATATTTGCCATGAATTGTAAACATGAAAACATCCCATTGTAAGCCTGCCTAGCCCTGGTGGGTTTATATTTATTCCCTGTTTTCAATTGTCTTATTGCTCTTCACTTTCCCATTTTAATGCTGCATCTATTTGTTTGCAGATTTTTATTGCTTTTTCTGTCATGTACCCTGTGAAGTGTTGTTTGGCAGTCTCTCTGTTAAGGATACTGTATGAATTATATGATTAAAATTGAATTAAAGGTCTTGCTTTCACTGCAGGCCAAGATACTTAAGCAAATTCACAAGAGGCTTAAGCTGGGACTGACGTTAGCCTACTACTTTCTGATTTCATCAGCAGCCAAGGAATCTCAGTCTCAGTCTTCAGCCAAAGATTCACTCTTGGAACTAAGATACCAGATGAATGCATTGTCGATTCTGTTGCAATTACCACTGTTGAACCTTACCAACAGAATTTCTTAATACTCGAGCTCAACAGCTTATACAGTATAAGAACCAGAACTTCTCTGCTGATCCAGGAAGGAATATACATAGTATTTACCTGGGGTACTTAAGGATTTTTGAGCTCTACATGTCCATCTTCTGTAGGTCTCCACGCAGACACATCATACAGTCAGTGACCTCATCAGGCTAATATTGTTTAGGGTGTAGTGACTGATTCTGGTCATTAACTGATCATATAAAACGTTTTCTGACAGGTGTTTGCTCCTGTGCACATGAAGGTGTGCAGTGAGTCGTAGAGTTGCCACATGGTGTCACTCTTGCTAAATAGACACTAAGATGGTGCCCTCTCCGCCGCTACCATTTGGAAACAGTGCCTCTTAAGAGGATGGCTGCTGGGAGGTCGTGGATGTACATGAAAGACTGGCTGGAGATCCCTCGGTGCAGTTGTCACCTGTAGAATTAGCATTTTCATCAGATCATAACTTTATTATTTGTGGAATTTGTATCAGATTCTTGCATCTACATTACATCGCCTGTATAAGACAGGAGTTTGTTTTGTTTAATTTTCTTGGTAGACCAAATTATTTCAGTTTGATAAATGGCTTGTTGACTAAGGCATCTCTGCCAGTAACATTGGTACTCTCTGTAGACCTTTGGGGATTGTGTGATTGTTTGCTTTTTGTTTTCATGTTGAATTAATGTCAGAGGTTTCGTGAAGACTTAATTGGGAGTTTTTATGCAACCATACTATTATCTTGACTGACCATACTGGATGGCTAACCCACCTAAAAGTGTGTACGTTCAGAATATTGTAAACATAAAAGCATTCTAATCATCAGTTCCAACAGACGCCCCTCTAAAATGTATACCAGACCTCTGCATTAAAAAGCTGTGAACTTCCACTATATGTTTCCGCTCACACACACAGTGTTCTCATGGCTTTATTGCCGTAGCAACTTTGGTGTCAGATAATTGTTCAATGTCAGTTGTCCAGACACCCTAGAATGCTTCCATTTGCTTAGATTCCCTGCTGTGATGCTGGTGTCCAGTCCTTCCCTTTTCTGAGGAATTTCTCCTTCCTTAAGGGAAGCCCCTCTGCCTTTCTTACTTAAATTTCCACAAGGGAAAAACTCTGCTCCAGACTGAAGCAAAAAAATCTATTACATGCTGCGATGGAAAAGGCGTTAATGTCTAGAAGCATGTGAGATGTCAATCAAAAGGCAGCTGAATGAATTAGTTGTCCAGTACAGCTTACCCTGGCACTTACAAATGAGTCTCTACAGCCCTTGTGGAATATATGACAGAAATGAGTCAAATCCACATCTCTCTCAGGGGTCAGACTTCATTATTCATGAATAGAGCTGAAGCTGGCAGGTCTGCCCATCAATGTGACTTCATGTAGGACCTGCATTTATTATAATCCCTTTGAGAACAGTTACTAAAGCCTCAGTTGTTATACTAAGATGAAAACGATGAGAACAGTCCTTATGATCGTTGTGTACTGGAGGGTAAAAGACAGGGTAAAAGACAGCCTTAGCTCAGGGGACCCCACAGCCTTGTTTCTCACTCATGTGCTGTGTGTTAGGGTTTAAATCAGGCTGTTTCTCTGGATTTAATCTTTAAATAAACAGATGACCAGATTTTTCAGGGAAGGAATTTCTTGCCCGCAATACTGTTTCTTTATCGCCCTGAAACGTTCCAGCAAGGAGCTCATGCCAGTTCCTGGTTGCATGGCAGTTGTTAATGTCTTTTAATGTAATGGCCAATAAATAATCACAGGGATTAGTTTAAATTTTTGACAACAGTTTGCACCCAAATCATACAATAAACTGCAGGGGAAAAAGGTTTCAGAATGTACCAAGTACATTATATAAAAAGCAGATGTTTCTACTCAAGTGACTGCAGATGGTTAGCGACATATTCATGATACGCACTTACGCTGCCAAAGAAACAAAGATAATTATTGGCGGCTGGGTTTAGAAGTTTTCATGCTTGGCTACAGGGTTGGGCCATGGGTGTGTGAATTAAAGCATTTTTTCCTGCTCTTGGTTGCTGATGTCAAGAACAGGGCACACAATAAAGTGTTTGACCAGCAGTTACAGTCCTTTACTATCTTTAAAATCCAATGCAGGGTACAAATATGTAATACCTGGCAATGTATATCAAGCAAGTATATCAAGGTTGGATTGCAGAGGAGTAATATTTGTTTATTTTCCTATTCTTCTATGTACTAAACGTTACACTTAGCTGCAGTTGTGAAACACAAGTATTTTTCCAGGTTTTAAATCTGATCATTTGCATGTCTATAATGTGAACATTTTTCAGTGAAATACCTCTCTTGGTTTAAATAAAGTATTTTGCTTTCCTTTTACATACTCCTAATATGCTGAATTGCTGCATTCAAGAAATAATCTTTCCACAACTGAGTGACATGTCTGAAATGTGGACTTGCTGAGACTGTGTTGAAATGTAAGGAAAACCCAAACTGATCGTGTCAGTTTTATTGCCCACCCACCACCACCATCCCTCCTGCCCCTGAATAACTTTTGCAGTAGTCTCAGAGGTTGGGCTGTGTGACCCCTAATGCTTCACTCACTATCTTGTGAAAACAGAGTTCCTCAGATCCTTACTACTTGACAAGAATTGGTCCCCACCCCCTATGTTTTTGTGTGGGACACAGACCAAGCCTATAGCTGCAATTTAGAAATGAAGTCAGACGTGAGCAGAGCGCCAACATGTAGAGATGACTTAGTGAACATCTGCCTATGATCTTCCTCTCATTCATCTGTATCCCTCTCTTTCTGGGGCTGTACACATCACTTTAAATATTTTTCCATTTAGAAATTTGCTGTGATTTTGACCCAAAGCGATCAGATATGGACTGCAGCATGGCCTCCTGCCTTTCAGTTGCTCTAAGCTTAGAGGAGGAGATGCTGCACAGTGTGCTGAGTGGATGCAGTCCAGTTCACACCAGCTTGTAGCTTGCCTCCTCTTGCTTGAAGATCAGACTTGTTTACTCATGATTCCTTCTGCTCATATTACTCACTCTCACTGCTCCAGTAAATCTGCTCTATTAAATGCACCTGACTGATTCTATTCACCGCCACTCCTTGTTGAGAAGTATTTCAAAAGCCATGATTCATACATCCACTCATACATCAATTCCATGGCTTGAATTTCATCAGCTTTGGGGCAAAAGGAGATATCAACTGTAGGGACAACAGCTGAGATTCTCCAAGACACTGTGCATCTCCTTTGATAATTTGTAAAGGAATTATATGCATCAATTTGCATGACCAACTTCATTCTACAGTTACAGCTATGTAATGTATCCAGCAGAGCTGGAATCAACTTGGTTTTACATCCTAACTCTTGTGCAGGAGGATAACAGTGATCTTTATGAGTATGGTGAATGTTATGTTATCATTACTGCTGTTGGCATTTTTCTATATGTGAAGCTATTGTGTTCAAGAATATATTCAACCGACACCTCAGTGCCAGTTTACATCACTTAAAGCTCAATGTGGAGCCAAAAGGCCAAGGTAACTTGATTGCAGGGATTAGTGTAGACACATGCTGTGTATCTGCTTCTGGGTTATGAGCTGTTGAAATGGTTGACCCTGATAGGGCTGATAATGGCACTAAACAGGATCAGCAATGACTGCCTATCTCCAAGGCAAAAGTTTGCAGAGGCTCTAGTGGGTTATGAAAACAGAAGATTGTCTGCCAATATCTTCTGGTGGGAAGAAAGTAAATGTTATTTTCAGAGCTACAGCTTTTTTTATATATAAACAAAAATTTTTCTAAATCTGAGGCATGCAGAATCATTTCCAGAAACTATAAACCACAGCACACAAGCTTTCATACAGCTTTGCTGGATAAAACTGTAGAGTGAATTGTGCAGTGATTTTGGCACGATGTTCCCTGGTGTCCTGAGAGGTTTATACATATCAGGAGTTGTCCATAGCAACATTGTGTTGTTTGCTATGCTGCTGCAGTAATGTGAGCGGTAGTGGGATGCTAGTCCAGTGAAGCATTGCACTTACACAACTTTTTGCAGACTAATTTGCATGTACTGTAGATATGACTGTTGAAGGCCAGGTGGAAGTGAATTCTTCTCAGAGCTGCATGCTTTGGCATGATTGTCCTTTGATTGACCTTAGAGAAGGCTTGTATTGTTCAGTAAGCCTCACTATTGTATTTAATGATTTTATAGTATATAAGTATATATAATCTTCAGCCTTTTCCTGATTATTATTATTATTATTATTTGTAATATCAATGTCTGACACTGAGTAACACTGCATATCAGCGGTCTGCTTTCTGACCTCCTTTGCAGTGCCTACTGTGTCTCGAGCAAACCAATTTTTTCCACAGAAAAAATAGTTTCCGTTTGTGGTATAATCACCGTAAAACTAGAACAATGCCTTCACACCTGGCATTCCACCTCTGCTTCAACATTTTTCCTCACCACAGCACCCACCTCCCTCCCTCCGCATGGAGCGTCTGCCAAGCCCAAGCAAATACTCATAAATTCCTCTGCCTGGAGGGAGGCGGAATACCAACGCACCTGCACAGGGTTTCCCCTCAGACCCCCTACCTGCCCACTTCCAAGTGGAAACTCATAACTGTCTTTGACTGGGTGTTCTGCCAGCTCCACACTTTCTCTCCCCCAGCTTTCCTAAATCTGTCCCGTTGCGTAACGTTGCCATCTGGACACACACACCACCTCCAGATCTGCTGGAGGGAGAGAAAACGCAGGGCAACATGTTCGCCGCTCGCTCACTCCCTCCACCCCGCAGTGCATACTAGGAGGAGATCAATTGCCACATGCTCTGGGCAAAATGTGACCCAGCTGTACCCCAGTGTGTACATTCATCGGTGTATGAGTTAGGGCCACAGTGTTTGGAAACTGTTCTTAAGGGCCAAGGTGTGTTTACAGCAAGTACAGGACTTGGTGACCCATTTGTTCTTCATTTATCAACCAGATGTTCTAGCGTTGTGGTGTAAGAGAGCACAGCTCCACCTGTTTTGTGGTAACTCTGTACATTCATGGTATATTTCCATAAAAGCCAGTTTTAAGTAAAACTGCACTCATCATGTATGCGAATCAGCCCTCTTTAGGGTGTCCTGGGACATCACTTAAAAGCACAAAGCAAAACTGAAACAAGAGTCCAGGACTAAGCTGCCATATCAGCATGGATGCCTCCTTTATTTTTATTGAATAATAGTGGGGGTACAACTTGTATCGTGTGTTCTAATGGGTGATGTTTTACGAAAGAAGGGACTTAAAACAGTTCACAATACATTTTTCTTTAATTGACTTAAGTTCACATAATTTCTGTTATAGCTCACCCTTTATATATCATTAACACAGCTAGATGGAGACATTCAGGGTAGGTACCTTACCTTACAGTTGAGCAGTAATATTCTACCTGGGATGTGAATTTACATATTTAGGTTTACAGTTCCAGTTCTGCAATGAAAACTCTGCACTCTGAGTTCAAATGTTGCTCAAATTCTGGAAATACTACTGTGTGAATTATTTCATTACCTTTACAAGTTAATCAGAGCAGCATTACAATTTTGAAAACATTCACAAATTTTACACACATAATCCATTATGGGGCCCATGGTAATGGCAATAGCAATAATAAGACAAATCATCTGGATATTGTTTCTAGAATTTGAAACAAGAACATACCATTGAAATGAAGTTTGAAGTCATTTTATACATTTTTTTTGAAAAACAAAGATGTAATAAATTATGTCATTGTTATTGTTTCTGTGTCAATTTTGAGTTATTGTGTTTCTTGTAAGCGGTATGTAGTTATACATGTTCTTCATTGAGCTGCAGTGCAACTGTTTAAGCCTTGAATAATGAAATGCAGCAACGGTTTTTGAGGTTGTTTTTCATTACACATGTTTTTTTGTGATAGTAATTACCAATGTCATATCATCAGCAAAGTAACAAAGTATCATTTGTTTCATTTCACTGGTCAAGTTTTGGATAGCGTGCATGACTAGTGCTGTAAGTGTTGTTTGTTTGGGCTGGGTTCCTTGGTGGTGGTTATTACTTGAATAAATGTTTTGCATTTACTGAAGAACACCTAGCAACCCAGTAAATCTGTACATATTTAACTGCTATCACCCCAGAGTTCCACAGAATCGAGGAGTAGTTAACTGGAATGAGACGAGTTTGCCGTAATTCAGCCTAAGAGAAGAGGTCATGGCAATCTCACCCAGGCATTGAGTTGAAATTATCTTGAGTTCAAAACTGAAAACACATCTGTCAATCTTATAAAAGCAACAACCCTTTCAGAAATTAATCCTATATTTCTTGGGACAGGACAATTGCCCCCAGAAAACTGAGGTAAAATAGAACATATTGAAGTTGTTGAGTTTCCGTGATGACAACACTTGTCATGTGGAATGTTGTTTTCTTCACTTGTGATAATATTTAGATTTAATAATGGGATTTATTATAGTTGTGATCAAGATTAGAAAGTAGTGTCCTGTGTATCAGTGTCCAAAAAGGTATTAAGAAATTTAACAAATTAACAAGTTTTTTTTTGTGGGACATCACTTCACATAGAAAACCTTTGAAGGTCAGAAGAGCTGTAAAGTCTCTGGCTCCAGAACACTCAGCGGGGAAGCCTAAGCCATAAATGCCTACTCAGTGGCATTGATTTGTTATTAACCATTGTTACACTGCGATAGGACGGCATTTTACATTCTGCTGTTGGAATTCTTTGAATTTACAACCCTAGTTCTCACTTTTATCCCCAGGGAACCACAGATATTCTGGCACCTGAAACTCCTGTTTTCCCAGAACACAGGGAGAAGGTGAGTGGAGCACAAAGCTTTAGTAGAGAGGTCAGTTTTCACTGTCACTGGGGCACATTATCAGAGAAAAAAAAATCCTTGACATCTTTAATCCTGGTGTTTTAGAAAAGGGTGACTCCTCTCATTTTGGTGTGATTTATTTTTTGGCTGAAGGAATTATTGGTTACATGCACGTGCAGCTGGTAAGCTTGGGTTTTTGAGTTGCCCAGTCTCATTAATCAAGAGCATGGTCTAACCCTGTAGATTTGTTACATAGAGCTTTGAGCTTTCTCTTTCTCTCATCCTCTCTCTTTTCACTTTCTCTACAAGATGCCAGAAAGCAAAATGCCTGAGTTATGTTTCGCCCGATATATCCACCCTAAATTGTCTGAGCCAATTGAATAACAGATGCAAGAGTCTCTCCACTGAAGAAATAAAGTCAAATTTGAGGCAAGTGTTTTGCTTCTGTAACTTTCTCCTTTTCTGTCCACATTTGAGATCCCTATTTGTTTTTCAATCTTCTCTGCCTCCTCATCGCACGAAAGAACTTGATGGAAAATGCTAGAACGACACGCTCCTTTCACTGGTCTACCCTTTCCGCAGAGTTTGCCGTTGTCATTCCCAAAACGGAACACTCACAGTCCCAGCTGGGGACCAGGTGCTGGCTTTGTCTGGATAACCATCAGTCGGCTGGGTCTCATCAGCCCTGGCTTGAGAAAGAGACAGTCCAGATTCAGCTCTACACATGTCAGGGGATGGGACGATGCCACTCATAGTGGGCTTCCCTTTTGATTAATAGGGCCATACTGTAAAATAACTGCCTTCATAGTACACTCCTGCAGCCAGCTGCAGAGATGATCAAAGTCTCAAGCTGACAGCTCTGTGAGAGCCTTAGACAGTTATTTCCATCAGCCCCTCTGCATATCATTTGATATTTGAAAAGGCAAGGGCAGACAGGTGAACTATTTCACTGCAAGATGGGACCAGTCAGATTCCAGCTTGATGACACCTGCTAGTGTGTGAGGGTGACAAGAGGGAGGCAAGATGAATGTTATCAATATATGGGGAGATATAGTAATGCAGCTTGTTTACTGTATTATATTTTAGCTAATGTTTTTTTTTTTAACAGTGTTAGGTGACAGCAAGTTTCTGATCACCTTTCTGCTATCCAGTTTAAAGCATTTGTATCTTCTTAATTACTTTGTTTCATTTGCTAGTCTGTTGATACTCTTATGTCTAAGGATATATTTCTGACACAACTCCAGAAACATAGTTAAACTCAAATATGATGTCATGAGATTGGTGGTCGTTTCCATCACTTTGTTCAGTGCAGACATTAAAACCGAGCAATGTGAATATGACTCTTGGCTTCAGCTTTGCAGTGATTTAACTGTATTTCTTGGACAACCTACTTATTTGAGCTTTCATTGTTATCCAGTCGAGCATGATGACTCTAAATACAAATGAAACTCCATAGCTCATATGGGTGTTCTGACTGCAGCGCATACATCACAATGAGTCTTTATGGTGATTCTCATGAGTCTTTCTTACTGATGATGGGTGTGGGTGCACCACTGCAGCCTTACTAGTTGTAGGCTACTGTAGATGAAAGTAAATTTCAAACTGCTATGTCATTGGAATCAGAGAGTATGATGTGATATATTGTGTATTCGTGAGAGAATGTTTGAAAGTTTCTCTCCCCTAAAGTAAATCTTTTCACAGGCACATTTCTCACTGAGAATATTTTTGTTTCATTTCAGACTATTTATAGTAGACGCTTGAATACTTGTTGATTAATCCTGCTAATAGTAGTATATACTATATAACCATGTAAGTGTATAACCATGCATACAAACTGAAAAATCTACCTGTGTTAGTTGTGGCAATCATGTAAGCAAATGTTAGGTACAATTATCAATAAACAGTCGGACATTCTGTTTTTGGCAAATTAAAATACAAGGTATGAAATGTGTATGAATTCATGTTTACCACTTTAAATATCATATGTCATTTTCTAACACTGTAGCCAGAACTGATTTCCCTTTGGTAAATGGTTAGTGTTGCCAAAATGATTCAGAAAATAGATTTTCATTGTAATTCCTGTGTGTGTTCCATGTGTGTCTTTAATGACTGAATAGAAATTAATGTAATCTTAATGTGCTGAGATACAGTCTTTTTAGAACTCAGACATACTTTATTCTTCTATAGTACGTTTATACAAGTATGGTAGGGTGCCATCAGCATAAGCTATTCAAAAAGTAAGGAGGAATCTGTGAAATCTCTGACATCTGTGTTTGAATATATGTGTTTGGACATTAAATGCAGCATTGTGAAAATAAGGGTGTTGCAATATGTCTTCCAATTTCCATTTTCCTTTTCTTGTTGCGAGTTCAGTGTTTCCTTGCACACAAATGACTAATACAATTTAAAGAAACATTGATTATGCCGCAAATAAATTAAACCATGTCAATCATTTGCAGACTCTATCCGGCACGGTTTGATAGAGATAAGGAGAAACAGCCAACCCATATATTTTTGTGGTGACAGCACATGACAGGTCTAGACATTCACTCAAAATAGCAGGCGAATTCTCTCATCAGCAGTCACTCACAACAAGCTCATGGCATGCAGGTATACCATATGTTCTCTATATGCAAATTGACATGCAAGCAGCAAAAATATTTTGGTACATTTTTTTAGAAGACATGTGCAGCATGTTCTGTCAGTGTTTTAATGAATGATGGACATTGAATAGTTTACTTCAGGACAAATAAGGGCAAAAGTTCATTAAATTTAATGGAAATACTTTTATGTGTTTTTTCCTCACTGCCTATTTTGAAACAGTAAAGAGTAACTTATTCTTCATTTTACTACATGATTGTTAGAGGCTACTTTTCAATATACAGTAGCAAAAATAGCAGCCTGAGGTCACAACTGAGCAAAACTACAGTATACATACTTTTTGCTACATGTAAGTGGTATAAAAGAGTCTAAATGCAGCCCTACTAATGGTATTCAGCTATGAGGAAAATTATTACATTTATGCACTGTGCTACATTTACTTTCTTTTGCACTAACAGTCAGTATGCATATCAAGACCAAATCAACAATAAATAAGAAAATCACATGACCAGCACTGGTTCTTGAGACTCCGACATCACTACATGGCTGGTTCTTTGGTTTGTCTGTCTTTTCCTTTCCCTGACATTTGAATTCTGGCTTATAAAACCTTGTATTTCAACACCAGGAGCTAAACATGCAAGTATACAGAGTCTGTAAAAGCTCAGACCTTCCAAAATGTGGTGATATTTTTTCCTAACTACAGGATCCTGTTTTAACACAGTATTTTGTTAATTCACTGGAATTAATGCAAGGAAGGAAGTGTACTGTCTCCTTTAATGTAAATCTTTCTCCTTCAGCAGGCTCTCATTGTGTGTGTTGGAAACACGGTAGCACAGTGTCACACTCCTTCCCTGCCAGCCTATATATCTGAGGAAGGATCTGATGGTTCTGTAATGTTCCGTATCCTCAGATGCCAAGTGTGGGCTTAATGGCCGTTCTGTTGGTTCACTGCTCTGTGACAGCTGAACGTTCTCATTAACAGCTTCTGTAGACTTTCTCCTCCCTCTCTTTTCTCTCTCCTGCAGTCTTATGAGTCACCGTTCCAGTCATGTGGAGCCGACTTTGCTTAGTCTAGGCTCAAGAGGTGGATTTTACTGGTCAGGAATAATTTCTTTAATGTGTACAGTGGATGCCAAAGTTGCAAGGCCATTATGGGAATTTTAGAACAATGGCCATGAGTCATTGTTCAGGGAAAGTGAAGCGCATTCATTTTCTCTGTCAAGACAGCTTGCTCCTTAGAAAAGAATAGCTCTGTAAAGTTTACAGCTTCTCCCAAACCAGTGTTCCACATCATCAAAGTTTTGTTTCTGAAATCTGGAACATCAGTAGACCTTGCAAATACCAATGTCTATTGTTACATACATTGTTATTCTCAATGACTTTCTTAAAATGTGAGAGCAAGGCTGAACTAAAAGGAAGTGCACAATTTTCTCCCCATCAGAGAGGAAAGGGAAGTCTATTTTCACTCTATGAAATAGTCCATGTTGATGTACAAGAAAAAAATACATCAAATTATTTGTATTGAAATTGAACTCACTGCATAAACTCATCCGATGAGTTCTTTTTGCAGTATTCAGGTTTATATGCCTCCGTGTATGTTTCCCCTTAATCTAACGAGGAGTGTGAGTGAATTGAAGGCATTTGATTGGTAGTATTCTCCGCAGAAGTTTGATTGTGCAGAAAAGGAGTTTGGACAGGACCTATTTAACTCTATTCCACATTTAAACATATATCTACACATGACATTTGACATTTTTATTCATTTTTATCAGTTTTGATTAAAAAAGTATCAATCTGATATTATTTATAATCACTTCCTGCTGATAAACTGACCACTGTGGTTGTACTACTGTAGATATCTTCCAAGGCACACTTTTCACTTTTATGACTTGTTTCCATAAAGGTGGAAAAAGATTCCTTCACTTACACCAATAACAGTTGAACTCTTCTTCTTAAGTATGAAAATAATATAGCAGCTTGTGAACTTCCAATGAGAAAAAAAAACAAGAAAGAGAAATGTTAAATCCACCATCCAAACTGCTCCTCTAACCTTCAACATACTCTCGTAGTGTAATAAAAAAAAGTTCTAAGAAAAATGTGTCAAATCATAACGTGATCAGTATCCAGAAGACATCATTCAGATAAAACAAAAAACAAAGTGTCCACAATAGCTGCACAATTTATGTTGTGATACAGCTTTAAAAGTAGGTGATGCATTAGAAGGTGAAAGACTAGCAATAAAATGACGAACATGAAAGTGCTTTATAAAAAGAGGAGTCATTAATCTATACATTTACTGGTGGTTTTTGACAAATCACTCACTTGATCAATGCTGAGCAGTGGTATCATATACATTTGAAAAGCAAGTAATACCAAATGTTTTATTAAATGATAAATCCTTAGAATCTCAGCACAATGACACCTTCACAGATTGATAGTTTCACATTTTGAGTGTAGAATGGGCAAATTGGTTTATTAATCTGACATCATCCAGTTGTCCTTCAAAACTACACATTGGAGAATCAGGACAGGGAGCCATGAGGTTGCCCCTTGTGAAGGTGATTCTGTGTTAGAGAATGTCATCAATTGCAAAGATCCCCCCAGTTGTTTTGGCAGTGGTTGCTGTGGGTGATGATAGCTCACCTTTGTCTCGCTGAGGCTCTCCGGCTTCACCCCATCTATTCCAATTAGTCACGGACTGGATGTTAATCCTTCGATTCTACATGCAGCTTGCTCCAGTACCCTCACCACCTTCCTGGTTTACATGGAATAAATTCCTCAGCAATTTATTCCTTTGAGCTCAGCCGCATCCCCCCCTCGCTAGTAATAGCCGGCCCGAGATCTTCTTTTGAGGCAATCAGATTTTACAGGCAATTTGCCGACCGTGCTTGGTTTGACCGGCCCCCTCTGCAATGAGCAGGGCAAAGCAGGAGCAGGTTATGCAAGCAGAGGCTGAAATGGAGAAGATAAAGCAAACTAAACCCGGGATTTGCTCTACGTTTTCACCGGCTGAATAGTTTCCCCTCTGCGTGGATTCCTGCACCCTCTGATGAGTAGGCCGTTTGCAGATACAATGGGTGCAGCTGTTGCCAGCAGGGCTGTAGAGTGACAACCAGCTTTAAAGGACTCACTCAAGCAGTCTGTGCAGCTTGTAATGAGCCCTCTGATGTTTTTGCTGAATTTTATGCCTCTGATGTGAACAGACTGAAGTTTGGTGTCCACCTACAAGCATTGTTTCCCAGTCCAGGATGGACAGTGCCAAAACATGAGCAAGAATACAAACTTTTTTTCATGCTTTCTTCCTTTTTTATTATAGTTGTTAATGTGAATAAAGTGCCAGAGGACTGTATTTAGGGGAATTTCTTTACTTTTGGTTGTATAAAACAGATTGAAAAAGGTGTCTGATTTTACCCCACCTGTCCTGATTGGTAGGTATTTATCTGAAGTAAAAGCTTACAGATTTTTGGGAGATGTGGTAGCCTTCCTATCTGTAATGAGTCTATAGAGATCTTACATCCCTCACCAAAATCTTAATTTTGCGCATTCAATGTTACTAACAAAGTAGCACTCACAATCTTTATCCAAGTATTGACTGCACGCTTGCACAGTATCATATATTTGTTTGTTAATGATTCTAAAGCTGTGCATGGATGTTAAAACTCACATGGAAAGCCCCACAGTACTGCATGAACAACATCTCTTTACACTGTGATTTTTGGCAGAGCTACTATTTGTCATGCATAGCCAATAGCAATGAACAGAATTCAGCTACTAATCAAGCTGGCAAAATGAAGACAATGGTGTTACTGTTGAAGTGATCTGTAGGGAGTGTCAGCCTCTCCTTAATCAAGAAAATGCATTCAAAGTAGCTACCATATTATTTTGTCTTTTATAGTTGATGTTCGGGATTCATTTGTTAAACTAACAGTGGAAAATCCCACTCTTTCATTGCAGATTGGCATCATAGGGTGATGTGAAATGAAAAAAGTATATCTCTTCCTTTTACAATTGATATAGCATATAACAGCAGATTTTTAATGACAGAGATTGTGGTATACTTAATAAACAATTAATAAAGGCAAATAAGAAACAGTCTGTAATTACATTTGCTTAGAAATACTGATATAGTATATTAGCATAACCCTGTGTATAGTGTGATCTGAATGAATAAATTGAGCTCCCTTGGATGATGGATTGTTGCTTTGGAACCAGACAAGGCATGCATTAGCCAGTGTCTCAGAAAAATATGCTGGCAGCCAATCAGGTATGTTCTCGTAAAACTGCATGTCTTAACACAACGATCTTGTAGTGGACATGTCCAGGGGAAAAAGCAGCCTTGTTCTTGTAAGTACAAACTGATTTCTGACTTGAGGTTGCCCACTGTTCACAAGGGCATGAATTTAATTGGTGAACTCATTAATGTGGATTCTCTCTAAACAGTTGGTAGCTGGAGAGACTGTTGTGAGTAACACCTGCTTAAGAACAGAATGGGAAAATTTACCCCCTGCTCTTTCTGACTGCATATCCATCTGTCAACACCTCACACGTTACAAAACTACTGAATGTTAATATCAGGAAATGGGAAGAGGCGAAAGCCAATATGTTCAGATTTTTCTCTCAATTTGAATCTCTCACAGTACAAGGGTTGGGGGGGGGGGGTGAAAATGTATGTAGTCAGCAGTTTGTGAAATGTTGTGAGGTGTTAACTCGGCTAATCAAAGGTGACTGAAATTACACTACCCCTGGTGAGTCTTGTTCACATTGAGGAACATATGTGGAGTGTGGGTTTTACTACCAGTTAATCTGTCTCCTCACCCTCATTATCTTTGATAATGGTCTTGGGAGCCAGCATTCCTAATTTTAACAAAGTGTTTTTAAGGATGTTGCCCTTAAGAGGGATTGAAATGTGAACACCAACCAAGGAGGAATTACTTCATATCAGTTTGGTACAGTTACATAACTCGTTAAAGCAGTGTAATGATGAAGCAGTACGTAACCGCAGCAAGCGGTCTCTTGCCCTCAAACACCACAGATTTACTGAGGCTGTCGTAGGCGGCTGCATCGGTTGCTTTTTCCTCAGTGCTCTTGAGTTGTGTGGGCCGCCAGTTTCTCCAGGTTACTCAGAATCAAGTTAAAGCAGAAAAACAAAGACTTCTTAATGCTCAGTATTGCCCAGTAAAATGCAGATCCAATGTTGACTTTCTTAGGAAATGTCTGGGGAAATTTTTTAAGCAAATAATACAGCCTCAGTTCTAAGCAGAGTTATGTCAGCTAATTTTCAGCTATGTTCTGGATTCAGTGTTATTTTTTTTTCTTTCATTTCTCCTGAGACTGTGGGGATGATTCTCTTAGGGCTGTTTAAAGGCTACAGAACAGCTGACTAACTTTGACGGCTTGTGGATAAAACCCTTTGAATTGGCATCTTGAATTACTGTTTTCCACTGGCGTGGGCCTGAACACACATACCGCAGGCATTCTTGAGCTAAAGATACTCTTGCATACCTGTGGTGTGCACTCTCTCCCTTGCACTGTGTGCTGTATATGATGCCATGGCCACAGGGATTCAAAGGACAGAAGCACCCCCTTTTAAATCACCATGGCAATGATACATTCCCATATTGGGTTCCGATGATACTCAAAACATAATAAAGTGTTAAGAAAAACAATAGCAGGCCCCAGAGACAACATCAGTTGCGTCCGCAGTCTAGTAGAACACTATATGTATAACAGATGTCGGCAAATGCAGCGCTGCCAGCACAGTGAATGTCATGGCAAGGGCTCAAGAAATCTTGCAAACCCAAGATGTATGGTGTAACTCAGTGTTCCATCTCTGGGTTCCAGGTTGGACTGTTTAAGTGACTGGACAGTTTCTTCTTCATGAAGGGCGCAGTTGCTAAAACAGCAGCCACTGACCGGCCTTGCCAAAGGGGTTGTTTGTCTCCCATTTGTGTGACAGAGTAGCTCTCCTGGCCAGGGAAAGTGTATGCATGCTTGCCAAGATGCAGAGAGAAGAAGCTGTTCTGCTGCTTATCCCCCATGCAGGAAATGCCAGGGAAATTGCGATTAACTTGTGGGTGAAAGCATGAGGCCTGTAGCTCCAGAGAACATTCTAACCTATTTAGGGGTTCCTGGGTAAACTCGAAAATGCCATATCTGGCCTCAGCACTTTAGATCAATAATGCAGTCATGCAGCTAGGGACCTGTCGTGGAACTATGTAGGAGCACACTATGCTACCCGACTTTCTGAAGAGTGGGAGTGTCTCACATATTTTGGAATGAAATTATTCTTCTGTGGCTTCTGATCATGGTTTGAACTGGATAGTCCAGATAGTTAAGAGAAAGGAGCAAACAAAAGCACTCTTCAGGGCTGTGAAAATGTATAAAATCATGATTTATGGTCATCCCTTACAAGTGACAGGATTACTCAAGCACCATCTGATGTAATCCCAGGAAGAAGGCAGTAAGGGCTTTAACTTTTGCAAGAGATGTTATTGATTCAGGTTAATTTAGTTTCCATCCTTGAATATGGATTGTAAGTACAGCATTCAAGCATTTTATTGTGCCAATGCATGACTCTTATCGCCATCAATCCTCAATAGATCCACAACAATGAAGTCACTAGATTGCTCCAGGCCAGAAAAGCCAAAATGTAAAAGATATCAATAGCATTGCGTTATTTGCCCTCCTTTATTGCTGATAATGTTGGAAATGCAAAGTTTTTTCCCATTTTTTATAGGTAGAAGCAAGTGGGGTTCCAGGAGAACAAAACCAATAGAACAATTTGAAAGTGCTTTGGGTAGTATTGACCAATAAACTGTGAATATTATGTTCTTTTCGGTCAACGTAAAAGAAAGCACACATTCATCTGCTGTTTTTTTTTTTTTGTTCTCCAAGACTCACAGAACATTAAAGACAGCAACTCACCAAAAGAAATATCATAAATGTTGCATGAGGTCACAGTTGTTTTTCTCAGGTCTCCCTTGGTCTCCCACTCTTTAAAACATTAAATCATGTCTCAGCGGATGGAAATGAGTCCAGGGGGGTATTTATCATCTGATTTAATGGAGACAACAGGTCACTTCAAAGGAAACGATTGTGTTTGCTCTGCACAGTGTCATTTTCCCTTCTCCACTTTCACCGCTCTGCCAAAGTGATGATCAAAACATTCAATAAGAGACTGCATGGTATAAACACTGAAGCACTTACGGAGGGATGGAAGGGCCAAGTTTTGCCTAATTTGTTAATGGCTTTCAGCTTAGAAACACCACATAACTCAGGTTATGGAAGTGTTTGTTTAGCATGACCTGATGAGGGAGATTTTGGGCAGCAGTGTGGAGATTTGGTCCTGGCTCTGGAAGCCAGACTGAAATGGGATGGAATCCTAGTTTAGAGACTGCTGCAGAGACTACAGCAATGTGCCATACCTTTACTGGATCGTTCCATTAAAAACCCAGAGTGCCCACATTCCTGACTTTCTTTGTCTAGTAAGAGTCTCAAAATTAGGGCCTCCATGCAATAAATCAGACATAATACTGTTCATTATAATGCTAATATTGATAGTATTGTACTAGTATTGATAGTATTCTGTTTTTTTTCTGTAGGCCAGAAAAACAGAATGTTTGCTGAAAAGGGGAAAGAAAAGCTATCTGAACTTCTACCACAGCAGTCATATCCACTGACTAATACAACTCTATGTTCTGTTTTGTCTTGCATACGGTAACACCATGTTTGTGGACATGTATGGTAGCAGCCTTAGTTCCTTCCTGCATCATGCTCCTGTGTTTATTTCTGGGCCTTTTTGATATTCTATCTTATTTTCATTTTAATAAACAGTGTTAGCGAAATGCCCAATTAGAGTATTCTTCCATAAATTGAAAGTCTAAGCCTTGATTAGGAAATTTCCTTTTGGAACTGCGCTGTATATACATTAATAATACGTTCAGTACAAAGGTGCTGAACACCTGCTACCTCTAGTATTTGATGTTCATTTTATGTGCAGTATTGTGTTCAAGTGACTGATGTATCATTGTGTACCTGGTGTCCGTTGCCTAGTCAGGTTGCACAAGTTAACTTGAATGGTGTTTTGCTCACATTCACTTGTCTGGGAGTGTAGTCAGCCTGGTCTGACACTGTTGCTCATTTAACTTGAATGGTTATGCTTATGTTCTATTGTGCTGGAAGTCACTCTGGATAAGAGCATCTGCTAAATGCATGTAATGAAATGTACCATAATGGACAAATTATTTAAATATTGTCACATGAGAAAATTAACATAATAGCTCTAATTAATGAAAAGTTAAATTTAGTATTATAATTTCATTATGCTTACCACAGACACTGTGTATTTATGGATAAATTACATTCCACATGTGCCCTACTTCTTGTATAACTAATAAATTGGCATACACCCCCATAAGCAGACCCACAGGCCAGCAATGGAGTCACAATTCTTTTCTGATGACTTAAGTGTGTATGAATGAGGTGACTGCGGTTTTCCATTCATTTTCCACCCATTAACACTTCCCCTCTGTTTTAACAGAGGCCAAAGCAGTGCAGAGTAGCCCTCCAGCAGTAAGGACAAAACTGCATTAAACCATGGTGGAGGAGGGTATACCAGCGATAACACTGGTAACTGTGAAGACATTCCTGGATGATTATAGTAAAGAAGAAGTTGAAGGAGATATATGATGATGATGATGATTATGATGATGTCAGTAGACCTGCAACATGCAGATTAGTGAGAGAGCTATTGAGCAACATGATCTTGTTTTTTTTTCAAAATAATAAATCAGTCAGTGTCAGGCTGTTTTTTATTAGCTCTATCTTCCATTTCAGATGTTTTGCTTTGATGAAAAAAGCATACATAGTAATAAAAATTATAACTGCATAATCTGAAGTCATGCAACTCAAGACGTAAGTTTACTGCTCTTTCATTCTTCCAGAGCAAATAGTGATGCTTTTATTACCCACTACTATGATTACCAAAGTGAATACACAGTTGTGGTTTCTTAAGATCTACCCTTTTTATCTTATAAAATATAGGCATCCAAGTGTCTTTATTATTACTGTAGGGAAATGTTGTGTAAGTATTGGGAGTTATTCAAACCAAACTCTGATGTATTTTATATATTTTTGATGTCAGTTGTGTGTGTGTGTATATATATATATATATATATAAATTTGTACACACATATACACATTTTCTAATTGAAGGTCCTTCCATGTTTTACCAGCTGACATTACTCAACTAAATTATTGCCAAAACTAATGCTGGTATATTGATTCCCTCAAGTTCAAGCTATGCCGATAGTGGTTGGGACATTTTTTCCCTTTCAATCTTTGAAGTCATTATCTTTACTCAATTTCCATTTTTTTCATTTAACCTTGCTGTGTAAATCAAAGAAATAAGAAATGTAAGATATAAGATTTTGTCATCTCTCTATTTTGTTTTCAGGTGCAGTTGAGTGTGTATCAGGTTTTTCTAGCCTCTTTGATGTGCAACCTATCGTGTTTTCATTTTGGAATCATAATTATGATGTTGACACAAATTGCATTTGGCTAGTACTCCCCGTTTCCATTGCTGTAATCCCTCTTCCTTGTTCTTGGCACAGTAATACCCACTGAAACAAATAGTCTAACTTTTCCACCTCAAATTAAAGCCATTTTGTTCCCCCACTGGGGTATTTGGTACAAGCTTGAGGTCAGTTATTTGATACATCTTTGTTTGGGGGGATTAAATGATAAGTAACACGAACATGTGAAAATGTTACAAACCCAGACATATTTGATTTAAGATATAGTTGCATGCCTCTTTGGTTATGCTTGTTAGTAGTAGCATGCCACATTTTGTGTGCTTCAAAGTGATGCCAGTTGTGGACAATCATGCCTGCTTGTGTGCACTGTTGTGTGAGCTTATACATTGTGAATGCTTTTTTATTTTATTTCCTGCACCAAGAGAAAGGAATGTTTTGTGGATATTTATGTATTCTAATATTTCCTCAGCATATATACACCAGTTCTTTTTGACCTGGAACAGCGGCAAGGGTATATTGAGCAGATCAAGGTCTGTGATATTAGACATAATACCGCATGGGTTAGATAGTTCTTCAAAACCCCCTATACAGAGGCCACAGTTTTCATATTTTTAAACCTCAAAGTATGATAAATCTCACAAAAGGAAAAAAAATCCAACTTGAATTCATAAAAATATTCTCTATCCAAGGTTTCATTTTTGAAAACTCATCTTCCAAATGCCTCAAGGACCTTCCCAATGCTCTGCTCTTTTTTCATAAATGTAACAGTAGGTTCAGATAACAAATTCTTCTAAATGAGCCTTTTAAAATATAATACCTTCACTTAAAATTGTTGATAATGTGTCAGGATAGAACTTAATTCAGGCAGAGATCACCTTAATGTGTCATTGGGTCAAATTACAAAGACAAGACGGAACGCTTAGGCAAATTAATACTGGCTCTGAATCATGAAATTAGACAAGCCCAGAACAGTGGTTTGTCTTGATTGTGAACATTCAAACAGAGAAGTCCCCTTTGGGACCTGTCAGAGATTAGTCATGAAACTCTAAATGGGTTCAAAGAGCATATTTCAAGGAACAGGTCACCTAAATACTGAGACATCAGTGTCAG
This sequence comes from Megalops cyprinoides, assembly GCF_013368585.1. NCBI lineage: Eukaryota > Metazoa > Chordata > Actinopteri > Elopiformes > Megalopidae > Megalops > Megalops cyprinoides. The sequence goes on along the minus strand of NC_050584.1, from coordinate 49,802,159 downwards.
GTTCAGGTCCTCCAGGGGAAATAAGTTGTTGAAAGCTGGCTCCTGTGCATTATACGTTTACTAATTTGGATTCATGGTAAAGAGGTTCTGTGTGACAAAGGATATCTTGAAGAACAGCTCAGCCTTTTGTTGTTCATTCTGTGAGAAGTCATATCTCAAGCTAAATGCTACCAACATTTTCAATTTGCTTTGCTTTTGGCTGGATTTCTAAGCAATGTATCTTCAGGAATATTTGGTTAGTGATGTTGATGACAATGATGTTGATTCAGTTTTAACATGGCTTTTGTCATGGTTGTATTTACAGTGTGTTCCACCATGGAGACTATTTAAATGGTGTTTTTCTTGCTGTGCTCACTACCAGCCAGTTCCTGACCAAGACCAGTCAATCACTGCCAATGGTAGAACCACCAAAGCCCATCCTATAGTGCACTGGCTACGATGGCGCTCTTCCCAGCCTTATGATGTTTGTTTCTGTGAAATATTTGACTTCATGTGGCTTTATTTATTTGAAGTTTGCCCTCTTGCTAAAGCGGCCTTCTATCTTTAGAAACCAAAAGAGTTTCATAAATAGCTCAAGATGTCAGATTAGACTTAGAATCATGTAATATTATGCCAAGAGTACTGGTGGTAATTAAATACCAAATGCTATGTGCGGTTGTTACATGTTTAGTGGTATCACAAATATAAAATTGAGCTATAAAAATAAACTGGGAGAAAGACCAGAGGGTATAACATGCTGCTAGGGATAGTACTTGGTGAAAAGGTATTTCTCATGAAAAAACAACACACTGAACTGTCAACAGAGTTACACACAGCGTATGTTTTCAATCAGTGTTTATATTCATTATAAATAACCATTTTCTCCACATTAGCAATGATAAAATTGGACATTATTCCACAAGGGTACAAAACTGAATTTGGGAGGAAGGAAAAGATGAATTGCTTTGATGCAATCCCAGTATTCTTTCCTGGGTTTCAAATTTTAAATATGTTCTCTCAGTTCTCACTATTACATTTGTGCTTTTAGTGTTTGTATGTTTTTATGAATTTTAAGCAAGAGATCTTGAATTACTTTAGGGGATCCTTAGAATAATCAACTGGTAAATAAAGTCTGTATCATATATCGTCATAATGCCTGTTGAAATGATGGAGATGATATTGATAATATTGCAAGTTTTTCATGTAGGGAACATGCCATGTGTGTATAATGAAACACTAAATGTAGTGTTTTATTATACACACATGGTGTGCGTAGTAAATGATGTTAGTAGCACTAGATCGGTCAAGTCAATTCAGCTTTGTAGAGATGCAAAATGTTTGGGCTTCCTCTGTAATTTATGCGTTCTTTAACTGGTGCACTCAACCTTGCTCCCTGTAGAAATACGTGATGGTAATTCTGCTCAGGTACGAGTTAGCTCCATGTTTTCCCATGTGTCTAATTGTTTTACCTTGTAACTGCATTGCTGTTTCTAGAAACACATCAGGTCCAGATTAACACTATGGGGCCCAGACAGATGTGTTCAGTTCAATTTGTGAGACATCAAATGAACAACCATTAATACATATCATTAATATAATATCACCACCTTCATATCTAACTATTCTTGCCATAATATCTCATTCTGTCACAGTAAATCTCCAGTTATTAGTTGCAGCTCATGGCCATATACTGTTTTCAGTCTCATTGGAAGCCATCAAATCTACCCCGAAGTGACCTTTTTAGCTTTGTTGGCAGCTTGAAATAAATTGCTTTTGCTTTCAGAACAAAGAGGACATTTAAAAGACCATTCTTCTAAGTGAGCTAAATCACTTTTAATATTTCTGAAATTGTTTTTGTAATTAATTCTACTCATTTGTGGTTTATCTTTAAATGCTCTTGGGTGTGTAATTTTTCTTTTATGAGCTCAGCTTGCAGACAAAATATGTTGCAGCCCTGTTGAGCATATGGAATGTGTACATACAGTACACCAGCAAAAACATTTATTGAGGCATGTAAAGTTAACTGAAGAAATATCTGGTTGACTGCACCATGAACATGCAACCAAGGCTCATTGCTGAAAAATAACCAAGCTAGCTCTGAAATCACTACTTTACTCCTTTCCATCTTTTTCCCACTGCTCAGAAGAGTTATATTCTTTGAAGGAAAGAAACTTTTTTCTGTAGTGCCAGTTTGTCTTTTTTACAAAGATAAGTGTCATCACAAAGTGTTTCTATTAGTCCTGCTTCAGCTGAATGGATAACAAAAAAGACAGAGAACGATGGACGAAAAAGAAAAAAAGTAGTCTTTTCTTGTTCATGGGAAGCCATATATACTGTACTAATCTTTGTGATCATGTGACGAGTGAGGCAGGTAAGATCATCAGAATTGAGCTGGCCTTATTTTACTATGGTAATTAAAATGTAATCTTACAATAATATAATTGAATGTGTAGTCACGCACAATATGAGAAAACATCAATAGCAGAATATCTGTGACACAGTAGCATCTGAAAAGGGCAGATATTTTGTGGGTACTGATTTCCTGTCAGTGTGACAGGAGATTACCAGCAGAAGGGCAGTTGGGTCCTTTTAAATGGTCAAAACTGAGCCCTGGTGGAGCTATTGCTGCAATGAAATCTATTATTATTGTTGAAGAACAGGAGCCAGCACTCTTTGACTGAGTGTAGACCCTCCTTGGATGTGTGGTAATGAGTGCACAGAGACTGATGTGTTACTGTAACAGAGACAGCCAGCTCCATTACAGGGCAAGGGCCCAATTCATATTTCATGCTTACTAAGAGCAGGGAAGGAAGTACTCATTTAGCTAAGTTTAACACGCATGTGTGGCAGAGTGATTCTGAAGGGGATCACATAGCATTCCAGAGTGTCTCTTTTTTACTGTAGCACTGCTGAAATAGGTCTCCTCTGACGATTCTCAGTACCAGAGGAATAAAAGGCTCTTAGTGATCCTGGCCTAGTAAGGTCAAAATAAGTTGTGGCACATGCAATTATGCATTACATTGAAGCTAGCTTCAATGACTTTGTATACCAGTATAAAATGAGTTAAATTAGACAATTATCCTTGGGCTGACTATGAGACACAAATGATGATTGAAACTGCAATTACAGTTATGCAGAGAAGTGATGTCACTGTCCCTGTGTCACCTAATTACAACTGTGAAATATAATAGTTTTGTTGAATGTCTATTTCATGCAGGGTTTCTTTCTAATGTTGAGTCGTTTCCCTCATTATATTTTGTGACTCCTAAATCTGGATTTCCAAAGCACTGGTTTCCATCAGACGTAGCTTTGATACCCTGGTTCCTGTCCAAGTAAGTCAGCTCTTTCTGCCGCCAGTAAGCTGCTTATTTCAGTGAATAAACAATATCTACTCTTCACTATCCCTATGAGGAAGGTCAGACAGCCAGTGAGTCAATCTGAGCACAATTTTCCTGAAGCCTGGTCTCATCAATTATTCTTATGTAAGTGTGTGGATCTGAGGGTGTTTGCTGGGTAATGGCGTCATTGCTTACATCCTCCGGCCACAGTGGATGATGTGATGTGTAAGCATTCGCCCTTCATAATTAACTTCTTCTACCCAGGCTCTGACTGCAGGGACCCACACCCTCCGCAGAGTTTGGCAGGAGAGGGCCTTGACATCACTTGCTGTGCTCTGTGCTCATCTGAGGGAGGTGGGGTGCAAGATGGAAACAATGAACAAAGCTCACTGAAGCTTTTTGTAAGGCTCCCCAAATGCATGTAACAAATTGAAATAAGTTGTGTGCAATTTAGACATGATAATTTAATCCCTGAAGAGTAAGAAGAAGCTGTGTACCTCTGTGGGACCCAAAACATGTTACCTGTAAATCATTGTGGCCATTGTTGTAAATTAAACCAAGTTTCCCTAGTTTCACTTCCTGCTTTGTGCTGCAAACAGTTTGTTCTTCATGGTCATATTTTCATTTATACTCAATTGAAGGGGTGTTGTCATTTTACTGCATGTGCATGTAATGTGGTTTTTATCATAGATGCAAGACTGTACAATTTCATAGATGTTAATTTATAATTCATGTGTTTACACATGCCTGGCTTTCAATTGTATAATTCTCTTCTCAAGTCTGATAAGCCCATAAATCAATAAGGTGCAATAACTTCATTAATGCAAAAAATAAGTAAAGAAAAAACCAAGGGGCCCCATTCTAGGCTTCAGAGGATGAAGTTGAGGGTGTGGAAGTGTACCCATGTAACCCAACCCCATGACATGATGGAACAGCATGCTTCCACTCCGGCTGGCAGCACACCTGACTAAAGAGCTCCTCTGTGCAGTACAGATTTTATCAGTAGCGCTTTGTTTTTGTACAATTTCAAGTGCTTCTCCTCTAAACCAAGACAGAAGAGCAGTCCATCACTGCTCATCAGATGACAAAATGTATCAGCTTGGATCTTCCACTTGATAGAGGAAATTGCCAAAAACATGCAGCCTTTTCAGTGTTCTCATTAGAGGGGGACACTCCACCTGGAAATGAGAATGGTGCATTATCATGCCTCTTAAATACAGATTGCAGTTTCAAAAAAAAAGCAGGTATAATGGTTATAAACGTAGCAACTTCTAATGTAATATGTAATTGTTGATGCACAGTTTGCACAGTAATTTAACTTGTTAGTGCTGATGTAAAGAGCATGAAGGGAATGTTATTTCACATCACAGCCACTAGATGGCCCTCTATAGGAGGAGGGAAACATCTCAGTCAACAGACGAAAAACTCCTCCTGGTTTACTTGGGTTCTCAGTAATGCTGAATATCAACCTAGAGTTATAGACAAGAGGGCAATAAAAGTGCTGACATCAGTCTGTAGCTGTTTCCAGCATGCTGTAATGGTAATTTCTACCCTGTTAGCTTCTAGGCACACCGCATTACACACATTTAATGAAATCTAAACGTTAATGACTTTGTCATATAAACACTCTTTGTTTCGGGGAGTGATGTAGTCAGTGAATTATTCCATTTCAGGGTGTCTCTAAGTTAAAGGGCTTTTCATTCTTTTCAGATTCATCATTCTGGAGTGACAATAAGCTCCACATTTTAAATAAAAAACACACTGCTGTAGTGCTGAATCCTCATGCTCTCCCGTATAAATTCAGGAATAGCATGTGCCTGTACTTGTGAAATGACGATCCTCATTTGCTTACGGAATATATAACTGTTCTGGCATTATTTGCAATGCTGAAGGGCGCCACAGGGCTGTTGTCACAACGTACAGGTTATGTAATATCAGGAAGGCTTCATTGTTTTAACAGTCAGATTTCCACCCAAGATTATGATGAAATGAAGGTAGCATTTTGAAATGGCTGTATTTTCAGTTTTCAGATCATAAATCAAAAAGTCACAGTGTGTCACTTTTTTCACTTCTTCAGTGAAAACTATTTTCTGTTGCTGGCCCATTCTCCTTTACATTTTACTTTTGAGAAAATCATACTGCACACAGGGGTCTTGTAACTAAACCAATGAGATGTATTACACATTCTATGTGCCTCCTGTTAACAAACCTAGTAAAAGTGGTCTCTGCCAGCCAGACAGGACCCATAATGCTGACCTTTGCTTGCAGGAGCCCTGTGGCTGCAGTTTATAGCCTTATTATGATGCACCCTCCCATGAATAAGAGCACTTGGGCATTTGTGTATTTTTAGAAGGAGACCGACCAACTGAACCTGTTTCTCTGAAATAGTTTCCCACATCTGCTGCCCATCAGGGTGTCTGCTGTTTGAGCCACTGCTGCATTCCAAAGCCATTCTTTACCTGGATCAAAACCCCACATATATATATCACTTTCGCATAAGAGGAGAGCCAAGTCTTAGGCCCAGAGCTGACCTTCAGCTGCATAAAGGAGTAGCACTATCAAAGAGTTATGAAAAACAGGAGCAACTGATTTGCCATGATTCAAATTATTTTCAGCATGTTCCCATCACCTATTAAGTCCTATACATTTGACCACAAGATCTGCGTCTAAAACCCAGGCACTAGTTGAGCTGAAAGCTTATTTTAAGAAAACTAGAGGTCCTGCAGGAGAGTTTAATAATGTCTCTGTGCTACTATGGATTTGTTCACATTATTTTTCTCTTGCACCCAACCCCCATTCCCAAATATGAACAGACTTTCTACAGATCACAAGAGGGTACCCAGTCTACAGTGCAGAGAGGGAACCGATTAATAAAAGTCTCCTTCACATGGCCTTTAGTTCCTTTTAGAAGAGTGCTTGAAATTCCTGGCATACCTTTGCACTTATTGCCGTGTTCAATTTTAATCATTGTGTTATTAGAATTAGTGAAAAGCATGGCTTAGGCTGATCTAGTGAAAGCAAGCTACCTCTTAGACTCCACAATGGAATTCCTTTCACAGGCTCTTTTCAGTCCAGATGGAGGGGAAATGGCCCTGTCTTATATAAGAACAGACCAGCCCACTGTTTTCATTCATTACCTTTTGTTTGGACACATGTAAGATCAGCTGTATGTTCCAAATTTTATTTCCCAGACAGTGAGTGGATAACTCATCCTGCAAGGTTGGTGATTTTTGCTTTTTCAAAAGCAATTCTCTTTCCTCTATTAATTATTTGGACATTAACAAAACATGTTCGTTTGAGAGCTGGAATGAATGAATGAATGAATGAATATTACAAACCGTTATAAACTGTGGTTAGGAAGTCCCAGCTTCATAATCTTATAACGATATTCTTTCACACAGGTTTATCTCACTATAGTCAGACCATTGATGGAGGCAGAAGACTTGAGGTTTCATAAATAAATCTTTTATTTATAACATAAAAAATTAAATCCTTTTTTTACAATTTATTCCAGTATGACATTTAATATCCAAATAAAAGTAGCTACATTTTGATAAATAATAACAATAATAATAAAAACATGAATTCATTCTTTGACACTGCTTTCTTGCTTTCTCTTTCAATGCGCTAATGGAAGAGTAATCTGATAGCTGCCTCAAAACGTGAACCCATTTGTTCACCTCTGGAAGGAATGTGACCACAAACTCATTGAATAAGCACGATGCTGTGTCTCTCTTAGATTACAGGTCATAGAACACACAATTAAGTTACAATTGTATGTGTATATATGTATATACACACATATACATATTTATATATATTTATAAATATATTTTTGTGTGTGTGTATATATACACATATATATACACACACATACACAAGTCTACAGTTTGGGTCATGTCTTGTATTTGTAAATCAAAATATACACAAGAGACATCAATATTATAAACTACATTTTACAAAATTAATTACATATTGCTCCAGAACGAAGCTACCAATGATGCTCCAATATTATGAAGCGATTCTTTAGAAAAAGTCTGTTAAAACTGCTGACAAGGTTTCCAGCTATACAGTGCACTTCATTTCGTCCTCACGATGTAAGTCCATAATTCCTTGGGAATTTAGTTTCAAAAGGAGATGGTTGTCAAATATATGTTAAATAGGCCCCTCTATTTTAATGGACTTTTCTGTCATCATTGCTTCTCCTGCTTGGCTTAGTCTCTGAACTTGTGGATGTCGTTGAAGAGTCTGTAGAAAGGGTAGGAGGACTCGTTGGCATGGGGACAGTTGAAGTTGCACTTGCAGGACTCAATCATCATGACATTCTTGTTGAAGGTCTCGCCATCCTCGCAGCGGAACTTGACACGAACTGTTCTGGTCTGCTGGGGGCTGCAGCACCGGCCATCCACGCAGGAACCGCAGTACTTGGGTCGGTACTTCTTCACACTGGAGCAACCTGCATAGGTGAACTTGACTACCTGGCTGGATTTCTTTGTTCTGCTACATTTCTTTCCCTTCTGTTAAAGAAAATAAAGAAACATATTCTCAGTTAAGGGTTCCATTGGTAGAGGGTTCAATCCTTCTGTAATATACCTGACATTTTATACTTCCACATTAGTTTTGAATTGAACATACCTTTAAACTGGTGTAGGGTGACTGGCTGCATGGTCGGACCTCACATATGCGGGTCTCCTTGACCAGTTTGCATTCACTGTTGTTGTTTGTGACTCTGGTGGAGATGCCTGTCCCACAGGTTTTGGAGCATTGGGACCAAGCAGTAGTTTGGACAACACATTTCTGGCTCTCAAACATGTGACTCTCAGGCTGGACTCTGAAAGCTGCAAAGGAAAAGACAAAATATTAGGAACTGTTGTTGCTAGTGATTATCCTGTCACAACATCAAAGACTTAATGTCATTTTACAACATTTACATGAAGGAATATGGAATATGAGCAATTTACCAGGTAGGGACTTGAGTCCTCCTTTGACCAGGGCGATGAGCTCATTTCTGTTGGTGAGGTCATTCTCTGACTCATCCGTCCCACTTTCTTTGCTGAAAAGTTTGTCAGTTGACTCCATCTCCTTGCCATCGTCACAGACCCATTCTTCACAGCACTGACCCGCCACTTTCACGAGTCTGGGATTGGCACACCCCAGGTTGGGCAGGGAGAGCTCCTGTGGGCACAGGGGAATGCACCCTACAGCTCCATCAATGCATGTGCATTGGTGCTTGCAGTTTGGCTGGAAGCTTTCCCCATTCTGGTAAATCTTGCTGTTGTATTCACAGGGACGGCCCTCTGACTTGGCTGTTAGGAAAGAAATAAGAAAAGAATTAAAATGACTACTCTGTGTAGTTGCATCTTTCCTGCCCTCCCACCACCTATTGCATATACTGTCTAAACCCCCTTGCTGCAAAATTGTCTAAAAGCCTTTGAAACCCAACAGGGTCTTACAGAGTGGGCAGCAATCATGTATTTAACTGAATGTGAACAACTATGTGCAACCACCCGGTGTAATGATTTATATAGCCAACATTGGTGCCACACATATTTTCATTCCGTGTCTCCTGCGCGTAAAATGTATTCTCACCTCGACAGATGCCTCTGGTAGCGCCGAAGCTAGCCCCGAAATTGCATTCGAGTCCCTTGGTATGGTCGCATGGCTCCGTCTTTCCGCAGTCTTCATTTAGCTGTCTCGCGCATACCTTGCAGCACCCACATCCATCGAGGACAAGGCTCACCCCGGGGGCGCACCTGGGCACCTCCCGTGGACACACGCATTCCGAAGGGCAGGAAGAAAACACCTGAGGGTGGACCGAAGCAATGTTAATCTCTGATACGAAGTTACAATCCATTTTGACATTTGAAACTGCAAGTTAACTGGCTATCTCTACTCCCCTTCTACAGCTGCATACATGTCACTGGGATTGAGTCTCACATTTATTCCACCGCACCATCTTACGCAACACCGAATTAATGAGACGCTACTTCGTATTGGTGTTGCTGCTTTGGTAATTCAAAGTAAAACCTTAAAAACTATAGTCAATACAAATGCAAATACAGCAACTATGTACATAATCTTAACAACAAAAAGACGTAATGTCTAACTTACCACGCTGACGCTTCCGAAGAAGATAACGGCAAATGATAGCATCAACATCTTCGCGCTTCTTCAACAAATGAAAATGTTTGTTTTTTTTTAGAACAGATACTTCGCTATTCGTCCTCTTTAAAAATTTCTCTTGGTACCTTCTTCTGTTGCGTTACCCGTTTGATGCGGTTTCGCAGTTGTTTGTTTTCTAGTCCTGTATGTAGCAGTTGTATGCTACTTCTGACTTAAGGTCTGGTTGCAGTTGCAGTCTACTGAAACTGGGTCCCACTCTTCTTTTATACTGTAGTGAAAGCTGACGTAGTTGTTGGCTGACTGTTGAACTGTTCCAAAACTATGCAAGGAATGTTTCTTGGCGCGTTTTCCATCCAAGCTAAGCACCACCCTGTCTAACTTTTTTTTTTCTTAAACAAATTTTCCCCTTGCACTGAAGGCACTTTTTTCTCTCTTTCTTGACTTTTTTTTCTCCTTTATAGGTATTCTCTCAAAACGATCTTTGATTATCTGAACAATATAATATGCAACATGTTGGCTGAATAACTGAATAACATGGGAAAAATAACCGATCAATTAGAGCGCAACAATATTCTCCCGTTTCTGGACAGGGCAACTTCCGATTTTATATACATGTACACGTGAAAAAAATGTAACGTTCTTTTATCTTTGATGGTGTTTCCACTGCCAGAGTTACCGTACAATGTGACGTCTACGGTTACTGGGCGAAAAGTTAATTCCACACGATTTTCATATACTCTTCCTCAAGTTTGCTGGCTTTCGGGAGATTTTAACTCAACTAGAAATTTTTAGAAACAATTTACCAAGAATCCATGTATGTACGTGTGCGTACCTGTCGTGGCACAATCTTGAGAAGACCCTTCTATTTTCACTTTTCACTTAGAATTTGAAATGCTGCAAGACAGCAGGAAAAAATCATAACTTCCGAAATGGACGATAGTAGCGGTTCTCTGTGTTGTTTACCTCCAGTGATATTAAGATTAAAATGCAACAGCACAATAATATGTGTTTCGTTGGTTATCCGGATGACTATATTAAATCACTGCTCATTAAGCGTATGCACAGAGGCATGTGATCCCTGATACTGAAATCTGTATTTGCAAACTAAACACCGCCTGCCACAGTTTCTCACAACAGTTTGGAAACGAAAACGTTATCTGTGAAACATATAAAGTTGTTTTGTTCTTGTTGTTCTTGTTTGTTCACTGTAAAACTAAAGTGAAACGTTAAGTGAGAGACGTATTCTCCAGCAGTTAAGTTCGTCATAAGTATGAAGGGACAGTGGAAATAAAGTAAAGTTTCTATTTTTGGCTCGGTATCCTCTCTATTCCGTTGTACTAAGCAATTCCAGATGGGAAGCAGACTCCAGACGTAACAATATTGCCATATTTGGTATGGCAGTAGCCTACATTATTAACATATTTCTACTTCAGTTAGCCAACCACAAAGCATTCCTGACAGCTTAAAGGGTTGTTAAATATGTTCTCCATACAGGAAATTCCTTTGCGTTCCTTGGGTTAATTTAGTTTTCACGCAATCTGTCCATCATGATCTGAAAAAAAAAAATGCAGCGGTGATCCAATTTTCCATATAAAATGTTGGTTTGGGGAGAAAAATAGCAAAGTAGTTTAGTCTACTTTTCAACGGGGTTCAAATAAGTGACATTCCATCGAAAATCTAAATTCTGAGATTTAAAGTCTTTGCAAACAAGATTTTACCGAGAGCTAACGTACAAGAGAAACTTGCTACTAACAAGCGGAGCTTACAAAGTAAGATGCGCAATGATGACATGAAAATAATATGCAAAACGAATGGTGTCGCAGGCCATACTGATAGGTTTGCCATTAATATATTGACAGTATGGTCTTACAAAACAAGATGATGAGAAAATTACATTAACGTAACTTGCTACGTTAACCCTTGTCTGTAGTTAAATTTACGTTGTGGGACACAGAAATCCTCTGCGTACAAACAACTTGCGACGAGAGGGGATGGTTGGCAAGGAGATGTAGCTATATCTCTCAGGTGAGTTGGTCTCTTTACAAGACCTTTGTATAATTCGGATTTATTTATGATTATATATGTATTCGTATTGGTATATATTGTTATAAAAACGAATGACGACTTCCTCAACTATCTAGCCAACATATCTTGGTATTAAGCTTCATAGACTACAGAACGCTTTAATTGTTCACACTGGTGTTTTGAACAATGTATACAGCTTCGGAAACAGTTGCCGGTTTAATAAATTGATGTGGAAGTGTGGTTTAAGTTTACTTATTAAAGCAAGCTATTTTTTCATACTTCCAGATCAAGACACTAGATGGTGATGTGCAATGGCTAACGTTGTTAGCATTTGGTTACAAACAGCAAATCAATATTATGCATCATTGCTTGTTGCGTGTTGCTTCATGTTCCGGAAAAACGGACAATCAGACTGTATCTGTACTCGACAGGCTATAGCTCTTAGACACCGAAAAGTATGTGTAGGCTATATTAATTTAAAATGAAAATATTTTACATGATAGTAGGGTACACCTATAACGATGCTTGCCATCCGATTTAACAGTTATACAAATCATGTATGCGTAAGTCTAAAACAGTCTCAGAATTGACGATCTCTGTGTGTTGTTCCTAATGGGGAGATCAACAGAGAGAATTTTCTGATTGCATATTGTAGTTTGGCAGCTTTATCTGACTTCCATATGAGCACAGGTATGGTATCAAGTCAACGAGTATTATTCATCACTATGCGCTCTGTGTGAATGAGAATGATTAGTTGTTTTTTAAAAAACATGCCACTGTTTTTAAGTGTTAGTTGTGCCTTTTGTGGAATCATATTTGCTTAAGTGTCAGTCACCCTTTAGAAAAAAACTAATAGACTATTACCTGAACTATTACATTTCTACCTTTATTTAAATAGTACATTTTACGTGAAAGTAGCCTATTATATGAGCATTAGCTTCTACGAGTGGCAGAGAAGGCGAGTCTATAGGAATAAAGATATCTAGATACATCATTAGGTTAAGAATTTCTGGAATGCTTAAGAATTTCTCTTTAAGAATTCACTTCTGATTTTGGTCAGATGCCATGGTTGACTCCAGTACTGTGTGTGGCGATGTCTGTTTCTAAGCATGCCATTCAGATCCATTATTTTCCAGATGAAACATGTCTAAAACACATAACTGTCATTGTATCTCAGGCATTGAAATATTACAAGGTTTGGATGGAGAATTTTTTTTCTGTAGTGGCAATAATACCCCCCCCCCCCCCCCCCCCCCACCACCACACACACATACACACACACACACATTTTTTTCTTTCACATTTTTCTGAAAATTTTTTGCTGACATAGTATTAGAATACGGATTCAGGTATTAATGACTAGTATCTTCATTACAAGAAGAAACTTATGTTTAGTTGACTATACAGGCCATAGAAAGCACACAAGACTGCTTGAACAGATGATGTTACTTGATATTTATAACTTTTTTGTGAACACCACTCTTGCAACGTCAAATGGATTTATTTTAAAGAGAACTACAAAGTCATACTTTGGATAGACCGTTTAAGAATGAAACTGGTCAAACTTGATCCTAGCATTTCCTCTAGTAAGTGCACAAATACTGGAACTCCATAGTGTGTTTAATCTTCTGTTTAATGCATTTTATAGACACTTGCGAAATGGCATACTGCATACTCAGGATCATGGATTCACTGAAATAGAGCCAGTGTTCTTGATAGTTTCACAGTAACATTTTATTATGCACCAAAGAGTGTGACCAAAACTTTCTGTAAATATATGCAGAGAAAATTGATGTTTTATGCATTTCTGTAAGAGGGTGTGATTAATAAAGTGAAATTTGAAAGTTATGCACCAGATGTAGATACAGTAGCACCCTGAGAAATGTCCAGTGTAAAGACCTTTGAAAGTCTGCTGCTCAAAAGTGGATTCAAAGTGGACCCTGCAGTGTTGAACAGGGTGGAGGTGGTTGTCTGCAGGGTTCTGGCATCACAAGGAAGAACTGTTATCCTGTACTGAGACCTGCTGCCCCCATAAAGCATGCTTAAAATGTTCCAAACACAGCATGAGTACCTGGTCCTCTGTCCCCAGACCTGCCAACAGCTGGTAAGCTATTGCTCAGTGGGACTCCATTGCTCCAGGCTGCTGGATCTGCTGGCATCCAGCCCACTCTCTATCCCCTTCACACACAGTCCCAGTGCCTCTTTCCTTCCAGTCCACCTGTTCAGCAAGACCACCTACCTGGTCTCAAACCAGTGGCCGAGAAGAAGTGCCTTATGGGACATTTTCAGATTCTTCTTCCATCAGGTACTGAGGAGAGAGCTCTGTAATTACCCAGGCCTAGTTATTACTACCTGTTAGAGGATTGCCTGGCAAGGTGGCAATTTATTTTAAAGATTCAGAGTTGCATCATTTAGGTTTTTAAGACATATGTAGGTTAGCAGTTATGTGAATAAAGGATGATGTAATTGGCTGGCACTGTTGCAGGGGTCATTGCAATGCTATATTGCTTGAGTTTTGTTGTATACTGTATGTTTAGTATGTCTTTGGTGCTTTACATTAGAGGGGAGAATATATTGAGCAAGTTCCAGTGAACCAGGTCGACATTGGACAGATTTTCATGTTCCAAACTTTAATCGTATTTGGCAAGTACTGTGGTCTACAAAAGTTGATTGTTTTCCAGCAAAAATAAATGTGATCTTTCTTGACATTACTATACTATGCCTCTTCTTGTCTTCGCTGTCAAAATAGAATACATTCAGTTTCAACAACGCAATTCTTGTGGTAGTTAAACTCTGTCCTGCAGCTAAAAGCATGATGTTTGTGCCCTTGAACTCTACTTGAAAGTTTTATAGTTATCTAGTTTGCATGGTAACCTAACAAAAACAGTTTTTACACCTGCGGCCTTAGCATTCCTCTTCAAATCATACAGTGAAGGTAGAGTGAGCATATAAACTGGCCCCAGATCAGCCTTGTTGTTCAGTAGCTAATGTTTAAAGTGAAGAATACACTGAAGTCTGATCTTAGTCCAGTACATAGGAGATCACTCTCTAGTCTACACAGCATCACTCCATTCGGACACATGCTTAACATTCACGCAAATAATGTACAGTAATAACGTATTAAATCAATTAAAAACAATGATGGGAATACAAGATAAATGCAGTATTTTTTGACGATTTTCTGATTTGGTGGCACAGAACAACAGGGAGGCAGGACACCTGGTGTTTAGATGGGATAACCTTGCATTGCCTTTGCAAGTCCCTGCCACTGGACTTCCTTTTGGATGTTTGTCAAATGTAGCTCTGCATATTAGAGAAATATTTGTAAGTTCTGCCATAAAAGTGAACAGAGAGAGAACACTACAGCTCAACACATTGTTGTGCTCTAGAAAACAATTTTATCATCTCAGATAAAGTGAAAATTCCTCAGGGGAGAGATGAAGATTTAATATGCCTTTGATACCACAAATCTAAGTGCATATGTGTTACCTGAGATGCACTGATTACTGGCCAGCTTGAATCTTGAGGGAGTTTTAGAAGGCAAAACACCTCACTGAGATGCCTCTTGTTAAATTAAGGAGTGATCTGTATAAATAATCCTTATAAATGAACTGGCTGCTATCCAGCTGAAGGGATTTGGGTGCCCCTGTGAATTTGCCAGCTGTTGGGGTTAGGTGTGTGTCATTTTTTAATGAAAAGGAGCTTCCTCGGATTAATCACACCCTGACTAAATGTCGGTGTGCCAGTAATCTTGAAACGTTTTCAAAGAATACCTTCATTGTGCAGGAGCCAGCAGCTTCTGAGCATTAGATGGAGCAATTCTGCACGAACCTTTAGCATTCCTAAAATGGATTCAAAGCATATGGTTTAGTAAACATGACAGCTTTTTTTCACCTCAGAAAGCTCCTGCTCTATTCTCCCCACAAAGGACTCCCAGCTCAAATATACTGATTTTGCATGGGTATGGAAAAGGGGTATACTGTGGCCCTAAGTGTAATTTAAGAGAAAAAAGAACATTTGTATGATTTCCTGTATTATTTCATTTTAAGATAGTCACAAGTGTTTAGAACCCTGAAATTCAGCTTGCTGCATGATGTTGAAATCTGTGTTACTTCTATGCATTACTATCACTGATTAATTTGAAATGTCTGGCAATAACCAGCGGGGCATGAGCTGGTATTGTTTTACAAGATGGCAATATTGTAAATAGCCATCCGCAACCTGTTAAAAAGGTTTATGGGTGGAAAGAATCTGAGCTGGAATGTGGGATGCTTGGAATGTTTATCCCAGTCAGAATAATTGAGTGGATCTGGAACAAGAAAAGACAAACAGCAGTCCTGGGGTGTGGAAGAATGTGCTCCAGGATGCCTGAAAGGAACATTCCAGTTCAGGAGAGGTATTCCTAAGGTGGCCACCTTCACCAGGTACACAAAGTGCAACGTAAATTGACATGAAATACTTTCTCATCAGTTGCATAGTTGCAATACCTCTACCTTCAAAGATAGAAAAAAGATGTCTACGTATCTAATTCTGTGCATTAAATATTTATAAAATATAAAAAGATAAAAATCAATACAAATTTAATTCATTATGGAACATGTAACTTATAGACATGCTGAAATATATTGAACTAAATAAGAACCTATGTAACTGTAATATACAGGATATTGTGCAGCAGTTATGTGAGTTTGTCAATTCTTTTGTGAAAGGGACAATTGTTTGTATCACTTTTATCTTCAATATATCCTACTTTGTGGATGCAAAGTACACCCTTCTAATGCAGTATGCTTCCTTTAGATAAGAGAGAAAAGGGGTAGGAAATGATTTTATGCTACGTTTGATCACTCTGTTTTTGTAATACTTAAAAGATCAGCTTTTATCAGTAGTATTTGGCTTTAAGCTGCTTGTTTATCATTAAAATTGTTTTATTTGCTCGTGACAGCGCTGGGAGCCCTGACCCGTGTAGAGGGTTTCGTGGCAACCAGACATCCTTTGTTCGGAATAGTGGAGGAGGGGTTAAAACCAGCGGGAACACTCCTTCGGATGTCGTGGGGGGATAGATGTTGGATGACAGTAGGATGGTATCACGCAGGAAGAGACCAACTGAACGAGTCATGTTAAAATATGTGTATTAATGCTGGCCATACCCTTCCAAACATTTATACTGTACATTTTGTATCAGGGTAGGCCTTCAGATCAGTTGGTACAGCAGGTGTAGCGCTGTTTCTCACGTTTGCAGTTTTGCGGCTTGTTCCTTGTTCCAGATTTCATGACTTTGTGCACTCGGATGTAGCAAACCCATTTACAAACAAGAAAATATTAGTTATGACATGCTATTGGGTACAACGTTTTTTTATTCATACATAGGTTCGGTTCGTAGCTTAGTTTTTGTTTTTCCCTCTTCTGGTAATGTTTTGGAACCATATAAATTTGCGCTTGTGCGACACTGGCCAGTTTACACAACGTTTTATTTGCATCGATTCTTATGACAGAAAAGAGGTTGCAAGGTATGGATACTACTAAAGTGTAGTTGTCAATACATCTACACACACTGTTCACAAGCGGATATTGCGTAATTTGGAACATAAACGTGTGTTTGGAGCTAGTGGATGCTCTTCCGATTCAATATAGCATAAATACTGACTTGACAGGCTGTAAGGTTCAGTTGGGATTGATGTACTCGTACACGTGATGGTTTGTTGGTGCGCGTCATTCGAGCCCCCGTCTTTCGATCGCCTGCTTGTCCTGAACTGTAGCTATCAGTTTGCAAAATAAAAAAGAACCGAAAGAGAAACTCAACAGAGTAATTTAAGGGCAGACTTCTGTAGCGGCGCTTATACATTTGGTAGTGTTTGTGGTTTCAGATTTCAAAGTTAAATCTGAAGGTGGCTATTATGGCTGGTTTGATGTCAGGTTTTGGTAACTTCACCCATGCCATTGTACGAGCTATTCCTTCGTCCTTTGCCAAAGAAGCGCTGAGGACAAACAGTTCGGAGGTGGATCTGGCCAAGGCACAGCGGGAGCACGAGCATTACGTCGGGGTTCTGAAGCATAAACTCGGGCTGCAAGTGCTTGAACTACCCGCCGACGAAAGTCTTCCAGATTGCGTGTTCGTGGAGGATGCTGCCGTGGTGTGTGGTGACACCGCGCTGATAACGAGACCCGGGGCAGCTAGCAGAAGAAAAGAGGTACAGTATCCTAGCAATCTGACAGCATGCACACACAAATTTGATAAATGTCTGTATGGTTACCATATGTTGTAGAATGTTGATGGTATTGTATTAGTCGCCTCAGTTGGTAGTAACATTTCGCACATATTTTGAAACGGTAGCCTATACGAAGGGATCTGTAATTAACAGGCAACGCCCTTTGAAAGACAACGAAATACACGGCCGTTCGAGGGTTAAGTCACCATGGGCCAGTGACCGATAGGGTAAATACTTATCTCACATGCCACACGATTAAAGCATTTGAGGCGTGCTCTGTTATAATGTACAAATTATAAATAAAATTAATGTGTATGGTTTCAAGCAATCTAATATCGTGCTCTGGTAAGTTTGAATGGGACTGAAAGAGCGTCGAAATGGTCAGTCGCCTCGGCGACAGCTACCAGTCTTTTACGGGGCTGTTCAGAAGGATTCATTTACTGCGCTGGCTGTCACAAACGTGGTAAAACTAAGACTACTGAAGGTCGCACGTGCATGCGATCATCCAATCACAGAAATAACTGTTATGTAGTAACTGTACAGCCGGTGGTGTTACTAATGGCTAGCAGCAGAACTTACCAGCGATTAGTGAGACAATTTAAGGTTATGTCAGTAACAACGAAAACGCTGACAGGTGCTGTGGTTTTCAGAGAATCTATATCATTTTAGTTGTGGTCATATGAACACACGGCATGCCAGCTTTGTATCCTTTACAGAGGGGTTGCTTGTTGCATTGTTTTCTCCTTGTTTCCTTAATATCCATCATGTTATATCATTAACATGTCATTTTCTATGTCATTTCCACCAAGTAATATGACATTGCAACCTAATTCGAAAACAGGCAGCCAATGTCTGCGTAAAAACAATCTCTTACAATTTGGAATTTTCGTTTTAGACACTTCTGTAATTGAATTAAAAATCGTTAGACATATAGGGAACATCCAAGTTTTCGCTTTAACGCGAATGGGCTGCAAAATTACTTGAGCTTGTGTTATTTACCATGGCTGGGTTTCACCGTTGCTTTCAGTGACTGATTGTTTCCTTATCACTGAACACTGAATGGTAGGTGTGGTTTGGAGTAAGTCATGCCATGTCAGAGCCATTTACATTGATGTTAATTCTACCAATAAATCTGCACCCGATTAACGGAAATTTAAAATTACGTATTAAAACTGCTATACCCAGAGCTTTGTTGTTCTTGTACAACCTGTACACGGAGATGATGAATGAACGTGCAAACCTCTTTTTATAGTAGGGTATCTTATGTAGGATACTGTACAGTATTAATTTGCTGAGCAGATACCCTCCTCCAGGATGACTTGTATAGCTTACATTTTTTGCATACTGTATCTTCATAGGGCTGATTATCTTAGTTTTCCCACTGCAACACCACAGTGCCGCTAAAGTGTTATAAGGAAATTGTCAGTCAGTTTTCAAAGTTTTTTTTCAAAGTTTTATTGTCATATGCACAGTAAAGAAACAAGTTCCCTGTACAATGAAATTCTTCCTTTGCCTTCCACTTATGAGTGCCGTTAGGAGTAGAACACAAGAAAACACAAGAATTTCAGAAAGAAAATATATGAAAAAGGTCAGAGAGTGTAAGAAAAAAAAATAAATAAAGGATATATACATTAAATGTGCAAAAAAAAAAGGACATCAGTGCAGTGTAGGATGTGCAATGTTGATGCAATGTCAGTTCCATTCCATTGCACACTTGGTTGCAGTGTGGGTGTGTATGTGTGAATGTATGCATGGGCTAGGCCGGGGAGGTGTGTATTTGTGTATTTGACCCATTCAAGAGTCTGATGGCTGTTGCATAGAAGCTGTTCCTGAGTCTGGATGTTCTGCATTTCACACTTCTGTACCTCTTGCCAGAAGGTAGAAGTGTGAACAATTTGCACTGGGGGTGGGTGTAGTCCCTGACAATGGAGCAGGCTCTTTTGTGAACTCTTTGATGATAGATGTCCTGCAGAGAGGGTAGCTGTGTCCTAACAATCCTTTCAGCAGTTTTTACCACTCTCTGCAGACGCTTACGATCCATTTCAGTGGTACTCCCATACCACACTATGATGCAGCTGGTCAAGATGCTTTCAATGATGCAGCTGTAGAAGTTGCTGAGGATCTGTGGTGACATGCCAAATTTCCTCAGCCTCCTCAGGAAATACAGCCGCTGTTGTGCCTTTTTGACCAGCTGAGTGGTGTTAAGTGTCCAAGTGAGGTCATCACATATGTAGACGCCCAGTAATTTGAAACTGCTCACCCTTTCCACCTCAAGCCTATGGATGATCAGTGGCTGATGAGTTTTCTTCTCCTTTCTCATGTCCACGATCATTTCCCTGGTCTTGTCTGTGTTGAGGGTGAGATTGTTCTCCACCTCATCCCTGTATGCTGTCTCGTCACCGCCAGTAATGAGTCCGATGACAGTGGTGTCGTCAGCAAATTTCAGGATGTTGTTGTCCTTGTGAGAGGCGACAGAGTCATGAGAGGCGACACAGTCGTGTGTAAACAGTGTGTAGTGTGTGTCAGTTGTCTAGCTGATGTATTTTTTCCTTACTCTCCAACTTATATTGACTCTCGAAGTATACAAACAAATGAAGGTGTTCAGTGTCCTTTTTAATATGTGTATTAAAACTGACACTGCCATTGGTGAGACTTGAGAAAAAAGTGAATTAATTCTGGCTTGGAAAATAGATGCCATGTCTTCTTTTTAAACTGTTTCCAACATTCTCAGCAAGTTGTCATCACACCAAAATTACAGTTTCTTCTGTCTGTGAAGTATAAATGAGAGTGCCCTTATCTCCACAATGTTTAGAATTCTCAAGAATTTTTAGCATTGTATTATTTGTATTTCCCCTTGCAATTGACTGTCTACCGGTCCTTGGTTTGTTTTCTTCCTTTTTTTTCTTTTCAAACACTGAGGTCACTCCCTGCAAATCCTGTTTCTGTTACTTCCTCTCAATGCCTCAGCTTTGCTTGTCATACACCAGAGACATGCAGCAGTTGGGGATTGTGTGGACAGCTGTGAAGGAATTAGGGCAGATGCCACACAGGACATGTAGGATTGGTGGAGGAGCAATGATTTCTGGTGGGAAAACCAGTACAGAGGACATTCCGATGGTTGAATGATTAATTGGTAATGTTTTTCCACTTTTGTCATTTACACTTTTTTAAGAAGCCTGATGTCTTTTGCCCATTACAGAAGTTGTTGCTTTTAATTTGCAATGTTTCTAAGTGACTTCAGTCCCTTGCAATTTATTTGGTGTGTAAACAAGATTCTAGTGACTTTGAAGACGTGATGTGTACATTACATATTTGCTTAGCAGACAAGTGTATCTAGTGTGACAAGCTTACACTTTTGCAGGTTATCCATTTACAGAGCTGGATATTTACTGAAGCAATTAAGGTTAAGCATATTGCTCAAGGGTACAACAGCAGTACCGCACCTGAAATGGAACCTGCAAAGTACAGCTCCTTTCATCACTCTACCACACTGCCCTTTACATTTGTTTTCACATATATGTATTCCTGAGACATCTCTCACTAGATCTTGGGGGAGAGCTACTTGAAGTGGTGAATGTCCATGATATTACACAATTATCATCATAAAATGAGTATAGTGGTATTTGTAATGAATATTATGTATGCTGACAGTTGGAAATATTTCACATAGTCTTAAAGGTATTTGTTTAAAATGACTAGTCTCCCAGGTTTGTGAGACTAGTTTTTATTCAGGGCATACATGGCATGTCAAAAATCCTTGATTTTAGTCCAGCGTTGAAGTAATTTAAGCTACCTCCTTCCCTCAGCAACATCGCCTCTCTGGCTCATTGCAGTGGAGTGTGGTGGATAAAGTTTTGTGCTTATTTTTAGAGCAAAAAGTAATTTTGCAGGGCTGTAATAACTTAAGTCACCTATATATCTATGTTGCGTCGATCCTGAAGCCAGACATACATATGTATATGGGCTGTCAGTGAATAAAAATAGTTGAATTGTTTAGATTAATTGGATCTGGGCTCTTTTAAGTTAGCTACATTACCATACATTTCCGTGTGGCTCAGGACCATGTCACATCACCCTACCATGCTTTATTCCAGTTCAACGCAGCTGTCCCAATGTTGATCCTTTATTATTTAGCGTGTCAGTAAGATAAAAAATAACTCATTGTCAGATTCGGTGGATTTTTTTATGGCTCAACTGGGGCTGAGAGGAACATTTAAGGCTGCATCTGCCATAGATTTGATATATTAAATGTAGAATAATACACACATATTAAATTGCTTATTGATAGGAAGTCTCAACACCTTCATGAATGCTTTTCAAACCCATTAGGCTTGGCTGCTGCAGCTGGTGATGGATTTCTTGTTTAGGGGCTTTATTGATTGGCCGTGATGGACGTGGTGCAAGTGGATTAGGCCATTATGTACTGTCGGTTCCGAATGACTGGACTCTCATTACAGAAAAATGATTTCTGCTGTGGAAGAGTTTCTATGACAATTGAAAATTTGGGCATATTATTGAAATTTAGCAAGAGAAAAAACACAGTTTTCTAAGGATTGCCCTCATATTGAAGTCACAGACAAAAGCTGAACACAAAACACAAAAATAGTTAAACCCTGAAATGAAGTGAGTTTGGCAGCCTGTTCACTGTGACGCTGTTATGCCTTTAAGGTGTTATTGTGTTTATTTTCATTTTTTATTTTAAATATAGATTACATATACACATGTCATAGAGGAGTTATGATTAACTTGGAGAGGTCAGAAGACATTGGTGTGTACTGTAGACCTACCCAGGAGTGACTAGCAGTGGTGGATGAACTCACAGGCTTGTATAAGGTGTGGGACAGCAAGAAATGTCTGGTGCTGGTCAGCTCCACTCTGAAGCAGTAGAAGGTGACTGTGCTTTCAGTGTTTACTCATAGGTTCCTGGCTCTTTGGGAAGGAGTCAGACTGATGTTTTCAGGGAAAGACGCCAAGTTAAGTTCAAGACCAGTGAAGACAGGCAGACAGCACCCATCTGTATATATAATTGGCATATGTTATAAATTGTTCATTAGTGTACTCATTAATTAATAAATTAATATTTTCAGTGGACAGAATCAGATACTGTTGCGAGGAAGTTCTTGCAGTTAGTAACTGCATCATTCGAGGCATAGTCGATCAGTTTGCACATACTGCGCATATTCATTTAATGCCTTTCACTTGTTAAAAACTTCAAATGAAAGGAGACCATATATATTACAATGAACAATTACATGGACAGCATTGATTATCTGATGTACCACATAAGACTGATGTAAACTGAGAAGTTTTACCCATGGAAAACAGCACTTGAGCTGCAGACATGTTATCACAAACAACAGCACTGTAGCACCACACACAAGGCACACTTTATGAATAGGTCGTCTGTTACCAGCAGCTTCTCTACACTCTGCCCTTCCTGACAACCTTCCCACAAACACTCTGCACATGGTCCTGGATGCCATCCAAGGTCACATTAAATCCTTGATTTCTTTTGAGTCACTGCCCCCCCCCCCCCCTTCCGCCCCGTGTCAGACAAAGGTGAATCCTGTGATGCAGAGGCTCTTCATAGCATCATTAGTTTCTTTACAAAAAGGGGATTTATTGAATGAGTTGCATGCCTTTTTTAAAAATGCTCTAAGACGCTGTGTTGCAAAAGGATACACGTAATATAGGTTTATTGATTGATTGATTTGAGAGTAACAATCTCAATTTGGGGATCATAAAAAGCCTCCTTCTGTGCATACTGTAGTTGAGGTGAGTGGGACTGTAGCAACCCCTTATCCTTGTTTTGAATGGCATCCCCATCTGACAAGAGTCTAACAGTACTCCTGTTCAGTCAGCCCAGCTGCCCAGTTTCTCTCTGCTGGTGGAAACACACTTTGGCATTTAATCGTAGTAATCTAATCCCTTCCAGTATCTCAAAATAGTCAGTGGAGATGGGGAGGGGAGGGGAGCTTTTTCATAACTCATACGTCACTGGAGTCTGAAGGCAGCACCAGGAAGACATAACTACTTAATTAATTTAAAATGAATAAGGAATGGGGAGAAAAATAGATCATTGTGGCTGGTTGATATGATCTTAACCATTAAATCATTTCCACTAAGCCTTTTAGGAAAGTTGAGTTTTAATCTTAGTAATTTCACTATTAAATCATTTTAAGTTGGGGTGTACCTCACCGCTCTCATGGACTAACCCAAGGCCCCACACTCACAACATCACAGTACAGAGCTTTATTTTGACAAGTCAAGAAGCAGATGCTATACCTTCTTTTTTTGGATTTCCTGTGCAGGAAAGATGTCTGGTTTCTGCAAGAGTTTGACATACGGGTGTGACAGTAAAACTTTTCAGCTCACTGCGGATGAGTTAGTGCCGTGAGGTCAACTCCGTTTTTCACTGTCTCAGTGAAATTCCTGCGCTACAACCTGACCTGCTTTGGAAAGACTACACAGCACTCTTTGTGTGATGCCGTTGCACGTGTGTTATGCTTCCATTATGTTGGGCTCTGTAAAAAGAGCCATTTGAATGCGATGTCTCTCCAACCCCGATCTCTGACCTGTGGGCGTGTCAGCGGCCAGCTGTGGAACACTTGTGAACTAGAACCTTTTTTGGCTGGCTGTGTTCTGGTTGACTGTCATTGGGACAGAAAGGCTCAGTCTGCAGTGTTTTGGGACATGCAGCAACAGAGAGAGCACTTCTAGTTCAGTGTTGTAATCAACATCAAAAAGCTGTGAGGTCCTAGAGCACTACCCCCTCAATGTCCTGCTTGTCAGGTAGAGGAAACACAGTGAACTATTGCCTGTGCTTAATATGGAGGCATGGCTTCTCTTTGACTGAACTGTTGAGTGACTTGATACAGTATTTGGAAAGCATGAAACATGCACATCCTTTATCTGATCCAAGCATCACAAAGCTAACAGCATACAGGGTTGTGGGTGAGTGGAAATAAGGCTATTATAACAGAGAGGATGTTAGCTCTGTAGTTTATTCAGAGCTGAGCACAGTTAATCCTACGGTCCAGTTCAGCAAATGTCCATGCTGTGTGTGTGCCTGCAAAATTCTTATTAGAGGGAAGAAGAGAACATCTTTTTTTTTTTTTTGAGAGCGTTTGGTATTTCATTCACTGTATTTGAGTAATGTCTAGAAATATTAACATCTTTGTATAATACTTTTTAAATGACAGCATACAAAGCAGACACCAAGGAATCTAAATTGTCTGTATAAGGTTTTCCCACAACAATCAAAATCTTACAGAGGTGATCTTAGTGTTTGTGAGTAGGCTAAACACAGTTCAACACCTATGTTACTGTTGCAGTGAAATGATGCTGAATTGCCATACTGAATTGTTTTTAACAAAATACTGATCCTTATCTGCATCTTACATTGTTTCATATGAAGCAGTAAGTGTATGATGAACACAAAGTATCTGTGACTTGTTTTAATAAAGCAAGCCATATCAGTTATATCTTTTATATCAGAAGCTACTCAATAAAGTACTTTTAGTGGGCTAGCTAGAGAATACTAATAAGCAGCTTTGTTGCGCTCCCTTTTGGTGGACCCCTGTTTGGTTTATTCATGGTGGAATGTACTCTATGTTATGCAGTCAAAATGTGCAAATATAAAAAATGTTCTTAAAGTAAGTTCACACTGTGTCTCTCATTCGAATTAATGCAGTGACATTTCCAGTGCTCCTCTAATTAGATGCCTGCTGGCACAACAAGTAATGCACACAGAATCTTATTAAATCAGCTACCTAGTTAAGGACATGCATCTGATACTGAGCTGTGATACCGAATATGATGCAGTACTGTATGGATATGGTCTACAGATACCTCACCATTTAGTTGGGCCTTCATTTAATATCTGTTGCATGCAATGAATGCTTGTGAGACTAGGCCATGGCTGTTTGAGAGGGAGGCAGAACAACAATTATGCTATATCAACCAAGCTTTATATAGTGCCAGAAATGATTATCATTGTTGTTGCTGATAGATTAGCCTCCACTGAACAAACATAATTACTGTTTCAATGGCTTCTGCGTGTTTGTTGGATTCTATTCAAATTATGCCAGTATAGGATTTGCTCCCTGTTCTGTGGCAAACTAGTTTGAATATATTCACTTCGGTGCCCCATTTTCACCGTGTTACATCCAAAAAATTCAGTCTTTCCCTGGTCAATGTACAGGAATTGTTCTTTGTAAGCCATGTACTTACGTCAGCCTTGGCTGTGTTTCTGCAAGTGGTGTTCCTTGACATGAGTGCATTGATCATGAAATTCTTATAAAATGACTTAATAGACTTGTTGCATTATTACGGATGAACACTCATGGTTCAGGTGATTGTTCTTTGGTTTTGAGTTTGTGCAAGGTCTAGAAGTTTCTCCTGATGTCTTTGAAGTGAAAGATGGAGTTGTTTGAAGTTTCATTGTTTAGCTTATGCTTTTCCTTGTATAGTACCCATTTAGGAGGTTGTACAGGCATAGTATCAAATTCCGTTGCATGTACATAATAATTGAAAGCCTCAATGAGACTATTTGGCGGTCTACGTTCCAGTCCAGAAAATGACAACATGTCTCAGTGACTTAAGAAACTGAGAGATGGTCAGTTGTTGGTCTTGTAAATATGCTATCTATCTCATTTCTAGACAGTCCTATAATGTTAATGAGCATTTTGCTCTATATATAAGAGTGTTTGTCTGTGAATGGCTAGAATGACTTGACTGATGTAGAAGAACAGTCTAAGCATTAAGCTGTAGATGTTTGTGTTTAACCATACTTATGCTGCCATAGACAGGGAGGCATAAATATGGTTAAGGTAGGGTGGGTAGGGTTTCTGTCCAGCAGAGTATGTAGGACATTTAGGTGACGAAGAATGAGAATTTCAAACTGTAACCTGTAATTTCATTCTTAATATTGTGGGTTTTATGAGCATTCCTTCTGACCTTTACTCTCAAGTGTTTCACAACTGGGTGCTGCTATGACCCTGTGCCAACTCTGTATTAACCCCCACCACCCCTGAGTTGACTGAATTTGACTAGTTAATACTATTAGCTAGTCTTCAGTGTGGTATTATAGCAGTGTTTCATTCTTCCTATCAGTTTGTGTTTTTTGATTTCATTTCTTTTCTACAATGCACTACATGATGCTCTTTGGACATCCATTTGGAAAGGGTGCTAATATAAAGTAAATTTTGGTTGAATGACCCATGCAACCATTAAATTTACAGTGTGACTGCAATCAAAATCTTTACAGGTTCTGTCTGATTCCTGTGTGATTCACAGAAATAACAGTGATTGCTCTGCAACGAAAAATGGTAGCAATCATTGCGCTGGATTCAACAACTTGTTTTCTTCAAGTTAACTGCTTGTCAGTAGAATTTTATGTTCCATGTACAATTTGTCTCCAGAGAAGCTTTTGATTGAATATCCCTCTGGGACACAGCTGTTAAAAAAGAAGAATTCCCAATAACACCCTAATCAATACTTACAATTTGCAAGCTACTGAATGGCTTCAACCCCTGTGCTCAGTCATTACCGAGAAAGAGAAAAGGCCTTTGTCTCACTGTGAATGACTGGAATTGAGCTGTTTAAATCCTGACATGGCATCGTTGCCATGGCAACAGTACCTCTGACGCTGTATTCCCAAAATTTGTTACATCCAAAAAACAGCCTTGTTGTTTAACTTCTTGCATTGAACATCAGAGCACTCGTTTTACAAACTTTTATTTCTGAATGTTTTTTGCATATCTAGCTTGTTTGTAAGGATTAGGACTCAGACAGTGGGACAAGGAATGTTGTCCTATTGCTTGTGTATGAAATTTTAGTCTGTGTACTAAAACCTTGATCTGCTCAGCTGTGCTCCTTTGCAAGGTAATTGGTAATTTCAGGTAGTCTCTTAACTATGTGAATGTAAAGATGATTTTTGGTGGGTGGTGGGATTCTTTTGTCCTTCCATGATCAGAGGTCATCAGTCACTGAACTGAGACCATGTGAAAGGATGGTTTGGGACCCAGGCCAAGATGCTTTTCTTCTAGGATATCTTGCAACATTGATCAGTCCACTTGTAGACCATTACTTGATTTCATGGTTAGCTCACTGACTAACAGCAGCTAAGCCTTGCATCTTGTAGCTAGTATCCAGGCAACTAAGAACTCTAGTGTTATTTAGCTTTTAGTAATGAGTACTGAGTAGGCTTCATGAGTGCCTTTGTAATCATGCCTATGTTCAATGCTTTAACATTGGGATGTAGAAGTTGTCTCTTCTATTAAAACTTTTAAATGTGATAGCCTGCTTAGTAGCTAACTAGGTAATGTAGCTAGCTAGCACTGAATTGCTGTAGCCTGAAATGCAGATAATCTGTGATTTTAGCTTGCAAGCATTCAGTGCCATTGCTAGCTAAAATAAAGAAAATTTATGCAAAGTGACATCACTAGAGACATAGAAAAGGGATGAAAGTTTGCACTAGCTAGCCAGCTCTGTTAGACCAAGTATCAAATCGCATTTTTACACTTGAACTCTTACAGAGGTTTGATCACACTAGCCAAAACAGAGTAGCAGAGGTGCATGATGTAAACTGAAGACAGAGACTGAGACAAGAGACTGATCGCAAAGCTGAATAAGAAATTTTTAAGATGAGCATCATCGGTGGTCGCTAAGTGAAGGCATTCAGACACATCAAGGAGACACATGAGAAGGGAGAGTCATATAAAACAGAACAACAAAAAGTGATGCAAGTGGTGCAAGTTGAGCACCAGTAGGACACTAAGCCTGTTGTTCAGCTGTGTGTAGTTTTATAACACACATACAATTCACATACTCCATTATCTTTTTATTGCTTGTTTACCTGGAATATGACAGACACTTTAAATATTCACTCTGCATTTATTTTAATTTCAGCAAATTCATTTGAGGCGAAAACTGCAACCGAACCATGCACAAATGAGATGGCATTTACCAGAGGAAAAACTTGTGTCCGATTAATTTTCCCCAGCCTGGGGCATTGTAGAAGGATGCGGACTATCAATGTGATTTACTAATGGATGAATATGCTGCAGCCATTTCCCTGTATTGTTCCTGTCAGTCAAAGTGGGATCAGGTGTGAGGTACGTGCGGATGGTCATGTTTTTATACAGCTCTGGCTGTTTTTTATACAATCTCTCTTATGCACATCAGCCGTGAGGTATTTTCATTTAATTTAGAAGTGTACAACCAGTATTGTCTTATGAGTTTTTATTTACATGACAACATGAAGGGGATAGGCTTGAGTGTCACCTTGGTTTTTTTCTTTGAAAAATTGTGGTTAGGTAGTAAATGTTTTAATATTTTTTACCTTAACCTTTTCCTCTCAAGTACCATTTAAACATAATATAACTTCCATTGTCCCAATTTCAGGACATGCCATTGGTGTCCTTTTGGCTGTTTAGGAGCCTTGTGTGATGAATTCCCCCTGGCTTTTCACCATACGTTATGTACACAGTCAGCAGTTGCAGTGCAGTTTAAGCCCTTTGCCCTGTGTGATGGGACACTGACAGTGTTGCAGAGTGCACGTTAGCCACAGGTAATATTAACCCGAGTCAACCTTGCTGGAAATCTCTCTCACTCTCATGATAGTAACAGTTGAATGAGAGGTCGTTGGAGCACAAGGCCAGCGAGAGGAAGTGGGACAGGAAGCTGCAGATGTGGAATTCCTGAAGTATAAGAGGAGGAGCAGAAATGTGGTGCAGCAGTGCCAGAATCTGTGTGGGATGTTGTGAAGGAGCAGGGGCACGCGGTGCGAGGTGTGGGGCACGAGGGCAGCCTCTGCCTGGATGTCACAGTGTGGCGTGAGCTCTGCGTTCTCATGCTGTTCTCACGCCAAGGCCAGGATGTATCCTACTGTTGAGCCACTCCAAACACAATGTGAAGAATGTGCTGCATCATTCAAAGAGAACAATACGGCACACTGTGTCATCTTTCAGCCGCAGAATTTATTGACAGAAGTTTTTTTTTAAAGATGCTGTCAGTTTCAGTGCCATCAGAGTAAAACCTTTGAAGTTGTTGTGTGTGGGACTGCAATTAGACACAGCATGCATACATTCCCACAAAGCTGAAAATACAGCACAACACAAGCAAAAAGGATATGGCCTCATTTAACACTGAAACACAGTATCTACTGCATTCTGCAGGGCATTTTGGAGGTAATGAAGAAGAAACACATCATTGAGCAGTTCAGGACATGAGCATTTCTAAAAGACTACAGTGAATAATGTTTCATGGAATGTTACTGTTCTGATCAACTGTGATCTTATGTCTTTAACCAAGACTGGATGGCATGACAAAGACTGCTCGTGGTACTCTGATAATAATGGCATTAATACCGTATAATAAAATTATTTGTCAAAGGTGAAAGACTTCCTGCTGTAACAGCATGTAACTGATCTGTTGACTACATTGGCAATACACTTCCCTTGGATGGATTCTTTCTACATTTATTCCAACTCTGTCAGACACTGTAATGCTTAGTGCTCTTAGTAATAAAACGCATGTGTTGTTCAAATCAGTCAGTATGATATTTTTTAAGAGCAGTGGAGGAAATAAGGAAAGTACCCTCTCATCTACAGTTGCTGTTATTGTGCCATGGTGGAGGTGACACTGACAGTGTTGCAGAGTGCTTGTGTTCCTTGAGCAATCGAATCCATTGACCGCTGAATTAGTGTACAAAAAAGCTGCCAGTATGTACGTGGGCAGTGTCATGTTGGCGTTAAGGGCAGGCATGGCAGCAAACATTGTTCCCACGCTTGTCTTGTGACGTGCTAGCTGTGGTCAATATCACACAGTGACGCACTAGTCAGAGAATAGAGTGTGCAAGAGAACTGAGGAAAAGAGCATACGCAAGGGGTTAGAAAAGCTGGAATACTCATATAGAAAAGTATAGACACTCTGAATTTATGGTGGCTATGCTGCATTCTGATGAGATGAGGGATGCATTTGAAAGCTTGTTCCAGCCTAACGTTTGGAAATTAGGGTTGACTGTACTTTTGAAAACTGTAAAATGTGACAACATTGCAAATGTCATGCAGGGGACTGCTGGTTAGATTTTAATAAGCCTTTAATGAAAGTTCCAGAAACTGCATGTAATACACTGTAAAAAGAATCGTCTTTACATACACTGCAAATGCCTTAACTCATTCTGACAACTAGTGACTGCAAATATTTCACACTAAAACAGAGACATTCATTATGTGGGCCTGGATGCACTATAAGAAAGCAGTTAGTGAGCTCAGGACCTGAAACCTTAAGAAGAGAAAACTTTCTGATTGTTTCAAATCTCTTTCAAAGATACAAACCCCTGTAGATTCTTACTCGTTTGGCTGCACAGGTAGGAGCTGCCAACCAGTTGGTCAGACATGTACAACGACCCGCAAAGAGGCTTGAAATTCTTCAGATGTCATGCTTGCGTCAAGCCTGTAGTTGATGATGTTGATGTATTCTGTCAGCAGCTGGGGAGAGAAGTGTGGCTGTAGATTGATTGGCTTTGGGGGCGGGGGGAGAGGTTACTTGCAAACTTGTGTGACGGAGAGAAAATAATCAAAGGAAGAAGTATCACACCCAAGTAGCGTCTGCAGCTGTCTCAGCACCTGGATTATCACCTGCTGCATACCCATATGACTCCCAGCTTCCCTAGACCCACAGGGCTGCACACCCCATTCCACAATACCAGCCATACCAGCCATTCCATCCATTCTAGGCTATATCAAGGACTGCATATGCTGTAGCAGCTAGCTTCTCTGAAGATACTTGTCCCTGATAATTAAAGTGTAAATGCAGAAGCTGAACAGTGTCCCTGATGACCAGATTGCAAGTGTCAGGTCTTTCAGGGAAAGCTTACTTTTTGAAGTTGTTTGCTTATAAGGGATTGTGCAGAGAAGTATAACCCTCAGGCAGTGTCATTGGAAAAAAAAACTCTGGTCACATGAATACACTGTCAATTTTGTAATGCATTTAAACCTGGCTTTAGATTGGCTATTAGACTAAAACCATTACATAAGCCTTTTTATATAATTTACTGGCTCAGATGTAGAGAGTTAATGCAGAGAGCATGGGCGTGGTGGGTGGGAGGGGCAGGATTGTAGCAGATAGGGATAGTTGGCTTCGTTATGTAAGCCACTCGGCGTTGTGTAACAGTATTTGTTTAATTTTCCACCAAATACCTTTCTGAAGAGGTGAATTGCAGGGAAAAAATGTAGGGGGGATACAGAGGTCTCGGAGGGACTCTTGATGAAGTGTTTTGTTGGCACGGTACTTGGAAAAAAGACATCAATGTTGTCCACGGAGAAGCAGGGGGTGTAGGGAGTCATATCTTCTTCCAGACACAGGACAGCCGTTTCACTCTATTTACTTTTTCCTTTTGTTATCCTCCCCTTGTAGAAAGCTTAATGCATTTCACGTCTGTTCATGTGAAGGCTAGCGCGGTGTTTATTGAATGTGCCTTGCCAGACAAGAAAAGAAAGTACCCCATCCATGACCACATAGCTAAGGCATCTGCCATTTCTATTTAGAGGCTGTGAATTATACATAAAAAAAAAAGATATGAAGAAGAGCGACTGGAACATTTTGATGTTGGCACCACGTTTTTGTAGTGTATATTTGGAATATTATTATTATTTGTGGCAGATGGATTTCTTGAGGAGGATTTTCCCTTTTTGCAGGCGCTTTAGTACACTTATGGTATCGGAATACTGGTGTACAGTATCTCACTGAAGTGCACGAGGCAGAATCCATTCATCTGGACCTGTTTAAAGCTGACAGTCACAAGCCCTCGTTAACAAAATAAGGATCCTTGTCTCAAACCATGGGAAATAAAAATTGACATAATGACAAACTTTTCCATACTCACCCCCTAGTATAAACTTATCTAATTGCTGTGCAGTTTGAACCCACAATAAAGTTATCCGCTGGGTTCAAGCTGTGGGAAACAGCAGACTTCCGGAAAGTTGTCTCATCACCGCACAGGCTTTGAAAACACTTGCAGCTGGTGCGAGATTACACAGCCGAAAATGATGTCTCTTTTAGTCATTAGATCAGGCAATCAGCTCCACTGGAAATTGCATGCCTAATTTCCAAATCCTATTCAAAGGACACTTGGCAGGTGAACAGAAGAGTTTCGATGATTGTTCGTGCATAATCTCCCCTTTGCCCTTCAGATCACGTCGGAGATCTTAATTCCAGAGGGGCATTAGCCCATTAATTCTCAGCTGAGACAGTCATGTCATCAATGGCTCTGCAGGGGAGATTCTAAAATACAGAAGATTTGAATACAGGGTAGCACAGCTCTTGTAGAAAGATATTTGAGAAGATCACAGTAATGAGGCCTTTGCTACAGTGACATATACATCTTGTTTTATAAGTTGAGTAATGGAAAGGCCAGTTTACTGAAGAAATCAGACTAAGAGGTCAGTGGTTAAAATGTTTTCATTTTCTCATGTTCCACATGTGGCAGCGCCTTCAGAGGCGTATTCTTGCATTATTAAGCAAATCTATTTCATCACCATCTAGAAAGCGAGTCTGACATTATCCACAGGGAAATAAATCAAAGATTCCCCTTCCAAATCTCTCATTCATTTACAAGCAATAGGCAGCTGTTGAATATGTGAAACATGAAGTGGTACAACTTGCACACTGGGTGTGAGCATGTGTGTGTGTGTGTCTGTGTGTGTGTGTGTGTGTGTGTGTGTATGCGTGCAAGTACATGTGCAGCGAAGTCTCCTTTTGCACAAGCTGTGCAGCTGTGTTCTCTCAGGACATCTCGGGTGTCTCCCAGGCCGGGTCGAGCAGAACTCACCCAGCTCACGCTGTAATGAGCGCTGATTAATGTCTGCTTCCTGTTCTGCCATAGCCAGTCAAAACATGGCTCAGACAGCCATCATGATTCTTTATGTCGCTGGAACTGTCAGGACCACTTAGCGCTGACTTAGAACCATTTTATTAATCCACATAATTACCCATCTGAACTGCAAGTACTGGCAAGGTGGCAAGGGAAGAACAGTGAACCACATTTAATCATCTGGGAGGAAGACTGCGGGGATTGAGATTTCCTCCTTCTGTAAATAACAATTTTAGATCAATTGGAACCACTGTTTTCACTTTTAAGTTGTCCCTCTCATCTCTCTGGTGGTTAATCAAGCTTGTACAGAAAGCGTTTTTGCTTTTCCACACTTGAAAGGATGAATACCATGAAGATTTTGTCATACCCCACCCAGTATCATGTTCCCTGGAAGCTTATCTTAAGAGAACTGATGATCTGCTCTAAAGCTGCTAAGGCGTTTGTGTTAGATTTACATTCTTGCTCAAATATAGAATGAATCTAGTACAGAAACTGGTAAGTACCACTTGGGACAGCAGTGTCAAAACACCCAATCACTTCATAATCATTGTCACTCAATTCATTGCATCTCCAGCTCTAAGCTTTTGGTGCTTTTGCACTTAAAACGTAGTTGAGTTGACATGCTTCAAAGCTACAATCAGAAAAATGGGATGGCTGAGGTAAGCAGCTTTGGAACAACCAGATACTCACTCTTTATGAATGGGTAGGAAATTGATGAGTGATTATTTAAAACTGATTTCATGGGTTGTGTAAGTACTGCAACTCATGAGAATAGACTTCAATGTGTTTGATTTAAAGATACATAAGCCCCATGTCATTCTGCAAAGGCAGTCCAATTCATTCTTAAAATCAGACTAAAATGCTCATGTTTATTCAAATCCAAGCATGTTAATTTCAATTAATTATGCACCACATCACAGTAACAATCTGAATGCCTAATTAATTCACATTAAAGGGTTGAATTTGCGTAAGGGTACCATATTAGCCTTTCAAAGTACTTTTTTGTCCTGTTTCCTTAATTGCAGGAACTTCATTAATGCAGCACACCACAGGGTCAAGAAGTCAGCTCTATTTTGGTGTCATCCTTATGATCTCCTGCATATTCTCTATGACCTTTTCTACCAGTGACACCTGTGCCCCTTTTAGATGCACCTTGTACAAATGACTGCTGGAGCGTTAGTCCTTAATCACTCTTCATCAGAAATTCAGATGGTGCTGTTATTATCCTGTCTTTAAGCACTCAGACAGCACTATTTGCATGTATTCGTTCAACTATTTTTCATCAAAGGAGATTTTTCTTACTGTAGAAATATTTGCCAATGGTGAAGGGATGCAGTTCAGAGATGAATAACGACAAAACAAAATTAGCTTGTCAATTGTGTTGACAAATACCATAAAATAATTCAGTGTTGCTTGGAAATAGGGCTATAACTATCTAGATTATATAAATATTGTATTGAAGACTCAGTCATGAAATTAATGGACGGTTTCCATTGTCAGCTGTTGTGAGCTGGGTTTGTTCACCTGTCATACATTTAGCTGGCTGACTGTGAACTGGTTAGCTTTGCAAGCTTTACAGAGTGTGCATGCCTATCTTTAGTATGGTGTATTTGCACAGATGGCTCAGTACTGCAAATCATTGCATGCTGCGCAAAGTGATTGCAGTACAGTTGGTGGTAAGATAGTTTTAAACAGTGCTTTTTTTAATGGGCACATTAAAAGCATGAGAAATTTGCCTCTGCATATTTAAAAAAGCTAATATACTAGGTGTATATACTATGTTTGCCATTTACCGTGCTCAATGTTGTTTCTTTATTTTGTAATAACACACATGAATTTTCCCTACTTAACATTTACAAGTATGTAATTAGTTTCATTCAAGTGGCCACTAGAGTGTCTGAGTGAACATGATCTTGAGGCATGAAAGGCTTGACCCTTGTCTGCACATGCCAAAATTGCCTTTTAGTAAATGGTGAAGATGCTTATTGTGTTCTTACAACCATTTGTTGTGACCTAGCAGAAGCTCCCCTACCACCAGAAGAGTGGGTGTAAAGAGTACTTTAATGGAAGGACCTCTTGTGTTGCTTTGTAGCACGTGTGATTATCTGTGCATGCCATTCAGGAAAGTTGAAGTAATGATTGAGCATGCCAGCATTGTTACCAATACCAAATGTGTCAACAGAGTATGTACATTTTATGTGCAATTCAGTGTTTCATTTGTTTTTTTCACTGTATATTGACAATCCTGTTTGCTTTGTGTGTGAAACTAAATCTGTGCATGTTAGGCACTCTTGCTTTCATAGCACTTGAGATGACATGAAATTATAATCCACAAAGAGAGAGGGCAGACATATTGTGCACCAAATGGCACAATAGAGGAACACAATATCAAGTCGTTGCTGGAAGCAATAAGCTCACAAATTTTAAATGAGCTTTATCATTTGCTTACTATTTATTACGTGTGGATTGGTTGATATTTTATGATTATAATAAAGTTTTGTCACTACCACAGCATGTTTTGCCATTCAAAAGCTGCTTTCATTATACTGTAACAGTGAACATTTTTGTATGTGCCTTTGTTCATCTGTGGAAATTCATCATGGGGAGTGGCCAGAGAAGAGCACAGACTTCCTGAGACTAAGGGCACTTCACATCTACTTCATTTCACTTTGTGATTCAGATAGGAAAGCTGTTCATTTGAGGAAGGGTCACAGGCTGTTTAGAACACTGCACATTTGTGGTTTTAATCCATCATAAATGCATGCAGTACAACAGCAAACACAGTCAGCTTCCTCTGGAAATTACATTACATTATTGCCATTTACCAGACATTCTTGTCCAGAGCGACTTATATAGGTTACAATTTTCTACATTTATACAGCAGGGTATTTACTGAGGTAATTGTCAGTTAAGTACCTTGCTCAAGGGTACAACAGCAGTGCCCCTATGGGGAATTGAACAGGCAACCTTTCACCTGCACCTCACCAGTATGCCACGTAGCCCCACAATAAAACACAAATTAACCACCAAAATGCACCAAACTGCAGTTCTCTCTAGTGACATTTTTAACCTAGCTATTCAGCTTTCTGCCTAGTATTCCATTCCTGAATCCTTCCCAACAGGACAGTTTCCTACATGATAGATGCAGCACTTTTTCACTGTGCTCTGTTTCAATGGCAATTAATCAGTGAAAGCAGAAAATAATGCACAGGACAAGCAAGAGTACAGCACGTAGACCGTCTGTGTTCTCCATCACAGCTACACTGTCCTTCAGGGACCTTCTGCTGCAGGTAAATGTCAAGTGAGCTGAGCATAATGGAAAAGGTGGAAAGTGAAACCGTAGAATTGTGGCCTCTGTGTTGCACCAAGTGGACTAAATAAACAAACTCCAATTTGTTTGCAAATGAGTTCATGTTCCAACAAAGTAATTCTAAATTAGAAAAAAAATTAAAGTGCACCTATTGTAAATCAGTTGCAAGTGAACTTGGTTCTCCTTTGTTCTATGAACACCTTTACAGTCTTCTTTCATTTATTACTTTCAGTTGTCAGCTTTGTAGTTTATGCTGACATTTATGTAATCAAAGGTGTATCACTCTGTGATAGCAAATCATTGATTTCATTATAAGAGACCTTGTGGGCTCACACTTGTGTATTGTGCCTGAATTAGATAACACTGTCTTGGCATGGTTCTTTTTAATTAGATAGTGTTGACCCTCAGCCTGGCTGTCAGGGAGGCCTGTGGCTTGTGAGTCCTGTGGAGCAGATTGAGCAGTTGGATGCCCTTATTATTGAACAGGCAGACCTGCTGACCTTCTCTACTTACAGCAGAGATAAGACCTGCATTATGTCACCTCAAGGGGACAATGTACTCAGTCAGTCTCCCCATGCCACATGCACATGCTCACCCTATCCTCCCACTCCGGCATGTTCGTAAAAGATTTTGGAGTCGGTGTCGGGTACCGTGCACTTACGGAGCATTGGGTAACGTCAGCCCCTCACACACACACCCTCACCGCCCCTTCTGGAAACCGTGCTGGGACAGGAACTCAGCTGCGGGGAGCCCTGTGTGAAGTGGACGCAGATGAGATCACCATACCGCTGGCTTCAGCCTCGAGTGCCCAGTCAGCTGCCTGGGGCTTGCGTCCGCATATCATACACAAACAAAGCCGTTATGCAGCCCCTTTGCCCGGGAGAAGAAGGTCAGAGCCTCAGAGGGCGGCCGTCAGTCCCCTGTGCCAGCAGCACAGCCTTGTCAAAGGTCTGCTTTCTGAATCAGCGTAATGCTGCGCTCACTCTTTATGGGTTCACTGTTCAACAGCCCACTGATTTCAAACATGAGCAACTTCAGGAATGATAATGACAGAAACATGCCTGGAAAATATATTTATCCTCCAAAGCACTTTCTTTTTTTGTTTTTAGAGGAGCTTTGAAATTTATGACCTGTTTTTATCTATTTACCACATTTAGTCAATCTCACTGTTTGTTGTGGGTTCACAGAAGTAGTGCTACCTGATTGGAATGACCACCCATAAATTCACCTGTCTAGCACCAAGGCTGTTAGTCGTACATGATGTGGTCTTGCCAGCAATTCTCATACTGTGTGCCTCTTGCATGCCTTTCCTGTGATACCATGTCTGCTTTTGTATGGTGATATAGCAGATTTACAGAGAACCTTCTCTGTGTAAAAATACTTCTGTTGTCTGATACATTACATCCGGTTTATCCTATATGAATATCCAAGTTCATTTGAGTCTCCTGGTTCATACAACTGATTTAACATTCCAACAGCACTTTCTGCATGATTGTTGTTATGTGCCTATGTGATTTTAGTACATGGAAGGATATTTTGTAGCTTTACTGTATATGAGTAGTAATATTGACTGAAACCATGAAAATTACAGCCATGAAAAGTATAGTCATCTGTATGGTATTAATTCTGGTATCGACTACAACAGAGAGGTGAGGTACCAAGAATTTAGCTCAGGCATCCTATTGAGAGCCATCCTCCCCCTTCCCCCCAAGTTCCAAACAAGCCAATCCTGTTCCAAATTTCACTGAACTCGCTCAGTGCAAACCACCTCATGGAGAATCCAAACTATGCTTTTCACCTACTCAGGAATACCCAACATTCAATACAAGATAGCAGCCAGTAGACAGTGACACCTGTAGTAGGCATCAATTAACTCTTAGTGGAGATAATACTGAATGTTGCCATATACAGTGTTGAAGGATATATGGAGTTTTATTCCCTTACATCCGGTTTATGGCAATCCTGTGTATGTCGTTTGCATATCACTCTGTTTAAGCATTTCTTTGTTCTCACTGGTACGCCGTTGGTGTTGTAGAAAGCCAGCTCTAATTGAAGAGGGCTGCTTTTTTGTTCAAGAATATAAATGCTCGCACTTGAATAATGAAAGTGCTGTTAACAACCCGCCTCCCACCTCAATTTCAATTTTCAGTCAAGGACAATAGAAATTGGAACATAAACTATTCAAACCTCTGACAGACTGATTGTTTCTGGGAGTGCAAACAGTGTGATTTTCACTTTAGCTTTCTGTCCTATGTTTCTATAAATGCAGTTATGTGCTGGTATGTTGGGCTCGGCAATGAATATATTTTATGGAAATTTTAACGTGTGATGTCATAATAGTGTTGTTATAATGGAAGAATGGCAGCTGTTTGGATAGAGCCTGAACACACAGAAGTGTAAAAACTGGACTTCCTGAGGCTCTTGACTCACTGACTTCTGGTCATTCGTCCACTGCCAAGACTCATTCCTTAAAGTAGCAATCTTTGTTGATGACTGCATAAGTATTTTCCCTCATAGTTTTCCTATGAAATCATGATGATAATAGGTGAGAAGAATGTATAAACAGGAACACATTTAAGTTTACAGTGGAAAGTCATAAACAAAAGGTTTTTTAAGGCTTTGCATTGACAAAATACATTTGGAACTCACTTTGAAAATGCAATTTGAAAAAAAGGTCTCCATTTGCAATAGCTATAGCTTTTTTTGAGATAATGTTCAGCACTGCAGTTCCCACAAGGTTCATCTAACAACTCTCAGTGAAGCAAAGGCCTGACTTTAAACTACATCTGGCCAGTTATCAGGAGCAACTGCCACTCTCTGTAATAATCACCACTGAAATTGAGTTTTGTTAAGAATTCTTCCACATTAAAATCCTCAAATAACTAATTTTACGACGTGATTTGGTTTCACTTCTTTATTCCATCATCTTATTACATAATCAGTTCTGTGACTGTGGTTTTGTTTGTCCTGGGATTATTTACAATGTTGACAGACTGTCTAGAATGGCTAAGTGGCAGATAAACTGCAGATTCCATGAGTAAATGAGAATAACATGACTGCGGAAAGTGTGCTAGGGAGTAATGCAAGGACAAATCCCTCAGTGTCCATCCTATTTGTACAAGCCATAATTCAGTTCCTCTTTGGTGGAAGAATGAAAGCCTTTTTTTGCTGTTGTTTTCAGTAGGTCTTGAGGATTTACGATGTGTGGTTTGATGACAGTGTCCTGGGTGCACTGGACTAAAAATAAAAGCAGGGAGAAAATCCTGACCTTCACCATATGACCGCAGTACAAGCTCCCTCCCGCCCACTTAGGGGTGGGCCAGGGGTTACAGAGTAAATCAAGAGCTCAGTGGGCCTGCTTATCAGTAGTTTAGAGGCTCCAATCTCAAGTGCAGGAAGAGTCAGCCCTCGTTCCAGTGCATTTCCACTACGAGGTGTCTATGTATTGTAAACCGGTATCTGAGCGCAGCTCTCCTGCAGGGAGAATCAGCTGTGTGTCGGGCTAGGGGTCAGACTCCTGCAGAGGAAGTTCCGAGCAGCAGACTGAGACGGCTGGCACAGCCATCCGCCAACAGTGTCCAAAGCGTCCTCCTCGGTGGCAGAAGGCATCCCGCATGGCATAGCCTAAAATAAAGCTCCTCAGCGGTCCAGGGCTGACCACTGCCTGCTGAGCGTGGACCACTGCAGCTGCTCTGGTCCAACGTGGGCTTCCCTACATGGGGAGAAAGACTATAGGAAATTCCAATGCTGCCATGCATAAACAACCTCTAGCTGAGTCATGTGGAGTATCCCACACTGTCCAAGGCACTCACACACAGGCATTCTCTCCTTATATGGAGAGCACATAGATGACATCATTGTGTTCCTATAGCCTCGTGGTGGGGGGGCAGGTTCCGGAGAGATAACTGCACAAAAATTTGATCTGTACTGTACTGTGGAAATACAGTGCAGCCCTTTAGGGTGGACACAGTTTAACGCACACCTCTTAGTGATTACAGGGATGGAGTGACAAATTTCATCCAGTATGCTACAAGACCCTCGTCAGATATGAAGGAATTTGCATTCTTCTTGTGCTTATCATATCCTTCTCATTGTGAAAGTTTTCAGTAGCCTTGTTTCCTTGACAGAGTGTGTTCCATTCCTGCAGCATATTCCAGGCCCTGTTTTGGCAATTCAGATTCATTATGCCATCAGTGCCTCAAGTTTAAAAGAGAAAGTCTACCTCTCACTGTACTGCTGGAGCGGCTCCTGCACTGAAGGAACTACTTGTCCTCTAAGTTCAGCTCTCCCACTGAGCTGGAGATCACGTCTGAAATACTGGACGAGTATTGCCTAGTTCCCCCTGTTGCAATGCAGTACAAAAAGGTTAAATACATTGCAGGGAGCACAACTCTCTGTGGGAGAGAGTAGCTTTGGAAGGAGATTGTTTTTGTCTTCGTCAGTTTGCATTCAGTAGTTAAGCACATGTGCTGTATTATTATGCTAATGATTTATGTACAGTATAGCTCACAATTTAACGTGAAGACCAGAGCTTTAAAAATTGCAGCTTGCCATGGATTATGACCACAGCAGCCATCATTGCTCAGAATGTTGAGTCGGATGAAGGTAGTACAGAGGAGTGGCTTCAGTCACCAGGTGTCCAACTGCTGTATATCAGTAGCCCTTATTAGAATTTAATGGTGTCCTTGAGTAGTGGTGTTCCCGAAATTCTGTTGGATATTATTTATTTCTGCGGGTGGCTGGGTATGTGAGTGTATTGATGCCCGGCATTTTTTTTTTTGACTCAAGATATTTAAATAGAGCAGTTTCCAAGGCTTTGAAAGCCTGATTTTGGCAGATAAAGCGTATTCACCAGGTGCAAGAAGTATGTTCCTAAGCCCAGGATCTCCCTACTATCATCTGAGCCCTTATAAGGTAAAATAGTAAGACAGAGTGTGACTGAATCTTTTTCCAGCATTAAGAGGGAATTCAGGATTTGTGGCTGGGAAACACATCAGGTATTTTTTGGAAGACATCCTCTTATTTGTTTGTTTTTTGTGAAGTGAATAGCACTTGGAATTAAGACTGACTGCTGCCATTATATAAATAGCCATAGTTCAGCTGTTTTTCGCTATTGACTGCTGTTAAAACATGAGTGGAATTAAGCAAAGAAGGTCTTTTCAAAACAGGTAAATTGAAATTACACACAAAAGGAAAAGGAGGAAAAGAAAACATAATTGTCTCTCTTGATGAATACTTAAACAGGAGAATGCTGTAGAAATTCTTTAATTACAGGCAAACATTTTAGAACTTCACAATGTCAAGGATCATAATTATGATATATTTGGTAGCATGTTTGAGACACCTGAAGTTGCCAGAAAGAAATGATGCCCTCCAAGTTTATCTTATCTTCTCCGTAATACTTTAGTTTAAGAACCCAAATATTTGAATTGTATTTAGAGATGCACCTTATAAAATTAGAAATCATTTAAAAAAAATAAACATTTTTAGATTTTTAATAGATTCTTCCATACAATTTCAGATGGCACGAAACTACAGGTTGCTGATCTACAACTGGCCATAGATTTTTGTGTCTGAATTTTTGAAACTGAGTATGTGTCACTGAAGATTCAAATTTATTAAAGAAAGGGCACCTTGTAGGATCTCAGCAAGTGTTTATAGCCAGCTCAAGCTGTTTTATGGACAATGTCTTCCCTGTTGCATCTGACACAGCAAATCACAATAATTTCGATTGCTTTTACATAGTATGGTTATACTCTGCTGGGTACCTCAAGGTCTGAGAAGAATTTAGCTTTTGACAGTGTTTTTCTTTTTTTTTTTTGCTGCCATGGTATATGAATAAGTAAATATGTGTGAGCTTTTATCATGCCTTCATCATGATGGGAAGGCTCAGCCCAATAGAAAGATGCCATGACACAGGCATTGATTGTGGCACGCCTGACAAAGGGCAGTAATCTCTGGAAACACACAAACAGACGTCACACACCTTTGACCAAGTTGTCCCTATCTTGAATGTTGCATTCTTTCACCAGCACAATTCCTCTCCATTTCTTTGAGATAAACTCATATGCCAGTCTTCATCTTTTTTAATCGAAACATGGTTCTGCTTGAAAAGCAAGACATTCTTTAGGGGAAAACAGGGATTGTACTAAACACAAACACTTGTGAAACTGATATTTCATCAAGACGGAGAAGCACAAAGAGGAAAGATTGGAGTTCAGTAACCCTCTGATGGACTCGTGTTTATTCGTTCAGCATAGGAGCAGATGCCCCCGGGGTTCATTCCACAGAGTGCTCAGCTGCACAGGCATAGTCACGCATGGAGACTAGGGTATGGAGCGGGGCATGGGGAACACTGGCAGAGAAGAGGAGAGGAAGGGAGACTAATGTCAGAGCCGTTTGCTCAGTTCTGATACCGAGCTGGTTGCAAGCATACCATTGAGACAGGCCTGGCTGGGGTCGTTATTCTAGTTTTTCAGCAAAACCCTGAGGCTTGACCCCTGTAGGGGGTCGTTGCTTCTGTTGATGCCTTGAGATTGTGGTCTGATATAGCAAAGCAAGGAAGTGTGAAAGACTAACTGTAACCCCAAGTCAAAGTAAGGTTTTCTGGCATCCCTGAAGCCCCTGTTGGAAACATTTGTTGAAACCTCTATTGCCAACATTAAACAATGTTAATACTGTTCCAGAGAAAATTGTTGCACCTATGAATTGTGAGTGACCAGAGACTTCTGCTCTGTAGCTGCTGGTAAGCATACTGCACTATACATAGCTTGACCCTACAAGCGTGAGCATCACATGCATCTAGGGGCTTTTAACCTCTGCAAAGGGCATTTTTATTTTATTTTATTTCTCGCATAAAATGATTTTATGGT
This sequence comes from Megalops cyprinoides, assembly GCF_013368585.1. Taxonomy (NCBI): domain Eukaryota; kingdom Metazoa; phylum Chordata; class Actinopteri; order Elopiformes; family Megalopidae; genus Megalops; species Megalops cyprinoides. The sequence goes on along the minus strand of NC_050584.1, from coordinate 49,758,429 downwards.
CTGTGTCAAATATTAATACACCATTGCTTATGACACCATCTTCATTTTTCATTCCCTTATGGTATCAGTGGAAATGTGCACCTCTTTGAGCACTGGTGTGCTCTGCATATTGTTACACTCTTAAGCTCCTACCTATGTTATTAATTATGTCTGAGGGGATCATGTAATCAACCTCCAGAGAAATGGATGGTCTGACCTAGAATTACCCCCTGTGCACTTATCCATTCTTTTCACTAGCCGGTAATTATGTGCTCCAATAAAAATGTAAACCAGCTTTTCTGGTTGGATGATGGTCCTGTGCTGTAAATTATGTTTCAAATTATTTCTGTTATTTCACTATCTCTGTAAATCCATCAATGTAGATACATTAGTAATTATTCAACACCCTCCACCACCTCTCTCCTCTCCCCACTAACATTACAACTTAGGGATGGTACTCAGATTTGTTTTTAAATGGGGAGCATACATTTATCCTGTTGAGATAATTACTTGGGCAAATTTTTAGATATGCTTAATTGTAGTAATTTTCTTTCATCATTTTTGTGCATGCCAGGAGTTAAGACAGGAACATAGGCATATCATCTCTGAATGGAAATTTCTAAGTACTCCCAGCAGCATGGAGGAAAACATAATTTTCCCTCTTGATGAATACTACTTAAATTCTTTGAATTGAATACTTAAATTCTTTAATTAAAGGCAGTAATTTTAACAATGTCAAGGATCATAATGATGATATACGGTATTTGGGAGCATGTTTGAAATATGGAGCAACTATTTTTCTTGTAATGATCCACTATGGAGCAACTATTTTTCTTGTAATGATCCACTTTGACAAGTAAAAATCTCATTTTGAGTATTGAAATGTCTTTAATGCTTTTCGAATCCAAAATGTACTTTTTCCTTAGTAAGCAGTTAATGACCATTGGCCATTACAATAAGTAACCTTATCATTAGTTTCTAAAAAAATCCTTCTTGATCCATGTTCCAAAACTATGGTTAGATGACGATTACATTTTAATGGTGTTTTATATCATAAATCAATAACATGCTCTTAAATACAAAGTAATGTAATGTTGATGTATTCACTTTTTATAAGCCTGTGTCTACAGGAAAAACTGAAAAACGTGAAAACACTTAAAAATACATTTAACAGGGAACTGCAATACTGTCTTCTGTTTTTACTGTAATATCAGTCTTTATAGTCTTGAACATTTTCAAGAGGCTAAAAAAATCTCCTGTTATGTTCATCATACGGTCATTTAAATATTCAGACAGAGCCGGTAAGTAATTTGAGTGTAGCACTCAGACTCCTGGCAGACAAATGAAGCCTCTTCCAGGATGTTACAATGGGGGAAATGGGCGATGCAAATTCTCAGACAGATAGATAACATAAGGTGGAACTCTCCCAAGCAACCTCAACAACAATGCCCAGCTTGTATTACCATACTCCCGGCTGATGTTAACTCGCCTGGCGACGGCCGCTCTGAATTGGAAAAGGCCAGTGTGGTATGTGTGGAGGCACTCCCATCTGACAGATGACGTCGAAGGCGCCATGGATTAGCGCTCTGTCTTTGTGCACTGACCTGAGCAGCTGACATTCACGGCTAGAAGGCTAAAACGCCTCGCAGCCGATGCATCTCAACAACTGGAGAAGGTCAAATTTGAGACCAGTTCCGCTGGTCTCAATGCAGTTCCGCTGCTTCCTCTGCGCACAGGTCTAAGAAAAATTCCGTGTTAGAGCACAGAACTTGCCATTTAGTTTTCACAACTTCACCTAATGAATTCTTCCAATATTTAGAGAATCTTGAGAATAGATATCTTTAAAGGGCTTCTTGGCAGCAATGGGTTATCATACAGAAAGTCATGGAATTTAATTCAGTTTGCTAAGGACCAATAACCAATAAGAAAAACCCTATGGAAGCCATTGACTTGATTTTTCTGCTGTTTCTTGAGAAGGAACAAATACCACAGCTCTGCTCTCACAAGTGGGCTATGGCAGTGGATTTAAGAAGTCATGTAGCAAAGGGCGAGAGCAGTCACCCCACCCAGCCTCGAACCCGGGTTTACGGGGTACCAACCATGCCACTATGACTGCGACGCCAAAGAGCCAGGCTCATTTGTATGGTAGTCAGAGCGCATACTCAACCGTAGTGACAGTACTCCATCACACTGCCCTCCCCTTCGGGAAGCACCAAGGCAGACCTGGGTTCGAGGCCGGGTGGGGTGACTGCTCTCACCCTTCGCTACAAGTCACTTTAACTTACATAAGATTACAGAGGAGACTGAGGTCATGGCTGGGCTCATACCTGCATGATCTGTAGCTAACTGTGGATCATGTTCTAAAAAAAATATTAAATATATACATTTTCCTGGGTCAGACAGAGGAATGTCTGCAGAGCTGTATTACAGAGCAAAGATGGAATTTCACGCAACCCTTACATCACTGCAAATTAGCATCCCATTTTTTTCCTTCTTGGAAAGCACATGAAATGAAACGGACATTCTCTTTATGTTTATCCATAGATCCTCTGGCTGTGCTGTATTATCTGTAATGTATGCTAATCACTATAAAATCTGGAGAGTTATTTCCTGAAAGAAGAGAGCTGTTATGTGGGTTTTGGAAGCAGCTCAGGCAGAGATGCTTGATATTCCCAAAAGTGTCTGGAAAATGTACGTTTCCATTACAGTCTGTCTAGTTTCAGAGCGAGCTCTTTTTTTTTGTACTGAGGCCCCAACTGCTGCAGCATTGTACCTCAGCAGAAGCAGGTAAGCGCTTGAGCAGCAAACCCCTCGGAAACAGATGGAAGAAATGTGCTGCTTCAAAAGCATTTCATGTGAACATTTGTGCTGGTGAATGGATTTCAGGGAAGATAAATCATGGCCAGGCCAAGGATTTCTGGGCTGTAGCGGGCTTGTGTTTACTGCCTGCGTGTTTTGTTTTGCATTCCTGGGGCATAATTCTTGTGAGGCCAGTGTGCAGGGCAGAAAATGACCTCCTCTCTGGACCTCTGGTATATACGTTGGTATCGTCGTAGATTAGCTTTTCTATTTGTTTAGATTAAATACGCTAGCATTATCACTAATTGACCAGATGCTGAAGAAAAATCACCTCACTCTATATTTGTACACTTACAGTGCCTTGAGTGTTAAGCAACAAGTCAGTACTTATGGATAAAGTCCACACATTATGACAAACATGAAAGAAGCTATTACCTCTGAAATGCTTTTTCCATATTTTAAGATGGAAACCACTTAATCTAATCATGTTCAAGTAAGACTTGAATTAGCTCAAGGCCAAAGTATCTTGCTTTTATGACCAGAGCAATTTGAATTTTAATGAGGGCGGCCTGGAAAGCAGTGTATGCGAGGCACTTAAGCAATAAACAATAGCACAAAAGTAAAAGGCCACACAGAATGGCTGATTTAGTAGAAATGGGGGAATTTACAGTCTTTATAGTCCTGAAATCATTTCTATAAATAGACATCTTATGCTTCTCTGTACATAAAATTAATCTGGCTACATAATTGATCTATAAATGTAACAAGGTTATACATTCATTCTTGGACTGAAGGAGATGGAAGAAGGCAATCATTTAGCTGTTATAATTACACTCATTCTGTGAGGACAATGGCAGTCCTTGAAGACTGAAAGAGTTATTTTTACGGAGAGCTCTTAGTCTGTGGATTTTACAAAGAAGGAAAGAGTGGAAATTGTGTATTATTTGCAGTGTTTTTTATTGATCTAACTGGGACCTTGTGTTGAACTTTGTTCAAGCCATCAAATCATTCCTTTCAAATGACAGAATGCTAACGTCTCTTACTTGACAGTGGTATTTAAAATGAAAGACAATATAATGATGTGTACAAAAGTGTACAGTTGACTCTAAAGTATAAGTTCTGAAGAAGAAAGTTTACCACAGACTCTTGACGACTTCCATGTTTGTTAGGTTGTCCACATCTCATATAAACCCAGCAAACCACAAACCAAACATAGCAATTGGAAACTACTGAATAAACACCAGAAACCCCCTCCATCCTCCAGTTTATTCAATATGGAATTCTATCAACAATGGCAATGTTTGGTGATGAAATTGCTAAACTGTGAATGGAAAACTGAACAAGTTCAAAATGTCATCTCATCTGACATCTCTAATACAAGGCAGGGACATTTACATTAACAAAACCCCATCTTAGTCAGGATATAGCTGTGTATATTGCGATTATGGTTGAATGTAGCCAGTATCGCTGTACAGTGTGCTGGTGTCCGTGTCATGCAGTGCTGAGGTTGCAGCCTTGTTTTCAAACAAATTCCTCATCTATTTCTGTGATAGACCCTCATAAAAAGATTGAAATGTCAATGTCATGCTCAATTCATTGTATGATTTTATGAAGGATTAAGCTAACTTTCATGTCCATCTGAAGTGCATGCTTTTATGGTGTGTTCCTCTTGTATGGCAGCATTAAGAAATTCTCCAAGTGTTCGTTTGCCAAAACGACAGTCATTAACTAAATATGACTCACTTTTCCTGTGGGAACACATCTAACTCTCTCTCGGGAATTTGTTATATGTGCAGAGTTGCTCTTTCATCGTGAAGAAATGTTGTTCCTTCATTTAATTTGGTCTGTTGTAGAATTACAATGGATGGAAACAGGACAGGATGCTAATTTGATCATGTATCATTTTGTGTGCGTGTGTGTGTGTGTGAGAGAGAGAGAGAGAGAGAGAAGAGAGAGGGAGAGTGTGAGTGTGATTGAGTGACAATGTGAATGAGAGTCAGTCAGCGAGAAAGAGAGTCTCCCCAGTTGGAAGTTCAAACTCTTTCAGGAAGTTTCCTCCCCAGGATCATGCCCTAGTGAGGGCAATGTGGGGTGAAGTGACAGACATTTAAAGGGAACCCTGTAACAGTCTACTACTCACATCTCTAGAGCCCTCTGTAACATTATGTTGACAACTCCAGGTTCATGTCTGTTCATCTCTGATGTTTATGAGCAGACAAAACAACAAATCCAAATTTTATTCCTTTATATATATTAATATTTTATATGGAAATGTGGACGTACTGAATGGACATACAGTAACAACAAGTATGTTGCTATGCTAATATCCTAATTCTGTTTATCAGAATGCTGGGCAGGTTTTCCTTCATGGTTGATTCAGTTTGGAATTTACCCACTTAAATAAGTCATGTCCCTGTGTAAGATACTTGAATGGCACCTGATTAAGTAACTTTTTATAAACCTTGGCATTTCTTACTTTATATTTTGGTTGTGTACAGGTGGTGTTGGGCTCAATACCTCTCTCTCACATTTCAAATGATGAAGTAGGCTAACCTAGATCATGTTATAGAGAAACCACATGGCCATCATCCAAATAGGACTCACATGGTATCTGAACACAGCCCCATGTCAGGTCTGAGTAATTGAACAGGAAACAGTGGACAAACAACTGGCCCTCTTTGGAAGGTGTCCAGTTACTGTGCTGTTACACTGCTGGGAGATTCCCTGCTTGTCCATTCTAGACTTGGGTGGTCTTGTGTGCTGCACAGGTAGGCCTCAGATGAGAGGAGGATTTCTTCTGTACTGCTGGAGAGAGTACACAAGAATGATCCTTAACCTTAAAGCTGGATGTGGATAGGGTTGTCTTTCATTGCTTGATTTGTGAAAGTCTTGATAAATTTACACATTTACTAACATGCTTTAAATTAGCTTTTAGAAGTTACGTATCTCTGGTTTAATGAACAGTTACAAACACTTTATGATAAATATGCCCTTTACTGATTAAATGGGGAAAAAAACAAAATAATCTGTGTAAAGCCAACTACTACAGCTTGTTTCCTTAAGAGCCCCTGTACCTGAAGGAGACTCATAGTATGTCTTCATGAGTAACTATTTGAGTCTCAAGTGGCAGGCGTGGAGAGGCTGGGGTCTGGTAGGTCCCCTTGGTTTATTTATTGTTTTTGACCCTTTGGAGCAGACTTTGCTGGTGGTATATGTGCGATTGCTCTCCGTTTCTCCTGCATGATTGTTTGAAAAGGTAAAGCATGGCTCCGGCCCCTTTGGCATATTTATGGAGCCAGCTCAGTGTGAGGTAGGATGGAGACACATTCTTCATGGCTCCACTGATATAGTGAAAGTAAATTGAAGTAGTTTCTCTTCCCTGCTGCTGAGCAGGGCGAGACTGATACGTGTATTTGTTTTTACGTAAATGCAATGCGGTGGTGAACCTGAAAGCCGACCCAGGAGAGTATAAGAGGTGTTTGTAAGGAAATTCATTTTGCATTCACTCACTTATTTTCCCCTCATTATATTTATATTTCACTAAATTATTGGGGTTTTTCCTCAAATCTTTCACTTTGGTCCTCTCCAGAGACGTTCTTGTCTAGAGCAGGAGTTCAGTAATGATTTTGAAATTAAATGCAGTTGTTACCTGGAAGTGTACATGTATACAAAGTCTGGCAGAATGTGAAATGAAAAATTGGATTACACAGTTCAAAAAGGTGATTTCCATACACAGTGAAGGCCCTATATGTGGCAGCAAAGAATAGTCACAGCATTCTAGTATGTTAGTTTGAGGGAGGCAGTGGAGTCGATCCATGCATGTGCAAGTTCCTAAAATGCTGTAATTCTGGTGTGCTCAGAAAATGAGACCTCTATGGCAGCATGTTTATGGATGTAGCTTTGTCAGAGATAGAGCAGTTTGAGTTCTTTCCAAACTGGATTGTTCTGAGAAATAAAAAAGCTTCCATGGAAGAAGCTCAAAAATGAATATGCATTTTTGTGGGACAGCATCATCTTAATCTGCAGGAGGTGTTTAACTGTTTTGAGCTCTGACAGTTATTTTCACCCTGCAAGATATAATTATGAAACATTTACATGAGAATAAGTATAAATGGGGTCTAAGTATAAGGGTCATTCACTGTGCTTGGGCTACTTTGTGTGACGTATGTTTACATTGCCTGAAAAAGAAGAAATTAATGATTTCTACCAGAGCAAAAATCTAGCTGCAGGTTGAAGCACTGTGGCTCTTTTGGAATTCTTGAAGAGAAAAAAATACAATCCAGACCCAACTTTAATCTGATATCTCTCATGTGAGGGGGCAGCTGATAAAATGAATGAAATCCGAACTTTTTTTTATTGTCGTTGTCTCACAAAGCCTGGCTTCAGAGCACGTATCTGATGACTGCAGAAACACTTGTCCTCCGAATTGGGCCAACCTGCAGCTAGCTTTTAAACTGAACACCACCATTTGACAAACATGAGGGCTGATCTTCTTGCCGGAGACTCCAGGGAGCTGGGTCCACAGCTCTGAGGGGTCCCCTACTGAATGGAGGTACAGGAGAAGTGAGCCTGGAGGGGGGTCACCACTGGGGCCACAGTGCTGGAACAGAATGTGACTCTGAACAGATTCTACTGCTGCCAACTTCTTTTTGTTGCTTTCTCTTTTTTGTTTTCTGCCTCTTAAGTGTGGGAGCGCTCAGCCTCAGTCTCCCCTGAGGTTCAGCCGGCTAAGTCTCCCCAGAGCGGTTCGCATTCAGCTGATAATGTCCCCCGGCTTGCAGTTTCTCCAGTCTCTTTTGGACCAGACAATAAATGTGTCAGATTTAGCCACGGTTTGGAATTTTTCTGTCTCAACTCCCAATTTCCTGGGAGTTCAATTTAAACTAACTGGCAGCAATCCTGATTTTTTTTTCTCTGAAGCCAGCAAGATGTTAGTGTAAAGTAGGAATAAGCCACATGAATACTGACCCAATTTAAACATTTATTATGAAAGCAGTGAGGAGTTGCATAGTTTCTGGTGCAGTAAAAGTGAGCTGTCCAGGTACTGCAGTGTAACTATATTCTAATAGCTAGCTCAAAAGTGTAAATGAGTGTGTGATTTAACCGATAATGCTACTCTCAAGTGTCTCCACATTGAAAGATCTACGTTAATTCACTTTCAAGCTGGTGCCATGAACAGGACCTTGAAGAGCCACTGTACTTTCCACTCTCCAGTGTGAAATCAATGTGTACATAACTTGTCAATTTCTACCTGGAACATTGTTACAGTACTCATGGTAAATCTTTGTATCTGGCATTAGTCTAGAGTCTTTTCACATTCCCTGTCACCAGACGTGCATGGCAAACAGTGTGTATAAGATGCTGACATCAGACCACTATGAAATAGGAATGTCTTTGGAATTGGGATTGGAAGCAGCCTGGTCTGCAGTAGTTGTTGGGGCAGAGATGTGGTCCAGATGAGTTTATACATTCATATGAATGAACCCATCTGGAATGAAATTGCATTGGTAATTTCTGGAAGTGTGGATCATCAGTTCAGCCATGAACAAAATGTTCTGTGGAAATGAGTCATGATTTCAATAGCATAATAACTGTGCAAGATTGTCTTCAAGAATACTCTTGGCCAATAGTGTATTTATGAACGCTGACTGAATTGTTACTACTATTATGAACCAATATTTAAACTAACCAAGAATGCAATGGGTGTTTTATATTATGGTTATTTTTTCTTAATCTTAATTCATGCAGATGCAGTGTACTCAGATGTGTTCTTTCTCTCCATCTCTTCCATCCTGGTCTCATTCTCAAAATGCTGCAGCAGCTTTCTTTTAGATTATCATAAATTAGGGGTATACTTCATCTCCAGCTCTGCAATGTTTCCCTCTTCAGTACTCTGCTGATGACGCACGATTTCAACTTTCAGCCTCATAACTATGCAGAGAAAATTAAATGTTTGTTCCTTCCATTTTTGTCCTGAAAACAATCCCTCTCAGAATGACGTAGAATTATGGATCTCTTTTAGGGGGTTTGGGATAATTATGGCATTTTCTCCTGGTTCATTTTGCTTGATTCGGAGTTCAATTTTGCCCAAACACTGAACAAAGAGAGGAACATTGACACTCCTCAGTATTTTCTTTGAATTTTAAAAGAGGATGTATTGCTAGCATTCCCTGACCTGCTACTCTAGGCCAGACCCCCATTCTACTTTTATTGGAATGCATTGGAATACAGAAGGACATTTCACCTCTAACAACAGGCCACATTAAGGCTCGTATTCTCCCAAAGACTGCAGGGAGATGACTGAAGCAGTTCCACTGTGAACAGGTGATTCCAATTACAGCTTATCTGCTCAAAAGACCAGCTTCAGTTACGCTTAAAACAATAGAGAGTGTGGTGCTGCCCCCATTGCCAGTGAGTGTCGTGGCTCTGGAATGCTATTGTGTTGCTTGTTTTGCACCCTTTATCTCTGAGATGGTTCTTCTGCAATTTGATGCAATATCATTCATTCTAGCTGTATAAAAAGCCATGGTTAGCCTGTGCTCACTTCTAGCTTTCCCATCTGTTCAGGAATGAGAGGAATGTGACAGGCTGGCTTCAACAGCCCTCATGAATTTTAAATGCTTTTCAGATTCTAAATGGGACACACAGCGTGTGGTCAGTGGCGGACTGGAAACTGGCACCCTGTGCAGGCATTATGGGATATTAGGTGTCTCAGAGATAATGACTGATCTGCTTATCCAGGTGCATTCTTGGCCTACAATGCATGTCCAGACAAAATAGAGAGTGTTTCTCTGTCCAACAAATAACAATTCTTCATTTTGTTACTGTATATGAGAGGACTTTACTTTCCCAGAATGTTTTGCAAGACATTTCAAGTCATTGTGGTTTATCTGTATCAATCTGACCTGGTATTTTAGTTTTTCATATATGGGGTTGCCTGATCCATGCCTGTATTTCAATTTCCAGAAAGGATATTAAAAAAACCTTTGTTAAAGGTACACTGGCGAGAGAGGTCTCTCAAGGAAATGCCAGTCCATATTATGGGATGGTAAAGAAGAGGACTAATGTTATTAGTGTGAAGTCATTGTTTTGTTCCATCTTCTGCCATTTTGTATTGAATGAGTCTGTGCTGATGACAATGATTCAGGGAACACAGAGCAAATTGTCAGGTCTTTTATAGCAGTCATGCCCTGTATTTGTTTGATAATGTCATCCAAACTGCTTGATATCACAAAAATATGAAGTGTAAGTAGACTCTTCTGCTTTTTCTTTTGAAAACACAGCATCAGTATAAAAATAGCTCCCAACTAGTGTCAAGGTGTTGCAGTTTCCCAGCTCTGCATGTAGACTGAGATGCAGCTCTGTGCGTGCACCAGAGTTGATTCAGCTTTGGTAGAAGGTGGAGGATGTGGGTGAACTGGTGGCTTGGAGCACTATTGATTGGTGAGAATGGAGTCTGTGTGAAAGGCATTTTGACTGTGTGCCAAGTCCACTCTCCATCATTATTGTAGCGCTGTGACACTCTAACCCCCGGCCAGCCCTCTGCCAGCCTGCTCCATTGCAGGGCCAGCTGGGAGACAGAGAGAGAAACAGAGAGGCCCATGTTGGCACTGCATGATGTAGCCTGAGACAGACTATTTACTGCTTAGTCAGAGCCCTTGTTAATGCATGGGATGATGAAAAGCCTTTGTCATGCAGTGAAAACACTGAGCATCACGGTTCATTTATTATAATTAGAGCAGTGTCTGTAAAAGCCCCAAGGAAGGCCAGGCATTCTAATTAATTTCACATTGCCGGCTGATAGGAAGCCATGTCAATTACGATTACAGCTCCAACAGGTCTGTCAGAACAGTGATAAAAGACACAACTCGCTGGATTTCGTTTTGCACTTGCATTTGCCAGAATGCCTATTAATTTAGATGAATGAATGACTAAACTGCAATTATTGTGCTGATTTGCTGGCATCTTATTAAAGTTGTTTTAGGTCCCAGGTTATACTGAAATGTGAGGTAATAGACAGGAATTTGCTGAACATAACAAATTGGAGGGGTTTTTCATGCATTGGACAAGACTTTATCTTTCTGCACTTATACAATCTGAATTTAGAATCAGACTTTGACACTAGGCCAGACATCTTCATGGATATAGAAGTGAAGTAAACATTAAATACATTAACAGACTATAACTTTTAATGCATTCTTGTTATCTGTGAGGGTTGTTTTTTTCTACTCGAGTTTTATAGATGTGATAAGCAGTATTCTCAACAGACATTGGCTTAGTGGTTTATGAATGATTATTACTAACTAATAAGGATGCATTTAAAAGATATTAAACATTTAGCTGACAAATAATCATCAATTTAAACTGCACAACATTTCATCTCCTCGTAGTACAGAATCTCATCCATATAGTGGTCTGTTTAGTGCAGGTGATTAGTGCAGAATAAAGCCGCTGTGACCCTGGTTTCAGTTTGCAGTAATAATACTGGATGCCATGGTGATGACACTTTGTGAAGCTGAAAGGAGAGGTGTCCTTGTCCACCATGAGTAGATTGTGTCATATTTTTGGCCACTAACCTATAAAATGTTATGAATATGATACAACAATCATCTTCTCTTTATAAATCCAAAGAGGGTTGAAGTAACTTGAACAGTTTTTTCTGTTGTATTTTAAATAATTGGGACAGAACAACTCCCCCTTCACAGAACAGTTTAGGTTTGCAAGGTTGTGATTCAATTACCTGCTGCACTCCTGTTTGACCATTGTTTGAGAGCATTCTGGGAGCATGCTACCCTCTGATTCCTTACTTTGTTGGGTACAATACTTGTATGTTGGGTTGCAGATCCTCAGACAAGAGCCAGAAGCAGAGTGGTTCATACATGAGGGATCAGGAGAGCTTACTCATCAGCTGTAACCCAACAGTTAACTCACCATAAGCAAATGTTGCTCTATCAGACAGTCCACACTCAGTACCTCTGTACTGTTCTGTACTGTTTGGAGAGGCATCATTGTAATGTAGTATGTGATGAAAATTAGCTCACATTAGCTAAATCAACTTCTAGTGTTGTCATGCTGTTTTCAGTCCTATACTGTATTTTGTGTTGTAATGAATTTGGTTCTGTGCAGCTGATATCTCTTTTGATTGACATAAAATAATAGAAAAGTATACATATTTCTGTGAATTCTGCTGCCCCTAAAGGTTAGTAAAGGTCATAATGAGGTGATTACTTGTGGAAAGAGTTCAAGTTGGACTAAAGATAACTGAGCCCGTAAAAAGTATAGGCAAATGTAAACTCGACGAAGAAAATCTTGGCTCTCATTTATGATTAGATTTCACTTCTGAGGGTATTTTTTCCTAGAGAGCATTCATTACCTTTTATTTCCTTGTCTAGTACTGAATGTTTCATACTCCAACATGACCCACATAGACTGTGCTGCACTGCATTTTTTCTTTATGTACACAGAACCTGTGAATGGTCTTGGGGCAGAGTGAGGCCCTGCATAAACCCAGTAGAGTTTCCATCTGGGCTGGTTTAGTCATACAAACATAAGTGTTTGATGCGAACAATTTGGCTCCAGTGGAAAGAATGACCCCGTGACTATTCCCAGCTCATCAGAGCCTGTTTTTAAGGGTCAGCGCACTTGACTCCTGGACCCCGGTGGCACAGGCGTGTTACTTCCCGTGATGCCATAGGAAATGCCTTTAGGATGATGCAACTGTTACTCTACAGAATTCTGAATATTCCTGTGGAGCCCGCAGCTGTGATAGCAAAGGCTCCTGTGTGCCACATGGGGCAGCTAGGCTGTTTATTTTGTAGAGGGACTGATGTGAGAGCACTGATAGCTGAACAGAAGACTTTCCCCTCTACAAGGCTCTCCTTCCCTCTGCCCATGTTGGTGGAATGGAATGTGAGTGGTGCATTGTTCCAGTGCCCTTGCAAGTGAATCGGTGCGGATGTTGATTTGATTGTTTGCTAACATATTAAATTGAATTTCAGTGTCATGACGTGAGATTTTGTAGTAAGTAATGAGAATTATGGTTCTGATTTCTCTCCTTGTTAAAGCGTTGTGCCATTGATCAGGTAAAATGACTTCCCAAGTTAATGTATGTGTGCCAAAAAGCTTTTCAGTAGACAATAGGCCTTTTGTTTGGACAAGCCCTCTGGCTTGATCCTGTCACGCTGGTGGTCAAACATAGCTCTGTTTTTACTTTAAAAATATTCTTCATGTAATTTAATGGATAAGTACATTGTAGTATTGTTTCAGAATTTTGCTCAACAATGATAAATCAATTGATGATGCAGTTTGAAACTGAATCCCAGGACACTCCACATATTTCCTTTTATGTGCAGAATAAAGAGTGTAAATATTTAAAGCAGTCTCTTTGAAACTACTTTGTTAATATTTAAATGGCACCCCTCCTAATGAAAGCATTGTAATCCTATATGTTTAGGAATCAAGAGGAAACAGTGTGTTTGAAAGGTAGAGAGCAAACTTTGACCTTTCAGGTGCTGTAAGAGGTTTGTGCACCTCACAATCTAGCTTTATATTATTGACACAGGTGCTTTTGTGTCTGTGCCAGGAAGCCAATCGGTTGTCCAAAACACTTATGCAGTCTCCAAAAAAAGCTGTCTCACCATTGTGTGCATGTGACAAAGGCTGCACAGTATTTGGGGGGGGGGGGGGGGGGGGGTTGGATATTAGTGTTATCTGAGGGGAACTTGTGGCTTTGGGCTTGATGTCAGCCCACCTGGGTTACCTCATGACTTGGCTCAGTGCTCTGAGAAGAAGCAGAGGCATTCGATTAGTGAACAGCCTGACCTCATTCTAAGATATGACTCTGGAAATACTGATCTGACTCTAACATCAGCCTTCAGTTCAGACCCTTGGGGCAGAGGACTTGAACAATAAAAGACCTAGCAGCATGTGTCATACTGAGACTACTGACTTGGGTCTGACCAGCTGTTCTTTTTTAAGAGGGAGAGCTGACAGTTTGTTCTGGCCAGGGGGATTAAAATGTTGGCTCATATAGGTCACTTCCTATACATATTTCCTGAACAACGATGTGTCTCTGTAAAGATTTAAAATGTCTGCTTAGCTATGCCTTGTGTGGTTCATGGCATGTAATGCATGTCTATGTAAAATCACCAGGATATCTTTCAGTTTGCTCTAAGTGAATGAACCTAGACTGAGCCATTACATTACATTATTGTCATTTTACAGATGCTCTTATAAAGTCCAACTTACATAGGTTAAAGTTTTATCCATTTATACAGCCCAGATACTGTTTGCATTTGCCTCTCTCTCAAGCCATGTGTCTCAACACTGACGCCTCCATAGTCTCAGGGAGCTATGCTTTTGGAACATCAGGAGAACTAATCTCCTGTGATTTACTTGTTTCAGACTGAAGCCATGAAGAAGGCGCTGATGGAGCTGAACCTGAATATTGTGGAAATGGATGATGAGACGGCTACCTTGGACGGAGGAGACGTACTTTTCACAGGTACAGCCAATGAATGAAACATCTTACGTTTCTGCCTAAGACTCAGATCTCTACAAAGCTGAGAAAGGTCCCAGTGTGCTGTTGTGTGCTCATTTAAATGCTAGACTCTGAAAGGTATGAAAGGCAAAGTATTACTTTTCAAAGGCTTATTGTTCCACAGGCATATGGTTGTGAAATTGATTAGCACAGGGTAGGCGGGGCGGGGGTGGGGGGGGGGGCGTGGGTGGAGTTGAGGTGTATATATGGATTTTCTGTAGGTTTCATAACAGTTGTTGTGAATTCCATGTAGGTCATTCACTGAAAAGGTTTGGAAAACTCACTAGTACACTTAATTGAGTTTCTAGACATTGTTTTTTTCCTACCCAAATGAGTTTCACATGGGAGGGCTAAATACAAGTGAAAGCGTTTCCTCTTGGCCCCGGCCTGTCTCACCAGCTATGCCTAACTGTGCCTCAAACGTTTAAACAACCGCTGCTGTGGTGTTCATGGGAGGTCACCTGGTGTTTGTCCTCACTGTTGCGCAGGTAGAGAGTTCTTCGTGGGCTTATCCAAGAGGACCAACCAGCGAGGTGCAGAAATTCTTGCTGATGCATTCAAGGTTGGTCACATGTCTGTGCTTGTGTAAACCATAGTTTACCAACTTCATAGTTCTACCACTCATGTCATACCTTGCCTAAAGTCCAGTTTGCGTTTCCATAGCCAGTGACTCATCACAGGACTCTTGCTTGGTCCATTCAATGTGTAGGGGTAGTTGGGAGTGAATAGGAGATTACCAGATTTGTCTTGACCTGATTCTCCATGTAGAGTCCTCAAGAGTAGAGACCAGTTAGTCTTTAAGACTCCATGTAGAGTCTTAAAGACTAACTGGTGATGTGGGGAGATGACCTAATATTTGTGGTGGGGGTTCTCAACGCTGCAAAGTAAATGCAACAGAACTAGAATACAGCACTGTACTGTGGCATTGGATACACCATGTCAGTAGTTTGGTTCAGCTTTGCTCTTTAAAAAAGACAAATATTGAGACAGATGAAAAGAAAGAGGAGTTAGTGGACCTGATTGAAACCCAGTAGAACATAAATGCCTAAAAGTGATCCAAACAGAATTGCAAAGTTAATGGTAGACCTGAATGAAATCCATGTGAAACCCTAATGTTTTACAACATATTTGTATGCAAAAAGTAACCTGAACAAAACTGTACAAGAGATTGAAGAAACCTGTCAGGACTGTTTGGTAGATAGACATCAAATGTCTGTTCTGAAAGATTAAAAACATGTGGATTTGTTCAGAAAAAAACTGTTATGCCATCAGGATTCCTTCAGTCAGGAGTTATCAAGTTGATGTAAACTGGGTGTAAGAGGAATGTGGCTCAGACCTTTTACAAATTTAAATGGGAAAAACTAAACAGTGTTAATCATAGTGAATTTTCCCACAGAAGCATAACCAAAGTGATTGTAATCACATGGGTTTTCATCCCAGGCTCCCCCATTTGTTTAAACCCTGCTATTTCTGTAGGACTAACAGATATCATTAGCTCTGTGCTCCAAACCTGGGTTTCCGGTATGGGCTTCGTTTTTTCAGCATTTTGTCTTTCTTATGAAATGGCTCTTCCCTTATCAGGCCTCACCGCTGTTGAGTGTCCTGCCACTGACTCTGAGTTGATGTAACCATGAATTGTAGAGACCCTTATGATACACTTCTCTTGTGTTTGTTTTTCAATTTCTGTCTTTAATTTGCATTAGTCATTGCAGGGTTCTCAGTTACTTGTCATAACTGATAATCCAGGTCTTGATCTTCTGTTGTTGGCAAAACAAACATTGTTCCAGCGGGTTGCTTTTATCAAATTTCAGATACATTGTACAGCATGTTCTTCCCAGCTCTGGGTTAAATGCCAATGTGTGTCATTACATGTTCAAAAAATGCTTTTTTATGATCTGAACCAGGGCAAAGGTTCAGAAAGAGCGAGCAGCGAGTGTCTCTCAGACATACTGAAGTTTTATCACAAAAGATATTATGTGGCAAAGACGTTTCTGTGTAATCTCAACTAAATGATCATTATAGCCTTAAGGCAAAACTCCTTCACTGATAAGGAATGAATGATTTGATTGAATTCCTTGCTTTGATTTCAAAGAACTGAAAGGGCCAATTTAAGGACAGGGTGTTCACACTAAGGGTAACTTGAGACATGGCTTAAAGCAAACTTGCAGGAAAAGCAGACTACATCTGCAAATGTCTAAATACTCCTAATTAGGAAAAGGCTGTGCTTCATTCTAAATAAGGAACGTGCCACGAAACTGAGGGGTCAACATGAAGTAACAGGCCAGCTTATGCACACTCGTTGCTAGGTCACTGTGACATCAGTGAAGTGCATACCATAAGTGTTGCTGTGGCTCCATGACGTCATTCCTTACAATTCCGCCTTCTGTGGGGTTGGGGGTGGGGGATTCTGCTATTCCGCAGGACTACGCTGTGTCTACAGTGCCTGTGCTGGACGGCCTGCATCTGAAGAGCTTCTGCAGCATGGCGGGCCCAGGTCTCATCGTGATTGGCTCCAGCGAACCTGCCCAGAGAGCCCTGAAGGTAAGGCATTCCAGCGAGGTGGAATTTACCAAACGCTCTGTACAGCCGGCATACACGCTGCTGTTTGCCACACATGAGAACTCTGCGAGACAGGCATCAGAAAGCTGGAGCAGCATTTCACCCTTGGTTGCATGTCCCATTTTAAACCCAACTAACTGTGAATAATTTTTACCTCTGGGCACAATCATTCACGCAGTTTGTGTAACATATATAGTTATTCGTTCTGAGATGCCAGGCAGGGCCAGATTTGCACTGAGTCTTGGTGACTAGGGCAGAGGGCAGTAGGGATTGGGGTTGAGTAATAGATGGTTCCTATACATTGCTGAACATTTTCCCACGTCTCCCTCCTGTGTCTCCATTGTGAACAGCCCAGCTGCAGTGACCATGCTACACCTCCTATAAATCCACAATCTGGGTCACCGCTGGGGTCGACTGGCATGCCTACATTAGCTAATCAATAACAGACTCCTTAGCTTGAATCATGATTATAGCTTGCTGCATATGAGGGATGAGCTGGTCCTGAATGTACGGAACAAAACAAGACATTATTGCCTTTTATTGTCATTTTCTTTAACATCTTGAAAATATGAGACAATATCCTTTTAATGTGAGTTCAGTTTGAGGTGGTGACATATCATGTAATGTCTTAATATAAATCCCATCAAAATGAAAAACACATTTATCTAATTTCAATTTTATGACACAAATTACTCTCCTATCAGAAGAACATAGCCTTTGAGGCACTTTATCAATGAACTCTTCCTGACTAAGTGGTTTTCTCACTGTAGTCACTCATACATAATGGAGATAAATATAGCCTGTGAAATTTAATTAGAGTAGAATCAGCCCCTGCATTGCATTCTTGTCTAATTAACAATTGAATGAACAGGACTATCATCTCTTGAAACAATGGAAATGAAGGTGATAAATTAAGCAGTGACTCATTACAGTAAGGGAAGGAACCAATAACACCTGAAAAGTTTACCTCAAACAAAGTGGAAACCAGGATCTTTGGGGCTGGTATTTTGTTCTGGCAGCAGTTTCCAGACCTGGATACTTCTTCTCCAATCCCAGAGCATCATCAGTGCACCTCACTACAGAGGTGCCTCAGAGGTGCTGTTGTATGCATCCTCACTTACACAGACCAGAAGGGGAAAGGCCAGGATTATCATCCGGTGTTAGTACCCAGAGATTGGAACTCTGTCTCTTAATGTGTTTTTGTTCCATATCCTAGAGCAAAGTAAAGTGTCCGGTCAGGATTGATTTTCTGTCTTTTAATACCTGCAGAGCACTCAGTGTCACAGTGTGTCACATTCTGGCCTCTTATAAATTTTCAGAAAAGCGTCAGATCTGTACTTTCCACAGTTCTCCCCTGTTGTTCTCCAGTTATCTTCAGTATATCTTTCCTACAGTCCTTCATATCGCAAGGCCCCTGGATTTCAGAGCTATTCAAACACAGCATGTGAATGACGGGTGGATTCGCGTTTCAGACATGCTTTAGCCAGGGTCTGGGAATGTGTTCAAGTGGGTATCTGCACCATGCAGCTAAGTAAACAGACCTTCTCAGCTGCATTTTTCAGAGCTGTCTTTCCACAGCTGTCAATGTCTTGTGTATCTGAACTAATATCTCTTCCAGTGTATCGCTCTCCATTGTTCAATCTCTAGCATGATGAAAGACAAAGATAAATTAATCAAAAGGAATTAACCTAAAATGAAAGATGAGCCATTCAGCAGTGTTGTGTTTACATGTGTTTTTGCCCGACACATTTTTCCAGTGCAGCAGGTGTTTGTTTTTAGTACGCAGTCTGCTGTTTGAAGTGTAAGAGTTTTTGATGTAATGATGTCAGTCGGCTCTCCTCTGGGGCAGCAGTTGGGGACATTGTGTTTGATGTGGTGCCAGCCTTTATTACACAGTGGCATTTAATGAGTGGAGTGGCAGAGGCTGCCCTCCTCATGGGCAGGACTGGAGACCTGCTCTTTAAGCTGACAGCTTGTTTAAGGGGAAGCTTTTGCGCCATTAAAATTCGAGTTGTCCTTTGTGCCTGCCTGCAGAGAGGATTAGTGTCTAGGCTCTGGTCAGCTTGTGGTCATCTATCCACTCTTGTCCTGTCTGACACCTCCTCACCAGTTCAGTGCCAAGAATAAATTAATGACCCAAAAATACCAAACTGTGAAACATGATGACTGTGGCTGGTGCATGTACTGCATGTATCTGTTCCAGCTTCTTTTTCCAAGGAAACGCAAAAAAACACACCAAAACTCCCTAATACCTCGAATAGTAACATTCAGGACAAGATGCAGCAGGCCAACAAACAAACACTTTGGAGGGGCTCGTTCTTTTAAAACCTGTTTATCAAATGGCTTTGAGACCTGCCAAGAGCGCAGGTTGTCCGATTTGGAATGTTGTTGTCTTTGTAGGTATTTGCACTCACACTCTGATTGGACTCGTAGTCACGGCAACTCGCCTGCACTCTGCCAAAGTTCAAAGAGTGTTTCTTTAACATTGACGCAGGCTCTTCTGCCTCCGTCACAGTTTCAGCAGCTAAGTGATTCTTCCATTTGCAAAATGCTCTTTAAATGAGCAGCCGCAGAAACAGCAGAAATAACTTAGCAGGACGGGACATATTAGGCACTAATAACTAACTCCAGTAGAGTTCATTCATTTTTCCATTACATTTAGCATTACAGCATGAACATTTCATGTACAGCATGAGTTGTGTTGTCCTTAAAACTGAAGAAAAATAATGATAAAGAAGCAAGAAGCAAACACTTTCTTCAATATGGTTTGTTTCATGCAAGGCATTTTGATTCTAGACTTGATAGAAGTCTCACAATGTTAAACCAGGCTGAGCTTTTGTGGTTCAGTAGTTGAATGTAGTAGTGAAGTTGAAGTATATACATACATTATAAACTTTACCAGCCTTGGGATTTGAACAGAGTGATGGATTTTGTTTTGTTTTGTTGTGTTGTTTTCAGTCTTTTAATATGCACTAATACACCTTAGTTTTGTCCTATTATTAGTGTACTGAAACCCATTCAGAAACATTTCTGAATCACAGATACTTTCCTGCAGTAGCGCATGACATGTAAAAACCTGAGCATGCATCCTGGA
Organism: Megalops cyprinoides; assembly: GCF_013368585.1. Taxonomy (NCBI): domain Eukaryota; kingdom Metazoa; phylum Chordata; class Actinopteri; order Elopiformes; family Megalopidae; genus Megalops; species Megalops cyprinoides. Next base: position 49,738,459 of record NC_050584.1, on the reverse strand, counting down.
ACTTGTCAGCATTTCACTGTCCTGGGATCCTCCATCAGAAACGTCAGTTAAACATCGCCCCCTACTGATGGAAAGGCTGTAGGTGATTCCTCTTTTAAAAGTGTTACCGAAAAAAAATGGGAACCTGCAGGGTAAATTGCTATAAAGGTATTAAATGGATACAGAAATGCTGAGCATTTAAATGGAAAGTTCCTTTGTCCAGGTTTAGATAACAGTTAATAATAGTAATTATTGCAACAAAGCTTAATTGGTCTCTTGCCAAAGTATTACATACTTAGGTCCTCATAAATCTAGAACACTTGAAAGAACTCATTTGAAGCTATAAAAGCCCATTTACACCAGGTAGCAAATATGTTTATAGCTTTGTATCTGCTGCATCACCCCTAGCAGTACAACTATTGACTATTTTAAAAGAGATTATGTCTGGTTGTAAGGGTATTTGGGTAATTTAGTGCAGTAAAACAGTGCAGTTATCTCTTCTTCCCTCCAAGCAAAGTGTAGTTACTGGCATATATACTGAAATACGGATTATGTGTCTGAAAGTGTGGGTATACAACAGACCATTGTATGAAACCAAGTCAAGACATCATCTCTGAAAAAAATACATGATTTATTGTACTCTACTTATTCCATTAAGTCAACATGGATACTGGATCATGACTCAGTCTGACTTAAGGTGGTTAATATAAAACATGGCTTTACTGACATTGGAATGGTTGCTGTGGGTGAAGATCTGGGCATCATCCCCTTTAACACAGTAAGATTGGCAGGCAACCGGAACAGGATGCATCCTTATATATACTATGCAGTCACTGCAGCAGCTTTATTTGGCCAAAGAAGGGGAAACGGCGCTGGATGAGCTCCAAGGGCCATATTAATAACAATTGAACAGTGCTGCATTGCTTCAGCGATGAGGTCATTCTCCCCTAATACACTCCACAGTCAAGCCTGACTCAGGCCTCTGGATTCTCTGGCCAGCAGCATTCCCCTCCGAACTCTGCTGATAATTATAGCCTGCAGTCCGCAGAGGGCATAAGCCTGGCTCTTCATTAGATAAGGCACAGAGGACCCCTCATAAATGTTTTCAATTGAGTGCCTGCGAGGGAGAAATAGCAGAATGGATGGCCAACAATAATATGTTCTTGGGAATGTGTGTCAAACAGCAATCACAAGAACTTGTGTCAGCAACAGGAAGCCATTACACTCTAATAACTCCCCAAATCCCCCAACTATTAGTATTTGGAAGCATGTTGTCTAGCAACTCTTTTGTTTGTGTTGTTTTTTCATCTATGAAAAGAGCCATTGTTTAAGTTTAAGGCTGTGAAGAAAGGATTATAGACCATATATTGAAAATATTTGAAAAGGGCTCAGAATGCAATGTGGATACAGTAGCAGTGTCCCAGCTATACTTGTATGCTGACCTTACAGTATTCAATTAGTACTATTAGTAATGGATGTAATGCTACTGTATACTAAAGCATAAAGAAGTTACTGTAGTGGTTAGATGTGAAAATCTTCTTTCAAGGTGGAAAGAGTTATGTAGGCTCTCAGTCATACAAGCTATTGAGTAACTTTCTCACTAAGCTGATGTGGTTTCTTGAGAAGTGCTTTTTGATCAGCCTTGCTGCTTGGAGAGAGCAGCCCACACTCAGCTGCATAGAGTGAAGCTTGTGGGCCTCCAGCTCTTTCAGCCTCCTCCCACCTGCCTTAGACTCAGCTGTAGCCACCAGCTGCTCTTAGCCATAGTACCTCCCTCCACCTTTTCCAGCATCCCTCAGCTTTCACTCAGGCTTCCTAGCCTCCAGCTCCTCCAGCCTCTCTCAGACTCAGCTTCAGCCTCCAGCCAGTCTCAGCCCTGATGCTCTAGCCTCAGGTGCAGGGAGATATGCTGCAGAAGTGAAACGGCTCCTTTTATCTCCTGTTCCATCTATAGACACAGGAGTCAGGATATGTGTCTGGTACAATCCCCATCTCATCTGTGATCCACAGATAAGAGCCCATAGGAGACAGAGCTGCAACATCAGCCTTTTTAAAAGTTCAGGATTCACTCAGCTGTAACATGTCTACCCCTGAGCAGCACTTCTGTCTCTTGAAATGTTTGTATGATGATTTTTTTTCTTTGGTTTTTGGAGAGTATATTAACACATGTAATACCAATGTATTTTGATGTATTTTCTACCTTATTACCTGTGATATTTGACAGAGGTCAAAGACATCACTGAAAATTTTTGGGCCTGAGAAGATGTATGAGGCAATGTAAAGTCTGCAACTAACAGTGTAAAAGGAATTCAGTTGCTTGCAATTATCACTTATCCCTGTGGTCGATGATGTCATGACATTTTCAGTTTGATGACCTACTGCCCTTGCTGCATGCTTAACTCTCCAGCCGTCTCACCAAAATAAACATGTATGCTTGAGAAAACCAAGAGCAGCCACTGTCCGGCTGTTTGAACCTATGATGCAGAGAGGTGTCATTGCAGCCTGGAGCAGATGTATGCAGTTTATTTTGCTTGGAGTTATGATTTACTCCATGGTACATTGACACCTGCCTCAGGTCCAGTAACAAAGAGCGGAGCGCCAGTACATGAAAGTCATCTCTCATAACAGAGCTTGATTAGAATCCAGGCAGAATGGGAATGACTTATGCTAACATAAAAATAGCTTGTCTGTGGGAGGCCATTCCTCCCCCATTGCTCAGAGAGAATGTTGGGTACAGGCAGACTGAGAATGAATGTACCAGTGCCCTCTGCAGAAGTAACAAAATGCTTTTGAAGGCTACTTTCATTGGTCATTATTGATGTTAATTTATGAAACCTCTGATGTCTGTAACTTTACATAGTCATATATGTTACCTTCAGTGTAAATAAAGATCACTTGCTGTTTGACTTTTGTGTGAAGACACTATAATATTGAAATCACGTGTAACTATTGGGGCTATTTTTGTTTGCCAGTAATTTAATTCTCTTCCTTATAAATAACTCTTTTTAAAGGATGATAAGAGAGGGCTTACTAATCTGAGCCCCGTCTGACAGACTGCGTCTCCCTTCCAAAGAAGTAATCCCTCCCATCTTCCGGAAAGCTGAAACAGAGATATCAGTCATAGACGTGGAAGCGGTGTTTGCCAGAGATCCTGTGATCATGTAACTGCCTTGACCTGCATTCACACCTCGGGTGTTTACAGCAGGAGCGTCCCTCGCCGCCGCCGCCACAGGCAGATGTGGAGAGTCTGCGGTGGAATGTGTGAAACCGGCCAAACGGCGAAGCCTATTGTGCATAATAAAGCAGAGGGCAGAGACGTGAGACCAAAATCCGAGTGATTTACACCACGGCTCACCGCATGGCTCTCGTCCACTCCAAACTAGCTCCTGTCTGCAAAAATAGAAGAGCCACTTCTTAATTTATGGCTCTTTTTTTGCCTCATTCATGCGAAAACATTTTTTATGGATCTCTCACTCTAATTTTGAAAATAGTTTGTAGTGTTTTTTTCCCCCCTGAGGAATGTACAGATGTTCAGGCTATACAAATTTAAGACACCTGCATGCATTCTGGTCATGACATCCCAGCACGCTGACAACTTCCACTTGGCGTTGACATGAATTTCTCTGCATAGCTTCAGATTACTTTAATGAAAAAAACATCTGACATAAGGAAAGAGGGCCTCCACTGCATTGCATGCTGTGGATGGGCGTGACGACACTGATTTATCTCTGAGATTTATCTCTGTCAATCTTTAAAATTGTGTGTGTTTTTGTTTGTGTTTTTGTAGATCATGCAGCAGATGAGCGACCATCGCTACGATAAGCTGACGGTGCCTGATGATTTAGCTGCCAACTGTGTGTACATGGACCTTCCCAGCAAAGGCCCCGTCCTGCTGCACTGCACACCGGAGGAGTACCCCGAGAGCGCTAAAGTGAGCCTCGTTTTCTCGTTGTCATTTAAACTCGTGTCCAATGAAACCAAATGCAGCCCTATCACACAGACTTTATCAGCCCCAGTTGTCTGAAATTAAATACATGGCCATCAGAGTGTTCGGAATGTGAGTCAAGCATCACGTTTATGATAGTGCTGTGGCAGCCCTAGATGATAAGTTGAATGCCTTACTCAATAAAGCTTGTCCTCAGACGGGGGTACTTTGGGATAAATTATTCTAAGAATGCAGTGTTTTGTTGTCGTGTAATTGGAGGAGTACATTTGGTAGGACAACAGGAGAATCGAGCCCATTGTGCTAAAGGACCGCATACTCTGGAACAAATTAATGAGGATAATTATTTGTGTTGTTTGGCACAGGCGTAGGTCAGGGTTGACATCCTCCTTGGGAAAATTCCATTAGTTGTAATTACAGTTAAAGGGCACAAAGGTTCCTCTCTCAATCAAATTGAACGCAGGGAAAGTCTTTGGTTGGTTGGAGTAAGCATTTACAAATCAACCTTGCAAAGGCCATCTACTTCACATGTGCTTGGTGGGTCCATTTTCTACCACATACAAAGTCGCTCTAGGGAGCCATGAAAATGGCTATACTACTACAGACCTGCAAAATAAAAATAACAAATCAATAACCTCTCAAAAGGTAATACTTTGAAATTTTGTTTATAATGGGAGCTGCTCTTAAGGGAACTGAGACAATACTGCCCCATTCCCTAGCCATGGGCCATGGGTGATACAGAGTTATTTCAGAGAGAAAAATATGACAGAATTTGATTGCTTCAGAGCCCATCTCTCTAAGTTACATTTCTTACTGTGCTCAGGACTGTTCAGGGTCGTGAGAAGTTACAGTGTTGATGTCTTCAGTGGTGTGGGAGGACTTGTTTACAGCTTTTGTTGGTTACATTCCCATAATTCTGAGTTCCGTTGTGAAGTGTGGGCATACAGCGTGATTTATCGCCTCTCTGGATGTGACCTCAAACAGCAGCGCTGAGTTGCATGCGTTGTTTTCTTTAGTCCTGTGTGACTGAATCTCCCTGCTGTGGTTACAGCCGTCCCTGTTCTCACAGAGCTTGGTGTCAGGACAGCGGGTCACTGCCAGCTCAAACCTTCTCCTGTGACCGATCAAGTTCGAAGACAGGTCAATTCTGTTGTTTATCAAAGCAGATACCTACAACAGAATAAATACAGTGGCTAATTCAGTGCACTTGTCATAGTTTTGATCATGATTCACGCAGTACATCTTTAGGGTAGGGTAAGTACATCTTTTAAACTCTAAAGATGGGCAACTCTAATGCCTGAAGTATCATCAATCTCAGGAGTAATCCCTGGTGTTCAGAGACATTATTTTTGACAAAACAAAAAAAAACAATTACTCGTTTTCACTTTGGATAAGGTTGTACTCACAAAAGGAGTTTAATTTGCGTCATAAGATTTAGAAGTTAATCTGTGAACTCCCATCCTATTGTCGTTAATGAGTACAAAAACCATTCATCAAGTCAGTTGTAGTCACTTTGATGTGTAATGTTTGGTAATACTATCAGGTATCTCCATTTGTGTTGTGATGCCAGTTCCTTGGACATATTTTCTGATAATCTGCAGATTATTAGATTAATGCACCCATGACATAAAGATTTGTGCAGCTGTACAGTTCAGTCTGTGAATAAGTGACATTTGTTGAAAGAGACTATGTATGACTGATGATCTTGTATATGCAAATGAAGGGAAATACTTCCTGTCCAGAATCTGAATGAGAAAGCAATTTCTGAATCAAAGCAGACTTATTGCAACTCTGTCAACATGAAACTGTTGTCTTATGTCTTTCTGCTGTATAACCTTACTTACATGTTTCACCATTCTTAAGTACTGTTAAGAACTTCATAGGAAATTCTTTACTACTCTATTTGTCCACCCAGTGCCAGCCAGAAGCAGATGGGCTCCCCCTCTGACCCAGGTTCTGCTCAAGCTTTGTTTCTATTAGTCAGGGAGTTTTTCCTTGCCACTGGCGCCTTTGGCTTGCTCTGAGGGGGTATCAGGCCTGGAATACCGATGTAAAGCTGCTTTGTGACAGCTCATGTTGTAAAAAGCGCTATATAAATAAACTGAATTGAAACTGAAATTGAAATTGATGTCTAATATGCCATGGAAATTGATGATAGGAGTCCGTTGTAATTATAGGTGGATATGTGAATACATCTTCATACAAGACAATCTTATAATAATTGTTTTGACTCACCCTTGATAGTTATAATTCAAACTACTGCCAAATGCATACAGCAGGCAGGCAAAAGCCCTGCACCGAACAGCTGTTTTTATAAATATGAATACGTTCTGTCGTCAGTAACAACCTGGATGTTGCTTTAGTCTGAGATGTTGTCTAGAAATGGAAAACATTTTCAGTCTAATGAGGCTCAGTCTGTGATTAAATGTCGAAAGCCATTAAGAGAATGAAAAACAAAGCAGCTACATGTTACTGGAAGCTAAGGCTCATATCCAAGCCCTAGATTCAATATAACCACAGTCTGCTTTGTCCTTCATTTATCTGGAAATACAAGTTTTGTTGTTGCTGAAATTAATGAAAAAATGCGTGAGAAACAAAAGAACAAAACACTTGTTTGATTTAATCATTAAAGTTAATGACAAGGTGCTGAGGGGTTGGATTGAACCTCGGCCCAAATTGGACTGAGATTCAAACTAGAAAACATTACAGAATTAAATTTTCTTCCATAGCCAACCACTTATCTAAAAGGGCTGAAAGTATGAGGCAATGTGAAAGTCACATTTCTTTTAGATGCAGTGTGTTTAATGAAACACCATTCTCACATCAGAGGTATTAATGTGTCAGAATTACAAACATTTTTGCTAATTCAAAAGTATCCTGCTTGATAGTGGCACGCAAAGGAAATTTCAGTTAAGCTGGCAGATGCGTTTGAAGTTTCCATCAGATATCCCTTCAGCACCACCATCCTTAAACAGCAATGTGATGATTTGTAGTGCCAATTTGAGGGTCTTTGCGGGTCTGGTTGTCCCCTTTAATGTAGAACATTCTCACCCAAAATCCTTGGGCTATTTTTAGCAAGGCTTGTTATATAACATTCCCACTTCTGGCAAACAAAGGTAAAAGTTCACAGGGAATTCTTTTCTCTTCGCTGGGGGTGGTTGTTGCTAACAGTCAGTGGGAGATAAATTACATCGGTGGACAAAGGCTTTTAGATGCACTACAGCTCTACAGAACTTATAAATTCCAACTGATGTGATAAGATCCCAGCTGGAGGCACAGGCCGCCATAAAACCTTTTGAGAAAGCTGTATAAGGTGATTGATTTAGTAATGTTATGGTGGAGTTTGGCAAAGGAGTTGCTTCTAAATTTTCCTACTGGCTAAAGTCCTTTATTCTGAGTACGGTTCTAGTGAGACTTGGGCTGCTGACATCATGGGTGCGGAATCTGGTCCCGTGGAGCTTGCGGCCCTATTGCTTAGGAGGCACGGCTCTGCAGAGAAGTATTCCTTCTTGGAAGGGTCTTAGGAAAACACTCGTTTTTGTCTGGAAAACCTCCATGAAATGACACATTGTTTCATGAGGGGTTTTTTAATGTTATAACATTTCTTTTGCTTTTTTATAAGACATTTGAAAACTCTACCACAGATTAAATGTTTGTGTTAACCGCTTACGTTTTGGAAGAAGACTTTCACAATCCCTTTAAGGAGGTCTTTATATCACTAAAGCTTGTCATTTAAACATAAACTACAATAGGACATTACATAACCTTGTGGAGTGTGACACATCCTCTAATAATAGCTAAAAGCAACACATATTACTGGTTCACATCTGCATTGTGGTGAAGACATGACCATTGTTCAGTGCAGCTGCTGAAGAAAGTGAGGTCACTGTTTGTTATCTTTCTCCAGGTCTTTGAGAAGCTGAAGGACCACATGCTGATCCCTGTCTCCAACTCAGAGAAGGTGAAAGTAGACGGTGCTCTCACCTGCTGCTCAGTGCTTATTAACAAGAGGATGGAGATCTGACCGTGCTTAAGGAGTTCAGAGGATTGGCTGCCCACATGGCAGTTAGGCACAACACCTGACTCCAGGTGCTTTCTGCCTCCAACACCCAATCCAGGATCAGATCACTAAAACCCAAGTTGGAACCCAAACCATTGTACAAAATAAAAAAATAAAACTGATCTAGGGTCAGTGTTTATGGGCAGAATCTAACTACCTGAGTGTAACCCTTTTTGTCAGTCTCTGTGCTACTGGTTAATGTTTACAATCTTTACAACAATCACCTATACCTTATGGGGCGTAGAGTGGTTGGTTCAAATCAATTGGTACTGAAAGCCTCATCTAGATGCATAGTGTATTTAGGCCACTGAGATCACAATGCTTGAAAAAAGGCTCATTTGCAAAACTAAATTTAGCTACTGATAAACAATATATTTCTAATTATTTATTTTGTAGATTCAATTTCTTAAATCTTCTCTGAATTGTGAGTACGAAATATTCTTAGGTAAAATTTGTAATGAAAAAAATTGATATTTTGTTTTAGTACACATTTTGTGATATGTTTATGAAGTAATTAGGACAGGCGGTCTTTAGAAGATATCCAGCTTGCTGACAGATCATTGGAATATTACTGAACTGTTACCAAGACCTGAGGTACATCTTTGTTTTTTTGATTGTTGAATGATTTCAAGCTGTGATTTGGTGCTAGAAATTCTATCCAGCTGATTACGGATGTCTTTGTGTTCATCCATGACTATCTCCCCCCATCCTAGAAGTTTATTGTCAATGTCTTGTGTTGATTTTCTGTAACCAAACTGTGCCTCTGCATGTATCGACCACAGCCCTGCCCTGTGATCAGAGCTGGTTGATGGGTATGTCATCATTTATATAGATAATTATTACTCAAGGCTTAATGTTTGTCTTTTCCTTTTCAATAGAAGTATATTCTCCCTGTGGACATGGAAATAGGGGATTCATGCATAGTATACATTGTGATAATATACTGCACTGTGTGTATGAGCTGGAATCATGGCATGGCTCCATGATGCCTACACTTTTGTAGACTCTTGTACTCCTGCGCTGAAGAAGGGAGAGTTAATGAGAGTATTCAGTTATAGAAGTAACACCCATGGAGAGGTGCATTTCCATCTGATTTCAGTCTCCTATTTAGTATTATTTACATCCCGTTCTGTGTTGTTAATAAAGATTCTGAAAGCTGCCAACAGACATTTTCCCAAGTGTTTTCAATGGTGTCATCAGTTATCAAATGAACGACTAGGCAGTGGTACACATATATTAGGTATATTTCCCTTGAACAGATGGACCTGGAGCTTTGACTAAGAACAAACAAACAAATGAACTTTTCCATATTTATCATATTTGGTACTCAATTTGATATAAAAGAAATGTGTTTTATTAAATAATATGATCCCATGATGAAAGACTTGAACTGCTCCAGCCGCTATAATATCTCCCCCATAGCTGCTTCAGGATGACTGAATTGTGATGAAACATGGAAAGAATTCTTCTGGAAGAGCAGCTTGTTAGCCCATAAACACTATCTTCCTTCTTTTCCCATTGCACATATTGCTTGTGTAATTTATGACAAATGATATCATATAGTCTGGCGTAAGAACAAGATGACCAGCTGTAAAAAAGTGTCATTTGTGACACAAGCACTAGATTTTACTGGAGCTGTTTGGCAGAGAGAGTGATGACACCACAGTTGCTGTGTATCCAGTGGCTAGCTCATTCCGTGGAGTACGGTGCAGATGTTGGGCTTTTCGTCACAGAACATTCAGTCATTATTCTGGCTCACCAGACTATGGACTGAGGGCACCCCTGTTCTTGCTCTTGTGATCTGTCAGTTAAAATTAATTACTTAAATTCCATCCTTCACACTTTTTGTATAATTCTATTTTCATTGGAAAGGACTGCTTTATTAATATGATTCAGTTAAAGGGTTCCTTTTAAACATGTATGCCTTGTGTATGTAGCATCCAGATACTGTTTATTTCTAAGATATGAGATTGTCTTTAATTACTGTGTATTGTTAAAACTGATATACTTAAATTTGTTTAACTACTGTACATGTGTTTTTAATTTGTGATGTAATCTGTTCAGGTCTCCCCTCAGGTTCTGTTTTTTTCTTGAAGGTTTTGTTTATGTTATGTGCCAAATCTTGTGTTCCCACTTAGCTGTCAGTTCTGCTCTGCTCTTAATTATCATATTTGAGTATTGCATTCCTTTTGACAAATAAAGTGTCAATCTAACATCATCAGATCAGTTGTCATTTAATTACACCATTATCAAAGATGCATTATAAGTCTCATAGGACTATATTCAAGTTGTACTTTTCATCTTTTAACGTGGTTGAAAAGATTTAATGTATTTTCAATATCAATATGCAGTACGTGGCACACAAAAATGTCTTATACCTTGAGGAGTACCACCCATATAATTGGTAGCATGGCTCCATCTAGTGGCTATATTTAGTGCAAACACATCAAATGAGACAAATAATTCATAGTTCAGGTCATAAAAATGCGGGAGGATGTGTCCCTGCTATGTTAAAAAAACTGACAAAAGGTGAAACGTACGCATGATACAAAAGGGGATGCAATAAGAAAGTCCAGCAAAGGAAAGCACATTATGATTTCATACACTGGTGAGACAGTATGGTCAGTACAGTCACATATCATTTGACACATAATGTATATTTATCTACCATGTGTATAATAACAACTAAACTAACATGCATTTTAAAGTATGATCAACAGGCACTCCCCTTATTTGGTGTCTTCAGTGAACCTAAACCACTTTGCTTTTAATGACAACACTTTGCTCTAAATAATGGCTGCCACAATAACAGCATTGAACCAAGCAGACATCAGGTGATTGTGTGTAGCAAAGATAAAGACCTAGACCCTCCATATAAGAAAGCAGCACTGAGGGAGAACTAATACCCAGGGTACAATTTCCACCACTGGGGTGTTGCCAGGAAACGTATCATTAATACATTAATGAAGTGGTTAGATGTCACACAATCATATACACCGGTATGTGAAGCAAACAGAACTCTACACTCATAGACTCAAATGAATCTAAAAACCTAAGAAAAAAGATGACTGAAAAAAAATTCAAAGGAGCCCCATTTGGAACACAATCAACAAGGTAGCTATGTAAAATAATATTTATAATTCCATTATTTTTGGCAGTAGTGTTTGTGGAAATAGGGATGTAATAGTTTAGATTTAATCAGTTACTGGTGATAAAAAAGATGATGCTCTGGATGTAAATGAATAAATGTAAAATAATGAATGAATAAATGTAAAATACCATTTACATTTTTATAGTTTAAAGTTGGTATTCAGTAAACATTAGCCATCCACCAGAAAATACAGAATTGTACTCTCATAACATACACAGAAATACTCTATTGGCTATCAGTTTACTGGCATAATGAGATATTTGAAATGTTTCCTTTCAAACAGGTTTGATGTGTCTGGTGTCTACCCTACCTTGAAAAAGATAGGAACCTACACAGAGATTCCATACTGCAAGACAAGGACCAGTGAACTGGTATAGAAAATGAAGATAGCATTTGGTGGTTATTCTTTACTTTGCAAATGACATTCGTTATTAGCAGTTATTTCCCCACCCTGTTCTTTCTCTACAAGCCATGTGTTCATACAACTAATTTTATATTATAATTTGTGTGTGTGTGTGTGTGTGTGTGTATCATGGTATGTATGAATATATGAGTCATTTTGGCATGTTTTTTCAGTTCTTCATTGGAGGTTATCAGTGTGGCCCTCTTGACATCAAACCACAATAATACTGGCTCAGATAAGTGGGTGGTGAGAGCAGATGACTGATGATAGTACAGCGAGGGTGTTGCAAAGTCATCCATATCATGTGACTGATGAGTCAATGTTATACAACAGGAGAGAAATCTGGGACCAGGCAGGTACAATGTGGACACCAGTGACTTCAGCACGAGAGTCTTACAGGAGCAGACAAAAGGACCAGGCTGGAAGAGGGCACAGGAGGTTGCATGGCTGGCACAGCTGCCCCATATTCTGTATAAAGATACTTGGGAGCACAAGCGCTTCCTGGTGAGACAGAATGAAAGTCAGCACTCATCTTTATGTGGACATATAACAAAATCTCCTGAGGTCAATAATGCTGTTTCAGTAGTTACCTGAAAGAACTCACTTCTGCCATAGAAAACCAAAGTCGGGCCTGGAAGCTACAAGAGCTATGACTTCATTGAGCTCCTGGAGAAGAAGCCACAAAGCGTGAGAGGGGTGTGCAACAGCAGAGAGGAGAGATTCAAACACCTCTATTCACAGGTGCAAAACATCACCCGCAGAGACAGACCAATATAGCTACACCTGTGTGGCAATCAATTTAACCTATCATAAACAATCATATAATAATACAGTAATAGTAGTAGGTTAATAGTAATAGTAATATTATAATAATGGTATGCTATTCTTGAAAACAAACTGGTATGGCACGGTACTTACGAAAATACTTTGTGGATGTAATAAATATGACATAACTGCATGATAAATGGGGAAAAAGTGTGATGTACAATCTGTGGCTCCATTGGTATGATGTAAAATTTAGCATAGCTGCCGATGCATTTCAGGAGTGGACTCCAGGCCCTGGGAGTTATGGGAAAGGGGGTGTTCCTTCAGCCCTGCTGGACGAAAAGAGGACACAGTCAACAGGAACTTGTCCCACAATGGATTTTACCCCAAGGGTAGAGCGATTTCCATGGACCAAAGTGGTGAGCACATTATCTGTGAATTTACTATTTATAATTGATAAATTTCTGTTTGTATGTATTCATGTGAATTAGCTGTAATTTCAACATCCATTTAAAATCAGCTAAACATACAGGTTGGTCTGTAGACTAACAGGCAAATGATCTAACATGTGTTAGCTCCTGCCCAGTGTCCTGTCTAACAGATATTTCTCAGCAAAGGAACTCTGCAAATGTGGTTTGGTAGGGCTTGACTATCTATCACAGGGGTAATTAGTATGTAGTGTGTGTGTATATATGCAGGACTGTGGTTTAGGTCCGGGCACCTACAACCTGAAGAGCTCAACTGACCTACTCCTCAGTCGCTGTGTTAGTAAAAAGGGGCCCTACGAAATGTTCACAGGCCGCCGTGACAAATCCATCTCCAGTGGACACTCTGTTGCACCGGTAATCGCATAACATGTGTGTGTGTGTACATGTGCGTGTGTATACATGTAGGTGGGGGTCGGGGGGAGAGGGGGTAAGACATTTCTTTCAATTAGACTGCCATACCTCTTCACAGTTTGCTTTTAACATTTATTATACATAATTATTTTTGTAGTAATGTACACAAGTAGGTAATTGCTTATTATTTGTTGTCTGTTTTTTTTAACAGAAAAGACTGAGTTTGGACTCTTGGGAGAAGACCAAGCATTTCAGTTCATTTGTAGAGGACCTGGAGAGACCGGAGAAGAGGAAGCAGGGGCTCTTCAGCAAGATGCAGCAGTATCCTGTGTGTCCAACAGAAAGGATCTATCACAGTACCCTGGCCCAGTGCCCGCGTCCAGCGGTCAGTACTCCTCTCACTAACACTACCCTTTCCTAGTGGTTAGTAATCCGCAGACAGAAAATGACAGTATAATCACTTTAAATGTGGAAAAATGTAGTCTTGTTTTGTTTATGAGCACTAGAAGAGAGTCCCATAGTGGAGTCTGTGCTGTGGCTTTGCTGTAAGTGCATGGCACTGAATGACTCGTTCACAAGTTGATTGGACTGTCAGTATCATGATGGAGAATTTAAACTTTATACTGATGGTTCATTTTGTATATATTATTGCTATGGTCATACTGAACCATGAAGCATGCTCAGTGAAATTGGTGAAAATATTCACAGTAAAATTAATCAGTAATTATAAAAAAATACTTTATAATAACTTTAATAAAGTAGAATAACCATAATAGCCATGACATTAAATTTACTGAACAGTATACAAGACTAATTGACCTAACTGCACCTAGTAAGAAGGCTATGTTTTATGACATTGTGACATGGTTAAAATCAATGAATGATTAAAACTTGAATGGTATTATATCAACAGTTGGATTGGACAAGATAAACTGTACTGGCAGAAAAATGTATCCTCCTATTCTGCTTTCCATTCTAGCACTATTTATATGAGGGTGCTTGGGGTATACAAATCAAACATCTAGTCTACAGAAGAGCTGTTTTAACCCCCATGTCACTATGTGCAGAATGAAATAAAACTGGAAATTAAGAAATCTGACTGAGCCATCCAAAACAAGCAGTTTAGTTTCAAATGGGAGACATCAATACCTCACACTGCATTGACGATCTGAACTATTCTATACCAGTGACTGCTGTCCACAGATCAGTGTGTTATGTGCACACCTGAGCTTCATAGTGCCCTCAACACATTGCTTGAGTTGAACATTGTTTTTTCTTCCTCTCAAATTATGTTCACTCACAGACCTCCCCTGGCCCTGGGTGGTACAATGTTTCCTCCTTATCTGGAGTGGTGAACCAGGACCCGCCACCCTTCCTCTCCTCTGAGCCTCGTTTCAGCGAGAGGACAGAGAAACTGAAGGACAGCAACCACAATCAAGTGAGTGACACAGCTTCCACATGTATTCTCAGAACACTGGTGGAGGCACATTGGACAGTACACAGAAAATCCAGGAGACTGAATCTGTTGTATTGATTGTGGATTTTGCTTCCAGTGCACGGTGGGTCCAGGATCTTACAATACTTCTGACAAAGCCCAGAGCACAACTTTGCACAGTTACCATTCTGCTTTCAACTCCCGCACCCAGAGATACCTACACAGCCTACAGAGAGACAAGTACAACCAGTAAGATTGACACACCTGTTCTCTTATCTAACAAATGGCTTCAATAATACAATAAAACTGAACAATATAACAATAACATAGAACAATACCTATTATAAAAACTAGTTATTTAATTAAAGGTTATGAGCAAAGGCAGAAATTTAATTGTACAAATAGTACATGTAGAGGGCAAAATAAATTCTCTCTCTTGATATAAGTTTTAGGCTGTGACATAATACACCTCTATGAAAATATATTTATATGAAAAAGTGTTCTCTTTGTCCATATGTTGCGTACAGTGTGCAAGACCTATTTAAGCTTACAGAGTAACACCTATTGATAGGATACCTTTTGGCACGTATCTGTAAGGAAGCCATGAAATCGATGCCTGTTGAGTCAGACAACATTTTGTGTTTATTTTTCAGGGAGAGGCTGCGACCAAGTAACATTCCCGCAGACACAAAATCTTACCTTGAGTCCCCAAATACACCTATCAACTGAGATACTTCGGGAGCAGTGTCGGAGAAGACGTCGGAGCAACTTTGACTTCATTATTCTCGTCTACTCCAAGCCCAAATCAATGTTACTTAATAAAAATGTAATTCAATTCATTTAAGTTTTTAAACAATCGCTACAACTGTCATTAGGGTTTGTCGTTTTAATTATTAAATGCAGATAATTCACGAGGAGTAACGGTCGAAGGAAAAAAAGCTTTTTGGCCTAGACGCGTTACCATCCAAAGTTACGACTGAGGGTCATGTTTTGTATCTAAGATACATGATAGTCATCCTGAGGCTCATTGCACAGGCGCACTGCAGTTACGAGGGTGATCTCTCCCTAGCGTTTAGTGTTTAAATCTTCTTTAAAATTATGAATGTATCGAAGCGTATTTTCTTTATGTGCGCCATAATGTTGTTAACTTAGTCAAAAAGCATTACTCGAATAATCCGAAGGACCCATAGATTATTTGCTTATCCTGAAAATATGTCGACCTGTGACATCAAAATAAGACGTCCGGAAGGATGTGACGTAGTTGTATCTCATTTTACGCTCCACGCTTGTAAAATGGAGTGACGGTGTAAACATTATCGAACTGTGGATAATTGGGTCTAACGTTGATCTGACGTTTCGTCCTATAGTAATTCATTCAGTCTCGGTATGGCTGAAAAGAAGAAACGCGATTCTCTTCATTACTTTATGAGTTACGATGATCTGAGCGGCAGCAGTGATAGCAGCAGCAGCAGTGATTCAGAAGAGGAAGGCCAAGCTTCATCCAAGAAGAAAGGAGAGCCTAGCTCAAATGCCTCTGAACAGAGTAAAGAAGCTGCATCTCAACAAGCGACCAAAAGAGCTGCAAGTGGATGTCCTCTACCTAAACCCGATGAACTCTTTAAATCTGTTTCCAAACCATCGTTCTTATATAACCCACTGAATAAACACATCGACTGGGAAAGTCGTACTGTGAAAGCTCCCGAGGAGGTAAACCCACCGCTGCATTGTCACCAGGGACATGGAAAGCGAGAATGCTAACTAGCCAGCTAGTTAGAGTGTCAGTTTTAGCCAAACTGCTATCTCTGTTACCTTGCTAGCTAACTATGCTAGCTATCAAGCTAAACGGCTAGAGTCTAGAGATGATGGAAACAAGCCAGCGAGCTAATAGTTATAGTTCGTCTATGTGGTCAATTCAGTTGTTGACTCATGGTTGATAATGTGTTGGTATCTGAGACAGAAAGATAGCAACTAACTGAACATTGTTGTCGATAGCGGACGTTAGCTAATTTACGAACGTGTGTGTTTCAAATGTGTCATGCTTTCAGATACACCAAATATTTATACAGCTTATTATTCTGAATATCAGGCAGTGTCTATGGATTCATACACTGCAGTGTCGATTTGCAAATTAATCTTGACATGGTTGTCTTCATTCATTATCATGTTTGTAGTGTGAATGTTTCGAATAATTAAATGTTATTTGGCCGTTTTCAGTTTTTGTGCGATTCCTGCTGGTTGATAACTTCACTTAAGTCCTCGTCACTAAATCGTCTTGAAAACCTTTAATGGAAATTAAAAGTGAAAACATTGGAGGCATTTGAACGGTTATAATTTTTCCAACATAGTAGAAGTAGATGATTTTAGCGCAAATGCTGCAACCATGCCTCCCATCCCCACCCCCCCCTTTCCCTCCACACACACTCACACACTAGCTTCCGTACCATCCCCTGTTCACATGATGATTAGTAACGAAGATAATAGCTGTAATCAGTTAGTCAGTCACTTAACATGGCCAAATATGAGATGCTAGTCCACTGTATGCATTTTATTGTGTCATGTCAAATTGAACTGTTCCCCCTGCAGCCAGCGAAGGAATTCAAAGTTTGGAAGACCAATGCCGTGCCACCACCACAGACGTATGCTGTGGAAAAGAAGACTGCTCCCCCAGGAATGGACATGGCCATAAAATGGTCCAACATCTATGAGGACAATGGAGATGATGCACCACAGCCTGTTGGGGGAAGTGCACACTTCCTCCCAGATGAGGAGAAGCCCTCTGATTCAGGTTGCAAAACAATTTGATTTTTGTTCAGTTGTTGAATTGTTCAAGTAATAACAATATGGATGAAAGAGTTATGCAAATTTAAACATTTCTTAGCGAGCCTAAGTACCTGGTGTTGATTGGTGTTGATTTGAACTCTAAGTCTGCACACTCTGCCACTCTGCCATTCTTGCCACCTCATTATCTCAGGTCAGTGGTCAGGATTGCCATATAGACTGGTCACTGGGTGTCACTGGCCACCACTGATTTGAGACAATGGGAGAGAGTGCAGTTTATGATGCAGCACAATACTCCATATCCTTGATCGCTGTTAATTCTTGTCATGGACCGTGATTCTTTAACTTCATGGTTAGCAAGGATGTCTGGCCTTGCAAACTGGCTGCCAGGTCTTGAAGCTAGTAACAAGTGGGATAAGGTATCAAATAGGTTAGTGCATCAGGGGCCTTCAGTTACATTGTTGAGTGCTTTACACAGAAAAGTGGATATAGATTAGGTGCAACTGGTGCTAGTAATATTAAATAGCTAGCTATCTGATACATTAGAAAAATAATATAGTGACCCTCCATTTCTTGAACAAGTGAACAAGTATGGTTGCAGTGCTGAAGTTGTTTGTAAGCAGGTGCTTGCAATGAAGATTGGCATCTCATCTCATCCCCCATCTCACTAAACAGTCATCACTGTGGCAAACACTTCCTTGTTCCTGCCACCCTGTCTCCTGAGTTATGTCACATCTACAGAAGTGTCCCCATCCTTATTGTATTAGTATTAGGCCACAAACCCATTTGCTGTGTCAGGGCTGCAGGAAGTGAAAGTGGGACAATGTCACTAGGTAAATGAGGGAAGTTGCATGTCTGTTTGCTTGTCTGTTTGATACAGGATATGATGGGGAGAGACATTCTGATGCTTGTGCTTCTGTTATGTGTATGACAGAAGCATTGTATCACTTAGAAAAACTGAACTTGAGCATTTTAACGCAGGTTGGATATATCACATGTTTGTGTTGTTGTTTTCTGGTTTTTAAGCTCACAGCTCATCAACATCAGTTGAAGGTGTGGAACCCTCCTCTCCACTCCACAGGCATTTCTAACATACACCAGAGAATGGAACACTCTGATTCCATTAATTGACTTTTTAGATGTTACTGGCAGTTCAATATGAGCCATCAAATGGCTTAACATCAACAGGATGCATATCTCTTTTCTGAGGGTGCTGGTATTCTTAAATCTATTTTTAAATTACTTTAATGGATACATCCTATCAACAACAGGAAAAATACCGACTATAGCTTTAAACTGCACATTAATCAATAAAAGTAGACATCAGTGGGAGATAAGTAGTTAAAATGGATAAGACTTATGGGTACCATCAAATTACCTAATTTTAACTAAGTTAAAGGGTAATTTTTTTTTGTCTTATCACATAGTTTTCATATTAGAAAACATAAATCCGTGATGATTTTGCCACCATTTTACCAATGTACCATTTCTACAGGAGACACTTGTCTGACTCCTGCTGTTGTGGAAATATACAATGCATTTCATACTAAAGGCCCTTCTGCAGGACATCATGAATTTTTTTACTATCCATTTCCCGCAGACGAGGAGAAAGAGCCTACTTTGTCTGCAAAGAAAAGGAAAGTGGAAAGCTTTCAACAGAAGGAAAAGAGAAAGAGGGATCTGGGGCAGGCCACGTCAGACAAGAATTTTGTGGAGGAGGAAAAGAGGATCCTGCGACAGAGCCTAGAGTGAGGCCAGCGCAGGATCGGTGACTGTCAGCCTGACTGTCGGCGACTGCCCCTGCTCGCTCGGTGTGTCTGCGCACTCCCCTTGTGAATGCACCTCTTCTTGTTCTGGACTCGTTTGATAGATGTTTGAAGAAAAGGAAAACAAGTGTTTTTTTGTTTGTTTTAATAAAAATATGATATATTGTGTGTGTCAGATATATCTCCCTGGCAAGAGTGATTTTCAAAGCCACATTTTTCTTAATCTGACCAATTTCATGGAATATGCATTTAACATTATGTAATTCAGCAAGATTCCACTCAGAGGAGGGGGTGCTCCTAAAAATAATTCATCATAATTTGTAAAGTTATAGGATCAAAATGAGGAATTCTGCCTTGGCTTTGATCAGTTTTGCATTTATTTTAAAGCACCATGTTGAATATATTTTGAACAAAAATGTGCTTTAATTTGTATTTTTTTAAGACATTTTGAAGGTGCATATTAAGTGCAGCACACAATTGGAAACTGACAACCACTAGGGGGTGCCATTGATCTTTTATGTTGCACAACTGTTTCCATGACCATGAGAATGGGGCTTAAAGCAAGGTTTTAGGGAGATCTTAGGGAGAACCAAGCCAGCTTTGTATATTCTCAGGAGAGTAAATGAGTGCCCATGTTACATGAACGTATCACAGTACATTGTACCAGAGAGGCATTTAAATGTGGAAAGATGTAACGTACTGCATGTTGTGCAAATATCCTTTTCCTTAATTTCCAAAAAAGTTTCCAATAGAATATCAATTTTTCCTTTTTTCCCTAATTTAAGTATAAGCTTATACTGTACACACACATCACACATCATAGGTCTTTGTGTGTTATGAAGTTATGAAAAAATGTCTTGGGTAAAGACTTTATATGTGTGCTGTATAACTACTTAGCCTAATTATTGTGACACTTTATTTTACAGTCATGCTCAATAGAAACTTGTGTTTTATGTTGTTGCGATGCTTATTGGCTATTGTTTTCCCCTTATTAAGATGTGCAAGTCTTCTTCTTACCACCTGAAAACTTGTGATTGATAGCATCAGGTTTCCTCAAGTTTTTATATAATTAAACTGCTAGAATAAACAAGTCTAACAAAAACAGTTCAACTCCTGTATTCAGAGAAAAGCAAATCTTTTAATCAATAAAAACACAGACTGGTGTATAAGAAATATGCCTCAACAAACCTGACGGGCATAACAACACTGTGCAGTAAATGGAGCCGATATGATGGTATTTTGCAAAAAGTGTGCCTGTAACGGTTTCACGATCAGAGGAATTCCTGTACTATCTGTCATCGTCCCACTACATGAAATAGGTAAATATGTGTTTGATAACATTCCAGCCTACGGTATGTGTCTGGCCATGTCTGAAATGCTTATGTGGTCCAGCACAAAAGTCAGGATGATGTTATCGTAGATTTTCATACACAAATAAATGTTATTTCCTGGTTAAATGTCCTGGATATTGCCAGCATGTGCATTTGGTTATATAGATAGTGAGGTTAGGATTGGGATTCATTTCAGTGCTGTTAAATCTTAACAGAAATGTAAGGCCCAGATTTCAATCCAACAACAATGCATTTTGTTTTATTTAAGTACCAAAAAGGCAAGTCTTGCTGTTATTTCAGGACATTACAGCTTTTCAGACACTTAATTTCCATGCATTATTGAACTGTACAGCTGCAGTTTGTAAAAACAAATGTGTTACAATGGAAAAGTTAGTTTGTTCAATGAATTTGATGATCATATTTGGTCTTGAAATCTTCCCTATTTTGCTATTGCATTAATGTGGTGAATTGTATGTGTAAAGTACAATGCATAGAAAATGAGGACATTAAAGAGCACATTGAAAATCTCAAGCCATAGTACTTTCCTTTAGTATGGTAAGGCCATAAAGATACCACAATATTTTTAGACTGGTTAATCAGCAACGTGACTCCTGCTATCTAGCCTATTCTATATTTACATACTAAAGATGTTAAGTGCTGAGAAGGGGAGCTGTCACTGTGGATTGCTGGGAATGCTTGTGTGTGGTGTTGAGAGGTTTGTCAGCCATTCACACTCTCCCTGTTCCTTCAGCTGGGGGCAGATGTTTCCTAGAAGCAAACAGTTGGTTTTTACACCACCAGCACAGTGTGAAACAGATGTTTCCAGAACAGCTTCTTCCAGATATGGAGGTGTTTTAAAATCTGCTGGTCAATTCTTGAGTCTTGCAGTTACTCTAAATGTAGGATACCTTAAAAAGAAATGCACAGACAGGGTTTCTTTTATTTGTACTGATGATTACCACAATAAATGGTTTCCATTTCTCTGAAATTTGTTTGTGACCGGATTAGAGGCCTGAAGCTAAAAGAGCCAGGTAGAGGCACTACTACCACTAAAATGATGGACAAGAGTGAGGAGACGGCTAGTCTGACCTCACCAATGATAAATATGTCAACCACGTCTGTAGGTAAACCAGACTACAGATGAGGGACTGGTAGCTTGAGCCATAATGAGTGAGATATCTATCTGGCATTGTCTCAACAAGCTAAAGTGGCTAGAGCAGGTCAACAATTATGTTTGAGTCTTTAGATAATGCCTGACCTTGCAGAATGCTTTCTGTCTATGTGGACATAATGGATCCATTACTCTCTTTCCCTTTCCCCGCAGTCCATGTCTTAGCGCTAATAAAACTGAGTTTTTTTTCCTGCAGGTAGTACAAGTACATTCCTGAGTTTCCTGAATACAAGAAAAAGAATCCACGTCACATTGCAAGGAGCCAAAAATAAATTTAAGAAATATTAAACTGAGTGATAATCTGAAATACTCCAAATATACATTTTGGGGGTGAGTTGCTTCACTGGTGCACATTTTGAGATGTTTTGCCATCTAAATTTGTAAATCTGAAAACACCCCCTATTTGGGCTGAGAGGTTGTACAATGAAAGTGTCTGAAAAGCACAAAACTCAAAGAACCTTATTTAGGGTGCAGGTGACCAGCTCTGGAGTGTCTGGCTCTGTAGTAAAATATAAAAAAAAATCCTCAGCTTTTCTGATAGAGATCCGATTTAATTTATGTCCTGAGAGAGGGAGCATGTCATGGACATAAATTTTGTTGCTGGGTGCATTGAGAAGGGAAGGCCCATTAACTGAGGAGATTCAGTAAACAATGGGACTGATCAGGAGGCAAATGCAAACAGCTGCAGGGCTCTCTGCACACATTGAACGGCAAGGCCTGTTTGAATAGGAGCCAGGAAAATAGATGTTCTGCTCTTGCCATCACAAAGAGGAAAGTGAGAATCTCCTGTTCACATTGGGTTTTAAAAATCTGAGAAAAAATACGTTGTATTTTAACATATTAAACATATGTTAGTTTTTAGTTCCTGTTTATGTTTTTTTATGACTTACGTCTTTTATAATTTGTCCTTTCTATTTTCTTTAAACAGATATCACTCAGAAAAAACTCCCATCTGTTTTTTGATTTTTCTCTTCAAAGTATTAATTTGGTGGACTTTAATCTCTCACTTTGAGACTGTGAATGTAGTCTCCATCAATATGATATGAGACTATTGGAACAACTCAATGAGCAGTTCACATTCTAAAAGACTTAATTCTGCAATCTTGTTGGTTTGTTAGCTTATTATTTTCCTACACTACCTACTTGTTTTTCATAGATTCACATGAACATTTGACTGCACAGTTAGCTGTCCCTTAGTTGTTTAACTACTGCCAGTGAATTTGTATGCATGTGATAACAATAATTCAAGTCTGTAATGCATGTGAATATGTATATGTAGTAGCTGATGGCTGTCAAATGCATTATGTTTCAGGCTGAATTCTTCAGCCCTGGAGTGTAAGTGGCAACAGCACTCATTGTGAATATGATAATGAGAAAGGAGGCATTTCCGGGGCAGCTTCTCAGGTACAGGAAACGCCTCCATGTGCGCCGTGGCAACAGACAGAGAACTACAGAAGAACTGGTTGGGTGAGAATGTGCAGGGCGCAGCTGTAGACCAAACAGCATGTGAGGCTGTTTTTGCTTTTTTTCCCCCCCTATTTTCTCAAGGCCTGCAGGCTTTGACCTGTAAATAGATGCCCAGACAGGGCCTAATCTGCCACCCATGCACGCACAGGCGTCAGGTCTGCATAGCTCCTGAGCAATAACAGATGGTTATCTTTTTCTATTCATGCAGCATATCTTTTCAATCATTCCAAACATTGTACCTGATTTTACATTCAATGAATGAAGGAGAGAGAGGTTAAAAATCTAAGCAGCTCTGAATTACTTTGTGACAAACATGTTGTGTGTAGCAACATAGCAAGTGGTGGACATGAGAGTTGACATATCTCTTCTTTTCACTACCTGTAGGCAAGGAAAGCACAAATTCGCCCAATTTTCAAAACTGGCGTTAGACAGTTTTCAAAATTGTAAGCAAATTATCCACTTATTGTGCCTGTCCCATTTTATGACATGAGAAGTATTCTACTTGTCAGTTTCATTATTCATCAAATCAATGCTTAACTGGAATAGTGCACAAACTAAAAACATGTTTTTACTTGTTACACCCACTTATTTGAAAGAAGTTTTTGATTGAGCTTTCAAAATACAGTATGTTACAAAGGCTTACCCAATTGTCATTTCTTATTTTTGCATTAACTGTGTATACCCATCCCTCTTCTCTGACTGCTCAGGAGCATGCTCCAAGTCTACAAAACTGAGCTTGAAGTTGCTGAAAGGGATCAGTGATCAGTGCTCTGTTTTAATGAAACACATGCTGTCCATTATAACTACTGTGGCTGTTGGTTACATGTGTCCTCCACAGCAAGGTGTTGTGGTGTTGTTGTGATCATTGTTGTTAGTTGCAGTAACTACATAAGTAAATGAAATATTTTAATTTGCCAATTTATATAATTATACTAATAAACACAATGTCATATACAGTTTATTTAAACTAAATATGTGCCATATTTGCAAAGTTTTTATCATTTTGAATGTGTCTAATGCTGATGGAAAATTCTGAGGTAAAAGAAAAACAGTTCTGGGGAAAAGCCAACTGTCTATATTGTCTGTTGTAACTACTGTAGTGCTGAGTTTCAACATGGTAACATTGTTAGATTCTATTGACACTGACTAATGCCTTTTGCCTTTTTAATGATGGCTTGAATTTGTGGAGGGTTGTGGAGAATTGTACCAGTATTGAATGCCTAACTGTCCTGGATAAATAATGACAGCTGCTCCTGAGAGATACTCACTTGAGTACTATAACAAGTAGAAAATTAAATCCTGGAACAGAAAAGGTATGTCTGTATGATGCCTTTAAATCTTATTTGTAAGGCTTATTTACTTCAATAATGCAAGACATTCTGTAGAGGAGAGACGTTTAACATTTAACACTATGAAAATGTCATCCTTCATATGCTGAAATAAATAAAATTTAAATACAGGTACCCCTTTTCCTTACTTTCAGCACTTCTGTAGGCCCCAATTTGTCATTTTTCCATCCTTTGCCTGAGGTTGTTTTTCCTCTCTTTCCTGAAATACTTTCACAGCTTTCAGCAAAGGTGTTGATTTGAACAAAGATTGGAGGCTCTTCTCATTGGTCTGGGACTTTAATTAACATGCCTGGACAGAGAGATACAGAAAATTTGTACAAACATGTGCTTTCCAGAAAACTAACATTGACTAAAACAGGTCAAATATTATGGTCACTTAAGCTTTTCACCCATATACGTGTGATAAACTGACAAGCATAGGAACTAATGTTTTCTTTTTATGGTATATTTATTATTACTGTTAAAAGCATTCATTTCGTTTCATCTTAAGGATAGTAAAAATGTATATTGCTGTTGTCCATTTGAAAATGAAAGTAATTTTTAAAAGCATATTTGTTTGATTGTGATTTGTATACATAAAATTAGATGTACAGAGAGAACATTAAAATTGTTCAGAGCAATGCAATTATTTAAACCTACAGTATATTCTTAGCACCTTTTATATCAAATCCTGCTAAAGATCCACACAAATAGGCTTTAGAGACTTAAATCTATAATCTAAAACTAAAATCTAAAAATCTTAAATCTAATGAATCATGTGACCTTGGATTGATATAAGAAAACTTTAATTCTAGAGAATATTTTCACTTACACAAGTCTACTCCACAGCACTGCAAAAACATTGGGGCATCGTATGTGTCACAAACAGATATTCACAAAAGCAGACTGTTGCATTTTGATCACTGGGGACAGTCTACTTTTAACTGAATGTGTGATACATGGACTACTCCACATTCACTACTATGGATATACTTAAACTGTTAACATTACAATTCTAACCAATATGTTCAACAATTATATTTCACATGATCAGATATCATGAAGAGTCACTGCAGACTTCCATTGTGTATATTTTGTATTAACTATTCATATTAGCAAACAAGTTACCTGCTTAAATTGCATCCCGTACATAAGAGAAAATGGGAAAACATTAATTAGACTACTGGATAGGTGTGCCTCATTTTTCCCCCACAGAAAACATCAGCCACTGGAAGCAATTCTGAAAGGAGTAAAGATCAACCCCTGGCTGCAGACACCAGTACTTATAATTTTGTGCTCTGTCATTTCCTGTGCTTCTGGCTTCTTTTGGCTTTTATTGTCAAGTTCATCTCATTAAAGCAAAACTTCTTGACTAAATACAGCTGTATTCATTTTATCTCACTGGGACGTTTCACGGACATACGCTACCGAAAGTCCTGCACATTTTATAAAACACCACATATAAAATAAAGCAAGACGCATTCTTTTTTCCACGCCTCGGAGTAGCTCATCAGTGGTGATCCTTCAGGGAACTTGCTGTAACAGGTTTTTAAACACAGTAAGCAAAGGTGTTCTTTTGAAATAGATATAAACAAGACTAAGACCGAACACTTAAACAAATGTGTTTATAGCTTGACTTCTGTTTTGCAATTGTAAATTTCAAATCCCAGGTGGAACACTGCTTTTATATACTCTTGGGTAAGGAAGCCTACTCAACCTGAAATGCATCAGTGAATTTCCAGCTGTATAAATTTATAATATGTCAAATGTAAACTATGTAAATCGCTACGGATTATGGCATCTGCTGAGCATATAATCATATTCATGCTATTATTGCCACCACTACTAGTGCTTACAATAATATTTTATTTGATTATCAAATTTGATGTGTTCATGTCCTACGGTTTCCACAACACAGAATATTTTTGTTAAACTGATAATTTTGTAGCTTTTCGGATTATGTTTGCACACAACAATGTAGTCGCGTATTCTTACACTTTTTATTAGAGGCGAAGTAAACTTTTGAGCTTCTTCGTAAATCTAAGACATCTGGCCGGTTGACGGGAATTTGTAAATACTAAAATCTTCCGCAGAAACACTTAACAAAGAGATGTCTTGAAAAAACATGTTAAGCTATATTTGATGTTGTTCGCTATAACTACGTTTAACATAACTAATAACAAACGACAATTTTGGTACTAGTTTTGGTTCAATTTCTATCCTGTAAAAGGAAACAACAAAGAATTCCCTTTCTCGTTCAGTCTGTCGCCAACAAAGCCCTCCTTTTGCCAGAAAATGAGCTTCGTGTCCAATCGCGTTTGGACCTCGCTCAAGGATAATTTGTAAATACTACCGAATACACACTGCTCTCAGCGTAACAGACCTTGCTCCATACCAAGTCAAACTTTAGCACACCGATAAAACAGCTACTCTTCCCTCATAAACACTCCAAAAAGCAGTGTTTGCGAGTAGAGCTTGCGCAATACGCATATAACCTTTCACCCCCGCTAGAAAATATTCCAAGCATTTGAACTGCGGGGGGGGCAAGTGAGCGACCAAGCTAGCTTGCTGGCGAAGTACAGAGAGTGAGCGGTGACAGTGGAGAATGGAGAGGGTTGCTGATCGCAGGGGAGTTTTGATCGAAGGAAAGGCCACTGAAGTTGATTTTCACTCACTGAAGTGCATCTACTGAAACTGGAGAAACACAGGGGCGAAAAGGAATGGCTGATCCTCTGCGGAGGACATTATTAGCTAAACTTCGGGGGAAGAAATCCAAGAAAGGGACGACAGCTGGTGGATGCGGCGTTGCAGCTAATGGGGGCAGAGAAGGTAAAGACAAAGTTTTGCAAAAGCAAGACGAGCGAACGCAGCAAGCAATACTTATCGCTGAGTTAAATGCTTTGCCATACACTCTGAGTGGTAACGATAGTTGTTTTATGGAGAGATTTGACAACGGGGAGATAGGTTTAGTACGCGAGAATACAGTTGTTGAGAATGCATTTCCACAGTGTGAGGCTTCCATGCACATAAACAGTAGACGGGGGAACATCCAGTTCACTGAGGACTTGGGGCTTAGGGGTCGAGTTAATGAGGAACTCTTGGGGGTCTCAGTTCAAAGAGAAACGCAGGAAAGAGGGGGCGACAGTGACGAGATGAGCAGTTTTAATAAGCAAGAGCTCAGTTTCACCAGACAAGTGCGACCTGGGTCATTTGGGAGATCACAAGAGCAGAAAAAACACCCTGTCCCCATTCCGCGACAGCATTCAGGGGGAGACTCGATAGGATTTGGGCTGTGTGAAAATCATGCTTTAAACTACAGAAAGGTCTGTGCTGATATGGGTGCGCATAAATTGGCAGATGGTCAGTATCCAGTTTCAAAGAATAATGGAACAAATGTTGGCTGTGAAAAAGATCTAAAGATCCGCTGTGACGTGACGGATTTCTGTTTACAATCTGAACATAACCTACAATTCATGGAAACCTTTAGAGACTTAAAAGATGCCAATTTGCAAACAGACCGCAAACGAATATTGGAAACAAATGCTGTCACAAATGGGATACAAATGCATCAGTTTGGTTCACCCTATTTGTATCATCAGCTTGATACTCGCAACGCAGAGGAAAATATTTTGATAAGAAACATAGAAAGTTATGAGAGTTCGCCGGGTCATACAAGAGAGTACAAAGTCAGTAATTTACAAAGTCCAACATTTTTCCCCACGGAGTTAGAAATATGTGACGTAAACGTGGCCACTAGTTTTGTAGGCGTTAGAGAGGGAACACAGCGCCACAATTCATTAGACAGCGAAGACGACGATTATTATGATAATGAAATCCTCCCGTTTTATGAATCTGAATCACATAACCTTGAAGTTAATGTAAGAAAAACCTCTGGTCAAGTTGATAGCCCAACTTCGACGCATCTAGAAATTCAAGACAGTGTAAAAACCAGAATAAATGAGAGTGCCCTTGAAACGGACAGATTGAGAACCCAGCTAAAAGAGGCCTATTATTTGCTGATAAATGCAATGCATGATATCAGTTTTGATAGTCAGGTTAATGTCAACGGATTTCTCGACCCAATGAGTACTTCCAGTCACTCTCAGGACAGTGTCTGCTCGCAGTCCTCTGCCAAGGTCATAGATAGTGATGCATGGTCCTCTGAAGAAAACAGTCCCCAACAGGTGTCCGACACAGATGCGGTGCCACTGAATCACAGCGGAAACCGCGAACTACGTGCCAAGAACCTTCTAATTAGCAAGAGCGTTGAAAACCTATCGGCCACGAAGACAAGGCCAAGCTTAAAACGTTCGGTTAGTGATGGAGCGATGAAGTACTACAAAGATCACTCCTTAGGCGTCAGAAACCTCGGTTCCCGACGTCATGTCGTCGGCCACATTGGGGATGACTTGAACAAGGTATCTGGAGTCGACAACAACGAGAAACGGCTTACATATGATGGCATGAGCAGTGACGATTTGCTTCAAGACAACGGAGATGAAGGGCTGCTGAACGAAAGCAGTGGTTCGGTCAGTAGTCTGACCGGTTCATCCGATAACGCAGAAACTCAGGGCAACAAACAAGATTTTTGCGGGGCACAGAGAGTCTCTGCGAGGCCCCATGGGGTGACAGTCAACAAAATGCAAGAGTGGATGCACAAAGGACGCATGCTGTCCTCAGAAATGAAGCAGCGCATCACGGGGTCCGCGCTCCGTGCCCACGGCCAGTCTAGTTTACGGTCTGGCCACGGGGTTTCGAACAGGACAAAAGCAGCGACCCAGATGACCAGAGTTCAAGGAAGCAAAAGCGTGGCTCCCTGCGGAGGAGCTCAGCAGTCAGGTAGGCACGTCGCAAGGCGTGGCAACTGGATAAATTTTCTCTGGGGTCCTCGAATGCTGTCATTCCCCATTAAAGATTCAACTGGTGGCTCTTCCGGATGCAAAGCAAAGGGATGGAATGCCACAGCTCTTTGCTTTCCTCGTGGGTCCTTCTAACCGGTGGCGGGTCTCTTTCTTCACACTCATTCAAGTTCATTTAACATTGATTAGCTAGTAGCACGGTGGGGGGTTACACGTTAGCAAATTAACTACTAACACACCTGTTAGTCCTACTTTGGTGGGGAGTGGGAATCTTTGTTGATCAAGTTATTTATTTTTTATATAAAGTTTTACTTTTAGAGGTGTACAAGCACTTGTATCATGAAACAAGAAACAAATGTCCATTATTCATGATTTTTATGCGAAATTAGGAGTATTAGTCAAACTACTTAAGTCTGGAGATGCAATTACAAGTGACAACTACATAGTTACATAAGGGGAACTCATAGAAGAACATATAACACATTAGCAAAAGTGATGATCTCTTCATACAAATGAAAGTAAGTGAAGGTTAATAGGAAAGATTAGAACATGTACCCATAACTTGGACATTTTTGCATTACGTTCATTTTTTAATGCTAAAACCTTGTAGCTACCATGTCTTTCTTCCTTTGCTTCTGGGTCTAGTAATCAGCAGAGCTGAGATAATAGTCAGTATTCCACACACTTGTGTACACTTGTTTTCCTTATCTGCACCAGTGCAACAAACAGTTTGGCCTGTGGAGTGTGGCAGAAGCAATGTTCATTTGTTCAGAGAGGACAACTGTTGACCTGGCTGACAGTGGCTGCTGAATTTCTCAATTCACTGATGATACCTCAGTCTCAATTTCTCACAGCACATGCGTTTTCCACTGCCAATATTTGTTTGTTTATAGGAGACTACTGAGAAGAGCCCTTGAAGGAAATCGACTACAGTATTCCTGATGGAAGTTTCCTAGTAAGCGTTACTTAGGACTTTGAACTGGCCCATGTAGGCCCTGTTGTTTGGGGCTTGAGGTGGGGGCTGGGCAAGAATGGGCAAACACAAGTACTACTGTTAGATTTGCCCTAGTCTCCTGGAGACCCGAGTTTAAAAGGCTTCTGAGTGCATGTTTTGAATGCCACTCCAGTTGCCTAACTTGTTTGTGCACTGGTACTTAATTCTTCACTATGAATGAATGAAATGGAGAGTGATTAAGTATTTATTAAGGTCAGCTCTCAGATTGTACCAGCCAAAGCTCACTACAAAGAGCTAAGTTAAAGATGTGTCTAAGAGCTATAGTATATTACAACTTCAGACTGTAAAGGTTTTTATATTTTCATTAATGTGGTTGTATTTGTGTTAGTGTATATTTAAGTGCCCTTGCCTTAATGTGCATAGATGACTGCCTCATTTGCACTGTTTATTGTCTGCACAAATGCGTGCAGCTGTTATTTCTCTTTAGTTAAGTG
The DNA here is from genome assembly GCF_013368585.1 of Megalops cyprinoides. NCBI lineage: Eukaryota > Metazoa > Chordata > Actinopteri > Elopiformes > Megalopidae > Megalops > Megalops cyprinoides. Next base: position 49,707,735 of record NC_050584.1, on the reverse strand, counting down.
GTTTCATTTTATATGTGCATTCAGCATTTTAAGATAGCTATGAAAATCAGTTTAAAGTTGAAAAACAGATTGGTTGTTTAGTCATGCATTGAGCAGCTAGATTGAGGTTTAGCTGTGATATCATTGCTGTAGTTCTTAAAGTTTATTGTTTTTCCCCATATTAAGCTTTGACATTTCATTGGAGTGGTGTGAACCCCATATAAATGTTTAGCAGAGGCTGTCATATATGATGTGTATGCAGATGTTGTGATTAAGTTGTCAAGCAAACTGTTGCCTCTGGGTGGGGAAACTGCTTGCTGGAGGCAAAAAAAAAAAAATGTGATGTACAGTAGTGGATGATGGGCCTTAGCAGTGTTGGTCCTGCAGATTGTTTTGGACCCTGGAACTTTATTTGTGGTACTGATAGGGTCACCAAAGCAAGCAGAGAATAAAGGTTTTAAATGAACCTCCCTGTAGTCAGGCCGCATGGTTTCAGCCACAGGGGAGTGAAGCCGCTATTGTTCAAAGACTTTTTTCTCTGGCTGTCCCTTTAATTTAATATACATTTTGGCATTTTGTGTGTGAGCTAGTTTCACACTGCCTGTTATTTACATGCTGAAATATTTAAGGTAAAAAATCCAGATGTTTGCTGAAAAAAGAGCACACTACGTTGATCATAAAATGTCATTTCACAATAGCATTCAGCTGTTTTCTGCATTCCCACAGTCTTTGAAAACTGCTGAAACCTTTGAAAATGTTACATTTATCCTTCAAAACTCAAAACTGTAATTCAAAACTGTATTTGACCTGAGTGGAAAGGGAGAATGCACTGGCATTACAACTTTATTAGCAAAACAGATGATTATGACTGATGTTAGTAAAATCCATTTTGTTGTAGATATGAAGTCTATGGCTTTGTATTAATACCTGAGCCATGGACAAGATCGGGGAAATTTTGTAACTGGCTCTTCCTTTTATGCCAGTTTTCATTACTACAGCCACATTAAGGTACAGTGGGTTGGTGATTATGAAATACCATATCACATATCATACCATGTTACTGTGCTACAATGCTTTTTTTACATAAACACACAGTGCTGAGTCAAGGGACAATGCTTCCTCTTGTTGAGAGTTGTTTCAGCGATGGATTTATAGATGCTGGTACTGCTGGAAAGATATCAGATGATGATTGCGCTAACCAGCAGGCCAGTGCTGCAGATCGTCTGATGGATATCAGTAAATATGATACTTTGATGATCTGTTCCAGGCAAGCTTCATCTTATTGTTTTTGCCTGACTTAATAGGAAGCTTTCTGTCCTTACCTGTCTTGTTTGTGAAATATGTCCAAAAAACAGGCAGGGGGTGGGCTTCTGAACAATATGAAAGTGGTTGTTAGATCTGCTCTTTTCTTTGATTTGTGTGTACGCCATACTGTGACTCCATTTCTCACCCATTAATGACGCTGCAGAGACATGTGGCAGTAGAAAGGATGACTTTGACTCACTTTTTCACACACCACTGCTGACTTATTTACTCAAGCCATCTGTTACACACAGCTTATATGCATGGGACCGAAGAGAGTTTATCCTCCCCCTCGAGCCACAGAGTTTAGTGTGATTTTTCTTGTAGCAGTCTCTTGGTCTGGTAGCATTGGGGCCCATGTTAACATCACTGGAATCTCATGCCAGGCGATTGCACACTGTTTATTTAGTGGTTGGCCTGTTCAACTTGTGGTGCACTTTCTGACATGTGGAGACTCACTCTAGAGATTACCAGGGGGAAGTGACACAGCTAAATTTGTGCAGTGTTGATCTCTTAGATATTTTGTATTGATCCCTAGCTCTCACACACAAACCATTTTTAAAGTCCTGATCCCAAATACTGCTGTGAAAAAAACTCCACACTATATTCCTGAATCAGCATGGTCACTGTGGGGGAAGGGATAGGAGAACATGATAATGTAGGTGTATGTTATCACAGAATTCGCTGTTAAGTCCCTTTGAATAGTTTATACACTCAACATTTTTAATTATATAGGACAAAATCTGGAAATGTATTTTGAAATATGGAGGAAACTTGTTTTACTCAACTAAGATTTAAATTAGAAGTGTATATTTACATTGTCCTTTGTAACAAACTAAAAATCTGACTTTGTCTTATGCACAAAACATAAAATTGAAAGCAGATAATATTGACATATTTAATTTTTTTAATACCTCTGAGAGTCTACATCAACTCGACTGAATCACTGTAATTAGTTGAAATGGTAAGAGAGAAAAGAGCTTTTTCATAATTGTTTTTACATATTTATGAGCAACAAACTGCTGTAAGCCTTGATTTTTGGCTTTCTTTACTTTTATTTAAAGTAGAATAGAAAAAAATGTGCAAGTTAAAGGTCTACAATATGCCTGGGATTCAGTGGCAAATGTGTTTATCTCACTGTGAGTGTGAAAAGAGGGAGATGGTTGTAAATCTTTTGCTATAGACTGGAATGTTGTGCGTGTGAGAGCATGTGTCTGGTGTATTATGAAAGACCCCCTTAAAGGTATGCACTTCCTGTCAAGAGAGAGCAATTCAACACAAACACTCTTTCAGAAATTATAATAAATAAATACTGAAAATCCTATTGTACCTGACATTTTTGATGAAATGGCACGGTTGTTTCTATGCCTTAAGTCCCTTGCTCAAATTTGGTAGATATCAGGAAAAAAATATTGATACCCTTTTTTCACAATGTAAACATGGAAGTAGGTTATAAGCAATATGAAGTGGTTTCTGTACAGCAAAAATTAATATGTAGCTACCTCTCTGTAGTGAAAGTGTATATCATTTCACATTATAGGAATGGTGAAAACAATGAGCATATAGCAAAGATAAAAGCATAGCTGAGGAAATTTTAGGGTCACATTTTGCTAGGTCTCAACATGAAATTTAAGGCATGCTTGGGGAATTTCTCAGGAAGAAAATGTCTCTTTCACCTAATCAAATTAAATCACTTGCTGTGTCTGTTGAAAAGATGCAATAAGAACAACAACAAATCAGAAAAGCATTGCTCTCTCATGAGTGCACACTGAATAAAGCTATTGCATGCAATATGTAATGTTATTCCCTTTTGAAATTACATTTATTTTATTGCATGGATAAATCACAGTCTACTGAGACAGCACTTTATAATTGTATAGAGTGTTAATTAAATTGAACACCCCCCTATACACACGCACACACACCCATATACATTTTGTTGTATAAGTGAAAATGGTCTTTGTAGTCTGTAATTTGCAGATTGTAACTATGGTTTTGTTAAATCTGTTTCCTTGAGGAAAAGTAACTTGTCATTAACATGTTCAGCAACTGGTCTGGGAGAAGATACTTATCAAAACAATCTTTAATGTGACCTCCAAAGCATGTTGGATCAGGAACTGTCTTGGATCCTTAGTCCTTTGAATTCTTTTGGTTGTTTAAAGCTAGCATATGTTTTGAAAGCCTTGGACTCTTACTGTTTGATACGAGTTATATTTAAAGCATTCTCTTGGTGTCTCAGCATACTCTATCTTTAATACTAGCTTTGTAGCAGTCAGTTATTATTACATGTATTGTATATTACTTTGCTGTCTTTTATACAAGGTTATGCCCCAAAGTCTGTTAAAACTGTTTTGATCCTGCTATCCAGATTAAATTGAGTGTAGCCATCTGTATATATAAACATATAGACATTGGAACAGAAACCTGAAGAGTTAAATTTGGCTGATGTGATGAAGAGCCCTCACAGCACCTGTAGCTTCTCTGCTCTTCTTGCATACTGATGAAGGACCCTGCAGAAACATGCCCACTGTGTCCTGGTTTTGCTTGAGACGTAAAACACTACAATGTTTACTGTTTCCTTGCGCATATTCTGTGGCATATTTTAAGTCTTCAGATTACTAGAACTGGTTTTTACAGCCACCGCTCTAGAATTTTAAAGCCTTTGCAACTTTGATAAAGAATGTGAACTCCCTGCATTTGACAGCGTTCTCTCTCCATGACCTCGGTTATTTCTGAATTTATACATTACCCTAGTGGAAGTCATCCACATTTAATGTGCTGGTGTGGCATGCCAAGGGCTTGCAACATGTGATTAAAAGTTTGTGTTTGGTCAAAGTAGAACAGAGCAAAACAAAACCAATTCTGGTAAAACTTCTTTGCCAGGCAAGAGTAAGATACTTTTTTTCTGTCCTAGTTGTGTATCAAATAATTTCTCTGCTTTTATTTTGTTGTTTCGTTTTTGAAAGCTACTCTAACTAAGTTACTAGTGGTTAGGAACTATTTGGTAATCAGAGCAAAAATTATAATTCAGAGCCTATTAAAACTCAGGTGTTATGGAAAACCCAGATCAGATAATATATTTATGATAGAACCTGTCTTTGTGTGTGTGATGTCTTTTGTCTACTTAAGTATACTATTACATAGGCATGTATTAAATGTTCTCTATGTAGATTTGTTTATTTGCAGATCAGTATCCGTTCAAAATGATATGTTTCATAATACAAGTGCAGTGTGTCATTGAAAGCAAATGGTTATCCATCCAGCCACATACTAAGGTATTCTGCTCCAGCGAAATTGTTACACAGTGTTACAAAATGTATGTAAGGCGTTAATTTGTATTTTGTCTAGAGCAGTTTGCTTGATCGGTATTGTCTGGATGGTACAATGTGTTTCTCTGCTATAGATCAGAAGTGTATTGTTGTATATGAGGATGTCTGCTGATGATCTCATGAAGAAGCTTGTCTTTCATGTTGGGACACTCATGTTTCTGTTTTATTTTTCAGCCCTGATTGAAAATGTCCACAGCTCCATCACAACTACCAGAGAGGTGAGAGTTAGCAAGTTTAATGAGTCCCGACCCCCTCTCAACACCATCACTGTCTCTAAGAAGCGCAATTGGCTTCAGCAGAGCTCAGGGAAGGGCCACGCCCCTGAGGATGGCCTGGTTACCGTGGGAACAGTGGAAGACCAGGGTCAGGTGTCTAGCCCCCCCAGCCCTTCTGCTGAAGGCCACAAGCCTGTACCCCCCTTCGCCCCAACTGGCCCCTGCAAGCCCCCTCGTCTGCACCTGTCTCACACCTCCGTGAGCCACACCAGGAGTGCCGCCCAGCCCAGGGCTGTGGACCCGGCCGAGGAGAATGATGCAGACGACGAAGGAGAGATCTGGTACAACCCCATCCCCGAGGACGAGGAGCCGGAGCCACCCCACAGCAGCAGGCTGCAGGTCACCCCTGCGACTGCGCACCTGGCCCCCCAGAGGAAAACGAGCAGCCAGGACTTGGGGCGGGCTCCGGGGGTGTCTTCCACCGGTCTGGAGGGTGTTGGGGAATGTCAGGGCGGTCCATGCAATGAGGCAAGTCATGCGAATACCACACATTCCATGGACCCCGTACAGCTGCCCAGGCAGATGTTTGCGTGCAAGCCTACAGAGGAGAATGCAGCACCCAGGGCTACAGTGCCAGGTACAGTGCATCTTCTCTTTCTTCACAGCACAAATGAGATAAATGTTTTCCAGTCCTCATTTTCAGAAACCATTTTGCAATGATATAGATATCAAGCTTGTTTACCTTTATTCTTGACAGGACAAAAGTCACTATCAATAGTAGATCATTGTGAAAAAAGTAAAACCTAGCCTTGTGCTGTGTGAACAGTTGGCGGATTTTTCAGCCGGTCAGCTACTTTCTTAAATTCCTCTTATGTGTTCTATTTATTCTACACCATTACACCAATCAAGTGGTTAAGGTACATGTAGTTAATCATATTTTCATAAATTATAAAGTTCTTCTTGTATTCCCCACACCTGAATCTCAGCTGTGGCTACCTTGAGACCTGACTCAAGAGATCAACCCAGAATTTAGCCCTTCCATTTCCATAACAGCCAATGATTTGTTCACAAGTCAGCCAAACAGGCTGACTCACTCACAGATGCCTTTACTCCAGATGGTTAGCAACTTGCTGGTTAATTGCTCTCTTTCTAAATGTCCCTAAGCCAGCCAGGGTCCTGGAGCACTGCTGCAGATCCCATACCCCAAGAAGTAGGCCTGTGCTACTAAAATGTTCTGTTTTATGGGCCTGTATTAGAGCTAAACGTAGAGTTGATGCAAAAGGTAACTTAGTCTTGAATGTAGCTGTATATAAGAATTAGAAAAATTTGTATAATATGTACCATCCCCAGACATGAGAGTTACGTATTACAGTGTGCTTACATGATAATACAGACGTCATTTGTAATGAAAGGTGGCACACATCAGTAACATAACATGTTTGTTTTTTCCTTTGATGTGGCAACAGCAGCTTTGTCATTTTGACAAATCTCAGTGTGAACCCATAATTAGAATTTTTTTAGTGAAAATTATACATGGCACACAAAAGATCTCAGTTGTGTCATGCAATTTTCACTCTGCACCTAGTGTGCTGCATACCTCTCATGGCTCCTCTGGGCCCTTGTTTAAATTTGTGTCTTTATAAGGTTCCAAAGTTTTCAGAACTTTATCTGAAAAAACATTTAAGAGGTTTGATATCCCAGCACACGTTTGAGAAGTGCTGTGGACTTTCTCAGAGGGAATCTCCTTTTTCAATAGCAGTCAACAGAACAAAACCTGTTTGTGGCTTTGCATTTCTGAGTCTTTCATTTTGGGCTTCATTATGGGAAATTTATTCTGTGTGTCTTGTAAGCAGAAGGGAAAGTCTGTAGCTCAGAGCAAATGGAGGCTAGGAGACAGGTAGTGTACATTTGATACAGCAAAGCAAAGCAGGATGTGATGAGGATGTGAAATAGGCAAAATCTTCATTAACATATTTTCTTATTTCTTCATAATGTTGTGTTTTTTAAATTTGAAAGGATAATTAATCCTATTTCTTTTAGTTTCATTGATGGTGTCATTGTGGAGTGAAGAGGGTCACAAATGATATTGAGAAAATGTCTTGTTTTTATAGTTAGTCATTAATGGAAATTGTCTGTGAAATGCCTTGCATCTGTAACATATGGAAACTTCCACTGGGTAGACTTCATTTACATTATCCTATTGGTCAGTGTGTCATTGTGGGGATGACACTGGCATGATTGACAGATGGCAAACAAGTAGAGCTTTTGACAGAAGAGTTGAGTGAAATCTTTGAGTGAAATCATGTGCTGAGCTTATGAACGTCTTTATAGTGAACGGGTTTACTAGAAGAGGTTTGAATTTATGCATGGAGGACTAAAGTGGGGTCTGAGTCACCCCATTGATGAATGAGTGACGCCAAATTGATTAATTTAACTCACTGAGCACTGAGTAAGTTTTTAAGTAAGGATTTATACAAAATTGTAAAGAACCTTGTCTGATATTGATGTACAGATGACTTTTTAAGGAGAAAATGACAGGTTCACTGAGGGTGTGATTTTACCTAATTTAGCTGATATGTTCCACTTTGAAGCATTAGTGAACATACAAAAACCATGCCAGGAATCTTGAAACACTGTTACAGTCTTGTTGCTCAGTCATCTTAGATCTGTTAGGAAAGGCATTTAGTGTTTCTCTTCTGAAACCCCCTGGTTGTTGTTGACTTTGGTTATTCTTGAGGTTCACCAATACCATACCCTGCAGTATTTCAACAAACTCAGACATTTATATGAGATCAAAGAGAGTAGACCAATGCTGTTAAGTAATTCGTTGTGCTGTCATGATGATGAGCCTTGATTGACATGCCGCTGCTTCTTTAAACCAGTTAAGATGTCCGTAATCCCTCAGGATGTAATCTGAGTTGACATCTTATCTACATGTGACTGTGGCATGCCAGGCAAAGTGGCTTGTGGTGCTTTCATGTGATTGAAGCCCTCTCATTAAGGTAAATTCTGTAAAACCGTTATCTCTGCTTTCAAATTGCCAGTCAATACTGACATTGTTGGAAATTCATTTTCAGAAAGAAGCCTGAAGCTTCAGGTTGCTGCTACTGTTTGTTTTCCATTTTGAATCACATATTTTGAACATGGGTTAGATCAGAAATTGCGAACTATGAACATGCAAAACTCTTTGGAGGGCAGAGAAGAATGAATTGACTTTTTGATTACTGCCTTACTTTCACAGTTTTGGTTACTGTAGGGTAGAGCTGTTTCTAATGGATGGACCACCACTTTGATTAAGCCTCAATGATTATAACTTCATCCCAGCTGTATCCATGTGATGGGAGGTTGAAAATGCCTCACCAGTGTTCTCAATGCTGTCCTGCTTCTGCGAGCAGCTTGATGGTTTCTTAAGAGTCACAAGATCCTGCATTGTGAGCAGGTGCACTGTAAAGCTCTCATATCATAAAAGAGGAGCACAGGCCTGCCTGTCATGCACATTCCAAATTGCAAATGATCTGGACCCAGATTCTGTGTTTTCAAGTCTGTGTAAAGTATGAAATAGTTTGGTGGGCATAAGTAAGATGAAGGAGTGAAAGGAGACAGAACCTTTGACTCTTAGCAGCATCATGTCAATCTCAGCCTAAATGAAACTTCAGGTTCTTTGAATGTGAACGGTGTGCATGATTTTAGACGTTCCTTATGACTCAAGCCACATTAGAAACACTCAGTTATGAATGTTGTCAGTGCATGCTTGTTTTGGTAAATTAGAAAAGAATGGTCCTAGATCATTTGATTAGAGTTGACTGTTTGAATTCAGGGATGTGCTGGTTGCTGAAGAAAGGTCTGGCAAAATGGAAGAGACTTGGCCTTGTAGAGTAGAAAAATAGCCTTTGGCAGGCGGCCATCTTCTGGCAGTGAGAGGCCCTCCCCGTGCCCTCCTGTATTAGGCTTTTTGTAACCTTTGTGTTGAAGCGCCTCAACTCCTGTTGCCCTCTGAAAGCCTTCCAGACTGATTGATTTGGAAAAGATGATATGAGAAAAATAGATGTTACTTAGATATAATTATAACAACAGTAAGGAAAGGTCTGTCATTTACACATTTCCAATAGACAATAAACATATTGTGAGTCTGCATGCTTGTTTTTGCAGTATTGTTTATGGTGTGGAGATCCGCACATTATTTTATTAATCCATGTGCAAATGTGAGCAGATATTTTATTTAGGAAGGAAGCAGTCGCAGTTGGGGCTGAATGATTTGAAAGCAGGGCAGAAGGCACTGCACGGCAGAGGCAGTTGGATCCTCTTCAGAGGCCTCTCAAAGCCTCCCCTTAATTAGCGGCTTGACCGGCAGCAGCTCCCGCTCCATCAGCACCTGTCTGGGCCGTGCCTTATTAAGAGCAATCATGGGCTGTAAATGGCGGCTGATGTTTTGTCAGAGGTGTTGTGGGCCGGGTGCCTGGGGTTGGGTGTTGGGGGGTGGAGGGGGGGAGTGGTTGCGGAGAAAGGGTTCAGTCTTCTCCAGTTCCAGTTTGTGGAATGCAGCCTTTCACCTCCTGACTCCTGAGTTTGGCCCTGGGGGTAGGGTTTCAAACTGGGTGACAGAATCTCAGGTAAGGGGGCAATGCGTGTCTGCCTCTAGTGCCTCAGTTTGATAAACCCTCTGGATTAGGGCAGGGTTGTGGTTGCCTGACAGCATGGGACATTCACAGAGTGCTTGCGTCCCCTCAGAAAGCACATCGGCCTCCTTACACCACAGTGGCTGCAGTCTAGCGGTACTGTATTTGTACCTGAAGTTAGATCCGACTGCAGCATGCTGGGAGCAGATATGCACAGATGAATAATGTGAAGTGGCGGGGGCAGAGCAGTGTCTTATGGAAAAATGCACAGACAATTTGGAACTGTCAAAAAAAAAAAAACTGTTAGCTACTCACAACTGTCAGTTGCATAATTTGTTGGGGTAATTTCCACTCCCGTAAATGCCTCTATATCCCGTGCAGCTGTCAACTGAAATGGACAGAAAATGTGACTCATCTTTTTGTACTAAGGGGGTATGCCTTTGCTGTTAATCATTTGAAATGATCTTTGCATATTCTGGGGCATTTATGCATTTACCATTTGAAGCCTATAAGTAGCACAACACAATGCGGACATGAAGTTTTTGCCGTGATTATAAGAAATAGCTTTTATTCAGCCTATTCATTAGCAAAAAAAATAGTTATTTGTATGCTTAATAAAAATCTAATGAAGGCAGGTTGTTTGAGAATTTATGATCAGAGGCTGAAATCACGAATAATCATGTTAAATAGTAAATGCTCTCAAAAGCATTTCCAGTGGGAAACAACTGGGTTTGGCAAATCAGTCAAAAACAAAAGTTCCAATAGAACCCAAACCATCTCTTTCATCTTTTACCAGAACCAACTTTGTATGGTGTGTTTTAAGAGCAAGCTAGTGGAAAAAAGGTATACTTACTTTTGAGGCCCTGCCAGGAAGTGTAGGTGAACAAATGTGCAAACACTACTGACTTGCTTGAAAAAATTCATGCTGTAGGCAGCAGGTCCTTTGAGAGCTTGGGTCTTCTACCCACAGATGTTATTTGGCATATCCCAGGGTATTCGCACATGGTGACCAGCCTATGGGCTCCATCGCAGAGCTGGACATCATCTCCACCAGCTTCCTCTTTCGTTATTTGCACAGCTTATTGGCAGGAAGAGTGAAAAGGGAAATATTCGTGAAAGAAAAGGGTCCAAACATGGCTGTGATTATTACGGAATGCCGCAGGCCGGCCCAGCCGTCGGACAGGGTGCTGATTTGCAGGACAAGGGCTGCCTTTGTCCCTCATCTGCCCAGTCCCACAGCTCTTGTCCCTCTCCTGCCAGAATAGCACAGCAGGCCCTCTGAAAATAGAGCTGGCCCCGTTGGCAGTCCATGCCACTGCTCACTGCTGTGAAGAGGCAACAGAACCAGTCTTTGTTTCAGGAGAGCAGAGGAATCACGGTTAAAAACAAAAACAAAACTGGAATTGTGTGTTGCTGAGAATTTGAAGAGAACAGAAGCTCCTTGTAGAGCCCAGGAAGCCCATTTTTGTGGTTAAAAAGTGGAAAGATTATTGATGTTGCCTTTTTTGCTGTTATATGACTTAAGTATTAACTTTTTCTGGAGATTGGCTGCTACCCCTGTTGACACTGACTTTTATTCATAAATCTGTAATTTGCTGTCTGTGTGGTTTTAATAAAAATGCATACATGCACGTTTCTTGATCATTTTCTGATGTAAAATTTTGATCAGGTTATCAGGTGCCGAGTGTTCACCAGTTTGGCGTCATCTTCCTTTAATGTCCTAAAGAGGGAAAGTGAAGGAGGAAATCCTATTAGGAGAGCAGATTAAAAATCTGCCATTTTTGTTTGTAATGGGCTAAGACTCCTGGAGTTAACAGCAGGAGTCCCTCATGCTAAAAATTATGTTTTAATCATGCAGAGTCCTCTTCTGCCAATGTCTGGGTTCAATCTGAAGGCAGACAGCTCAGTGTAGATGGACTGTTTTAGCCTTGTGAACTTAACACACAACAATAGAATAAGTCATCTGGCCTGGAGGTTTTGTGGGGAAAAGAGCATTTTGCTTGTGCTAACAGCATAAGGACCCAGTGAAGGTTATCTAGAGGGCAATGCCTGAGAAAGAGGTTTTGAGATGTATTAAGTAATGCTTTTTGTCAAATCTTTTTTGGGATTAGATTTTTTTCCCTTCCTGCCCTAGAAACGGGATGAGTTGTCTTGTTCACCCTCTTACAAGTTCTCAGATGTTCTTTTAATGACATAATGGGGGATGTGCTTGGAATAGTGGCTTAAGCAGTGTTAAATTTCATTTATTAGGCTGGACTAGATCAAGACGATTAAGTCTGCCATAATTTCACTTTCATTTAATGCACTAAAACACACTATGAGGCCACAAGAATGCATTGTCCAGACATGGGTACAGTCTCCTCTCAGTGCACTGTATTGTAATAATACTACTCAAGTGTAAATTTGGTCAATAAAAGGAGTCTGGACATAAGTTGCAGACTCCTGCATCTTCAGAACCTTAAAAAAATTCCCTGCTGTTTGTATGTGCTGCAAAAATATACCAGAAGCAATTGTTTTTTTCCGTTTTGGCTTGGATCATGGGAACTGTCAATTGTCTGAGACAGAATCAGATTTATAAAACCACAGAGTAATAAACTCTGTTTAATGTTAATGTCTCTTATTATAGTTGACATTCCTAAATAACTCCTGTCTATGCTAACCTTGGCCTCTTTGTTTGCCTGTGTGTTTTCCCAGATTGCCCTGAATTGTCAAACCCTGGCTTTTCACCTCCCTCCAGCCCCAACCCCCTGAAAAAGGGAAGTGCCATTAACTGGTCCTTTCCAGACAAGATCAAGTCTCCCCGCACTGTGAGGAAGCTGTCTATGAAGATGAAGAAGTTACCGGAGCTAAGCAGGAAGCTGAGTGTGAAAGGGACACCCAGTAGCAATACTAGCCAGCCAGAGCCACGGCCTTCCTCTCCTAAAAATCAGGGTGGGGTAGAGCGTGGCCAAGGCCCTCCCAGCCTTTCCTCTGGGGGCAGCCAGACAGCAGCCAGCAGAAATGTCATCTCACGTTACCACCTAGACAGCAGTGTTTCCACCCAGCATAGCTACAGCAAGAAGAAGAACAGTGGGAGCTCCAAGTCCGCCAGTAAAGGGGGCTACCTCAGTGACGGTGACTCCCCTGAGCTGGTGGCCAAGTCGGGAAAGCACGGCTCCGAGAGCAAGGCAGGAAAGGGCAAGGAGTCATTGGCCGGCTGCAGCCCCAAGCTGCATGGCACTGAGCTGGACATTGACGCTTTCCGACACTACAGCTTCATGGAGCAGCCCAAGTGCGCTCAGTACATCTCAGGCCTCATGAGCCTGCACTTCTATGGGGCGGAGGACCTGAAGCCCCCACGCATCGACTCACGGGACGTCTACTGCGCCATTCAGGTGGACTCTGTCAACAAGGCCCGCACAGCCCTGCTCACCTGCAGAACTACCTTCCTGGACATGGACCACACCTTCAACATCGAGCTGGAGAACGCCCAGCACCTGAAACTGGTGGTGTTCAGCTGGGAGCCCACACCACGTAAGAACCGTGTCTGCTGCCATGGCACGGTAGTTCTGCCCACACTCTTCAGGGTCACCAAGACGCACCAGCTGGCTGTCAAGCTGGAGCCCCGGGGCATGATCTATGTCAAGCTGAACCTCATGGACCAGTGGCAGAACTCGCTCGATGGGCCGGACACGGAGCGGGACCCCCAGGTGTTCGGGGTAGAGGCCTGGAAGGTGGTGGAGCGGGAGAATGTCGGGCTGATGGTGCCTCTGCTCATTGAGAAATGCATCACAGAGATCGAGAGGCGGGGTTGTCAGGTGAGGACGCTGGGGTTGTCTCTGTAGTGACAGGAGCTGGGCCTGGGGAAGACTACAACACTCACTTTAGTTAGCAGACAGTGCATTACTATAAGGGGACTGTAACTTTGTTATTCTTTAATGTTTACATTGTTAAGTATATTACATCATTCAAGCTGGTTGTATGGATTGTAAAGAGTGTTGCAGTGTATAGAGTTGCAGTGTACTTGATATGATCAAGACATAGCTGAAAGGAGTGTCGCAGAAACACCAGTTCATGGTTTTTCCTTTCCCCTGAAGCCACTGCCACCAACGCTAGACTTTGGCTTTCATTCCTCCTAATTGGAGTGGAGACGCTGGCAATAAAAGTGTCTGGCCACTGTTCATGTGCTATCCTTCACCGGTGGTACGAAGGAGTGCTGCAGGCCGCTCCAGGTCTATAAAGAACATTTATCAGCTGTGAGCTGCAGGGCCTGTCTTTTAATCCTAAGAGCTCTCTGTATTAATTAGAAAAGCATGCAGCCCTGGCAGGCGCGGCTGGTGCTGAGCGCGGCAGACGCAGGATATTATTAAAGCGGTAGGGGCCCTCAGTCCAGCCTCCTCACACCTCTGTCTATGCTGTGGGGGGATCTACGCTAGATTAGGAGGAATTTATAGGATGTGTCACGAAAACACGTAGGACAGACTCACGGTATCTCTTTAAATGTAATGTGCCTGAAGAAAAGGGTCTTCAGAATAGAAAAGACTCATCCTCTGCGCTGAAAAAGGCTGTTTGCTCTGTGTGAAAAGGAATCCTCTCAGAGCTCGCCTGTGGCTGTTATGGCTGTTGACGTTTTCCAACTCCTCAAACAGTTTTGTGTCAGAAAGGCATGCCAGGCGTATGTGTGGTATGTATTTAAACATAGTGCACACCATGAGTGCAGATTTAGTTTAAGTCTGTGTTAAGAGGGAGGGAAAAACAAAGTTCAGCTTGTATTCTCTATTGCCAACGTCTTTGTCAGAATAAAATTAGCCATGTTCTCTTCTTTCCTTAACTTTTCTGTCTTGTGAAATTGTGTGTGAAAGTTACAGACATCCTGTCCTGTGCAATAGGCATTGTCAATTCAGTTAAAGTTGCAGGAAAATGGACAGACCGTGGACACACCTTTTTAGAATCTTTTCTAAAAATTGCAGAATTTTATTACAAGCAACACAGGTTAGGGAGGTCAAAAGCTGACGGGCTGTGAAAGGTGCAGGTGCGACGGTATTTTGGCAACTCATTGAGCCTCTCTCTCTTCACTCTGGACAGTTGAGAGTTTGTCAACTCCACAGCTGTTTAAATATCAAACACAGTCTCTCTCTCTCTCTGTCTCTCTCTCTCTCTCTCTCTCTCTCTCTCTGGACTGGATAATCGGTGGCCTGGAATACTTCAGGAAGCAGTACTTTCAGCACAGGAAATGTTTCAGTTGTGTTTAATTAAGGAGCTATTGTTTCCTTTTGGTGATGTGTGTCGCTCACCACTTGTAGATAGCGCAGGAACTACTGACAGAAAATGCAGAGTCCTTCGTCACCAAGGGGTATCAGTTCTCTAGATCAGCGTTTCCCAAACTTCTCCTGGAGGAACCCTTGTCCTGCATTTTTTAGATCTCTCCTTGCTCTAACACAGCTGATGTAAATGATCAGTTTGTTATTAAGCAGCTTCAGGAGTTCATAACGAGTTGATCATTTGAATCAACTGAGGAGTGCCACAGAAGGCCAGCAATGTAGGCTATAATGCTGTAATCCAGAGAAAGAGCAGCTACTTGTCATGCATCTGTAGAGAGAGGCAGATTAGACACAGCCTGTGTCTGATTGTTGGAGTTCCTGTTGATAAACTAGAGGCTTGACGGTCAGAGAGCATGATTAGAAGCGTGACTAGCGCATACTGGTGAGGTACTGTAAACACATGGCCATTGTTTTCTCTTAATGATCTGTTAAATTGACATGCCTTTCCAAAGTCAAGGACTCGCTCACAGACAGCCTCAACAGAAATATGTTGGCAAGAGAAAAAAGCCCTTTTACCAGTGCCATAAAGTAGCTTAGTAGTAAATTGTTGTTGCAGAAATAAGAGTTGAATTGATCATCACAAATGTTTGCTAAAACTGGATATGTGTAGATGCATTTGTTCTGTCTGTGAACGGAAAAAATATGCTAAGAATTATGCTGGGAAAAACTGCATGTTAGTGTGTGGTTTGTACATGATTGCCAGTTTCTTTGTTTAGAATGTCAGTGAAAAGCTAGACAACTAAAACAAATTTAGAAGAGAAATAGCTGCTTGAGGTCCACTGTATGAGCAACAGCATACCATCCTGATTGGTCCTGTTAAGTTGGCCTATACAGTGAATTTTCATTAGTTGTTTCTCGCACATCATGATACATATGATTCAGGTGCAGTTGTACCCCATAAAGTGATCCTCTTTCATATCTCCAGGTTCGGTTTTAATTTTGTACACATCTGCTGGTGGAAGATAACTCCTTTTCCATTTGATACATATTATATAGATTTATCAAATATTAATCAGTGAGCACGTCTTCCCTCTATACAGCCTGCTTGAACTGATCATGTTGAAATGATGGACAGCAAATTTAGCATACATAACATTGTGTCAAGGGGATCTGTTTACACAATAAAGGCAAATTGTGCATATCACTGAGGAGCTCATACTTCTCGGTTGACAGCAAACCCAGTGTTGTAAACTAGGTTTTCCACAGCCTGTTACGTTAGGGTGAGAAGACCAGATATTGTTTGTATTTAGTTGTGCTTCCTACTTCCTGGGCTGAGGATCATGCCTGTGTCTCAACAGGTGGTGGGGCTGTACCGTCTCTGCGGCTCGGCAGCGGTCAAGAAAGAGCTGAGGGAGGCCTTTGAGAGGGACAGTCGTGTCGTTGAGCTCTCTGAGAGCCAGTACCCTGATATCAACGTGATTACAGGTATGTGCATCCTGATAACTGTCGGGCACCCTCCCAATACCCGGTCACCTAAAGAAATCCTCCTATCCTGTGCTGGTATACAATGAATACAGTAAGGAAACATTACATTACATTATTGTCATTTAGCAGACGTTCTTTTCCAGAGGTACTTACGTAGGTTACAATAGGCCCTATATAAAGACCCCCATAAAGAGGTCTTATTTTTGTGTTACACCATGCAAGCTAAAATAAAGTATAACAACTATTCCATATTGAAGATGTTTGCTTGTAAATGGAAAAAAATGAAAATGTTGCTTTTGATTTCCAGTGCATTAACCCTAAAGTAAACTAGGTGATTCAGCGATTACTACATAGTTATTCGTCTACTAGCTGGTCAGCCACTGGAATGAATGGTGTCATCAGTGGCATTATTATACAGTGCACTCTATACTGTATAATCACATCCATTTAAAATAGGTGAATCTTTGGAGCAGTGGATTTTTACAAGAAGAATTAAAATGAAGGGATACAATGGATGTGAATGCTTGAAACGTTTCCCTCTTGATTCATTGAGAAATGTCCTTTGCTAAATTATGTATGGAAGCATGGAACAAAAATGTACACAATTTTAGAAAGTCTTTATTTGAAAAATAAGTAATATGCAACAAAATTAAACATAAAAAATAAAATAACTTTAGAGAAATGGAGTGTGTCCACGGTGACTGGCACGGTGACCTACACTACCTTCATTTTTTTGTGTCCCATTTTTTTAGAATCTTAGAGTAGAGTGTGGAATGCCTGTTTCTTCAACTGCATATTTTGGTTTGTCTTAAAACTATCATAAGGTTAGGATGTTTTTCATTTGCAGAAAGCTTTCTTTTTCCTACCATGGCATCTGGCAACTAGGCTGTGCTGCACAACTTTTTTAAACACATTATCAACTTCATTATAACACACATTCAACAGGTAGTCAGTTTGTAGAGACTATGTGAATTCATTAGTTTGGTAGGTTTTAGATGATCTGTGATTGTTTTGTAGAGCTAACTTCTTCTCCCTTATTGTATTTGTAAACCCAGTGGCACACTGCGTCAGATTTTAAACCCAAAACACAGTTCTTTGTAGCCCAAAATTATTTTGTTCAGTTATGAAATACCTGACTATTTTTGATAACATTAATGCTGTATGTCAGTGATTCCACAATTTCAGAAAATAAGGGGCCCTCATTAAAGGCAGTATCAGAACAGTAGTATAACATAATTGAACATAATTACCTGAGATTGTGTGTGCATATGTGTTAAATGTATTCATTGTGAAACAGAAATTAAAAGCTTATTTTTTGGAATGTGAGTGCTGGGCATGACAGAGAGAAGTAGAGCTAATTGTTGTTAACTATAGCTGACAGTAATGTGCGTTTGGGGTTGTTTGATGAACAAAGCTTTAAAGTTGCACTAACAGACTTTTATGAGCCATTCACAATTTTATCAAATGTAAGAACAGCCTTATTGATTGATCTTGAATTTAAAAAGATTCTGTGATAACCAGGTTTCTAAAAGGGTATGTTGTAATAAAAAGACTATCAGGACTTAAAGGGCAATTTTCTTCCTTGGCAAGAAGACACAGCTTAGTATTTCTTTGGTTTCTGCTGAGGTGGTAGGTGAGTATCCTGACATGAACCAGACTGCATTCGTGTCATTTTTCTCCAGGTCCAGGCATGCTTGTCTTCATATCTCCTGACCATCCGAGGTCATCAAAAACCATTAAACAAAACTCAGACAGAAATGCCTCATCTTATCTGCTGACCAAACTGAAAGCACTTCAGGTTCATTTAGGACTTGTGGGCTACCTTCAAGAACACTAGGTGTCTGAAGTTATGAGTGTACGGCTCTCTACAAATAGCTCCCTCCCTTGTGGTTTGGGATGGTTGACATTACACAACCCAGCTCCCATTAGGTATGTTGTGAATCTAAACATTTGAAATAAGTGAATTGTCAGTGAAGTAAATCGATTATCGACATGCTTTAGCAGTCAGACTCTCTCCTCAACACATGAAAGAAATCAGGGAGTGAGAAAAAAGGTTGGAAAAGACTTTCACATGCTTTTTGTCCATGGAAGACCGTGGAAGTCTGTGGTCATGGGCTCTTGTTGGTTTTGGGAAGAGGCCCACAATGCCGATCTTGTATCATGTCTGCTTTGATCCGCATGAATTTGCATGTCAGGGTAAAGAACACAGTTAACAGTCGAGCGGGTCAGAAAAAAAGAGGCAGCACCAATGTGAATTGTTGGTTTTTGCTTGCTGTCTAAATTTGCTTTGCGGAGCGAGTGGGTGTTGCAGATAGCTAGAGGGGGGAGGGAGCTCTCTTACTGTTGAAGAGGGGGGTGGGGAGTTATGGCGGAGACAGGGCAGCTAAGAAGCAGGCCAGAGAGAGGAGCTGAGGGGCTGCATGTCACAAGGCTAATTTAAAAAGCAGAGGTAGTGAAAGGGATTAACTGGGGTCAAAGTTCAATCCAAAGCTTGCAAAACATGTGCAGCATTTGGTCATTTTTGTTTTAAACCGTAATCCAGACAGTGGTTCAGAAAAGGCATTTCCCTGGTCATCAATCTTTTATTGAATATTCAGATAATAATAATTTGGAGCTGTATCAAGCTAAGCTGTTCCAGGCCTTCGCAGATGAATGCAGAAGCTGTGTCTTTTTGCAAGTTTGAGTGTATGTGTATCCTATCTGTGTATCTGTCTGACCTTTTTCACACTGCTTGATATTACACTTTGCATAATCCGTTTATATGGCTAGGGTTTTCCAGTATAGTAGAGTAGAGCAGTTGAGGTAAAATGCCTTGTCTATGATCAGAGCTACAACAGCAGTGTCCCACAGAGCCATCTGAATAGGGTAGGGTGGTGAATGTTTGCTCATCCCTTATGACTGGAGTTTCTCCAGTAGAATGACAGCAGCATACCTCTGCCACCTTTTCTCCTCTTTTGTGAACTTGAAAATGAATAAACATTAATAACGTAATAGGTAAACATTGATGTGCAAGTACTTTGTGAGTTGCTCTGGTTAGGAGATCTTGAAATTGACGAAAATGCATTTGAATCCTGCTTCCTCATGGCTAGTATCTTCTCTAGCCCCTGCCCCACATGCTGCCATTAGCAGAATTAGCTGAGAAGACCACGGGGTTACCAAAGTGGTGACCTGTAGTGTTTTAATCAAATCACTGCTGCAGACCAGATCGGATGAGGCACGGGTGACTCTAATTATCCAGGCTAAGATCTCTCTCCACCTAATTTGACTCTAAGACATTCCAGGGCAAAGCTTCTGGCTAGGTTGTATGCCATCAGGCATTTCATCTGCAGGCAAACGGACAGAAGGGATACTGGGAAGCCTGACCAGTTAATTCCTCTGTCACATTTTCCCTTGTAGTCACGTCAGGGTTGTTTACCGTACTTACAGGGGAGGTCCCTTCTAAGTCAGGGTTCCTTGAGACAGTTTTAGTGAGCCATTAGCAGAGCCTTCAGCTTCAGCCTTCACTTGATTTTTTTTTTTTGTTTGTTTGTTTTGCTATGGTAGCTCTTTTTTAAAAGGAATGAAGCCAGTCTTGTTGTGTTTACAGACTAGAGAATGAGGCTTTCCTGAAGCATTACACAAACAGATGATGCTGCTCCACCTGGCAGCAGCAGATAGGGACCTTATCGAACCCTGGCAGGTAGCCACCAGAAAGAGTGGCCTTAATGATAAGCTCTGAAGAGAACTTAGACTATTCCAGAGTGACACTTTTTAAGTGTGTTTTTTAATGCGGTGAGGGGAGTGTTTATGGGAGGCCAACGATAAGAGTGGAGCCAGTTAGTATAGGGCCTAACTCGTGTCCTAGATCCTGACCCCCCCCCCCCCCCCCCCCCCCACCATCGTGTGAAGACATGGAAAGTCATTAACAAGTGCCCCCTTTGTTGCCGAACAAACACAGATGGTATTTGACTCATGCATTGGGGATTAGCTGAACTCTGGGCTGGCCAGGAGGCGCCCTGGATACAAAGAGGTACAACTTTGTGTGGGTGTCAGAACTGCACGCGAGGCAGTGGGCTGGGCTGCACCCCTCTCCCGGTCAGCGCCGAGGGACAGAACAAGCGCCTGTTTGTTCTCCCGCCCTGGTAGTCAGCATCCCATCGTCTGCCTGAACATGAGGTCAACAGCGGATCTGTTTGACATGCGGGATGATGGAAATGTTCAGTGATACAAAAGTAGCGGCAGCATCATGCCTCCATACCACCACATCAGACGACAGATTCTTAACAGGCCTTCATTTAAGACAGCCCAAGGGAGCTGATTGATTCGTAGCAAGTGAAGGCTATGTTTTGGGAGTAACACGGAAAATGGAGTCCCACAATGGTGATGGAAGTGTAGAATGCTGTCAACATTTTCATTCTTCTGAGGCTGATAGAGTTTGAATAATATTCTTATCCTCACCTTAAAACCGGCAGGTGTTTCTGTTTTCTTTTAATCAGTCCACTCTCTCTTCTTCATACTTTGTGCATTTGAATGCCTGTCCGCAGCCTCGTTGGCTGTGAGAATGGGGAACACCTGCAGGAAACCCACCTGTTTGCTCCAGAGCCTTGACCTTGCCTTTCTTTTGGGATTTGCTTGTGTGTTGAATTCCTGCTCCAACCAATAGGGGTTAAGGTCCTTTAACACAGAGCAAATATGCAGCTGAGTCATAGCAGGCTAATGATTTACCACCACATAAAGGCAGCATTCTTGGTGTTCTGGGTCACTTCACACTTGCACAGAGGTTATTGGTGTTTATATTAAATCTGCTTGCTGTTATTACAGATGGAGTCACCAAGGTCGCAAGGCAAAAACAAACCAGTGTTTCCTCTAGCAATCTCCAGAGACTGAAAGATTTTTTTGCATCATTATGCTAGCTACAATCTAGCTGGTTCATTGCACATTTAAATTTGCTCCTTCAGAATATGAGGATTGATTTTTGATCAGAAATTGCCAGTTAACAGAAAAATCTTGAAAATCTAACTAGTCCCATGGAAGTGCAGTATAGTGGAAGAAGTTGCATATTCGGTTGGTTCTGTTTTAATTCATACATGTACATACGTAACATCGTTTAGTCATACCATGGATATATCAGTTAAGAGTTGGGAACTGAATCTGTGGCTGCAGTTACAATTACTTAATTCAGTTTTATAGGTTTTCTTTATGTAAAAGGTGTTTAAGTGGTGGTTTCTGTCAATGTTTGGAGAACAGTGAACAGCTGAAAAGCAACTGATTTTTTGAAGAGCAGCTGGCTTTCACAAGGAGTGAAAATCAGCTACTCATCAGCATCATCTCAACCCAGCTTTAAAGAGACTGTCAGCAAAATGACTTATCCACAATATTTTTTTCTTTTGCCCATACTGATTACTTATGTAACAGGGACTCCTGTGTTACCAGTGTCCTTATAAATCAAATTATTTTCCAAGAACTCAGTTACCTCCACTGCTATCCCCCCCCCAAAGTCTACTGCTATGTACTGGCTCACTGCCACCTGGCCCACAAGGAAAAATAGTGGAAACTGTAAACACTCTGTAGTCTTTTTTTCTCTCTCTCTCATCAAGCCCCACAGCTTGGCAAAACACATACCTTTTAGTGTGGATGTCGTCTGAGAGAATCCACTTGTAAATGTTTACCATAGTAATAGACCTTGCAAGGTCTTGTTCTTTACAGGAAAGAAGACTGTTATTTTGAGCTGTTGTGGGTGCTGCTGGTTTGGAATGAACAAGTCCAAGCACACAGGTCTTTGCTGTTATGTTGAGACGTGTTGAGTCTTGAGTAATGCAGTGGCAGTGGATCAGTCACTGGAACAGAGGCCAGAGCTAAGAGACCCTCTTCTTCACATTCTCAGCAAAGTTTGTTTCAGCTGGAAGAAAAAATGTAAAGGGTCCATGAAATCACAAATGTAATAGCTTTATGTATATGACAGTGATTTTAGAGGGATCAATTATAAATCTTTGCATCTTTGCTGGAGAAATGTATTTGGTGTTTTGTTTATCTTGTAGGCTAGGTAGTGGTAGTGAAAAGGGAGATTTAACTTTGAAATTCTGGTGCTGTTAACATCCATATGGCAGTGCAGACACAGTAAACCATTAAGATTACTGTGTTGGTTACAGTCAGCTAATTTAAAATTGAAACACCTGGCTAATGATTTTTGAAAACTATGTTTTAAAGTGAACTGGGGTGTTAAAGAAAGCAGTATTAAATGTAATTAGATTAAAATACCCTGTAATGTGTATCCTGCCAATGTGTAAAAATACAGACAGCGCTGGTTTGTTTTTAGTCTATTGTAAAAATTTGATTTAACTCATTATATTGTCCCCTGCCTTTAAACATTGAACTTTGACATTAACACACCCTCGGTGAGATGATAGCTGTAAAGGACTTTTGATAAAATTCCGTTTGTGATGTCAACCATGGAGTAACAGGCCTAGTCTGAAGATCATCAGTAGTTGTAAACTGAATCTGCCAGGCCATTTACTGACCCTACGGGACTGTTTCTTTGTTGGGTTGGTTAACAATCATGTAGAATGACAGGGCTAACATTCAGGACAGATTTATTAGTCCCTAATTAATTCCTTCCTTTCTGTTTGTTTAATTTCTTTGTTAGGATTAATGGAAACATAATGCATAGGATGGGATCAAAGTGATCTTCTGTTCCTGTTCTCCAGCAGCAGCCTATAAGTGAATGAAGGTCCACTCTCATGATGTTTAGGGAATTTAAAGTAAGGTGGACACCTTTAGGGCTTGTGTTGCAAAATGCTGAGTAGTGTTGTCAGACATGCAGACATCCAAACTGCTCAGAGTTGTTTATGCCAGTTCTGAGGTCTGAGGTCACATTAAACAGATTTCCAGCTAAATTTGCAGTGCTTTAGATGAGTATGTTATTGTCAAGTTAAGTCAAGAGAGCTTTATTGTCAGGCCATCCATATGCATGTAAGCTTTAAAACATTTTAATAGTTAAGTGAATGGTGTCACATAGATGTTCTCTGTCAGTAGACAGAACATGTCTTCAGGTTTTAGGACTCTTTCTATTGCTTGGTAATGAGCAGTAAGTGGGCCTGTTATAAGTCCCCTTCATGTGGGACATCAGCTGAATTAGGCCAGCTAAGGCCTAGGTTTAAAGATCCATCAGGAATGAAGCTCTTTGGCAGTATTCACAGTATTATGTTCAAAAAATATTCGCTGGCAAGAAACAGAATGCTGGCAAGATGTTTTCGTTGATCTTTTCTATCCTTAATTTATTGGGATTTTCCTCAATGGCTGGGGAGAGATAGTGTGAGTTTCATGTCTGGTCTTCGTATTGTTTGGACCTTGGGGGTGGAGTGGATGCCACGGTTATGAACATCATTATCACTAGACACAGCCCCACATTCTCAACCTGGTGTGTCATGTCTGATTCCAATCAGGTATCACACAAGACCCCATAAAACACTCTAGAACAATGGGCTGTCCTTGCAGTTACCAAGGCCCGACAGCTCACATTGTAAAAATTCCTTTTATTGAGCATTCATGACTCTCGTGCTGCTACTGATGGGTACAGTATTTATACTTCTGTGTAGATCATTGGAAGAAATGCTCTGTTAAGCATGAAAAGTGTGTTCTGCAGTAAAAAGTAGCCAGTCCAGCTTTTGTCTCCTCCCCTATTGATCATTGTTT
Organism: Megalops cyprinoides; assembly: GCF_013368585.1. Taxonomy (NCBI): domain Eukaryota; kingdom Metazoa; phylum Chordata; class Actinopteri; order Elopiformes; family Megalopidae; genus Megalops; species Megalops cyprinoides. The sequence goes on along the minus strand of NC_050584.1, from coordinate 49,683,898 downwards.
TTAAAGGTGTCATCATGTTTCCGTAGTAGTGAGTGCATCTTTATGATATTTTTGTGTCTTCCTCTTGTTCTCCAGGCGTCTTGAAGGACTACCTGCGGGAGTTGCCCTCTCCCCTGATAACTAAGCAGCTGTACGAGGCCGTTCTGGACTCCATGGCTAAGAGGCCCCTGCGCATTGGCGCCAAGGGGTGCGAGAATGACCCTGCAGACTCTGAGCACACCGTCAGCCTCCTTGAGATCCTCCCGGAGGTGGAGAAGGTTGGTGTACGCGTGACAAGAGTAACAGTGGTGTCCAATTCAGTGGCTTGTTCCATTTAGACAGATGCAGTGAAATGTTTCTGTTGTTTTGGGCAGTGATGTTCTCACCATTTATTGCAGAAAGTTGCGCACTGCACCTTAAGTTTTGTTTGGGCTCCTTGACATTCCTGCCATGGCCACAGCTCACAGATGACATTGGTTGTGGGCCCGCAGCTGCTAGCAGGCATAAACATACTTTGACTGGGTCCTGATAGTGGGTTCCTTGAGGTCTGGATGTACAAACGTGTTGCGAGAAGACGGCTTGGACCAGCTAAGCCCTCGCCTGCCTCAGTGGTGGAATAGAGCTTCCCCTTTTCTGTCAACCTGACCATGGTCAACCTTGAGCCTTAATGAAATCTTCTTGTAAACTTGTTATATATTAGCCATATTATATCCTGTACTTTATCTGTTACTTTAACCTGACTATGCTGACTTATGTTATTTGTGTTGTCTGTTGCCGGTGGCAGGTTACCTTGCGGAAGCTGCTGGACCATCTGAAGCTGGTCGCCTCCCACCACGAGGTGAACAAAATGACATGTCAGAACCTGGCTGTCTGCTTTGGACCAGTATTGCTGAGCCAGCGCCAGGAGGCTTCCTGCCACAGCAATCGGGTCTTCATCGACTCTGAGGAGCTGGCCAGCGCCCTGCACTTCAAGAAGCACATTGAGGTGCTGCACTACCTCCTGCAGCTTTGGCCAGGTACAGTGCCCAGGGCTCCTACATCTCATTCTCTCCTCTGTGCTCCTGTTTTGTTTCAATTGTGTGTTTTTTTTTTTTTTCTGGATTGACTGTGAGTTTGTGTGACTTGTCCAATTCTTGAGACTGTCAGTTTGAATACCTTGTTTGGTTGGAGAAACGTTCTCAAAATCATACGATACTCTAAAATAATAACCAGGAAAGTCCTGTTACCATTCTGAGCACAGATTTCTTCCAGCCATGTCAATTCATCTTTAACATCAAGGTTAATGATTTTATGTCTCTGATTTCTATGCTTACCTGGGTGCAAATGGCTTTTTGTTACTGTAGTATGTGTTATACATGGAATAGTCAGCAAAATACCTCATCATGATTTAAAAGCCTACTGTTAACAAGCCTTCTAAGTTATACTCTGGATCACCATTTCATAAATTGCCATCCAGAACACACACCCTTACACCTTGTAGTTGAAGATTGTCATTTGTCTCTTAGTATGCCAAGATACATCGAGTAGTTAATTCCCCCTTTGCCTGAAGTGAGATGTGTTGAATGGTATGTTTATTAGCTGAGCAAGGGATAGGCATTGAGTGTAGAATTACAGAAAGGTTTAGGAATTGAAGGTTATGTAAATATGAAGGAAAATAAGTGAACCCCTTGAAATGCCTCCGCTACGTTAATAATAATCTGACCAGTGTTTGTGTTACCACTTGATGTGGCTGTATATACAAGGACTAGCATGTAACATCCATATAGTGCTTCCTTTTACATTAAAAATAACCTTGGACCACCTAAAATAAATGTGTCATACTAATTCTTAGACAGTGTGGCTTTAATTACAGATAGCAGACATGTTACAGATGAAGATATGAAGGGTGGGTATTGCCAACCTTCCAGTTAGGTATTGATTCGGAAACCCTTGTCAGATTACAGTCCCAGTCCTTGGAAACCCAAGTGTAGCTCTGACCCTGACCCAACTGTAATTTAACACTGGCTCAAGCTGTAATCTAATATTCACATTACTCCCACCTTGACGTCGACTTGCTTGGTTTCAAAAAGCGGTGCACACCATCTATAATTAAGGGCCACTCCTAACCTAACCTTAAGCCCAGAGCTTCACCCTAACATTTCACAGTCATTAGGTTAAATTTTCAGCTTGTGTGAAGTCCCGCCTTCAGACTTAGGATGTGAGCAAGGACTAGGCCCTCCTCTGTGACTGTGTGCTTTAGCGAGTGTGTTTGAGGAACAAGCAGGTGGTCAGGGACGGGTTATGCGGTGGGGTTGTGCGGAGGAAAGAGGAGCTGGGTGGGTGGAAGCACGTGAAGGCCAGGGTATTTTTAGATTGTCAGGGACGTTGCAGTGGTTGTTGTGCTGGAGGCCTCTCTAGTCCTCACATGATGAGACACTTTGGGAGTTCAGGTTGTTTTTCCCCCTCCATATCCAGGGATCAACCACAAAGCTTCCAGATGTTTAACATTTCCTCTGTCCATGCTTCCAGGAAGTAGAACTGTTTTTTACATGGTGCCATGAGCTTAGACACACAGATGAAATCAAGACCCTAGTAGCTTTGAGTTTTAACTTGATGTTCTTTTTTTATAATGGTTGTTTCCTGTAAAATTGCCTTTAAAAGTACCTGCACACTTGGCAGCAGGACACCAGACACCAGACATTAAAAGTACTGTTGTAGTACCTGTTTGCTTCAATGATGTTGCTCTCCTTAGCAGCAGAATTGTGCAGATTGATTTCATGGAATTTTTTTGTTTCACCACTGAATATAGGAAGCAGCTAAAGGTGGCGAAGAGTTAGTTACACACTGATTGTAAAGAGGAGGACAGGTAACTGAGCCATGGCTGTGTCTGAGTGCTCAAAACTAAACAGAGCTCAGTCATTTTATGGATGAAAAAAATGTGCTAATGTTTTTTTGTATGCTGTTTTTATTTCCCTTTTTACATCCTGGCAGGGCTGTATTTTTTGGTGTGGACTCAGAAGTCTGTTGTGTGTTAATTTAAGGATAGATTCATATAACTCCCAACATATATATAACACCTGATAGGACAATTACTCACATACAGCAGTACTATATAAACAGTAGAAAACTCAGACAGTTCCCCTCTGCAAGTATTTTTAGGGACATGAGCATTTGACTTTGTAGGCTTATTCACATGAATCTTCTTGTGACTCATGATGTCATGACTTATGTAATCACCACAAATGAAATTTTCAGACATGTTTGCAGAGTGGATTTGGCATGTTTCTCTGCTGCATGGCTTGTAACCCCCCCCCCCCCCCCATCTCTCCATGCTTCAGACTGTGAAAAGTGGCAGAGTAACCCTTTCCCTCTCTCTTCCTTAGTGGTGGACACCCAAGGCAAGACCTCTACCCCTGTGAAGGAGCCCCCAGCAGAACTATCTCCGGCCGCCCCTCAATACCTGCGCAGGAGGAGGGAGCGTCCCCAGATTTTGAATCTGAGTGAGGCAGAGATGGCAGGAGTTCTGCGCCCCAAACCCGGGAGACTGGACAGCCCCAGCAACCGTTACGCCGGGGACTGGAGCTGCTGTGGGGAGAGCTACTTCCAGCCCCTGAAGGAGAGCACCAGTGAGGATGCCGACTATGACGACGTGCCATCGGAGGACACTGAGAGCGCAGAGGAGGGGCTGGAAAGGCAGGAGCAGGAGACCCAGGCGCTGGAGGAGAAGGACACACCGGAGGAGGTGGAGGGGGAGCCGGAGGAGACTGGCCAGCCTGAGGAATCCACCAATCACATTTTGTCAACCCAGGAGCACCTAGCCAAAGAGCACACCTATCAGGCCTATATGAAAATCCAGGAGATCAGCCCAGTTCTGAGCAACAGAGTCAACCTCAAGGACCTGCAGGAGAGCATTGACACTTTGATCGGGAACTTGGAGAGGGAGCTGAATAAGAACAAGTTCAACGTAGGCTACTGACTGAATGAACAAGCTAAGAAATGAGCTATAATAAGCACAGGTGTGGGACTCAGGCCTGGCTGGGGCCACACTGCTGCCAGCTGCACGCTTCTATACTATTGTGAGACTGGCATTTCTCTCTCGCCCGTCTCTGTGAGTTTCCCTACCTGCCATAGGCATTCCTTCAATGTTTTCCGGTGACTGTTTAGGGTGTCGTTTGGTTTTGTTCGGTTTGTTTGTTTTTCTTCTTATTAGAAGAATCCATTGACCCCAAGGGGTGTAAAAGGTGCCTTAATTGTGTAAAGGTGGTACACGTGGCAGTGGAGAGCTTTTGAGGTACATGTATGTTATGTAAACCAATGCACTTATGAAGCTGGGAGAGCTTGGGCAAGCAGATGCAGGCTGTGGACTGAACTGTGGTGAACACCAGTGGCTAACAAACCCTCCCCCAGCATGCTTGAGGCATTGCAGGGGCCTGAGTGGTGGTTCTCGTGCAGGAAGAGCCTGAGGTAGACAGTTATCAATAAATTAATTTGTCAATTCAAAGGAACTATACAGTGATAAATAATTATGAGATGTGATAAATGTTCATTAGGTGCTAAACATATTGTGCTTCTTCTAAGCATAAATGGTACGTGTTGTATCATATTGGAAAAAATGGTTTCTCTGTCACTGTGTACATGCAAAGATTTTTATGTTCTATTTTTGTAACCCCTTATCTATATATATTTTTTTCTTTGATTAAATGTGGACACAAGCAGCTTTTATGATGCACAGAGTGGCAAAAGCCAACTATCAGAGAGACTTAATTGCCTGGCAACCCACTGTTCATAGAAGCAGTCATTATAGTGGAGACTTCACATCCTATGACAGAACATTGGTTACTTAATAATTTAATAAAATTCAACTATCCAGGGATCCAGAATTATCAGTATTTAACAAGCACGCGCGTGCGCACACGCACGCACACATACACACGCACGCACACACACACACACACACACACACACACATATAAATTGTATTTGCAGTATATTTTATTCGTCAGCTTATTTTTCCATATTGATATTTAAATGTTCTCAATTACCTTTTAGTATTGTTGACATATAGTAACAATCTCATATAATGGATTGCTTTGTCCTCAAGCTACCTGTACCTTTCATGTTAAAATGTGTTATGCTTTGAAATAATTTGTGGGACTAATGAAACTATTTTAGTGTAAAAATATAAGTGTTGAATATTCATATTCTAAGAAAGGCTTTTTTGTTCAATCTGAATATATTTGGTATGTATTTAGTCACTGTTTGTATGGACTTTATTGATGATTGTTGGTTTAACTTTACTGAACGTTACATGGTCAGAAGCTTTACATGCAAAAACAAGCTTGTTTCACCCTTTGCTGTCCAGGGTGTTTATAGCTGTACATATTGTGTTGTTTTGTCATTGTTTTTTACTCTGTTCATTTTTCCTTTGGCAGCTGCTCACACATGATGTTCAATTGTAAATTTGAAATGTAAAAACTTAAATTAAATTTGTCCCAGAAACCAGTTTTGATTGGTCAGTGTATAAGTGTATAATGTCTGGATATTTTAAGAGTATTGTGAGCACCCTCTAGGCACTGCCATGCACCACTGAAAGCAAAGGCAAGCAGGGTCTGTGCCATCCGTCAGGTTCATGTCAGTGCGCTTCCCTCTCTCTCTTCTCAGTGTTGTATAGTATTGTACAATGTGAGCTGGTTCTACTTTTCTTTGTATAAATGCATTCCTCACAGCTCATTATTAAAACAGCTATATAAATATATGTATTAGTTTTTTTTGTTGTTGTTTGTTTGTTTTTATCCTGGAACAGACACCCAATGTGATGAAAGTATCACTGAATGGTAAGATATTACTGTGTATTGATTGGGGAAGAAATAAATGTATTATCATATTAAAGTATATATTTCACATGTGCATTGTGTGCAAGATCTGTTGTTTGCTTTACATGGTTTGGCTGATTGATGTATTGAAGTTGAACGATTGCATCTGTCAAATGTTACAGACAGTGGAGGTGACATTCACTCATTTTACCTGCCCAGCATCCTGTCACTACTAAACTCCTGTGCTGCCACATGATCATCCAGCTGGTAATTCAGGTGTGGTCTTTTACAGTGATACAGCTGAAAAAGAGCTGACTGTGATGAAACTGGATGGGGAAGACCCCCATAGTCTCCATAGTTGTAGGAAATCCCCACACCTTCATGCGGGGATAATCCCACCAGAAAACATTGTTATACTGCACTAATGATCAATGAAAGTGCACTACAAACATGTTAGCCTGCAGATACATGGAAATTTTAGGCTTTTTATAGTATTGCATGCATTACAAAATGGTACTGGATTTGAGTCTTTTTTTATGTGGTTTTTGTGGGCTCTCTGAAAATGGCTGTATGTAAGTAACTGTAATATAAGCACTCTGTGTCCTTAAAGGTGTGTTTTTGTGATGCCATGGAACTGAGAAAATTTCCTCTGGCCATACCAAAGCAGGCCTGGATAAGCATTTTGTCTGATGAAGAGCCAAACCCTTCATTAAGTATTTCTAGATGTTGTATCAGCATTATAAAATTAGAATTTAATTCATGCCGTCTCTTATTTCAAGCTCCTCAATGTGTGTGTACTTTAGGATATTGGGCAAGTGAATGAGAGCGATTTAGACAGACAGGAGGAAGTTGTTTCTGTTTGTGAGCAGTAGAGTGCGTAAGATCAGGAGGATATGGCTGAAAAGGCCAAAACTCCCACTGTCTCTTTTGAATGGTTAGGTGTTTGACACTTACAAAATTTCAACGTACTGAAGCATAAATGACTCAGGTCTGTGTTACAAAACTTTATGCCATTTAAATCTTAGTATTCTGTTCACTTCACAGAAACTATCTTGTCTGCCTTATAAAATGATAAAGTGTAGCCGGGTGAGCTCCACAGAATGGACTGGAAGAGTAGTCCTGAGTAACTGCATGTGTAAATAAACTTAAGTAGTCAGTTTTAAAATTTTTATAAAGTAAGCCACCATGATATTGTGTGACTGACATTATATCTAGCTATTAGAATATTATTTAACAATTGTATCATCACACTTGATGATGATATAAGCAGATGATACAAGCAGACTGATATTTTATTTTAAATCAGCCAGAGTCAAAATAAGAAAGAATACCTTCTGGCTGTTTTGTCATGTTATACTGTTATTGAATATCTGGCAGTCTGTTCCAGTGAACTGATGTGAACTTTTGTTCTAATTTAATTTGAAAGTGCTTTAGGCCCTTTTGTAAACATCCTTGACAGCCACCTGCACGTGTGAAACAGGACCCTGTGGAGCAGGGTCTGGTTGTGGCTGAACTCTGTGAGACAGTAAAGACCCTGCCTGACTGTCTGCCGCAAAGAGAGGTGATAATCTCACAAAGAAATTCTACCCCTCCGAAATCACAGAGGCACACCTGGGAACGTATCCACTTAGAGGTCAGATTCAGTTAGGCCTTGGTTTCATTACCTGAGGAGACACACACATACACACATATATACAAGTTCTAGTTTTATGGCTGACTACCATAAAAAGATTGTGATCAAAGTTTTGTTCTGTCTTTTTTGATTGTATAAATGTAATAGAGATTGGGAGAAATATGCAACTATATAATTGCTGGGAACCATTCAGGGTGGACATTCCATGCTTGAAGTATCCTTCAGTAGGAAGCCTGCTAATAAAAGGCGTAGAAAAGGCCATTCACTTTTGATGTTTTTCTTTTTTCTTCTCTCTGGACCCAGTCTCTACTTGGCAACTCATCTGAGACCTGCGTGGCTGCTCTCTGACAAAACACTGACAGACACTGCTGGTGACAGTGTCCAGGAGTGGTGAGAGCGGTGATTAGATCCGTACTGAGGGCCTCACACACCACAGCCCATAAAACACTCTCTGCCGCAGGCCTTCAGGCCTTGACCTTTGGGATTAATTCCTTCTACTGTCATTCAGGTCCTGTGTATTTCATTTTAATAAGCCTAATCCTACTTAGAATTGCACCCAAAAATTAATCTCCTCATCCCCCAAAAGAAACCCGCTTCACATTGCATAGATAAAAGAAGGCTCAATTAGAAATTATTTGTGAGATTAAATAAAAGATTTCTTCACTATGCATATGGTAAACAATCACTAGTATAGTGGTTCATTTTTCAATATTTTGCCATTAACTTTCTAACCAACTACAATATGAGTGCGTGACTTTGTTGCCTGAAGTGTAGAGGCATTACAAATGATTTTCAAGGAAGCAATGATGTCATGCAACTGGTATTTTTTTAAGGTATGATATCATTGGTCTGCTCTGAAGGAGTGACATTGATCTGGTGTTTTCTCTTCTTCAGTAATGCTTGAAACTCAAGTTACGCGAGAGCCTTTTAGAGTGAAAGTTAGATGATAAGGCCACCTCGTGTCTTCCAGCAGAGCTATGGGCTGTGTCAGAATTACATCAGACACACCAGCACCTCTCAAAAGTGGAAAGTAGGACAGGAAGGGGAGAGGGCTGTGACATCATTCTAAAAATAAAGGTTGCTTGATAGTGTGAAGGATGACTCTCCACCCAGAATGTTTCACTGTCAGCAGGAAGCAGATGGAAGCACAAAGTTTACCTATACAATAAGCTATTATAATTCCATTTAAAAGTTCTGCACATAGAAACCATGCAGGTCTAGGGCAGCATTCCACTAAAACAAAGGTTTCCTAAAGTCCCATAAATTACATACTTCCAACATGTACCCCTAAGTATCATGCCCCAACCCTGACGTTTTGGATTTGCTCTTTACTTTCATAAATAATATTTACATTTGTATAACTAGAATAAAGCCAGAATAAAGACCACTGAACCCTCACCTCACCCTCAACTTTCCTCACAAACCTTTGAGTACATTTCAGCGTTCATTTCTTAGGCATGCAATGTCAAGTCCACCACTACATTCTAATGCAAATATTCCATTTTTATTGATACATAATCCGTATTTTTATTTTAAATTTCCCTTGCTCTAAGACAAGTTTTTCCCATGGAAACTAGTTATAATTTCTCTAAGAGACACAGCCAGGAAAACAAGCATTACAATATACTGTACACGGCCCTCAGTAATAAACCCCTAATTAACAAGGAACAAACATGATTTAACAGGAAAAAATCAAGAATTGGATCTTTTTTTTGCATGAAAGAATTAAAAGTGTTACACTACAATCTTCAAACATTGTACAGCTTTGTACAGAACAGTCATATTTTCACAAGTGGTTATTGTTGACAACTGTCACTTCATTGCTCCAAAAATACAACTTTAACATGACAGGCAGCTAACGAGTGAATTATGACCTAAAATTATATACAAAACAATGAACATGTGCTGGTGTGTACTTCTAAGAGGAATATTCCCAACAAGGCATTTACCTGACTCAATAGTTACACTATTATTAATATTATTCCAATTATTGTATCTCTCATGACTAACCACTAACTTATTTGGGTTATGTTTATTGGAACAAAGGTGTTTGCATGACTTGTCATAGTCAGAATACTTTAATATTCAGGTTAACAAAGGAATATTAATGTCCATGTAAATGTAATCACTATCATACTGGAATTCCCATTTTCAGCCAAGTTTGACCTTCTTGGCTGACCAAAACAGGTTTTTGGCAGAAATGTCCTGGCACATGTCAGGAGTTCATGACTCATTTTATCATAAATAGGGTTCTAGGACATAGATGCAAAACAGCCCCCAAACAAAACACACCTCCAGCCATATTTCACAGTAGGCATATTTTTTTCAACATATGGTTTGCCTATCCTACACAAAATATAAGAAGCATGCCCAAAGAGATGAGAGAGACATGTCCAAAAAGCATGAGAGAGACATGTCCAAAAAGCTAAATTTTTGTTTCATATGATATATGAAGTTATATAATATTGTTACAATTGTGTGGGTTAATAATTCTAGTAATTTCACAAAAACTTCAGTAGTCTGCAAAATTCAAGGTACCTCTTTTTGTCTGACTTCTCCCCTGAAACCCAAAAACAAATGCTACCCTTTATACAAGCTACCTCACGTGGCAGTTTTTGCTATCCTGTAGATGCCAGTTTTTCTTGGATATCTCCAGCTGTTGCCTTTGAATTTACACTTGCCTTCTGAACAACTTGTCTCACAGCTCCTGGTGGCAAGATGTAGTACACTTGCATTCACTTCCTGTCAGGACTACCACTGTACCAGCAGCCTTGAAGCAGTGTTGCTAAAAGAGGTATATTAAACATTTAAAACATTCTTTTATAGCCATATTCCAACTTGTGGAGATCAATGACTCTTTCACTGTTCTCTGAGCCAAACCATAATGACTCATGCTACAAATGAATCTCTTCTGTGTGTTGCTTTCTTTTTACCATAATTAAACAGGAAGCATTCAGATACCTCAGTATAGTTTCAGAAGCTTTCAAAGTAGAATGCTGGTATAGATCAATATTTGTTGATTCCTTGAGAGTGATTCCTTAAAAGTGTGAATGACTGTGACCCTCATGTTTTCTGGAATAATATATACTTTTTTGGGAATAATATAATTTTGCTCTCTGTGTTTCTGTGTCCTTTCTGCCAATTCAAAGCAAATTTAAGGGCATCTCTACTATGCCTATACTCTATGACACATTTTGGGCCATTATACCCACTTGGGGTATATTACAGTAACACTACCTAAAATTTTTGTTGTTAAACTACCTTTCCTGGTCCGTAGTGTTTGTTCATTTTTTTTAGTACCTCATTACATATAGTTTTATTTTTTGCTCATCAAAACTTTCAAAGACGGGTAACTTTTTAAAAAAATTCCAGCTTGTTATGTCTCTTAAAATGAAAACCATTCCATTTTTCTGTGGCCAAACTGACAAGGTATCTCACATGAATTACCAATTCGCAAAGTTGCACAGGGCAATATTGTGCTGCTGTGCAGCTGGACTTTGGTGAACATGTGTGAAATGTGAGTGCTGTTGCAGAGATTTAGCCTCCCCCCAACACACACAGACACACACAATCCCCCAGAGAGCAGAAAGACAGCACAATGCCCATGGAATAGCTTAATTCGACAGGCTGATTTACACCCCTCCTGCCCAGCACCTGCTCACATTGTTTCCCAGGACTAGGGGATCCTTTAAAGAAGGTCATAAAACAGGAATGCAGCCCCCCCACCCCACCCCCCACTCCCAAATGAAAGATTTGAGGGGAAATCACTAAGGATTAAAGGTGGAAATCAACAGACTCTGGCTGACTGAATGCCTCGTAGGGAAAAGACAGACTTCAAGGACCAGCAGTACATCATTCGTTTGCTTTGGACAAACTGGACAAGTGAAATTTTCAATTTCAGTTTTGCTGTGATATCCATTCATTAATGCTATCTACTCATTAACATCTCTCCTTAGTGAGACTAAACTGTGAAAAAGCCAAAGTTTGTAAAAGTTTACAACAACATGAGGATGCTTGGTCTGTCTTTCAGCTCCGGAATACATTCCATCGCTGTGCTCATCAGTGAGAGTGAACAAGTGGCTCCAGAAAAGCTGATAATTTAGAGAGGTCCCCGCTGAGTCCCATGCGCGTCTTTTGTCTCCCTCTCTGGTGGTGCCTGGGCCATATGGACGTCTGCCTCAGTGCAGTCTCTGACCCCTCTGACAGGTCTGTGAGTCATGGAAAGAGTGAAGTCACCCGTATAGTGTTTAATCTGCCCAGCTCTGCTGCATTTCATTTCCGCTCCACAGCCTGTGCTCGCTTACATGGCATCTGACCCAGTGAGCAAAACCTGGCAACAGGCAGCTGCTCGCTGCATAATGCAGGAGCCTTCCCCTCTTTAATATTAACCACCGGCTGTCACTGCTCAAAGCAGGCCTGTTTGCCGCCTCTTGACCTGGGCAGAAGTCATCCTTTTGTCCCAGGAAAAATCATGTCCAAAAAAAAGTAAATAAATACATAAATAACAATCCAGGTGGGGGTACTTCATACAGCAACGTATTTTAAGTTGCTGTATGAAGTACACTTCAAGATAGAAAAGGTGTTTTTAAAGATAAAGGACATTTCTTTATAATCCATATCAGTTTGGTTTTGAATTAAATTATTGAGATTTACATACCAGAAATGTGTAATAGTCTTACTGTTTAGCATTTTTCTTTGGTGCAGACATTTGCACAAATTAAGCCAATAGCAGGTATAATGCTAAACCACTGAGCAGCACTGCTATGTGACAAAAACAGTATGAATCAATAAAGCAGACACAGAGTAATCCATATCTTGTTTTGCTCTTTTCATGCAAAGACTCAAACTTAGTTCAAACCTTTTTGAATTCAAGTCTACATACAATCATATCATTTCGGAATGCTTCAAAAGGAAAAATAGTTATGTACTATGCCACCAAACCTGAGACGCACCAGTAAAATCACTTTAAATTCTAAAGTCTTTCCTCTACTGTCTATGAAGCTGAAGCTGTTTGTAATTCTCGTTCTTTAGTAAGCTCAACAAAGTAACTGCTTCAATGTGGATCCCTTTGTATAGAGTACAAATAGTATAAACCATAATAAATGTACCTTACCAGCAGGGCCATTTTAAGACAAAAAAAGTAAAAAAATGACACCATGTTTGCCGTCTTGAGACATACTCTCTACAAATAAATCAGTAGTGATATTCATCCCTTCAGGTCATCTCAATAACAACTGCTGTCATGCATTTGAACAACTCAGTGTCTTACTGTTATAGTTTGAGTACAAAGAACATATAATATGAAACTGAAATAATTACCAACACCAAATAAATTATTCAACAGTGAATTACTGCATCAAACTGCAACTGAGCAGTGTGATGACTGACAAGAGTACATAAGGCTGGCATTTGTAGATATCATAGATATTATATTTCAGCAGAAGACTTTTCTTGCTGCTCTGGAAGAAGACCCATGTCCTTTAGAATAACCTTCTCCAGGGCCAGGTAATCCTGATACTCCTTCAGGGCCTCCTCCTCAATCTGCTCCACGACCATATCTGGCGTTACTGACCCCTGAGAGATGAAAACAGCCCAGATCAACTGTACGAAAAACCCACTAATTGCAACACCTCTTAGATAGTTGTCTTCTTTATTTTTTTTTAAATACAGGGGGTGTGCTGTTTCCAAAGCGTCATGCCAGCACTGATTGCAGAAAAGTCTGCGTTTAGTTTTAGTTGATGCTGAACCAGGGAAAAATGTTTGATGATGTTTGTTTTTAAATGACAATCCTCATTTTCAACCTACCAGCCAGACCAGGGAATGTCAAGGACACACACATCTCTGTAAACAGTAATCACTTGTGTTTGTTTTAAATTCTTGAGGCATCTTTGTGCTCTTGAACTATTTGGTCTTGAATTTAATTTGTGTGTGTGTTCAGAGGAGAATGTAAAAAACAAGTGGGAGAAAACAAGAATGTGATTCAAGATGTTTCAGTTGCACATAAATAAATTTAAAATATCTTTAAATGGGCATAATCTGATAATGTGATGCTTTTACTTGGGTATGAAAATAATAAAAGCAGTTAGCCTAATGTGATTTAAAATTAAGAACACGGACTTGATATTACTGATACGCCTGTTTTTCTTGTTTGCCGTTTTAGACATGTTAAGATTTGATATTAGCTTGTTTTAGTTCTCAGGGCCAAGTTGAAAGATCATAAATTGTACAAACTGTACAAGTTGTACATTGTGCAGAGATACATTCATATCTGAACAAAGACATACCATGGTGAGACTACGTCAAACATGAAGGGCCACATGTCTGAGCTTCACGTTTGTTCATTTGTGGCTTACCTGTTTTTCCCTTTGCTCTGCAGCCTCTATCTCCTTCTTCTCTTTTGCTCTCATATCCCTCTGCTTCTCAAAGAAAGTCAGCCTCTCCACCTCCGTCTCAAAGTATTTGGCCATATGTTGTTTCTGGAGACAGTAACAAAATGTGAAAGGTGAGTGATACAGCCAATAAGAATGAGATGGAATCCATGAAAAAAAACAGAAGATGTTATTTCTTATCAAAGAATAGGCATCTTTCCTCTCATATTGTGAATTAATTTCCATGACTTGCTTTAACGTGTCGTAATACCTTTGAAGTAAGATTAAAAAAAAAATCTTAAGTACGCAAACCAAAAATAAACAGCTTTGGAGCTGATAATTCTGTTCAAAGTCAGTGGGACCATTTAAATATCAGAACTTCTGTACAGCATTTAAATGTTAATAAAAGTGGATGCCTCAGACCTACAAGGCATCACTTGCAAGGCAATGACATAGTTCAGGGGGGCACAATAAACTCACAACATGACAGAGAAGATACCTACATATTGTGTCGGAAAGGAAAAGCATACGGTCAAATGACAGCTGACTAGAGGCATGGGTATTTATTTTTGAAATTTGTTCTTCTGGAATTTTTGGAAGCATGACTGTGCCTTCACTGACCTCTTTGCTTAAAGGATTGCGGAGTATCCGTGGAACCTCTAGAATGTGCAGCGTGCCAAAATGATCAGACACAGCCAAGAGGTGTTGCTTTGCTGACAGAATATATAGAAAAATAACAATGAGTTTTAAATCATTTTGTACAAATTGTATCAACACATTTCAGAACAAAATAAGAAAACTGAAAAATTCATCCAGCACCAATTGTGGCAGATATTAATTTTAGAAAGGTGTTCTGCTACAATAAATTCTACTATTGTTAATTGCCTGAATGGCATCCATCAGTTCTAATGGCAGTCCAGATAGATAGTGTGTTCCGCCACCATTAAGTCCAATGCAGTGACTCACAGGACACAATCCACGGCTTGATGCAGGTGATCTGGGTGGAGGTGATGTTCTGGGTCTGTGACGGCTCATGTGTCTTCTCCATCATATCCCACACCTCAATATTTCCATCCTCTTTCCCAATAAAGAACACTCCTGGTCTGGACAGGGACCAGTATCCCCCAGTGCATCTCTTCAAAGAGCAAGGCGACTGGACGAGAGGTCCATTCTAATGCAGAATCACCAAGACAGTGAGGACATGGTAAAATGGGCATCACATACAGTTTACAAAATGGAAACATGGGAAGTAAACTGCATTAAGGCTGGTGCTTAATCTGAGGAAGGATAACTGTCACTGGTATATTCCTCCGTAGAGACAGATCAGAGGAGTACAGACACCATTTCTGCTCAAATGTGTATAAAAGCATGCACCATGTCTTGTACATCTTGTACTGTTCCCTATGGGAACTACCTGTTCTAGGGGAAATCCAGCTAAATGGAAATTAGTTGACAAGTATTGAAAGACACTCATTTGTAATTTGAATCAACTGTAAAATGTAAAATGCTTTTGTTTTTTTCTGGAAATCTTGGAATGACTTCAGTTTTATTTTTTGCTGTCCTCTCTTCACATGAGGACATTTTTCTGCAGCTCACTAAGGACAGCACCAAACAAAATAACTATGTGCTCCCATCTGAGTTAAGTCAACCAACAAACATTGCTTAAAATCACTATCACTGGGGTTAGAAGATAGTGTGCTCTGTATTTGCTGCAAGAGGATGTCTTTCAAGAAAAGAAGCCCCGAAACATAACAAAATACCCACTTAGAGTTCTTTCTTCAAATAAATACACAATGTTAAGCACTGTGTTTCCCCTAACTTGGTTCCTACAGGAACACCAAATGAAAGATGCTGATCAAAATCTTTTCTTCATATTGCCTGAGACCAAAGAGAGGCTGTGATAAATTACATTGCCTGAAGTCTACATACATCAAATCACACCACATTGACAAAACCTGCCAATGTCTGCACAACTGCAAACTAAATTCTTGCTTGCCCACTGTCTCAGAAACATAAAAATTCCTGATCTGAGTTTGACAGGTCCTTTCACAGTCTTGTCTAAGTTAATTTACCATGACACCCTCCTTCCAGACGGCGAAAGTCCAGCCTCCCACGGTCAGGATGATGTCTTTGAAAAAGGGTGATCGCAGGACAGTGTTCACCGGACTATCATGTACGATAAAGCAGTGAGAGGGCTTGGCACCTGAGAAGGAGAGAGAAGCAGAACAGAGGACAGCTATGTCCACAGAAGGCTGAGAGTGGTGAGGCTATAGGTTTATAGCACTGCCAGCACAATTCAGGAAATGGTGCTTCAGTTTCAGCCCCACAGGAGATCTGTTAGTGTTTTTGGGTAGTTAGGAAAATTACTGTGAGCTATGTGAGCATCTTGCATTTGTAATTAAATGCTTAATTTTAAAAAGTGGCACGTTAACAGGCTTGAAATCCTCTATCCATATAATGATACTGAAACAGAATAAGGAGACAATTCCTGGAGAATATTTTCATAATTAAGTTGTAGTTGTCTCTGGATATTGTGCTATGCAATTGGCTATGTCATTAAGATCATTAAAGAAGCTGCTTTGTAACACTTTATGCATGCAACCAAACACTTCTGTGACTTGAGAAAGAATCCAGAGTAGAACTGTTATATTCCTTTTCTGCCAAACTAAGACGACAGTTAATTATTAATATCTTCTTATAATTATCAAAAATTACTTATTGTAGTAGTGAGTGTGCTGTTATAGTGAAATTAAATCAATTACTAATCAATGATTCTCTTGTTCTTTACCTCTTTAAAGTACAATAATAGAGACTTAAGTGGGCTTCACTGTAGGTGACCTCAAACTCAAGCACTGGAGGAAAGAATTATTAATGATATGGGGAAACAATGCAGCATTGTACGGTATCATTAACTCAGTCTTCTGTGGTTGAGTAGTGTAAATATAAAATGGAGTGAACTACATGATACACTTCTGGCAGTATCTTGAATTGAGACTCCAGCAGCAGGCATGAATTGCTGTACACAAAATGTCCTGGGTTATAACTTCAGAAATACCATACAGATGAATGTTGGTATTACTCCTTCACTTTGTGTCTTACTCCTCTTAATGCCTTGTTTTCTAGTAAACCGCCTGCTATGCTGAATAGTTTCTCATGCTAAATGAAAAAGTCACAAAAGTTCACATAATAATTTCCTTTTAGACTGGCTAAACTGTGTGTCTTGTTTAATACCAACATTTAAATGAAAAATGCTGTACTAATATTAGTAATGTAATGCTCAGCCTATCAAAGAGCATGCCTCTCTTGATTACAATCTCTCTGTAAGTGCACCTTGTCTTTTACGAAGAATGAATGCCTGTTCTGGCTCAAAAAAAAAGAAAACCTTTTTAATGAAATACTTTACAACAACCATTTTTTTCCACCAAGGTAAGTATGATGAATTACATTCTCTGCATTTTAATCAGGTACTTAATATTTAGTGAGCTAGTATTCTACTATTATGTTTTATTTTATTGCAATACAAGTTTTTAAATAATGCACAGATAAAATTTGTTTTCCTTAAGCATGAAAGCAACTATATTGACTCGTTAGCAGGTCATTTTCATTGTGGTACAATATCGTTGTGTGCTTCATGATTACTGCTTCATACACAAACTGCTTTACATACCCATTTATTATTATTAGTTTATTATTAAAAGTTTATTCATTTAAATTACATACTGACAGTCATTTTAAGTAGACTTACTGTGCAGTCTTCCAGAGTCATTATCCTTTTCCATTTTCCAGTCTGTGTATACCAGCTCTCCATCCTAATACCAAGACAGACAATATATCCATGACTTCATAACTATAATGTCAAAAAAGGCTCTACTGAGAGAGGTTTGGAAACCCTGATGAATATATTTAAGGCTTTACTCATGAAACTAGGCATTAATACTCAATATTGTTATAACTGAGCACCAGAATACACCTTTTACACTTTTATAATGTAATGTAAATGTAAGAAAGTATACCAATTTTGCCCAATTTTGAGGACATGCTTTTGAATCAGTTTCAAATCAATTATCATTTTTGATTGACTGAAAACCTCAATAGTCAGGTAGAGCTACATTTGAGAGGGGAACTAAAGCAGTGAAATGTTAAAATACATTCCATCAACATTCAATATGCAAATACCTTATTTATACAAAACATGCTAAACAAACTGGGACATATTTCTTTTGATGCTCAGAATATAAACTTCCTTGCAAGCAACAGGTGCCTGAGGCTAAACATACTTCTGTTCCAAGATAGAAATTGGTGCTGACATCCTCTAGTACTTTAAGTTGTTTGGCTGAAGGCACTCTCAACTGTGCATATTCAATTCTTCCTTCTGAGTTCTCCACATTCTGCAGAGGTTTCTCTGTGAAAAAAAAAAAACAATTTGTGAAAAATACTAAAAATCTATACAGAATTAGTTGCTTGCAAGTTGTTTTATGTTGTACTTCAACTTTTCAGATATAATATTGAATCACACAACAAAAAGTGGTTGATTTATACTCCTATACTCCTTTTCAGCTGAACATATCTGTGTAACAGTGAGTGTCTCAAAGCATGTAATACTGCAAAGTCTGCAGATCTGATTGTCAGCAGACAGCTGAAGGTTTCTCAGTCACTGTATTATGGTGGGAATGCAAACTCATCATGAGTGAAAAAGGTGACAAAGATGCGAACCCCCTAGGGGGTTCCAGTAGCATGCCCCCTGGGAAGAAAATGTTTTAAATATCAGCTTTAAAATGTGGATTTACAGTCGATTTTAGCATGAGGATATAGGGAAAACCTCACTCTAGAATTAATGTAATCTTACTGCTACAAAAGTAAAGTAAGGGGGAACATCACTTCAGGGCACATAAAAAAAAAAAGCAGTCAATAGAGTGCAGAGCTGGGTCCAAAATCGTATTAAAGTGCATTGCATCCACAATACAATAAAGTTCATCCAACAAAACAAAAACACAATATGTATGTATGAGAGAGAGAGAGAGAGAGAGAGAGAGAGAGAGACTGTCCTATTTCAATTCAACTTCTGTCGTCTTCAGTGAGCTTAGCATTTGCCCCCTTCCCAAGTGACATAATTACAATACTGTAACAGGCGTTCCCAGACTCCTAACATCAGTAACATTATACAAGTGGAATTTGGAATAAGAAGTATGCTAGCTAACGTTAGAATCCATGGAAATAATGTTAACACCACATTGTGATGGCTAGCGTTCGCTAAATCAAAACAATCAAGCTAACTAACAGTCCCAAGCCTTGACATATTGTCATATAAGCCAATTAAGGTTATCATAACACTACTGTAAGAGATTCTTACCTTAACCCTTTTGTGCATACGGTCACACCGGTGTGATTTGCCGTTTAGCATGTATGCTAAAACCGGTGCGATTAGACCCCACACCCCGCATTTCAAAAACTAACTCTAACTCTAACTCTAAACCTAACTCTAACTTCATAACTCAACACACAAATGACCTATTTTGGATTCAAAAAGGCGATTTTTGCCGAAAGGTGACAAGTTTGCATCATTGATTATGTAGGTCCACTGAAATGGCCCAAAATGTCCCCCCCTTACTGACTTGAGGGTATCAATGATAAACTGAGAAAAAAAATTCAGGCTATGTTCTTAAGACACCTACCATGACACAGACAGAAACATAAACATTGCCTTGTTCAGCCTTGCTGTCAATATTTGAAGATTTTTAGATGCACAGCTGACTTTCACTGACTGTCAGATACATCCAATAATTAAATTAAATTTGGGTAGCTAGTGCAATTTTTATCAGTACTGGGATCTAATCTAATCGACAAAAAGGAAAGTCAGCTGTCAGTCATAGACGTTAGTCGGAAGGTATGAATTATTCTGAAAAGCCAGAAACTGCTGATCAAATCAAATACTTCTATGTGTTTATATTATTACACAGCATATTAATATCATGATTTTATCAAAGCCATATTAATAATACAACGATTAAGGGACAAAGGCAGACTTCTTCCCAAATGGGCTGAGATAATTGAACATCATTCAGTCCAAGAGACTACACTGCAAACACCTGACAATCATCAGTGCCAGTACCCTAACCATGACCACCTTGTTAGAGGGCTTTTACTTAATAAAATTGTATGAAATCTGAGGAGTGAGTGAGCCATGCCCTGCTGATCATGGTACTCGCTGAACCACAGAGGAATCTGAGACAAGAGGGCAGACTGAGCACTCTCAGCTGCTGTGGGCCTCCCTCCCCTGGTCACGGAGATTCTGCATGGCCAGGGGTCAGGGCTATCGGAGACCATCACACCCCCACAGGCCAGTGATCCCTGCCCTCTGTTCTCCACATCGCCCTGTGTGGCTGCCAAGGCTGCACATGGGGCACCACCCTGCTGTTACTGAAGGATGGGGATGAACAAAGAGACACAAAATGCTCACCAACACCGTTGCCTGTGAGGTCGTCCTGGATATTGCCCCTCAGGCTGAATTTCAGAGGGCTATATTCACCAGTGGTGTCTATCTTTGGAAGGTTCACCTGTTGAAGAGATTGGTCTTTCATTTATGTCCAGATTGTGAGAGGTCATCCTGCTTTAGAGTGACCTAAACCAAGCAATGTGCACTTCAAAAGTTAACACACTTTCTATCTACAATTAAATAATTAACATTTATAAGAAGTTCTGTTCAGACCTTTATAGAGACAGTTTTTTGTATTCCATACAACAAACTATTTAGAGGCATTTATAGGATCATCTCTTAAAAATAATTTTGTGTATTGAGGCTATCTAGAGGAAGGCAGTGCTATACCCTGAATAGAGGTTTCCAGGAAAGGTCCAGGTGTTTGAATGTATTTGGCACACCATGCGGATTCTCCAGGTGCAGTTCCTCCTCTTTCTGCTTTTTGTCGGTGACTGATTGGGTGGTGACCTTTGGTGCTCGGATATCCCAGAACATCACAGAGCTGACCAACACATGTACACACGCACACGCACACGCACACACACATAAGCAAAAAGCATCTAAAAAACATTACTCAAAATATATTAATTTATATAATATAATAATAATTTAATTAATTTTTTAATTAGTTTCTGGTTGAATTACACTTGAAAACATACCAGTCGGGGGCACAGGTGACAATCTGCACACAAATTAGATTCTTGTTTTCCATTGGTGCCCCTGTTCTGGAGACCTGAACGGGGGAAAAATTTGTTATATATTTTCCTCAAAAGGTGAATGGTATTCCCATGTACTTCTTTGGGGCTGTACGGTTACATTAACTCCCTATGGCCTCTTTGATTACCGCCTTACTTTTCTTATCCAAATGCCAGTCAACTGATGCAAAGGAGGCAGTATGAACTCTCACATAGTCCATTCTGACCTTTCCCATAGGAGGCTCATATTTACAGCCTCCAGATGCAGAGTCACCATCACAATGTCTTCAAAGTCTATAATGAACATCTTAAGAACTTGTTCTCATAGCTTGCTGTAAGATATTTTGGTTACCTGTCAATAAAGCTGAGACTACAGTCTAAGTCTGAAGCAGTTTCAGTCTGCATTGGATCAAAAGAATAAAAATGCCGTTGGACTGGAAGTCAGCAGTACTTATAATATAAAATTAAAATCAAATCATTAAGGTGATATGACGACCCTTTTAACCGAAGTATATAAATATTTCTGTGTACAACAGAAGTGAAGGCTTTAAGACATGTATATTCAATTCTTTGTGATATGTTGAGCATTTTGTTAAAATGTTTATTTTAGATCTGATAAGATGAGACCTGTCCTAGTCTATAATTAAGTGGTCCTTCATTAGGTGGTATTTAATTCACATGGAAAATAGAACCTGCACATCTTTGTGGGTACATTTACAGCTGGCAGCTGCCTATTCGATGATTTTTGGTCACGGAAGATTTGACTTTTAACTTCCATAACATCTGGCCCAGTTAATGTGCCATTCCACATAGAAAAGAAACACGTGGAAGAAAATTAAGCTAAACACATTTTTGAATTCATGAAAACACAAATATTCATGAACACTTACAGGAAATACAAAAAAAACCTGAGTCAGCCTCTTTGTGCACACTTAGCACCTAGTTTATCAGTCTTTGCATACCTCAAAGTTTTCAGGCAGCCATTTTATATCTGTAACTGGTGCTTTGTGGCCATTGTCTATGCCTGATACGGCACAGTAGCGCATAACAGGAGTTTCATTTTCTTGCTTATCTTCAAAGCCTGGCTGTGAAATGAAACACAAAAGGATTACAGCAAACATTAGCCATGCATTAAAGGTCTAACAGCTAATTCTTTGTTCCCCTTTATATGGTGCCTAGGGAAATGCACAAAATGTAATGTGAAATGTGCATAAGGAGAGAATGAAGTGCAATACTTTGATATCAGTGTCCATAAAACCAGGCTGTTCAGATGTCTAAAACAACAGAACCATTGAAGCCAAAGGTCTTTTCTATAGATTTTTCGTCTTTAGATTGTCAGTTCAAGGTCAAATGATCACATTTATAATTAATTTGAAAGGAAAATATATTTACTTAGACCTCATTTTTCATTGGGCTGATTCTAATAAGACTTTTGGATCTTCTCACAGTTTATAAAGTCAAACTGCATTAATATTGCAGTAGGCAGCCAAGTGAGGCCTGAGGGTTTTGAGTTACAGTCCTGCTCGCACTTCCTTCCTTTTGCTACTTCAAAGAACTTGCATATATGGAGGAATGGATACCCCAACTGATTAAATGGGGACGGCGCTGAAAGCCCACTGGATGATTTAAGTCAGCTTGGCTGTAATATCAAGCTGGGTGGGCCCACAGTGTAATATCTCCCACAAATACTGCTGAAATACTTTCTGTAATGCTGCCTGGTTCTAAGATGCTGTTTCCCATGCATTTTAGTTTGTTTAAATTTCTACTAAATAAATGTAAAGTACTGTGCAAATACAATGTATGCAACTACTTACTCCTTAAAATGTAATACAAACTGGTATGAATGGCAAAAATATTACCTTAAAGTGACTGTTCTCTTTGCTTCTACTATTGAACAAGTCCTAAAGATATGAAAACATTCATAAATCATAGAGGGTGTAATGCTGTAATGTTTTTAGTGTTTTTATTTACAATTTGACTTAATATTTTTGGCTATATTGTGTCTCATTTGGGCTGGCTGGATTTTGAAGAGTAATAAACATGAATTAACTTAAAAATAAAAGTAAAATGACTTCTGATTTAAAAAAATAAAAATGAAAGCTGGTCTACATTACTACTTTCCAAGCTTGCCCAAGTTTTGTAACCCCCTCAGAGAAACAATTATCTTATATTCTTTTTGTTGCCACTTTGTTGGGAGAATGGCTATAAAATTCAGCACCATTCAACAAAAAAATTACTAAATTAAGCAGAATTGTATGGAGCTACAGTCACATTATATTCTGTATCCACATGTAATTTTGGATTTTTTTTTTTAACAATTCTTGACATTTTCTAAAATTTCAATACTGCTGCCATGTCAGCAATTCCATGTCTCCAGAATTCAAACCAAATACTGAAATACCCATAATTATATATAAAACAGAGTCAATAGCTTTAGAGGCTGTATTGTATCTTAAAAGGCAAATCCCAAAATTAAACTTTTAAATGTGGTGGCTTTGTAATACCATAGTTCCCTGTGGTTCAGCATTTGATGTTAATACCAGAAACCAGACAATCCAGCTATTATTGGGTATCTTAAAACAAAAACAAAATAACTAAGTTGAAAAGTAGTTTGTTTTTTAAAATATCCAGTTTAACCTATATTATCAATTTGTTTATATAAACTTCAAATAAGTTCAAATAATAAAAGGAAACTCTACAAATGAAAATTGTACACTTTTTAACAGACAATGTTTTTGCTGCATAAATCCCATTTAACATTTGTTTTTTATCCAAGGGTCACTACATTTCTGGAAACATATTTCATGTTAACAGAATGATAACAAAATATTGTAAATGCACGATATATTTAAGTTAGTAGATTTAGCAAAATGGTGGTCATTTATTCTGTGTAGGTGTAAGGCAAAAATATTTGCTGTGAAACTGAGCATGATAGAGGATCATGACAGGAACCTAGTTACATAACAGCTGGAGTGTGGCCTATTGCTGACACCGAGGGTTAGGCGAGTAAACAGTGGCAGTAGTGTGGCTGGAGGCAGCTGCCTGGGTCTGGTGGCTGGCTTGAAAAGGATGAGAAGGCCTCAAAATTCTCCAGTAATTAAAGGATGAAGATAAAGACAGCCCACAAGCCACTGGATCATCTCAATGTCAACATACAGCACAAAGTATATTTTGTTTTGTTAATGTATTCTGAGGAAAGCCAGTAGAGCTGAAGTATCAATATTCTGATTTTAAAATTTCTTTGTGTCTTGTATGTAATCAATCTAAATTATTTTAGTCTCTTTTCAACAGTGTTTTTGAGTGTTGCAATTACTTTGTATTTTGTCATTTTGAATTTTTGGTAGCACCTCAACAGAGCACATTTTAGTAGATCACAGCCAGTCTTACTGTATTACTACACAGCATGAAAAAATGTTGCAGTCAAACATAGAAGATACTGTTATAAAATACTAGTCTGGTTTTGAACTATACTCACTTTTTATTCTCATAAAAATTCATGATGCAAAAAGGCTAAAAACAACCAACAATTAATTCAGTTTTCTACAATGATTGCTATGTTTGGAGGCTACTTACCAAAGTATTTGCGTTTGAGGTGCTCTTTCCCCCTCCACCGCGTGTGCTGTGTAGCCGTTCTGCAAAAGCTGAGATGTCCCATAACACAACCTGTGATTAAAACACAAAGTTTACTTAACACCAACTAATCAATTTGAAAGCCAGTTATTACTCACAAAAGCCTTTCACACCTTCATATTACACACTGTTCAGGAAAAGTGTTTTAACACACTTCTTCACTTACAATTTTCAAATGTGCACTATGAAAAAAAGACATGGAAAAGAAAACATTTTGGAAGTAGGGCCTGAGAATAAAGTGAATTCCATTCTTTGGGAGGTTAGTTATATAATACTGCTTGATAAGAAAAGCTTCCATGTGATGAAAATCAGAGGGTACTGAAAAGGAGAGTCAACACCTGTCCATTCATGCAGCCTCCGACGATTACATTGGGATCAGAGGGGCAGAACTCAAAGCAGAGAACATCGTCTGGGCACTCCAACACCAGCTGCAGAAGAAAAGGCCATCAGATATCAGCATGACAAAGAAGTAGGTACTATCCCTTAGCTGCTGAACCCTTTCTCACAGGTTATTTTTATTGTTCAGTACAATTTCCTTTTGTATCACTCTAATCTTTGGGGGTTTTTTTCCAATTTAATACATCCCTGCAATGCACATTACGTAAAGAAAGATGGTCTATTAATGTGTAATCACAAGTCAATATTAAATCTATGTGTATGATTAAATGTAATTGAAACATATTTTTATTTAAGCAATGAACTTACTGAATCAATTCTTCAGGCTTATCCTTATTTTGAAAGACTCTCAAGCAGACAAGGTTGAGACTGAAAAAATTAGTTGTAACCTGTCACTGTGGATTTAAATGGTGGAGGAAAATGAAAGAGGAGATTTCGACATACCTGGGGGTGAAGGGGATCAGAGAAGCTCCACAGGAGAATGAGTGAAGGGTTTAGAAGCAGCTTAGTGGAGCCATTGATCCTTTCTTCAAAGGATAGCCTCTCTGTTACAGCTACTGCAATCACCCCTGTCATAACCACATCACAGACACCAAACCGTAAGACCAGGGACTCCCCATTGCCAGCTTCATTCCAAATTTCATTTTCTGTGGCAATTCCTGTTGAGGCGTCAAGTGTTGCAATTACTGGCTCCACAGAAGATTACTGTTCTCACATTCTGCTATGTCTGCTAATAATCAACTAAAACAATGTACTCTTTTTGGCTGATTTAATCTTTTTCTCTTTCACTTACTGCATTATTAATCCTTTGCTCTGAAACATGGTGATGAGCAATGCCTACAATTTTGATGAAGCAATTTAGGTCGAGTGCTTGCTCAAGGGTGGCAGAGTAATGCCAATACCGGGCTTCAAACTTACAACCGTCTGGTCACAAGTGCATTTCCTTAGCCACACACAGGAAACTTCTAAACCTCAATTCCTTTCATTTTCAAGTCTTTGTTCCAGTTAATCCTAAATGATTTAAGTTCCCCTCAGCAGCAGGACCCACCACTGCTGAATGATGGCCATGATTCAGAGGCCAGATCAAAGGCCCTGACTGTTATACACAGAAGGTGATGGGGTGCAGTTTTACCGCTGATGGTGGGGTGCCAGTTGATGTGGCTGATGGTCTTCTCCTTGCTAAACTTCAGATCTGTAAAGGACTGATATTCCTTTAGATGGGTGTCAGCTTTTCCCCCAAACATGACATCCTCTTCGCTCAGTGCCCGCCAGTCATCAAAGAACACATCCATGATCTCATTTTGTTGGAGAGCGATCTCAAATCTGTGTAGTGAATACAAGGCCAGGGGAATTTTCAAGACTTTTTTAACCTGCTGTCTCAAACAGACACAACGCCAGGTGACAGAACTGTTGCTGCTGACTGTAAAGTTATGTAATGAAAGAATTCTGTAATTAAACAGGTTACATCACATATCTAATCATGAAATCAGTAGCTAATATAGTTACTGTACATTTCACCTATAAATAAAAATTCTCCTATCTAATGGGTAAATAAAAAATATGCCAACAATTCACACCATATCCAATATGTCAGAAAGCAAATAGCAATTACCTTGATACAACCAAATTGACAAAATTTTTAAGGTCTTCAGAATTCAAGCAGTTCTCTTTCTCTTCCACTGTGAACTCTCTGGGTTTGTACTGTGTGTGCGTATTCTTTGGATATTTCCTAGAAGAGAGATATTCTGTATATATTTACAAAGACTCCATCTTGATTTTCTGTACACCAAATGTGAAATGTTACAACCCAGACAGTAGGGATGGTAAGATTCACCGATTCCCATCGGTGCACCTGCACAGAAGATGTGATTGCCCCGATTAAAAAAGTGTGCACTGGATACAATATGGGATGAACTCGGGATGCATCGTTTCTAACATCTTTGTATCGGTAAAATCCAATTTATTATTAGTAGAGGCCCTATGCTTTTAATATTTAGAAATGTGACCAATAATTTGTGACCAATAATTTTATATTTAGATTGATTGATCAAATTGCTACAAAGCAAATGTTTGGCGACACTTCAGTTTTTTCAAGAGAGACAAACAATTTGACAAGACGCATGCAATTTGCAAAATATTCTGTGCCGCTATAAAGTACACAGGCAGCATGACTAACCTAAGTACTCACATGGTGTGAGTGCAGAGACATCTGCCTCCCCCTCCCCCTCGGATTCAAATAAAATCAAACTATCTGTACCATATTGAATTGCATAGCATCATATTCTTTTGCATTGCATCGTATTGTGTTGAATCGCATTGTATTGAATTAAATTGTGTCAAATCACACTGCATCGCAGTAGGGGTTAATCATATCGTATTGCATTAGTATAGTTGCTTCATATGTATCTTTAATGTATCAGATCATTGGCAATGCATCGAGATGTGTATCGCATCGGCCTCAGTGATGGAGATGCACATCCCTACCAGACAGTGAGATTAAAGATGACAAAATGCAAACTCAGGTATTGTACAAATGGTTCTTTCACACAACACTTGTATTGAATCTGACTTTAAATAAATGTATACTATGCTCAATCAGACTTGCTCCTCTTGACGGACTTGAAGGGACTTTGAGGTTTGTTTTGAATCACAGTAGAGTACAACAGTAATGCATGTTAGCTTTTCCAAACACACGTATGTTTAAACATTACCTAACTGCTTTGAACACATCTACTGGAACACAAAAAATCAAGGATATCACAACTGAAGGAGGTACAACTGGTACACACAGGTAGCAGTAGAGCAAATTGCACTTTAAAATAGATATTTATGAATAATGCTCACAGAATGTAAGAAGTCTCACCATTTTGTCTGAGTGCTAGAGCTCTTTAAGGTGGGAACAGCCTGTATCCCAGTGTTTCTCTCCATCATCAGAAGGCTGAAATTTTTGTCTTGGTACGGAAGGCATTCTATGAATCCATCCGTTGTCTCCAAGGCATTGCGATCAGAGAACAGGATTGGAGCTCCAAACTGTCTCCGCACCCTTGAGATCTTGTACTTTATCTGAAGAGAGACAAAAAACAGCAGTTTGGCCTGATGGATTGAACAGGTGGTAAGAGATACACTTCAGTTGTAACAGTGGGATAGTTAAGTCAATGGATATTTAAGTGGTTCATGTTGGTCAACTACATTTTAGACAAGGGGATTTTCAGGTGTGTAATTTCATTGAGACTCAAATTATGTGAATAGACTATTACATAAGGTGATAAGCACTGGATTCAGTTAGCACATTTATTTTTGGTTTCCTGTTACACACGGTCTGTAAATACTATTAACTTGATGCAGGGACAAAATAATTTGTGGAACAACTTATCCCAGAAATAAAGGGCTTGAGACCAATCTTCTGCTGTGGCTTACTCCTGATATGATTTCACAGTGCTAATAATATATCTTTATAAAGGTTTCATGTCCATTTAAATACAAACATAAGGATAAACTAGGTGAACACAGTGACGACGTGTTTTCTACCCTTTCCCTGGATTCAACGGTAGACTCCTCCTCAATTTCCAACTCGCTGCCCAGGGATACCCACGGCTTAGGTTCTGGTGTTTTGCATAAAAATGCGTCCGCGGACTCCTCCTGAGCTTCTTCACCTATGGACTCTGGAGGCTGCAGAGGATATTCAACCATTATAGTGGCTCCCCCTCACACAGTACAAACAAGTACCAGACAACTCAATTATGATCAACTGTCCCAACTAGATTAGAAAAACATGGATCTAAATTAGATTTCCTTGAGAAGTTAGGCTGTTTTCTAACATGGTTGCCACCAGGATGTTAGAAATGTGAAATCTGAGAAAAGCATTTCCAGAACCTACATAGTCAGTGCAAAGGGGAGCAGATGGGCAGGATGTGCAAACATTTTAAAACGGATCTCCTATGCAGTAATATATGTAAGCTGAAGAAGTAAACACAGGAATTTGGCTTTTGACATATTTTTGGATATTTATATCCTGAAATTGATGTAGTCTACCACTGTTTCACTACAGTGGGCTTTAAGTAAAAGTGTAAATCAGAAAAGCTGCAATTTACATTATATTATGTAAGGTACTGTGTCATAGAATGAAATTATATATTATTTTATGTAATGTAACACAGTTTGTCCTGTGACCCTTGTTTACATTATTCTTACAGATTAAAGATGCAAAATGGAGGAAAGATGTGACATTTCTGTAGACTATTTACTTGAAATACTTTCACCCACAGACCACAGTCCTTTGCTGTCTGTAAACAAATGGACTCGGTGGCAAACTGACTTACATTTAGGATCCTTTCCTTTGCTTCTTCTGTTACAACAAGATAGAAGCTTTGTCCATATTTGAAATCTCTGTCAAAGACAAGTAAGAGCTCTTCTGCTGGGTAGTCCTATAAACATTAGACATGAAAGGAAATGTTTATCACAACCTTTGAAACAGCTTGTGCTGGTAGCAATCTAGCTTAATCATAAACTATATGAATGAACACTGACCACAAATAATCCCATTTGATTTCTAGAATCTGACATTGGAGACTGTCATAATGTTCTATCACCATATGACTCATCTGATGTTTAAACAAGCCTAAACATACAGACTTAACAAGCCTAAACAACAGTCTAAATTCTAGCTTATCAGTGAGCACCTAGTGTTGTCATGGGGTGTTAAAAGTCCCATCACCAACTTCAAATCACCATGGATACACCAAGTGACTGAATGCCAGTTGATGCTAGGAGGAAGAATACACTGCAGAGTAAGGTGGGGGGGGAGGTCTGTATCACTGAATCAGAAAAAGTGAGGGAGGAAGCTTGATTGAGCTGAAACACTTTGACAGGGGTCATTTGGCTGCGAACCATTTTCATTCTGTATCTCGAGAACTCATCTGTTGGATCTATCTATTCCATTCACATGGTGGTACAGTTAAAATTCAGCCTAGGGTGACTTTTCTAGTCACAGTCAGAATTTCATTTTCAGTTGTTTTTTTTTTTTAAACCAGGTCACAACTCACAATAACAAAAAACATGCCTATATATTACACTTTTAAAATGTTAGACATGTTCTGTGACCATGATGCTAGATGACCCACCTGCACCAGCTGCTTGACAGGGTGGAAATCAGACACTGCTGCCCTTGTCTTCATGTCCTGAAGAATCTCACTCTTTTTGAGGAATTTGTAAAGGTTGTCTTTGGTGAGGTCCTCATCAGCACGGCACCCAAAAAGTTCCTGCGTGGCCGAGGTTAGCACCATGGGGAAGATGTCATTTGGTGCACCTAGCGTCAGAGGTAATATGTCAAATGATATGTCAGAAACATACAATACAATGTGGGCTTTAAGAGTTACAGCCTTTCTCCACAATGACATGCATCTGAAATGCCTCCATCCAAAGTGCTTCCCAACACTATACCAACAATGGCAAATAAAGAATTCAGGGGCAGACTCAAGAACTGGACTCATGGACTGAGTGATTGATGAGCTTCTGCATTAATGTACTTAAGTTACATTCAAACACTATTAACATGGAAAACATAACATTTCTAGTTTATCCTCCACATGGCAGTTGCATTTTTTTTACCCAAATCCTGAGGCTGTAGGGAGGCACATGTACCGATCCTGAGAAGGCCAGTTATTTATTTATGTAACAGATTCACTGACAAAGTGTGCCCTGTCTCTTTAGAGCAGCCTCTCAACAGTGTGCTCTGCTATTACTGGTATTGAGATCATCGTAAATCCAAGGGCACTTCTGCAGTCCTACAATCAATTTCTTGAGGTCCATGTGCTAACCCCTGCTCTGCCGACCCACAAAGCACTGTATTTGCAGGAAAGAAGAAGTTAGAGGCAGTTACCAATGAAATTAACTTTGGGTTTAGATAGATGTGTTCACTAAAGGAGATGTGCCCGTTATGTCAGAAACAGAAAAGAGGAATTTATGGAGACCAGGTTGCTAAAAACCCAGTGCAGAGGATACCCTGTAGACTGAGCTACGTAAGTCTACACGAGACACAATTTTGATTTAACAACAAAACACACAGCAAGTCTTTAAATGTAATAACATCTGCACTCCATTTATAGTAAACACTGTTGAGAAAGGATATTCTTACTATGGAAAAAACAAATGGGGCCCTGTACTCCCTACTAACCCTCACCAGCTCTTTCAGAAGGCCACTGCAGACAGATGTTCTGCCTACATAACCAAGCCATCCAATGGAGCACTTGCCATAGTAAACAGAGAATTGTATAATTACAGTTCACATTACACTAGAGGCCTCTTCAAAGGATTTTGACTAGATTGCTGAAGAGACCCAGAAAGCACTGAAGTTATATTCAGTAACCACTTCCCACGAGGGTGTGTCCTCCATTTTCTCAACTACGAGAAAGAATAGTGTCAATATCAGTGTACAGTAAGAGCTTACCCTTTATAAAAATGTGGATAGAATGTGCTGACTCATTCAACCAACTGCATGTGGTATTTTTATTCACTGTATCCACTGCAGCTCTTTAAATGCATTAACATGCACTTTCACTCACTGCCACTCTCCAGTTATTTTCTGACAGGCTACATATATCAAATACAAATATATTCTCCTCCCACAACCTTTAAAATGATGTTGTGAAGATTGTTCAGTATTATTATCCATTAGTCTTGCATCTGTTTATGCTGACTAAAATGAAAACATAAAAACCCATATAGATTTTGGGAAATCAGCTAATAGATACATTCCAATTTAAAGAAAAAATCAGTAATTATTCTAAAAGTTTCACTGACACAACAAAAGGTTACATTTTATGCCACTGATTTGTCCTGTACTAGAAAGTCATAATGAAAGAAACTGGTGATAAAGTCAAAAGTGAAACTAGCCATGAAGTCACATGATTTAATGAAAGTTACGCAATACACCTTTTCTAGGAATATATCCATAAGGTTTGCAAGAGTATACAGTTGTTGACGTCAAAGCGCTAATATTTGATTTTTTTTTTTCAGAGATAGTGTTGATCCTCCACATTGCATCACTATATTCAGGACAGAAAAGGCCTCGCTTCAGGCTACCTTA
This sequence comes from Megalops cyprinoides, assembly GCF_013368585.1. Classification (NCBI taxonomy): domain Eukaryota; kingdom Metazoa; phylum Chordata; class Actinopteri; order Elopiformes; family Megalopidae; genus Megalops; species Megalops cyprinoides. The sequence continues at coordinate 49,651,846 of NC_050584.1, read as the reverse complement.
AGCATCCATAGAATCTAGAATGAATGACACGTGGGAGCCAGTACTTTTGAACAAATGTTACTGGCAATCTAATACTTGTGTGTCATTCATTTAGGAGTGCACTTGGCCGGGAGGTTTTCAGTTTCCTTTGTTATCTATGGAGAATATATGTACTTACAGTGTATTTATTTGTAAAATTGCATCATTCAGGGAAACTAAAAGTGGCTGTGCAGGTATTTGTTAGATGCACTATACAACAAAGGTAGAAAAACTCCTGTTATGTCAGCTAAATAATCATGACATTTTGTGACTGAAACACCACTAATCAAGGCAAAGTGTTTTAACACAACCCATTGTGTTACAGCTGATTACAGCCGTTTTAAAAGCAGAGGTCAGGTTGCTAATGGTTTACTGGATTTCATGGGAATAAGCAGAAATACAGTATCAGAGGACAGATTCTATCTGGGGAGCAGTTAAGACTCCATTTTAGTGATCAGGCTGGGTCCTGTGTATTTTCCACATCTGTTTGTGATTACAGTATCAAAAGTTCAATCTCCAGTAATTGAGCCAAACTGAAACTGTATAATGGACGATTAAAAGCCAGAAACAATAAACTGTGCTTAAAATAGGATAGTGTATCAAAGTGGTCTCCCCACCCCCACTGAGTGTATAAAAAGTAAATTAGGTGAAGCAAGGAAGAGTTACCTAAAGTTGTTGCTCTTGTGAGGGAGGGAAGTCTATGCAAAGTAACTTGTCAGCCAAGCCTGAAGTTTTGTTAAATAAACAATGTAATAAATAATGTAAACAATGCAACAATAAGTAAAAAAATAAAAACAACTCTCAAGATTCTGTAGACCAGCATTTCCCAAACCTCTCCTCAAATGATCAACTTGTTATGAACCCCTGAAGCTGCTTAATAACAAAATGATCGTTTAAATCAGCTGTGTTGGAGCAGGGAGAGATCTAAAACATGCAGGACAAGGGGTCCTCCAGGAGAGGTTTGGGAAACACTGCTGTAGACCATTTGCTGTCATGTTTGAGAGGATGCTCATTCCACTTTAAACACGGAAATAAAAACAAAATGCTTGGAGAAAAAGTCTAACATGTCTCAAAGCTACCAAGGGTTTGTCACTGAAAAAACATCTTTCTTCCAAAAAATGAGTCACTCACTGTCATTCCACTCCTGTACATTTTTTTAGAAAACATGAATATGTTTGGGTATTAATTCAATGTTCAATTTCTTTCATTGACTATTCACTAATTACCATGCTACCCTTGAAAGACTATGGCTATTGTATAAGCAGCATTACCTTGTTAGTCAGAGTTATCTACTTGTCAGAAATGATTTGACTCAGCTGATGAGGAGATTTAACATGTTGCATGATAAACCAGGAAAAACTGAAAAAAAAACATAAAGGATCAAGTATTTCCTGCTGACCATGAAAGCAACACCTTAGTCCTACTGGTATGTTGGAGCTCCTGGGAACACTTAATACACTGAAAAAGGTAGCATTGAATAAACTGAAATTAATTAAATGATGGTAATGTAATGCAATTTTTCAGGTTCAATTAGGCATATGTGCTGAATACTAATGTAAAGAGTTGATCATTTTACCAAAGAAAGTTTAAAGGGATCACTTCAGGGATATGTATAAAACATTTCAAAAATGTATTTTTTTGTTATTTAATTATATAGAAACAACTATTTCTTCTACCTGAACTGTTAAGAGTAATGTTTTCTTTTTCATTTTGTTATGAAAGCATCCACTACACAAGTAGCTTAAATGTAAAAGAGGGGAAAATATTGATGAAGAGTAATATAAAAACCAAGCCTCTTACCAGAATCTGGTACACTTTCAGCAGGTGATGTGGCATTGCTCTTTTTATCTAAATTGCATACAGAAATAACACATGTAATACTTCACATTTTAAAACATTGCCTTAAGCATATATTACACCTGGCAACAAAGTTGACAAGATATCACGTTCATAACTTAACATAACTGTATGTTGACAAAAAAGTGCTTATTTTCATTTTCAGTGGGAAGCACTTAAAGCCCGGTGGTACCCTTACCTTTTGACTTTCCACTAGCTTTACTACTTGCTGCACTTCCGCTGCTCTTGGCTTTCTTTGGAGGCATCTCTGGGGCTAGGACTTTGCTACAGGTAGAAGAACATTATCATGCATGTACTTATGTATGTCACAGAGAACAAATGTACTTGCTCTTTCTTTTCAAGATTTGACACTGCAGATACAATTAGGAAATCTTCAATATAGAAATATATTTGCAAAACAAAAGCAAAAAATAAATGAATACATTTCTGAATATATATATATATATATATATATATATATATATATATATATATATATATATATATATATATATATATATTTATATAGAAATAAATGGTAACAGAACTAACAGCATTCATACAAAAATTAGATTTTTTCGTTAAATATTTATTCATGTATTTTTTAATGAGACAGGGAGGGTCAGGTAAAAAAAAATTGTATTTGTGTAGCAGGTCTTTTTTTCCAACTAGATCACCTGCCTACTTAAGACTACTGTGAAAACCCTGAGTCAAACGCACAATTATTCTCCGTTTAAAGTTCCTCGGAGGGAACCAGTAAACTAACTTAGGTATATGGCGACATCTTGTGGAAAATATAAAATAAGTGTACGGGTCTTTAAATTTTGGTGGCGGGTTTGCTAGTTGTGACCCACGTGTTGTTCTGTCTTTACAAGTTATTAGCTATCTACTATAACTTCTTTTCGAATTTATATTGTTTAGAGATAAAAAGGAAATAGTAGCTAATGTCCCAGCAAATTACGGTAAACATATCTGATAATTTGATTGATTTGACGTGAAAACTGTTCTATATTTACGACAGTACAGCAAAATCAAATTTGTAGCTAGTTAGTTCGAGTAAATAGTTTTTTTTAATCTAGCTGAACGAATCTGAAGTGAACTGAAACAACATATAACGTCTGCTCAACTAATTAACTAGTGACTGGTCAGCTGACTCAAGTGACTAAATCCTACGCATAGGTTGCTAAATTGTTAGGGTAACACAAAAATCCAACATTAATTTGCTAAATGACAAATGGTTGCAACTGACTAATTTCAACATTAGCTGAATAATGTAACTAGTGAGCCTACTAGTTAAGTTAGACACCTTTTTTACAGTAGCTCTTATGTTATTTCCGCTAGAAAACATGCAGTGATCTAACGTTAGCTATCCAAATTCCGTGGAAATTGTTTGGTTGGCTAAAGTGTATAAATATGCAATACTGACCTATGTTATCTGTCTCCAATATCGTCAACAATAAAACAGGACAAAACAGACAACACAGTCAACATTTACCTTAGCTAATGTTAGCTAGCTGGCGTTAGCGAAACCACTTGTTACAATCATGTCAAGCTAGGTAACGTTATCTAGTTGACGTTAACTGATCACATACTTTCCAGGCGTCTGGCTAGTTGGGTAGCCAGCTATTACTTCCCAAAAAAAGTGATACCAACCTCTTTGTGTGTCTCAGTGAATACTGGAAAATACACTTAGGATCCTGTAGCTACTAACTTTAGTTAATCACACCGTTACAACTGCAGAAATAGTTCCACATTGCAGTTACTTAGCGAAGCTAGCTAATTAATGCGTCAACTAACGTTAGCTATTTACTTCTTCCACGCTATAACAATATTTCTGGTGTCAACGCTGTTGCTAATGGTAACAGAGCTTACTGACGGACAGTTGCAAGAGCCTATCCTCCAATGCCGGTAGCAGTGAACACTTTTTGGTCACGCCCACCATGCAGTACACTTTCGCAGTGGCGCTCACCTTTGGAACCGCCAGGTGAGGGTTTCGATCGGCAAGGGTAGTCCGTATAATCTTGGCCATTATTTATTTATTTATTAGTTATATTGTCAATAATTGTGTATATTGTGTACATTACAGTAATAAATGCAACTAAATTCTTTAAATGAATTTACTCTCCTGAAACCACCAGAACCTAAAGTTTGGGTACTGCCTGTATCTCAGTGTTTCTCAGTCCTACTCCTGGAGGCCCACTGTCCTCCATATCTTCTGTCTATCCTTGCTCTACCTACCTGACTGAACTCATCAGTGGCACTTTTGATTAGCTGAGCACACATGATTTAATCGAGCAGCTAGGATAGATAGAAGATATGCAGGACAGTGGGCCTCCAGGATTAGGACTGAGAAACACAGCCGCTAGATTGATTTACATGCGCTGAAAACACGGCAGATAAAACATAAGACTAAAATCTCTCATGATCGCACAATCTCGTCCCCCAATTGTACGGTCTTTTTAATAGGATACACCTTTCGTGCAGCCCTTTCAAACGCAATGCAGTGAAAGTCGTCATTATTGACGATTGAGGCGATTAGGCTGTTTCAAATTACCGTTCAACTGCGACAGATTAAACGTGTGATTTATTCGAACACTCACAATCTGGTGTGATGCCAACCTTTCTTTGTTGGAATGGCTGGATCTTTTTCACTCATTCCGCCAGTTAGCCCACTTGTCATATCATAGCCTAAATGACAGTCGGTCTTGATTGTGTATTTTACTAACACAGGATAGATATGGAGTTCAGTTTGTGAGATGCATTTTGTTTTTCAATATTGCACAGGTCAGAGCTGTCGGGTAAGCGCGCGCAGGTCTGAATCTTCCTAACCGGTTCTGTTCCTCTTTGAAAAGTCGTGAACCGGAATTGGTGGAATTTAGCGAACAACTTATTCTTCCACACTGACTTCAAAAATAGACGTAAACATTATGGAAGAGTTAACATAAAACACTGGCCCCTTAAATCTTACAAATGTGTTGTGCCAGTTCTAACTAATGGGGTCAGATAGACGTAATTTAACACAGAGAGGTAATGTTACCGCAGGTTCCAATTACAATTAACTAGACCACTTGGAAAAGTCTGCTGTTCAATGTTCAGTGGTTTAAAGATTGATACCGTCACTGGCGAACTTCAAGCAAGTGACACAGTACCGTTAAGCAAGTGATAGATTTATTTTACGGTTATCGGTACCAAGAACGCTGCTTATTTTGCCGTGTGAACCATTGTCATGTTTTTTGTTTTGAGATGCATAGGTCTATAGAGGTGTGTAGAAATGGCTGTGAATGTGGACTCTGTACCAGCTGAGGAGTGATATTTAACGAGCCAGGGAGATTGACACATGGTTCATTCCTACTTTCAGAGATGGAGGAGCTGGAGCAATGTGCATCTTATCCATCTGTTAGTGATCTGGACAGCACCTCTGCTTGGGCTGACTGTGGGCTGGACTTGAACTGTGATGCTGTTGAGAATTTCAGGAGGAAACTCAAGTACTACTTCATGAATCCTTGTGAAAAATTCAAAGCTCGTGGACGAAAACCATGGAAACTGATGCTTCAGATTCTTAAAATTGCCATTATTACAATTCAGGTGAGGGTGTGTTCTGTGTTTGAGGCTGTGTTCTACCATAAATTTGAAGGGGAGGATTGTGTGTTGTTGCAATTATTTTAAACAGTCTAAAGTGGCAGTTTTTTGTTTACCCCTTCAGTTGGTGTCTTTTGGACTTAGTAACCAGATGGTGGTCACATTCAAAGAGGAGAATCTAATGTCATTCAAGCATCTCTTCCTGAAAGCATATTCCAGCCAAAGCACTGGTGATTATGCTGTGTACACACAGACTGAGGTGTACGACCACATCTATTTTGTAATTCAGCAGGTAAGCACAATATGTTGTTCTGTACTGTGAATTCATTGTTGAAATGCATTATCAGCTGAAAGGATCAACACGTGCTTTCAGTTATTGTAGTGAAGAGACAAAGTTGCACAATTTGAGCCACCTCTCTTTACTCAACTAACTTAATTCCTAAACACTTGTATCAACATCATAAGTCAACTTCAATACCCTGAGATCAGAAAATAAAAAATATGCATATATTTCATCATATTGTAGGTATCATGATTTCTAATGATTGAAATTGATAGACTGGCCTTGTCAGACTTGATTCTTCTGTGTTGGATGCTGTCACAAGATGTGCTGGTTTATAACAACACAAACCTTCACTGGGGGCAGTCGTTGTCAATAATTAATTTAGTTTTACTTGCTAGTGTCTATAATAGGGTTATTCAGTGCAGGACTTTGTGCTTCATATCTTTATTTCTTGATTTATTTTAATTGTCCCGGAAATGGAAAATATTCAAGATCTTGAAAGATTTTTGCAACCTAGGGGCAATCAAAATGATTATTATGTTATCACATGTCTAGACTGTGTTGGGGCTTTGTAATGTTAATCACATGAGACATTACACTCTTTAATGTCATAGAAACAACATTCTATCACTTTCCTTTTATGTCCGACAGTGAGAGTCACGCAAGTGTTTTCTGCAGATTATAATGCTCTCCAGGCCTGCTGTTATGGGGTGTTTAGGGGTGTATTGCACCCCAAGACAGACCTCAGTGCACCCTCAGTTGTCTCCTTACATCCCAATGTCTACGTAGTATTTATGACTTTTTGTGCACCCCTCTGTATTTTCTTCTGGCACCAAGCCTGATGCTTCTAAGAAGGTGTAATGCAGTCCCTCATTTATTGTCCTGAATCCTATACTGCTTTGGTGTGAAGAAAAATTTGAAGCTGGTTGTATCAGAACTATCAAAGTATCATTTGACTAATGCTCACTTTTTTAAAATAAAGTCTTTGTCAAAATGTGGAGTGAGCTTCTAGCAATTTTTGTCAGCCTTTCTAGGACCATCTTTAATTTCATTGTGTTCTTACGGACTTATGGACTCAAGTTCTTATGTAATATTTATTCTTATTGTATGATGAATTGTTTCTTCACAGTATGCAAACCTACGCAACATCACTGTGGGAAACCATGCTTATGAGAGAAATGATGGAATGTACACGCCACTCTCCCTCTGCCAGCATTTTTATAGAAATGGAAGTATTTGGCCTGGAAATGAGACCTTTGACATTGATGCGCATGTGGAAACAGGTAATGGAAACTAATGCACCAATTCTGAGCACCTTTAAATGAAAAATTTCAGGTTGTGCTCTGAAAAGACAGTTGTCTTTGGAGATGTAATGAAGCTGATGAAAAATACTCTGCCTTGTGAGCATAAAATGGGAATTGCAGGCAATGTCATGCAGTGTTGTTGTATTTTTGTCATTGAACATTGGTTGCAGTCTGACCTAAATAACATCAAGTGGTGAGCCCAGGATATGAAGCTTGTATTATCTTCTTTTTGACAGAATGCATTGAAATATACCCACTACAGACCCTGACAAATGCTACATTGGAGGAACATGTGCTGAATTTCACTCTGGATTTTAAAAGGTGTGGCTTGCAGAATTGAAGGCTGGTGAAATCTCAATATATGCTATCTTAGAGTGGACAAATGCAATTTAACACCTTTCCGGTGGTACATTTTGATTAATTAGTATAATTGGGGTGAGGTCCCTTGTGAGACCTTGAAGGGACTAACTAAAATGTTATAACAAATGAAGTTAGGAGAACTTCATAGACTCAGAACATAACTTCATATACAGTCATAATTTAGCATGAACTAAACCACTGAACAAATGGGCATCTTTCTCAAACGTAATCCAGCATGCTCCTGTTTTCTGTTCTAATCACTTCCATGTCTAAATCTCCTTTGTAAGCCAGACTGTTGTCCGTGAATATTGACTTCACGTTGAAAGCTATCAATCTTCAGACAATACGTCATCATGAGCTGCCTGACTGCTATGACTTCACTGTCATGGTAAGTCGTGATGACTTCCCACATTCACCCTGTGCAATGTCTCATATTGTAGATAACCACAACTCCTACCTACTAACCACTTGTGTTTGGACACAGAGGTAATGAAAATTATAGGCATTTCCTTAAATATAAAATGGCACCAGGTATGTGTGAAATAAATAAGAGGGTTGAGATTTATTGCAGGAAACTCATTGCTAGAACTGAACTTTTTACTACACAAATAAACAGGCCACAAAAATAAAACTTTAATATCAATGTCAGAAACCAATTAGTAAGTATTTTTGTCATGCTGTTTGTCTACATTTTCTGAATCTCTGGCTGTTGATACATTTTAACAGATTACCTTCAACAACAGAGCTCACAGTGGAAGAATAAAAATTAACCTGGAAAATGACGTTGACATCAATGAATGTAAAGACTGGAATGTTACAGGGGCCTGTAAGTACTGGGATTGTTCATATGTGTTTTATTTAAAGGCTTTGCATTTCATTTCCAATAGAGAATTCACTATATATTGCATAAATTTACAATTTACCTAGAAGGTGGCAGGTGGTTCATTTAAAAATGAGTGTCATGGGCAAAGGGGAATGGTGAGGTAGCACATCAGTTTAGAATTAAACAAAATATTTTACTTTGTGTTAATGCATTACTTTTTTATTCTCCAGCTGCCAAGAACATTTATTACATTTTGTTTTTTGATTCCCTCATCATTTTGACGTGCTTAACTTCCCTCATTCTGTGCACCCGGTCAATTATCAGCGGGATACAACTACAATTTGTAAGTACAAACTATTCTAAATGTGTGTTTTTTAAAATATTAAATTGGCCCTTTTGAAAAGAAAATACAGGATCATGCAGTGTAACTGTCTATGGTCTCTTGTTTGTATTCCTGACATCTGTACTTATTTTATTTCTCTCTTTCAGGAATATGCTGCCTTTTACATGTTATGCCACAATAAGAATGTGTCCTGGTCAGAAAGAATGGAATTTGTCAACGGATGGTATATCCTCATCATTGTCAGTGATTCATTAACCATTGTTGGCTCCATTCTCAAAATTGAAATTCAGGCAAAGGTGAGACCTGTGTGTGCATGTGTGTGAGAGACTTCTGACATCATTGACAAGTACCAGCAGGCCCGTGAAGTGTTTATTGCTTATTTTTATTTGTGATAATCATTTAGAGGAATGAATCTAGGAGTCTGAGTTTGTTGCGATCTCAAAAATCTGTAAATTATTTTTGTGAACTCAAAAAGACTGCAATGTTCAGAGTAATTTGTCATTTGTGTGTTGACTTAGATTCAGACTCACTTTAGTTCTAGGAATTTTAAAAGGCCAGGGGAAACCAAATCAAAAGGCCATTTTATCAACTCTAAGCCACATAGTTTTAATATATAACTGAACAGGATGCAGTGTCATTCCTTTGTCTGACAAGTAGTGTGGAGCTGTTTTCCTCAAATTAAATTCTAAACACACGAAAGATTGTTCGGTTTTAACATTAGGATGTGTATTTTTCCTGTGTGGGGAAAAACAGCTCTCATCATTTTATACCATCTGGTACAACAACAGCAAGGTCTGAGATGATTGGTGTAAAACCCCTTCTCCTTAGTTCATTAGTTGTGTTCCTGCATCTGTGTCTGATTACAATTTATGCGAAGAGTTAGAGTTTAGAGTCAGTGCAGTGGGTGTTAACTTTGTGGGATTTTCAATTATTCATTTGCCTCCTCCCTTTCAGAATCTGACGAGTTATGACGTCTGCAGCATTTTGCTGGGGACAGGCACAATGTTTGTCTGGATTGGAGTCCTTCGGTACTTGGGCTTCTTTAAAAAATATAATGTAAGTAATTTCTCGTTCAAGTTAAATTTTATCTGTATGAAATGTACCAAAGAAACATCAAAATCTGGACATCCAGCAGCCTCACAAAGACTTTTCCATTCAAAGCCCATGAACTTTTTTCATTCCTCACAGTTTTATATCTTGCATATTAGGCAGTACATTTCTACAGGACCATTTACAATTGTACCCTTTACAAAAGGTACTTTTCTCATGACCAATGCTTTTGATTTGAACTGTTACATCCAGAATCTAGTGATTTAGCCTCAGTATCACATTGTATATGAAGAAAATGGATAGCATGTCATGTTGTGGACCTTGGGCATTCCTTCAGCATGTATGAATAATTTGTCTCTCTAACTAGGACACTGTTGATTTTTAGATTCTCATACTGACTCTGAGAGCAGCTTTTCCAAACGTGATCCGGTTCTGCTGCTGTGTGGCCATGATCTACCTGGGTTACTGCTTCTGTGGATGGATTGTGTTAGGGCCTTATCATGAGAAAGTAAGTTTTGCATCTGAAGGCTCAGCACAAAGGGAAGCACAAAGATAAGCACACACATTCAGAATCACATACATTCAGAATCAAAAATAATCACTTTTTTAATTTTTTAGTTCCGAACCCTGAATACTGTGTCAGAGTGCCTGTTCTCCCTCATCAATGGGGATGACATGTTCCCCACCTTCAAGGACATGCAACAGAAGAGTTACCTGGTTTGGTTGTTCAGCAGACTGTACCTTTACTCTTTTGTTTCACTCTTCATCTATATGGTGCTCAGCCTCTTCATCACTCTCATTACTGAGACATATGAAACTGTTAAGGTAAGTCTTTCATGCATTCATAATTTTTTAGCCTCTTAAAAAGCTGTGGAGATTGACTTTATTCTATTTTGTCCTTCAGCAATACCAGCAGGATGGTGTCTATGAAACAGACCTACAAGCATTCATAGCTGAGTGTAAAGACCTTCCCAGTTCTGGAAGATACAGGATAGATGAGGTGTCTACTCCGTGCTTTGTCTGTTGCTGTTCCCGGTAAGCCCTACAAACTGGTGAGCTAGAAAGGCCACATACACACAAAGTAATGGCATTTTTTAAAATCTGAAGTGTTCAAAGTCCTGTCAGCTTTCAAATTTTCATTAACTTTGCATCAACATTAAAATCCAAAATTTTAAACAATTTGAGAGTCTGATCATGCTTCAGCGTAGAAAATGATGAAAAGTCTTATGACTTTTTTATTTCTGTAGCACAACAGTTTTAACTTTCTTGACAAAATCAACAAGTGACCTCTATCACAGTGAGACTTTATTTAGTGAATTGTGACACTGTTGCCTGAGGTGGACTATATGACAAAATGTGTTGTGCAGCTTGCTGAGTGCATGTATACAAGCATGTGTGTTGTCCTCTGCGTTCTGTATGTTAGAGCACACTGTTAGCTACCGTAGCCTGGTGCCACAATTCACTAATTAAAATTTCACCATATCAGTTGCCATGTTCTGACTTTGTTGTGTTCTTTTGCCACTTTGACAGCTTGTGTTTTCCCACTTTGTCCTTTTGACTGTTTCTTCTCAAAATAATAAAAAAAATCTACTTATGATGAATAGAAATCATAGATATTCTTGCAAGGAGAAACACTGAAGTTTAGAACTAAAATCTTAAGATGAACAAATGGCTCTAATAAATATTTTTGCAGTGCTCTGTTTACTTCATTGCCACTGTTAGTTTTCTCCTTTAAAAAATAAACCAGAATCTCAGTGAGTTCATTCACCTTTTACTGTAGTTAATTATCAATCCACCGTCCTTACCTAAATGCAGATACCTAAATCCAAAATGTCTGTTTGAAACTCGCATCATAGCAGGTTCTGATACTCCTGTGAGGGGGTGAATACAACAAGCTCAGTGTTTTACTGATTGGGACATAGTTTTGTTCAGGTGAAGGTAAATGGCAGGAAGAGGAGACCACAATTTATTCTCTTATGTTATTTTGAAGTCTTCTCCATGTTCTGTGTTTCTTTGCCCTGTTTTAGGTCAGACAGATCTGAAGAGAGGCCGCAGTGTTAGCAGCAGTCGTTTGTTTGTTATTTCTGCACCTATTGCACATTCATCTTTGATGGCAGGGAAATGAAAGGTCTTCTGTGTAGATTTTACACCATGTAACTGCATATAACCTGGATGTAAACGGTTACTGTTTCCTGGGTAGAGTGGTGTCATTACTACCTTTAAGGACTCCAAGTAAGGCTGTGCCAACAATACATTTGTACCTTTTTGCTAATATGTACAATTGGATGACTTTGCTTCTAGGAGGATTAAAATTCTTCTGCATGGGATTTTTCTAGAAATATGTAAACAATTTGAATATATTGTACTTTGTCATTTTTGTGTAAATGTTAAATAGGGAAATTAAATGGAAACAAAAACATGTTACTGTCATTTTTATTTCATTGGTATTGCAAAACAATTCATGAGCTGTCACAAAGCAGCTTTACATCGGTATTCCAGGCCTAATACCCCCTCAGAGCAAGCCAAAGGCGACAGTGGCAAGGAAAAACTCCCTGACTAAAAGGAGGAGAAACCTTGAGCAGAATCTGGGTCAGAGGGGGAGCCCATCTGCTTCTGGCTGTCACTGGGTGGATAATTGAGTAGTAAAGAATTTCCTAAGAAATTCTCAACAGTACTCAAGAATGGTGAAACATGTAGGTAGTAAGACACAGCAATATACAGTGCATAAAACATGAGTCTTGTAAATCTTAAATGTTATACAGCAGAATATGCATAGCATGTCGTCCTTGAGGGTCCAGTTCTTGGTACATGGAGGGCTCCACAGGAATGGCAGCGAGGAAGCTGAGCTGGAGGTCCCGAGATGGTGCTTGAGTTACAGCTCCAGGCAGGAGCCCGGAGCCAGGTGGGGAAAACAGAATTGAAAAACATTGATTAGTGGATGATAAGAATGGCAGGAATGTACAGCAGAGAGGCAGGAGAGGAGGGGCAGGGAAAAAGATGCCAGTGTGCAACAAGGAAAAAAAACCCAGCAGACTAACATTATGGCAGCATACCTCGGGGATGGTTGGCAAGAGACCGGCATAATCATGAGGGCGACCCTAAGTCAACACCAAATCACGACCCTAAGTCAACACCAAGTCATGTCACAGAGTCCCTGCCATGATAAAGTGACAGCAATGACCCCTTAGTATACCAGAGACTCTATGATCCATGCCAGCACCAGGCCATGTCCCTCAGCTGAAGGATTTACTGTATAGATATGTTTTGAGCCTAGACTTAAAGGTCGAGAGAGAGCCTGTTCCTGGAACCTCAGTGGGTAAGCTGTTCCACAGGAGAGGGGTTCGACAGGAAAAGGCTCTACCACCTATAGTAGTTTTTCCCACTCTAGGAACGATGAGAAGCCTGGCATTTTCTTAATTTACAGCTAATGCCTTTATTCCCTACATCATACAACCTGTACTGAAATCTCCTCTAGCTTATGTTCAAATCCTAGTTTAACTGAAATTAATCAACTCGCAGACAGTATTGGCTCTACGTAAAAATCTGGATGCTGTTGCTCCTCTTAAAAGGAAGGAAATCACAGACAAAAAGCTAGAAGAAGCGCCTAGAAGATGATTTGGGCTCTGAGTATGTGTAGCACTTTAGGGGTAAATTGAAAGAGATGAGATCTGATAAAACGGGATTGTGTAAAATGGGATAATATATGTATATATTTATATATAGAATAGTATAGCATATTTTACATGAAAAACCCAAGTAAGCCCAAGCTTTGTGTCCATTTCGCTTACACTAACCTACTTGCCTACAGCCAGCAGTACCTCCACACACCACACTAGTCATCCCTCTAGGCAGAGAGCAGAAGCCCTTCCTGCCTGGAGGGTTATGCTCTCAGCCCAGTGAGAAGTCTCAACACAATAGGTTTATTAAAGCAGTAGCATCATTGTAAACATACGAACTGAACTGAAAATTTAAATTCCCTGTATCTTGTGTGGAAGATAAAATGCTTCTGTGCCTATTAAATGAACTTTTCATTTTGATGTCATAAGAGGTTTACCGTGTAAGGAAATCTTCCATCATGAAATGTAGAGTGATGGGAGGAAGTAATAGTTCATTACTCTATATTTTGTCATATTTTGTCTAACTGAAGTTTTCTCTCAACATGTTTTTTTTTTCCCATTTCATTCAGTAGATTTTAAATACAGTCATGCTCCTAATGTTTAGTGAAAGTAGTACATATGCTGCTCAAAATTAATGAGAAAGTTCATTGCAGGATTGAATTGGGGGCAGTGCATTCATGTACACTTTGACTGATGCAATTTTAAATGATTTAAATGACTTCTTGGCTTTGGGTCTTTCACTAAATGCACATAAGTATATCACGGTAACATAAAGCTGAACTGCAGATGACACTTAAAATAGATATTTTCAAAACGGATGTGGGTGCAGATGTATGAAAAGTACACTGGTATGCACTTCCCCTTTTTTGTCTCTAGAAGTTCAGCTCCTTAGCATTGTAAGGGTTATATACCCATCCGCAAGATCTGGTTTAGGCCCAACATAGATGCCTAGGAACCACATGAGGACAAGCGATAATTGGTCCTCACGCACACGTCTAAGTGCTCTTATTGAATTCCACCATAGAGATTTCTCAAATCATCGTAAGAAAAAAACTGGACAGCGGACGGATATTTCAACTGCTGTTGTTAAAAAGGTTAAAAAAAAAAAAAAAAAAACACACACACACACACAACCGACAAGAAAATCACGGCACCTTACAGTACCCGCTAACGAAAAAACAGATTTGTCTGTTTGTGGACCAATTAATATGCGAGTCTTAAAAGGTTCGTAGTTTCCTATGTGGGACGGGATCTTTGCGCAAGTCCACAAGCCCTATAATTGCCTTGCACACACGTGACCATAACTGCCGCAGTGAAACTACTGGCGTTAACATGATATTGGCTTGTCTGACAGAGTTAGCAGGTACCAGTTGTATCTCAGAAATATTACATGGACCTGAATATGGAGTGTTTCGTGAGATATAACGAAGGAAGTGACCAAGTACGGTAAGAGTTTTTTCAGATTAATTTGTATGTTCATGTTCTCGGTAGTTAGGTATAATAAATGCATATAAAAAGAAACATCATGTGGAACTCGTTTGCTGTAGTGGCCTTTGAACTCGGTTAAATTAAAATTTTATTTAAGTCGTTCTGGAACCACTTCCAGACTTTAGATGTTTTTCACACATTCAGCATTAAAATATTAATACGACTCTGAAAAAACAAATGTGAAGAGGAAAGTGTGAGGTGTAGAAAGTACGTCGTCAAATCATATTTACGTCTTTGTACATAACTTGTTTACGTGTACCACAACACACATCGAAAGAGACCGTGTTTTCTGTGTCTTGCATATTTGGCTTGCGTTGTTCGTGTTCTTAATTTTTACCATCTCACCACTAAGGAATAACATTTTGCCTCGCTGCCTTCTGCCACCTATCGTTTAAATACGTATTTATTGATTCACGATGTGAGTGTATCACATTTTGTTTACGATAATCTATTCCAAGGCGTCTCGAATGGCATGTAATTGACTGGGGGGTAAAACTAATACCGATGTGAGACAGCCCAGTCTTCGAAACCATCCAGGAGCAATTGATTCGAATTGGTTTTGTAGCGCAAAGCCTATTGAGCGCTTTTAAGTTAACCTTGAACTATTCCAGTGTCAATGCTGCCAGTGTTCACAGCCACGTGCGAGGACATAATGTGTTACATGAGACTCACTGAACTTTTGCAACTGGAAAGAGTTACATTCTTGTTAAACTTTTATATGCTGAAAGAAGTTCTCATTCTCATCGTTTGCACGCAGGAATGGAACGTGTCCAGTTTCCAGGTTAATTACTTGCCCTTTTAATAAATTTCTGTTCTCTGCCCATCTCTGTTCATTTGGGGCAATATGTTTAATGAATATTATAATCTGAATACAAATGTGAGTGTGAACGTAGAGTTTTAGTTGACAACAATTCGATACAGCCTCGTGATTTAGGCCGTGATCGGCCTAACACACTGTTGTTACGTTGTTTATCTAGGATTGAATGCTTTATTTGGAAAATATTTCCATTTATATTAGTAGTACCTTTGCTCATTTAACTTGAATGGAAACGCTATGTTCTGTTGTGTATAAGTCGCTCTGGATAAGAGGGTCTGGTAAATGCAAGTAATGTAGCATAAGGAGGCAATGTTAAGTGGTTTTTACACTGAAGAACGTTGCTGTTTTCATTTTCACAGCAGCGCCACAATTGCCCAGGATATAATGGACGAAGAGGAGATTCTCAGAGATGATCTGAAATACTACTTCATGAACCCGTGCGAGAAATACCGAGCACGCCGCCAGCTGCCATGGAAACTTGGGGTGCAGATACTGAAAATCATCATGGTTACCACGCAGGTGGTGTATGTTGACATTGTTGATTCAGCGACAGTCACTGTTTGGCAGGATTTCCACATAAGGGTACCGAGAAGTTAAAAATTACGTTATGGTTCCCACAACTTCATCTACAAATATTTGTTTCTATTGTGCGCTGAGCGTGTTTAAATTGATCATCGGCGCAAGTATGGGTACAGCATTTTTCACAAAACGGTAATTAGTGTAAATGATAATGATAGTAGCAAAACACTGCTTTTTTAACTTGGTATGAAAGTGCGAAAGATGGTCACGTAGACACTGTCTCAGAACTCGTACTGGGGTGGAGAGATTTAGAATATATACTATCAATGTATTATTTCATAATAAACTGAATAAAATAAGCATCAGGACAGAACGGATGTTAAGAGTTTTGTATTCTTTTCCAAAGCTTGTCCTTTTTGGGCTGAACAATCAGCTTGTGGTTTCATACAAAGAGGAGAATTCTATGGCTTTCAAGAACCTGTTTCTGAAGGGCTACAGCGGAGCTGACGAGGATGACTACAGCATGGCAGTATACTCTCAACAGGATGTCTACGATAGCCTGTTTCATGTGCTGGATCAAGTAAATGGCTCTCCCTCTCTCTTCTCTCCCTTACCTCCAGTTTATTACCAATTTTGTAAGATCTTAACACCTTGTCATCTATGGCTGATGAAAAATTACGCTATGCTAAAACAGTTAACTGTGAGTCAGCAACCTTCCATCTGTAGAATTTGATTTATCTATTACATCTGTTTTTTACTCTTTTTGTTTTGTTCTTGAAATATTTATTTGGATTTTGTAGGTTGTGTAGTACATGTTGGATTTAAGCTTTGCCATTTTATGCTTTTTCCACCATCTGCTGGTTTATATTCAAAAATGAGATAGAACAGAATGAAAGATGAAATTAAACTTGGCTAAGTGATGGTCAATACAACTAGGATCCTGTGTTTCTGGTATGGAAAAACAGTCAATATATTATAGCCCAATATGGAATGGAATATATGAGCATCCTCATTTCTTTAACCTAGTCTTCTGTCATGGGGTAATGCTGTGCTCTGAAAACTATTCCATACAGGGGCATACTTCTCTCTGAATCCACCAAATTTGTGATATCTGACAAATATGCTTAAGTCCTCTAGTTCTGTCCTTTTCCTAATTTAAAGTCAGAATCCCAATATATATTTTAATTTTCCAAAATTTTATTCATAAGCAAGACTACTATTACAGGAGCAGGAAATTTTTAAATCCACCATGAACAAAATAAACATGAGCACAGAATGAAATGAGGAAATGGCAGTGTTATTCACTGAGGTCTGTTTCCTGCAGTATGCACAGTTAAAGAACCTCTCTGTGGGACCTGTGAGTTATGCTGCAGATGACACTAAGCTGGTGCCCCTTGTCATCTGTAAAGAGCATTACAGGAGAGCTAGTGTGGAGCCTTCTGATGAGTTTTACGACATTGATGCCCAGACAGAGACAGGTGACTACTTAATGTTTTTCATGTTTTGAAATGGGAAAATCGATTTCTAATTTTCTCTGGTCTCTGATTTTTCCGCATGTGACTATAATTTTTTTCCTCACATGGTTCTTTTCTTACAGTTTGCTTGAAGCTGGATCCCACAACACTTGATGACAGCAATTGGAGAAGGGACAATCAATCTTTTTTTGTCCTTGACTTTTACAGGTAAAGAAACTTAATGATAGGTTTGGGTCAGTGCTGAAAATTCCACACTGACTCAGAAATAACCTCTGCCAATGGTTTAGCCATTGAATGTTGACGGATTATATGACTCACTGCTAGAGGAATTTTGAATGCATGACAAGTGGTAAATATAACAGGGGATACATCATCAGATTATTACTCATTTCTGAACTGATATTTGAGAAAAGATTCCTTGGTTAGAAGCTGGCATGTGCCCTTTAAAAAAGCTTTAATTTCAGGCTATGTCTTTTCCTGTTTCCTGGGTATTTATCCACTAATGTACGTAAGGTTTACCCTCACAAACATAGGGCTGATTTGACTGAATGAGGCTGAGTTGTATTTTATAAATTGAATTGGATTTTATCTTAAAGGTGGCATTATGGTTTCAATTTAGTTGATTAAATGTAATTTTTTGTGATGCAGGCTTATAGATGTTAAGATTACCTTCCAGCTAAAAGGTATCAACCTACAAACAGTTCGCTCCCGTGAGTTGCCAGATTGTTACACATTCTTTGTGACGGTAAGTAAGATAAGATCCTGGTGCAACTGCATGCTATTGCAGGGTCTATGTCATAGATAATCTTCCATGAATTAATTATACGCTTTTTTCCCAATGGACATAACAGAGCTTGCACTTTATCTGGCGAACTATTGAAACTTGGTCTTGCAGCACTTCTATTGTTGTTGACTCCTTATATGCCTTTTTGCTTGCGTGGTAATCTGCCTCACTTGTAAGTCGCTTTGGATAAAAGTGCCTGCCAAATGAATAAATGTTACTAACATTTAAGTGCCCTGCTTTCACAAACAGACAGGGCTTTATGTAGTATTGGAAATTTTGTTGTTAAACCTTTCATTTTGTTTACAGATTACTTTTGATAACAAATGTCACAGTGGGAAGATGAAAATATTTTTGGATTTTGATGCAGTCAGCAGTGCCTGCAAAAACTGGAAAATTTCAGGAACTGGTAAGTCTTCTTACAACAGTTTATTCACTTGATGATTTTTTTTTTTCAACAATTCTGGAAAAATTATGGAAAATGCTTAGGAGTCTTTTCGTATTACTTTGTGTTCCAAATTGTTTTAAATTTTTTTACACTAATACAGTTGGGCATGTTTGTTTTAGCTCAGAAGAACACCCATTACCTGCTTATATTTGATGGCTTTGTCATCGTGGTATGTCTGACCTCTGCAGTGCTTTGCACCCGCTCAATCGTACTAGCAGTGAAATTACTTCAGGTAAACCTTACTGTTTCTCTGTTTCTCTTTTGTTGACATGGAACACATGGTACAATTCCTTTTGGCCAAACCTAGCTAAGTGTTTTATACTGATGGTTGGATTAAATGCCTGTAGTATTGTTCAGACCAGGTAGTAGAGTGGTGCATTTCCATCTGATGTCTTTCTTCCCTTTTTCTTTCACAGAGATTTTCTAGATTCTTTCAGATAAATTACAAGCGCAAAGTGTGTGAAGCAGATCAAATGGAATTCTTGAATGGGTGGTACATATTGGTCATAATCAGTGATATCTTGGCAATAGTAGGGTCGATACTGAAGATGGAAATACAAGCAAAGGTAATTTCCGAGCGCAGTTTTTGACTTGAAGTCATATTCTAGGCTGCAAGTTGTTAACTGAGTTGTTGCTGTGATGCTGCTGTTGTCTGTCAGCAGCCCAATCCCAGACACCATGCATGTCACTGTTTAAAAAATTGTTCAAGATTGGGCTACTATCTGCAGAGAATCAGGATGGTGATTAGTTGGTTTAGTAATGGTGTCACTAAATGCCACTTCATATTTTATTGATATGCTGAGTTTAAGATATTGTTAAAATGAAATACTTCTAAAAGTCAAAAGTGTTCTTTTATTATGTGTGTCACCTTAATCTTTAAAATACATGCTTGGTTATTTTGCTATATCTTGAAGATGGTACAAGGCTAGACTAATTTACCATTGAAGTGTATTGTTAGTGTCATCAAGAACAAGATTTGACATCATCCTCTCTCTCTCACACACACACACACACACACACACAAAAAAAAAACCCAGAGCACTTGGCTCTAATTTCAGTTGACTCACATAGAGGAAATGAGCTGTGATCTTAGAAAACCCCATGTTATTATAGTTCAGTATAGTTCTTCATTGGCTGCATGTCTGTGAACTCTTTTTTCCAGTCATGATTTGCTGACCAGTCCTTTTCTTCTCAGCCGTCTACATGCTTTTTGCATACTCAATAAAATTTAGTGTTGCAACTCCCCTGTTTTTATTATATGTGCATTTTCCTGATTACACAACAGTGTGTTTTAGTGCTGCTCTTATCTGCACTCTTTGTGTCGGGAAGTGATGAAAACTGACAGACATTCTGCTGTCATTGAAAAGGTAAAGAAGGAAGTCCACTGTTGCCTAGAGATGGAATGATTTTGCTCTGGACTTTGGAAGTACACCACTTAGTCTGATGACAGGCCAATTAGGTTCACACAGTTCTCACACCCAGCCAGGAAAATACATCTCAAGCTGTAGTAAACTGTAAGTTAAACATTTACCCAAGCAACAGACGGAAAAATGAATGTTTTTTTTTTTTCCATCTCTTCCCTGTAGAGTCTTACCAGCTATGATGTCTGCAGCATCTTTCTAGGGATCTCGACACTGCTGGTGTGGGTTGGAGTGATCAGATACCTGGGATATTTTCAGAAATATAATGTAAGAGAGCCAAGTCAATGATGAATGTGCCCATTCTCACATCATAAGTCTGAAGTCTTTACTCTCAGAGATAAGTGGTTGTCTTTGTTCCATGTACCAGGTGCTCATCCTTACTATGAAGGCAGCCTTCCCCAAAGTCCTGCGCTTTTGCTGCTGTGCTGGAATGATCTACCTGGGCTACACCTTCTGTGGATGGATCGTTCTTGGGCCTTATCATGAAAAGGTACTCACAGTGTGATTCCCGTTCATCAGATCATCTCGGGTGTGCCATGACAGCATTCTGTACTGCACCAGACTGCCCATACACAGGAACAAAAAGTTGTAATCATCAATATTTTCACTAGGTGGCAGTATTTCTACATTTTCTCAGGATCATCAAGCTCCTTCCCTAAATGGATTTGGTTTTCAGGTCAATTGGGACACTAGTTTTTGAGCTATCTTACGCATATGATGTTACTCAGATGGTCGGTGATGTTAGTACATTAGAGTCTCACTTAATGAGCATTATAAAACTTGAAACATGGAGAATGTTGATCCGGGACATAAACTGAGAGGTCAGAATTTTGAGAGTCCCCCCCCCCCCCTACAAATCTGACATGTTGGTGAATTTCTTTTGGTGTCAGAAAGCAACAGGGTGTTTTGCTGTTGTTGTTGAACTATATATCTGGTGGTTTTAGTTGGCCAGATGTTGGCAAAAGGTTTTCTGTCATTTGAATTGATGCTTTGAAATGATTAAAGTAGCCAAATGCAGAGTTTTCCTGTATATGCTTTCATCTTTTTTAATTTCTAATTTAAAATTCATGAACTAAATTTAACATTCATCTAAATATTTGGATTTGGTCCAAAACCTCAATAAAC
Source organism: Megalops cyprinoides (assembly GCF_013368585.1). Lineage (NCBI taxonomy): Eukaryota > Metazoa > Chordata > Actinopteri > Elopiformes > Megalopidae > Megalops > Megalops cyprinoides. Next base: position 49,630,559 of record NC_050584.1, on the reverse strand, counting down.
AATAACACCAATTACCAAATTTGCTCAATATAATTATAAGTAATTTCAACATGTTTACATGCCTCTGTTGTCTTAGTAAAAATCAATGTGTCTGGTTCATTAACATTATAACAGATATCAAATTATATCATTCAGCTCAATTTTTGCAAAGACACATTTTTAGTCTGTCAGTTTGCACTCTGTGTTTGTCTCCATATCATGAAACCAATAAGTATTGATATATTTAAATGTATGAATGTTTGCGAAGTTTTCCATGTTCGGTATGTTCTCACTTTCTTTCACCATGCATGGTTACAGGCAAGTGAGATACTGGTACGTAAGCTAGAAATGAATAAATGTGAATATGAAATATTTATTTCCAAAGGAAATTTTAAACTTAATTTTAAGTTACAAGTTCATGTGTAGCACTTTTTCACATTTTTCATGTGTGAGGCCAGCCTTTACTAAATGGAATATGACAAGCTTTAATAAATACAGTAGGTTTGTCAAAGAGACTCAGTGTGTAAATATTGCTGTAGCATAGTCATTAGTTATCACAAAGCTAATGTTGCATTTACAGAACTAGCTGTGGGGGTCACAGAACACGTCTTGGAGAGCTGTCCAAATGAGCCTTGATATTACTTGAATTGAATGTCGTCTTTTTGGCAATTAATAATAAGAATATGCAGAAGAGCTGATGCTGGTACACCCATTCATCTTGTAGCCCAATTTGACAAACTTAAGCATTAGAAAGAACCCATGCTTTCAGGGCTGTACTTTCGTATTTGCAGTATCAACAGTGATTGGTAGTGGTACACAGCTCTTTTGATACTAGGGCATAGTGAAGATGAGAAATTATGTGGAATCCATTTTTACTGCATTCATAATAATGTTTCATCTCCTTCTGTCTATATTGTTTGTCTTTGTTTGTCATTCTTCTGTTGCCTTCACGTGGGGTGCAGTTTGAAGGCCTGAGCCGTGTGGCGGAGTGCTTGTTCTCCTTGGTGAATGGAGATGACATGTTCCCCACATTTGCTCAGTTCCAGGAGAAGAGTTCACTGGTGTGGCTCTTCAGCAGGGTCTATCTGTACTCCTTCATCTCACTCTTCATTTACATGATTCTCAGCCTCTTCATTGCCCTCATCACTGATTCCTACGAAACGATTAAGGTACCACTGCAAGATGTTTCAGCAGTCATGACTAGTGACATACCCTTGGAGTAGAAAATATGATTGGTGTTGATTATTAGGATTAATAGTTCTATTAATTTGTTAAATGTATGTGTGAACACTAACAAGTCACAATTTTGTCAGTGTTGTAATGCTTCCCATGACCTTTTTGTCACTTTTACCTTTTCTGTTTACACAGAATTACCAGAAGACTGGTTTCCCAGTGACAGACCTCCAGAAGTTCCTGAAAGAACACAAGGACTTCTCCTGTTCTGAAGACAGCAGGGAAACAGGGACAGACTACTTGGTGCTCTGCTGCTGTAGAAGGTACAGTACACAATCTCTGTCATCAGCTAAAGAGGATTGTTTCCTCCACATGGAGGCTAGCCCACTGTAGCATGAGAAATGAAATTAGTGGTCAGGGAAACGTGGACACACCCTGCGATGTGCTGATTACAGGGAAATGCAGGGTTACCCTGGGAAAGGGAAAAGGCCTCCTTTTGACTGTAATACTGTTGCAATAAACAAGCAAGCACTCAAGAGAAAATGTGATGGTACTGTAGTGTTGTGTACAAGTCTCCAGAAGCATGTTTGTCATTGAACATTAAGGTTTGACTTCTTGTTCTTTGATACTGTACAAAGGATGGAGAAACCTATGTTCCTGTTATGCAGAATTAAGTTGGAAATGACCTTTTTTGTCACCTTTTCTTTTCTATTTTCACAAAATTACCAGAAGACACGCAGAATTAAGTGTACATTTGGAAATTTCTAGATAGGCCTTTTGATTTAGGACATAATACCTGGTGCTGGTAGAATGTTTCTTTGCTTTCCTATGTGTGAGTCACTTGTCTGTAATGTCTTGAATTGACAATGAAGATTGGGGTCCATTTTACATGTCTTATGTGTGGATTTTGTCTTGGAAGTTGATTTTATTTCTGTAGTTGTTTGACGTGTTCACCAAGTTGGATTCTCTAGAAGAGCTTTTTTCTCTCTGTCATGAAGAGCTGTATTAGGAAGAGCTGTGATGCCTCCAAAGCTCATACCAGGCAATTTTAATGCATTTACCTCCCAGCATCATTTACTGGCAAATTTAGCACAGCTTTCTTTGTAATTAACAAACACTCTGAAATAACCCTCTGTAACTGGCAGCCTCTTGCTTTTTCTAAAAAGTATTCAGTGTCAGGTGCTTTCCTAAGAGAGTAAGTAAGTAAAATGCTAGCAGGCCTCAAATGGGAATACAGCAGTTAGAGCTTGACTCTCTTCAGATAAACAGGCACGTGGCAAAGATCCATGAGCTGTTGAAATGCCTCAGTGTTTGTCTATACTTTGCCTTTGAAAGTCTTTATTTTCCTTTGGGAAATGTAAGATGTGAGGATACCCCCAGTGTAATTAGGTGTTGTATATAAATTAGATAAACGTGTCTTAGTCACCAGTGACGTGCATTTAGGCACAGCAAATGGTTTCCTTTTATTTAGAGCATCTATCAGTTCTTGTCAGGTTTAATTGATTTTGTAAATTAAGGGTAGGACTGTGTCCTGTCTGGCTCATAAAATGCATTTATCCTCATATTTGCCTTCTCTTTATTGTCTAACAGTTTCTTGATTATAGATTTGCCTGTCACAAAAGTGATAGACACTCAAATAAAATTAAAAAAAGTTTACATTTTAATATGTAACAATATGTTGCATAATATGTTAACAAGGGCAAGTATGGGCATGCTTTTTTGAATGTGAATCATGGTGATGCAGTGAAGCCTAAGAATGTAGTGTGCATGGCTACATAATGGTTCAGAACCTGCTGATGAATACAGTGCTGTGTGTATACACAATGCAGTCAGAGCCATCAGTGAGACATGGACTGTGGATAGACTGCAGACTGCACAGTATATTTTACTGTGTAAGAAGGTGTACTGTAATTTAACTTGGAACGCTTCACACATCCTGAAGAAAGGATACTGCTGAGTCATTTCCCACGAGACCTTTAAACGCAATGATTAAAGGTAATTACTGCATCCTTATAGGTCATCCTGAAGGAATGAGTTTGAGGGTGGGGCTTGGAATGTGATATAGGAATGATTATAACATAAAACAAACAGTGGAGCCAAACCTCTCCGAACTTTTAGTCCAGTACTTATGGTAGTGTGGTAGTAGATTTCCTCTTTCATGATGTGTCATGTTTTGCCTTAAACATGACACACTGTAGCACATGATTAAAAAGCATTAGACTCCTTGACTTACCTTCTACACATTTCAGTGGTCTGTAGATCCTGTATTTAGTATTGCTGTCCAGGCCTTCCTGCTGCATTTTAGACAATAGCAGAAATTGTGAACGTGCTTAATGGACCCTACTATCCATGGCTTTACTTCCAATAGAAATCCCATTGGGATTACAAATGGGCAGATGCTTCTCAAGTAATTGTGTGAACTCCTTAAAAGATGTTCATATTGCTTCACAGTTGCAGACTGTGACTGCTGCATTGAACTTTGGCTCCTATTTGTGGCCATAAATGGCTAACTATCTGAGAACAAATATAATCCTTACCTCCGCAGAAGGTGGAGTATGACAATTAGACAGCAAATTTAGTGAAACAAAGCTAAGGACAGGCTTTACTTTTGTTTCTTTTCAGCAGTAAGTGTAGAACTGGACACTGCTGGCTTTGTTGTGTTGGTCAGAACTGCACACGATAAAATTCTCATTTCAGTCCTGCTGAAATATCCAACTTAAAAGAATTACATGTGTTATCTGCCATCTCTTCCATGCGAAATTGGTCAGAATAGCTTCCTTTTAAAGCTTCTGCTGCACATTAAGAATGGAGCTGTAGAAGGGCATTGCTTTGATGTTATTGCTGTTTCCATATTCCCCTGTTATATTTCAGATCTCATCATATCTCACCGCAACCTAACATTTAGCGCACAATGAAATGTTGAAAGAATGGAAATGCTTGTTGTGAATACAGTGTGGAAGGCTTCACGTCTAATTAATGCTTGATTTGTTCATTTCCTGCAGGCCTCCTACAGATGATGACATCTTACTCATTAGCTGAGGGTAGCAGCAATAAAGACCACAAGGAGAGTACTGTATGAACTGAAAAGTTGGGAAGACATACAGATTATTGCCTAGGAAAATGCTGGATTTCATTACAGACAAAATCAAGATGGACAAGATAAAGAACATTTAACAGACAGAATGGCAGATGAAGCCATGGTATTCCACTGGGAGCAAGTAAAAGCTCTTAGTGACAATGTTGCGGTTTTTTACATTTCTGTTTAATGTGAAACTGATATCCACGGAAGAGACATGTCAGCTTAGCATTAGCCGGAAAAAGGAAGCCTAATAGTAGCCATTTGTTTGTAATGAAAATTGTTGGTACAAATGGATACCAATGCAGTTAGTGGCTGGAGTGAAAGCCATTCGATTAAGGTTTACAGGAAATGATGTCCATGTTTGTACTGCAATAGCTTGGCTCCTGTGTGTTTACACTGATGCATAATGTGCAATAATTTCTGTAAATCTAAATATGAAGTGTGAATTGACATTAAAGTGCATTTGCCATTATCTTCATTAATGTATTTATCAATATTTTGAGCATCCATCCCTGTCCATGTCTGAATTTTTTTCACTCTGAATAACGGGACACAATACACATTTGTGTGGTTTTAGTTTCCTTTTTCTTTTAGTTTAAAACCGTAGCTCACCAAAAATCCGTATTTTAAAATGTCTTTAATATTTCTTTTATTGCCATGGTTTTACACAGTTCAGTTTAAAGATTGTTTAATGAGTCATCAGTAGTTTAATTTAAATCATTTAAAGATTCAAGTTTACCTTGGTGGATATATCTTGGGACTTAAACCTACTAATGTCTCAGTCCCCAAAGACAAACTGTCATTGGAATCATGATTTAGGCATCAAAAGGAAAAAGAATCTCTTTTGATCTTGTTGCTGAGAAAGCAAGCATTTCAAAAACTCTTTCAATAGTCTCCATAGTGTAGGTAGGAAATTATTTTAATTTAGGATTCATAGAGTATCTTGTTTGGGCAATGCCACTAATGTGCCAGTATGCATATAGTTCTGCCTACACTGGGTAGTTGTTCCTTGTAGACCTCTGGGCTTCTGTTGCAATTGTATCACTTACCACTCTAAAATGAGTGAGATTCACCAACTTTAAAATATTATTCTCAAACAAGGAAAAGCCAAACTGATTTAGTTAGTAAATCAAAGTTAAAAGTGTGTGGAGTTGTCTCAATTAGTCATCACTGGTTTACACTCTTAAAAAGACATGCCTCTATCATAAATGATGTAGTCATCTTATAATTATTTAACCCAGATACCTAATTTTTGGTTTCCAGTGGAGCTTTAAATGAATAAGGTGTGGACTGTATGATTTCTATCTGTAAATGAAAAGATTTCTTCAAAGTGAGCCTTGTCTTTACAGGGTCAAAATCCGCAGGACATCCGGGCAAGCCAACACCTGATTGCCTAGCACAGATGCTTTAGGGAAAATCAGCCATAACTCATTTTTGTGATCAAGCATTATTCACCGTCTGTGCCACAAGTTACTCCTCTTGTGCTTTGTTTAAAAAACAAAACTAGACTAAACCAGTATTCTAGATGACTCATTCTCGCTCCAGTTCACAGCATTGTCAGTGAATATACATTTCTGGGAAATGTAAAGATGTCTAGGATGTAGACAGCTCTATCAACAGTTTGTAAATACTGTATGATTTGAACAAAATCACTCAAACCCTTTTCCCCTCACAGATGTCCATTTTACTGAGTGCATTGAGACCCTTGTGGAAAAAACCACCCCATTGCAAACTCTAACCTTTAAAACTGAGCCTTCCCTAAAAAGCACAGTATGCCTCAGTCAAAAACATTTAAGGCCTCATAGTTCTACTTCAGTAAACTCCTCTTGAAGTGAAATTTTCTAAGGTCTCAGAGATTGTACCACATAAAATATTTCGCATTATATCCGTTAAGGTACCAAAATCATTCACGCGCAGTTCTCTTTAAATTTTTGTGTTCTTTGAAGAAGTGCTCCAGGTAAATGAGATTACGTAAACCCATTTACAATATTCTGAATCAATTAATCATATTTACTGTACAGTACTACTCACGCAATTGCCTTTGCAGTATACACAACCACGTCGAACTGACATAAAAATAGCTTTTAGAACACTAGCTTTTTAATGCTTTCAAAGCCAGCATTCACACTTGATTTGTCTTAAAATGGCAATACTCTTCATTACTGTTCAGGATTACGATATTGTTCTTTCTTTCAACAAATGGAATAAATAAATGTGGTGCACAACACCAAAGACAATTCTCTTAATTTAGCTGCTACCGAAAAGACGCGAATCCAGCGCACTGTACAGTTTAGCTTGACAATTAATCAGCCATTGCAGTCAAAAAAAAGTTCGGGAATATATTACCAAATGAGTACAACAACAATTAGTAAACATTTGAATTGACGACTCATTGTTAGAAATCTATCACAGTCTTAAAAACAACCCGCATTCCAAACCAGCACGCAGGAATTGCAGCAGTTAAGGAGGCATTCCGACCTGCAGCGCACCCACGCCCGCTGCGTCATCTTAGCCAAACTTCTGTCCCTCACTAACACACTTGTGCTTCCTTCTTCATTCACGCGCCCTAGTAGAATGGAGGCAGAGCTAGAGTTGAAGCGAGTCACGGAACGACGGAAAACTACACCGGAATAATCAATCCTAGAAAAAAGTCAAACCAGGAAAACGCGATTTAACTGGTAAGTAAGCTGCATTCACCTATGCCTTAGATAGCTGGACTAGCTAGTTAGAGTGATTCGTTAAATAAAGGATTACTTGTGTTTCCACTTTTTCACGTCAGTTCTGATAGTAATGTATTTGTAAACTGAGTGCCAAGTAGATAGTATTTTTGAATTAATGTCTGAATAATGAACGATATAGTACATGCATGTCATAATTATTCTCTAATTCGTACGACAAACCTTTACGACTCGCCACATTTCCTATCATCAGTGCTTCTAGTGCAGCAATAAGTATGCGAATACGCACATAATGACTTTGTAGTTATTACAAACTTGAAACTTATCGCGAAGCTGAGAGTCTGTACCCCCTTCTTCAAATTCGCAAGTGTAGACGTGTGAAATGGTTACTTGAATGTAGACATGTAGTGCAGCTTGTCAGATGCGATATCTAAATTGAATACATTAGATGTATACTTATGTTAAAAGTTATAATGGAGTCATTTTTAGGTCGTATCCACGTGCCTTGGTGAACATTGCCCTTCATCTTTATCTCTGAAGTTACAGCAGATTAAGTAGTGGAAATGACTATATTTCTTAATTATAACACTTTACAGTCACAGTCTTAAGTAGTACATACCTGCCTTGAAAGAGAATGGTGTGAAAAGATATTTCTATGCTTAAGTGCTCACACTTACAGTAAAATTACATCAAAGCCAAAGGTGAGTATGCGGGGCTTTTATACATTATATTGAAAGTATAATTACTGAATGACATGATTTTTCTTAACATTTACAGATGCTTGTTTGTGACTAAATGAAGTCTTTTGTAGTTCCTGTATGTGCTTGTGGATTGTCCAAACTGTAATCTTGTATTAGCATCAGTTTGGAGATCTGTCAGTTAATGAAATTCAAAATTATGTGAACAGTTATCTAGAGGTTTGAAGAGTCTCCTCATTTCAGACCTCCTCCTCCTTTACTGTGGATATGTTTGGCCTTTGAATCCACACATTATGCATAGATTTTTTAAAATCCTTTATGCAAGGTGTTAAAAGAGATGTACTCTCTCCCTGGAACTTCATATTTTTAATATCTTAGGCTTCGTTCTGTTCTTTGAGCCTATGGAGTTCCATGGAATAGCCCATTACAGTCGCATGATCTAATAGAGTCCCTCACTACCCCTGATTCCACTCGAGGTCTTGTTTCTCATTTGTCTAACAAATTCATGAATGCCAATGTTTCTTCTCTTCGTGTGATTTCTGTGTGGGACAAGGAGCTCCATGCGTTCAGTGTTAATATATATTGGGAAGTGATTTGAGATAATATTTTGTCATCCTCAAAAAAATGAGCTCATCAGCTGATACATTTTGAATTTGTGCATAGGGTATATTTGACCCCTTACTGTCGTTTTAAAATGAATATTTCTGTTGATAACACATGTGGTAAATGTTCTGTGGGTGCAGTGGGTACCTTCATGCATATGTTCTGGAAGTGTCCTTTAGTGTACAGCTTTTGGAGGTTTATTGCACATGTGCTTTCCCAGTTACTGTGTTTGACAGTGCCCTTGTGCCCAGGATTGCTGCTTCTTGGGGATGACTCTCAGATACAGTTAAATTTATGTAAAAGATGTCTTTTTCTGGCAGGGGTAACTTCAGCTAAAAAGTCCATCCTAAAGGCTTGGGTGGAACCCGCCATTGTTCTGTCATCAGTTTGGTTGTTTTATTTTCTTGATGTTTTAATATTGGAAAGGATGACTGCAAGGCTGCACAGAGCACAGTCTACAACCCTGAATAGTTTGACTGATGCTGTTCAATTTGTCATTGATCTCACTTGCAATGTTTAGTTATTGAATTTTATCCCCCCCCCCACCCCCCATTTACATTTCAGATTTTTAAAAAATTTTCTTATGGGTTTTTGTGTCTCTCTTTCTTTTATTTGTGTTGTTGTATTTGTTGTCACAAACAGAAAACATTCCAATAAAAAAATGTTCACAAAAAATCTTTATGCATATTTGGAATACAGTGTGAATGACAGTGTTTTAGGTTAACAAAAGGTGGAATGAAGGATGGTAATGTTTTTTTTTTTTTTGATCTACTTTTGCTGTAGTAGATGCAGGATGGCTAATCAGAACAACTGCCACTATGAGGAGAAGATGGCCTTCTTTTACAAGAACCAGTCCAATGATGACTGGGATGGCACAAAACTCATCATCGTCCAGTGCTTCGGCTCTGTGTTCTGCATCTTCATTCTGGTGTCAAATGCCATGGTGATTGCTGCAGTCATTACCAACAAGAGGTTCCATTATCCCTTTTACTACCTTCTCGCCAACCTGGCCGCCTCAGACTTCTTAGCTGGAATAGCTTATGTGTACCTTATGTTTAACACAGGCAAAGTGTCTAAACAGCTTACTGTGCAGTTGTACTTTTTTCGCCAGGGCTTACTGGACACCAGTCTTTCAGCCTCCTTGGCTAACCTGTTAGTGATTGCACTGGAGCGCTACATTTCTGTAATGAATTGGAAAGTGCATAGTAACCTAACCAAAAGGCGAGTGACTTCCCTGATTGTGTTAGTGTGGGCCATCTCTATATTCATGGGAGCTGTTCCCAGCCTTGGCTGGAATTGCATCTGTAACCTTGAGCTATGCTCCAAGCTGGCACCAATATTCAGCCGGAGCTACCTGATTTTCTGGTCTGTGTCCAACTTGGTGGTGTTCCTGGTCATGGTGGCCATCTACATGAGGATTTATCTCTACGTCAAGAGGAAAACATCTGTCCTATCCCCACACACAAGTGGCTCCATAAACCGCAAGAGGACACCGATCAAACTGGTCAAGACTGTGATGACAGTGTTAGGTGAGTTCCAGTGTTTTTTCCATAGATTTACCACCGGGTCTTTTCATCTCAGATCAACCAATGACATATCCAACACTGGTGTCAGCTGGCTTCCATTAATCTTACTAATGAATTAGTCTGCTAACAGGCTTAGCTGATCCTCCAGCCCCTGGTGCAGAATGTAGTGTGTGCTACATGATAACATGGATTCATGAGTGCTTAAAAACAGTGTGCTGTTGAAGGATCCTCTTCTGTCAAACAGCCTTAGTCCAGATGCCAACATGCTGGTTCTCCAGTGATGGCCAATCACTATGTGAGTACCCAGACTGCTGCCTGTGCTTGCTGATTCCAAGCATCTTGTAAGTGCACCCAGCTACGTGTAGTTTAAGTTTGAGGCAATGATTTACCTGTCTGTAAATTTATTTTACGGTGTTACCATGTGGCAAAAGTCCTTGACCACCAGAAAAAAAAATCTTTTCGGGAGAAATATTTTCAAGTCATACATCCCAAAGTCCCACCTTTTAAGCATAGAAAGGGGAGGTGAGACACGAGGTATTCCTCAGGGGTTTCAATCCAAGTTTCCCTGATAATGTAAGAAAATCCTGCAAATGCCAATTAGGGTAGATCTAATAGTAATGGCATTTCCTGAGGCTGTCACCTCTGCCATGTTCAGAAAACAGTTACATAAAACAATCCTATGTTCATTTTTTTATATCTGTATGCTTTTTGTCTTAATTTATCAAATAGGAATGTGATTCCGTGGCGTCATTCACCTGGTCTATTTTACACATAAACGGAAACACAATACTTTTTGATTATGGATCATGTTTAGTTTTTTGTTGTTGTTGTTGACAGAAGTAGGACTGCCTGATGTAGGGAATGAGCCACACTGTCCATGCTAACCTAATGTTTATGGCCTTCTCTGTCTTGCGGGTGTATGAGGTAAACAGTCTGTTAGGATGTAGCTCACAAAATCCTGTTAAACCTGAATGAAAGTTGTCAGTGTGGAGCCAGGTGGGATTCACTCATGTCCTTGGAATCAAGTTAATATGGACTGTGGTACACTTATTTCTGTTAGCTTGGTTGACAAGATTCAGTTCAGACTGACTGAATTTTCTTCTGAGTGAATCTGGGGGTAAATAGATTAGATAAATAGATCACTGTGAACATGTCTTAAGCTGTGATACCTTTTTTTTATTGAAGCAGAGACTAACATTGACGATACAGAATGAAACAGACAGCCAATGAAAGCACATGAGAATATGTATTTGTGTTGAAAAGGAGGGGTGGGATTGAATGTTCTGAGCTGAACAAGGCACAATAGTAATGGCATTTACACCCTCTACCCAACTTGGTTGTACAGGTCAAACAAGTTTGATTGTAATCGGCCGAGGACTGGGGTCAAATTTCTTCTTCTCCTTCCGTGGTCGTTAAAGCATTTACATTAAGAATATACATTTATAATATATGTTATTCAAGGTTTTTTCTATTTACAGAGCAATATTCTGCAACAGTTTGCAGCTGTGCAGCTTTGTGAATCAGCAGGCCAGATGGCTAGCTTTGTTCTTTGTTGAGGCTCTTTCTGCTGCTCTGCCCTCTGTAGCTTTTGAGATAGGAGATGTGTGGGGGAGCTGCCTCCTGGTACAGAACGTTTTGAGAGTGTGGTACAATTATCTAACACAAGGGCACTGTTTATACAGGCAGACGTCTGAACAAATCCAGCGGGGCTGAAATCAAGCATTTCTTCTCCACAAGAGCCCTTATAAAATTCTGTTGGATATACATTCTGGCAATGGGTTATTTACTAACACATGCGCTGGTTGCAGTTATTTGTAGATGCAGCTGATGTGTTTGGCCATTTTGGACACATGTTTGTCCTCATTCAAGTTGCGTGACAAACTTCCTCCTATTGCAGGATCACAAGCCTAAAGGAAGAAAATTTTTTGTCATTGTGGTACTTTCATCCACTTAAAATCTGGAAATTGAAATTAATCATTAAATAATAGCAATAAGAAATAAATCACTTGATCCTCAACATTTCTTCCATTATTTCATTGTAATGTAGTTCACGTTTTCTCTGCTCAGATGAACAAACTGATAGAATTCACACTAAATATCATATCTGAAAGTTGCAAATCCCTGTATGTTTGCTCAGTGCCAAAATGATGAACTTGCTCACCCTCTGGCACAGGCTGAAAACTTACTCCTTCAGACTCCATCTCAGCTTTGCACCCAGACTCTCCGGCCGTCTAACCTGACTCGAACATCCATGGCTCGGTTCTCGGTCACTGGTGCACTCTGTGATTGCTGTTGTAGCACTTCTGTTTTTGGCTAGTTTCATGTCAGCCCCTTCACTATGGCACTCAGGTGTGACAGTGTGCTTATTGCAGCACTGTTTTATACAATTCCTTTTATGGCAATTGTGTTATAGGTGATTTCACCCATAGTATACACTGTAATAATGTTAATAATAAATCAGTAATTTCACAAGACCCAACAATAACGCTTTTGACCACATCATTTTATCTTGGTAAATGTTTTCCCCTCAAACTCACATGAAGCTCTGAAGAGCTGCATGAGACCCTGGAGCCACAGGGTGGGCTCCCGTGATCTTATCTTGTTATATGCACTGGATGTAGAAGCCGCTCTGCATATAACCATTTGCTAAATGACTAAATGTGAATGTAATCAACTTCCACACACTTTTAGTGCTTGCAAATTTCATGTTTATTATTGATAATCCTTCAGTCTATTGCTTTCATCAGAGCATTGTGGAGAAGAGCAGGAAGTGAGTCATATGTTATGTGGTGAAATGAGACCCAAGAGCAAGGTATGGGGGATGACAAAAAAAAAACCAATATATCAATAGTGCATGTGGCCATTTGCAAATTTACCCAATTAAATCATCTTTCAATTCCTGTTGAGTGCAAACACAGGATGGGTGGTCTTAAATGAGTGGGCTTTGACCACCTCTTGAAAGGCTGAACATTTGTGTCTGGTGTTCACAGGATTATTATGTCATCTCAATAGATAGAGTGCTCTTTATGTTTTTAGACAATTATGGTATTCAATGAAATATTAAGGGGTGAGGTCCTACACAGTCATATGGGAAAACCTAGTTAAAATGTAACTTGAAGTGCTGTTCTTTCTTGACAGAATGTTTTTTAAAGGATGTCATCCTGTTTTAAGCTGTATAGTTGATGTTTTTTTTTTTCCAATTAATTTATACTGATGATAGAAACAATAAGCTCAAAGATTGTACAGATACAGAGCTGGTTGGGGGAGCGCACACATTTCAGGGGCAACTTTAGTAATTAAGTGTTGCTTTGTTTTTTTGGGGGGGGGGTTAGTTTGTATTTTTCCAGTATGGTGACATATAACCCATTTGGATTGGAAGTTTGATATGTGGTGGTATGAGAATTTTCATTTCCTTGATTTGAGAGGGTTTGTTGATGAATTAGAAAAGAAAGTGCAAATATTAATGCGATTTGCTTGAACAAACATAGTTCAGTCTCTTGCACGCTCTGTCATCACCACATAGTAGAGAAACAGGTAACCCAGAGCCCAGAGGAAGAGGTTTTGGATCAGTTTTATTCTGTGCCCCGTAATGTTCAACATTAGATGTATGGGTGCGTTTGTTGATCTTGGATCATACATGTTTATGGAAACTAGTTTGACTCCTGTATGTGGATTCATCAACATTGTTGGAGTCTATGAATATCAGATTTCTTAACTGAGAATATGGCAAGTCAATGAAACAATTTTTCCTAATACTGAGCATATGTAAAGGTGCTTATCAGTTTAGTAAACAACAGTACCTGTAACTAACCTTATTTCATGAACAACAATATATAAACATCACAAAAAATAGGTGTACGTTTACCCAGTGCCTGTCTGACAGTAATACTTTTTTCCCCTTGATAACCCTGATTCTGAGTTTACTTGACCTAATTTTTCTTCCACATACAGATGCATTTTTGTCTTCCTTTCCTTTCCCTTCTCATTGAATATTTGCATATATATATATAAATGATCAAACTATGTATCTTTACCTTTCTTTACCTTTATCTCTGAGTACCACAAAGCAGTAAACACCAGTTGTGTGTGAATATGTGTGCATTTTTACAGATCTGTGCATGTCTGTGGTTTGGAGATGGCTTATCTTTCACAGACGGCTGTGCACTTTTTTTTTTCTTTTGTCTGTGGGAGTTAGAGATACTATCGTAACATAAGCAAAACGCTGTTTTTTGTTAATATGAGGAGGTCATGTTTGGACTTTGAATTGATGATGGCTAAACTCAGTAATGATGTATGTTTTTGTTGGTGCATATTCTACCATGTGTTTGAAAGCCTGGTGTAATGAAAGCTTCTCAAGCACAGGCGTATGCTTGTAAACATGCTGTGCTTCCAACCCATGTGTTTAATTAAAGGGGATGAGTATGGACAGGCATGGAATATACCATGAACCATGAGGGAACCCTGGCTCATTGGCACATAATAAAACACAAGACCGTTTTTTTTTTTTCAGGTTTCACAGTAATGCATTTTTGCATTTGAGCGTTAACCACAAATCCCTCTATCATTTTGTAGTACCTACCTTGTTTGTTGCTCTGCTGTGTGTGAGGAAGGGTGTGTTTCTCTTCTTCCCCTTGTGGAATGGGCTTGTTTTTTGTTCTGTTGAATTGTGAGTGTGTAGAAGCAGGTAGACAGGGCAAGTCAGTACATGTACCATGCTCCTTACCCCAGAGTTGTCTGAAATTGACATTCTGTGTCTCAGCATGTTGAGCTGTGTCCACAACACACTGAATTTATTTTTTGTCAGAACATTGCCAATGTATTTCATTAAAGGATAAAAATCAAGATTTGTCCTGATTATGTTTCTGTCCCTCTGTCTGTCTTTCTGTGTTGATGTTCTTCCCAGGGGCTTTTGTGATTTGCTGGACCCCAGGACTAGTGGTGCTGCTGCTGGACGGCCTGAACTGCGAGAACTGTCAGCTGCTGGTCTTCAAACGCTGGCTGCTCCTTCTAGCTGTGCTGAACTCTGTCATGAACCCCATTATCTACTCCTACAAGGATGAGGAGATGTGGCTGACCCTCAGAAACCTGCTGCGCTGTGTGTGCAACGGCACTCGCAGGCAGAGGTCATCCAGGGCCAACACCCGGGCGCTGAGCTCCAGAGAGGAGCCCAGCACTAGCCTGCGCCTCTCTGAGGAAAAAAAGGGCTCCGTAAAGGAGATGGTCAAGGACTGAAGTATTGCCCTGCTGGCAGCCAGTATCACAAACACTGCAGCGCCAGTGAAGGAACATCACCTAGAGTGCCCTTCCTGATTGCACTGCACCCTGGGTAGAGGACTGTGGGAGGCCTACTGGTCCTTCTTCATAGTGCTGGAATTATGTACTTTTAACCCTGCAAAAGACAAAGACTGAAAAAGAGCAGGATTCTGCACACCATGACATTGCGACTGAAAAACCGGTAAGTACAGGGCAATTCAAATTTAATTTTTTTTCAGTTTGAAAGATTTTAACACTTATTGTAAAATTTGTATTCACGCTCTAGAGTGTGTCCTCACATCATAGTCTCCTGCAATATATTTCACTGAAAATAAACCAGATAAAAACAACCTAACGGGGAAAACCCCTAAATACTCAAAATGCTAACTATTTCAGAGCATTTGTTTGTTATAAATTTGTGTAAATATGTCAGTGGAATGTTTTGATTTTTTTTTTATTCAGAAGTTCTGCAATTGCATTTTTACCAGTTCTTCAGTTAGTACTGTATGTGCTTTCATTAACAAAGATGATCTGTCATATATGGAGGTGTATTTCACTGGTACATGTAAACTGTGCTTTTTGTGTTTTTTACACAAAAAAATATAAGCTAATTTTAAGGATAAGAATGGTAACAGCTCTTTTCATTGGTGACATGTAAGAGACAGGTGGTACATATAGGAGGCCCATTTTCGTTTCAGCTCACACACTGAAGCACACCTACTTTTCTTACTTGTGGACCCTTATCTGTAAGTACATTGGTAATGTTATGGAGGAGCAAAAGCACTGTGTTGTGAGGTTCCCATTGTCAGTAGGCCTTATGTGCCAATGTTCTTTCCGAGGACAAGGAGCGTGTGTCAGTGCCAGCATGCATCAGTGGCCCTTTTTACACAACTGAGCGTATTCCTCTGCTGATGTACAGCATGAGTGCAAGCTGAAAAGATATCTGAAATATACAATAAACCTATTTTCCCACTGTCCTGGAATTTAAAAAATTCCTTTTATCCGGCACTGATGATGCAACGGCCACGGAACTGAAATGGGGGCCCAGCTTTCCTAGATCCACGCCACATCGGAATTGTCAGGAATGTCTTAAAAGATCCTTAAGTCCATGACTGCAACTTCAGTATCAGAATGTGATGCCAGGAGTCATCTATCTGCGGTCCGTGTGCTTTTCTGCCTGTCCCAATGTTTTCAAAGGGAGAAAAATGAAAGGTTCTGTGAAATATGGAATATGGAAGGCATGTTCCTCAAGAAATGTCATGGATTTGCACATAAACACAGTGTTTTACACCTATACCATGTATGATGAACCCATGTTATTGACACTTTAAAATTGTTTATGAGGAACAGTCTGCGTCTACAATGTATATGCTTTATAACATTTAACGGAGTCGACTGAGTTTGACTAGGTCGAAATAGAAAAACCTCAAGGTTCTTGCATGCCTCTGTGTGCTTGGTTGGTGGCGCAAGTAGTTGAATGACAATGGTGTTAGGGTCGGGAGACTCTAGAAAAACTTGGCATGGAGTCTCGGTTAGATAGTCTCCCTCTTTTTAACAGAAACCTGAAGCAGTTGTGGAAAGCGTAGACATGGGGAGGAGAGGGGTGCTGATATTACAACCCAACAGAGGAGTGCAGCATAGTGAGTGTATTTAGACATGCAGTGATAGGTAAAATGGAGGAACTGAACTTCAGATAATGTCGAACTCTGTTTAAGGAACTGAAGCATCCGAATTAAGGGGGTCTCAGGCCTGGGAACAATGTAAAGCTGCTTTGTGACAACTTGTGTTGTAAAAAGCGCTATACAAAAAAAATTGAATTGAAAAATTGAATTCAGCCCTGTGTCTACAGGAGAAAATGTAAACAAAGGGATGTATTTAGGGTGCAGATTTCATCATCATATAAAGGTGAACTGCCTCTACCTTTAATGACCTTCAATGATAAATGTCATGCGCAAACAAACAAACATGAAGATCTGTGGAATTGTAAATATATGTTTCAAGGTGAAACTGTCCATCACTGCAGGACATTGTTGGTCAGAATATCTGGCCAATTTATTTATTTCTCTGCCCTTCAAGATGAGCACAAGATTACATGCTCTCAAGTGGCACTTGTTTAAAGCCTTGGACAACATAATTTTCATTGTTTGGAAAGACTAATGGATGGTCTTCGCTGCCATGGAGATAATCAGGTCATTTTCTAAACTTAGAAAATAAAATATGTACTGTATGACACTTGCATGGGAAAGGCAGTGCAATTTTTAATGTGTGAACTTGCTGCAGCTTTTTGGTGGCCTGGAAAGGTTATTGCCTATGCAGAAACCATATGGTACCCCTCTTGCAATTCTGCAATTCAAGTATTAAATGATTCACACATTTCCATGTCTTAATGTAATTCACTTCCAAGAAAATATTTTCTTGCACATTACATCAGATGTACAGCAGTGGAAAGTAACATCCATATAAAATTGTCTTCTGACATATTGTGACATCGGGACATATTGCTTTTTAAATGTTTTTTTGTGAAGCTGAAGGGAGGGGATTCATTAGTTACAAACTTAACAATTGTGTACAATTGTTCAACGTTTTAATATTATATTTTAAACAACATTGATTGTAAAATATGCACTTGAAATATTTCCCCCTTTGTAGAAATGTGTGCCTTCTGTTGTGTTGTGAGTCCTGAAGTACTCATCAATCCATTGTTTTATGTAACAGCTCTCTAATTTTAAAGTGAATTTGTCAATGTCACCACTCCACCATAATTTTGTGTTTTAGAATGTAAGTGCTCACCAAATGGCCCATTGCTGCATGGCCAAGGAACAAAACAGATAAGCTTGATTCTGCAGAAAGTGCAAAGAAGCAAAGACAATGAATAGCACTTGTCTTCTGTGGGTCAGCATGTCAGGAGATATGTCTGGGAGTGTAATCCTCCGGCTACCTTTCTCCCATCAGGCCTTGATGAGATTTTCTGCTTTTGTGTAATGCCTGAGCCCGTGCTGCATAGAGCCCTTAATTCATGTTTATCTGCATGTACCCATAGTGACCTCTCATATTGACAAATGTTCAAAACTTGTTCTGCGAGTGGATCATACTTACACCATATACATGCTTAAAGGGTATAACACTGTACACACTGATTTCTGTATTGTGATAAATGTCTGACCTCATGTGGTACCTCTCTTTTATACTTGTCAGTAAATGTAAATTAATGTGGTAATGTGTAAATAACATCTTCAGGTAATTTCTGCAGTTTCAATTCTCAACTCTCATTATCTGCGCACTGTCTTTTCTGGGGTGGATTCTGGGTGGATTGACATTTTATTTGAAATAATACTCTATGTTAGCTGTTTGTGTGGAAAAAATGTATATGCTTATGGGTAGATTTGAATTGAATTGTGGAAAATAATCAGTGAGGGCTTTATGCACAGTCTTGAAAGTACAGAGATTCTCATTTTTGAACAGGCCATACTTGTTTCGAGAATCACCACTCTGTTTGAATGCTTTGTCAAACTCTTCCTGATGTTCCACAAACCACATGCTCTGCTTCCTTCAAGAGGATGGTATTATCTCCATGGTTCTCTTTTTCAAAAAGGATGGGGAATTCCACTGTGTAATTTTGTGTTGCTTTCTTGAATGATGTTTAATAAAATGTTGTTCTGATTCCTCATTTTCATATGATTGATTATTACTTGATAGTTTTTTTATATAGACTAAATTTTTTTGAAATGATTGCCATTTTGGTGAAACCTAAATCAGTAAATCCTCATGAAAATGCTGTTCAGTCCCTGAATCTATCTTTGGCATTTCTTTTAAGTAACTACTTTAAAAAAGTCCTATGAATATGATTCCTAAGTGGCATACAATGGTACATTAACTAAGTTGAAATAGTTCAATATTTTAAACCTGTATAACTTGTACAAGCAGAGGAATATAACACAACAACTGTTCCTTTTTAACTCATGCCTAATTAAATATGGTTAAATATGGTTTTTACTTCTGAAGTGCAGTTTAAGGGTTACAATTTCGGTTAGGACTTAATTAGGAGTTATGGTGGCTCCAGTTGTGTCCATATAATACCCCAGTACAATCATCACCTTCACCCATCCTAAAACTAATGTTACCATTGCCTGATACTTAAAATACTCTGGTTTTTGTTCCCTCAAATATGCAGTCTAAATCATGGTGTAGAAAACATTTTGTACAACTGCACTGCAATTGAGTGTATTTAAGACCTCTAAAAGTTTAACAGACGGGATGAAACACCACTTTCATGTTCATGCTCATTGAAGTTTAAATGACCTGCTTCATGTAACACCCAAAGTGGAAGAGTAACATGTTTTAGGTATAAAATGGTTAGATTCCAATACTTGAAAATAAGTTGAAATATTGGTCTGTACATGTAGTATGCTGAGACTACTGTTATCTGTAAGGATTACTTGTAGCTATGATTATGTATGCATTCCTTCCAAAAACCTTTACTTTCTCCTTCCACAACTTTGAAGCTTAGGTTGTCTTGTGTGGGTCATTGTGCCTTGTATGTTGAAAAACTTTGCAATTCTTGTTAGAATCTTAAAAACTTTTCCTCATTTGTTAATATCAGTGACATTCTACAGTAAACAAATGCCATCAGTGTCACTGTAACTGAACCCTACCTTGGCCAATTATCTCACTAGCTAGGCAGTTGTAAAAAAAAGCTGTACTGTGTGGTTTGCCATCTCATTTTCATTAATGTTTGCATTTTGCACTTTGAAATCATGCATTATTTTTTCTTTCCTCACAATGGAAAATGAATGGCATGCCTGTACAAAGTCCATTACCTTGCAACCTAGCTGCTGTGATTTTCTCCTCTAAAGTTGCTCTAAGTGTATCATGCACAGTTTATCAAGATAGTTATGTACTAAGCTATTAAACGTAATACAGTAGCTAGCTAGCATGGTCACATAGTCATTTGTACTGTAAACTAAGGACTGAGCCCCTGCTCTGGGAAAGCAGCTATATTAGCTGGCTTGTCTGCAGGCCTTTAAAAAGTCTAGTTCGGTATTCATGCCACACTCTCCTGGTTTTGCACACTGGTGATTTGTTGAATAATGATAACATGAAATAATAGGTAATACATAATGAAAGTAGTATGATTAGGAAACTGGTGTTATGTAGCTAGTGTTCCTGTATTCAAAATGAAAATAAGTCTGCCGCAGGCTCGGTGCCAGGTGTAAAAACAGAGGGGTGCAAATGCAATCCACGGGGGTACACAAAAAGTCATACATATTATGTAGACATCGGGATATAAGGAGACAACTGAGGGTGCATTGAAGTCCGTGTGGGAGTGCAATACACCCCTAAACACCCCATAGCACCGGGCCTGGTTAACTGTTTCATTTTAGTGAGTTTTATAACTACCTGAATGTGTTAATGCATACATTTTAATCACTATTGAGACTGAGAAGACTGTTGGAGTAGCTCAAGATTTTATTGAACTGGTAGATGAGCTGAACTCATTTCAACCCATTTTAAGAGTAAAATAGTCTCTGTTGATGTGCTGTGGCTAAATATAAATAAATATATTAACAATACTTTGAAAGCTGAGTCATTGTATTGTTTCTATGAACAGTTATATACTAATGTAAAAATTAACCACAAGATGGTGGTAGTGTTACAAGAGCATACCTCCAGGTGCAATCAATAAACTGATAAATAACTGGATCGATCATATTAACTGTGCCCTATGGTTATGTGTTCTTCTGTTTGGAATATCCAAATAAACTAGCTGTATCAGTTGTGTGAAATAGTGTTTAGTTAGATATGTTTGGGCAAATCTTCCAAGAATGTGCATGATCTGAATTGGTGATACAGATCAACGTTCTTCTCTTTTTCAGATAGATATTCAAAAATGCATAACTACTCATAAGATTTTAGAACTGGGGCCCTAAGCTTTTTCTCACATCATAATTTAAATAATGTTGGGATGATGTTGCTGGGAGGGGCTGGGGGTATACTTGTCTGAGAATGGAAGTCTGTATTTCTTCTCAGTCACAACTGTAAAAGTATTAATTTAATAAATAAAATCAATGCAGTCAGTCAGTTTCACTGAGTGTCCAAACATAAATGTTTTTAAGCCTTTAAAACAACTAGACGAATAAAATAATTGAATGTGGCAAGGTTCTTGAGTTGAAGGTGAGGCAAGGTTTTTAGTGAGGGGAAGAGTGGGACAAGAGTGGCCCTGGCAGTAATTAACAGGGCTCAGCACAGAGTGCAGTTTCACTGATTGAACAATTAGGGGTGACCAAAGCCAGGAGGGGAGAGCGAGACCCTCACATACGGTCAGCGCGCGAGGAGGAGACCAGCTGCGGACGCATGGCGCTGAGGACAGCCCTTACCTTGTTCCTCATCGGGGTGAGTACAAACTATAAACCATATTAGTGCTAGGGTAGTCTGAATCTGTGGCAAGGTAACCAAGCTCTGGATTTATTATTTATCACCATCATTGTGACTAGAGAAGCAATGTTTCCTCTGTACACCTCTGTGATATGTTTCAGTGTGACTTGTTTTTTAAGGTTTGCATTTTGGTTTTTTGAGCATTTATATTTGAGAAAAGTACAACGTGATCGGTGAGAAATTTTTTAGATACGGCCAAAAGGAATGTGTTTTGTTTTTAAGGTCCGAGGAAAGCCCCATGCTTTCTTTCAATGTCAAAAACACTTGCCGTTGGCAGACATGATCTGTATTTTTTTTTTTTTTTTTTTTTTTGCAGTACATACACTAACGTAGGTTCACTGAAGTAGTCTGAAATCTGTCATTTAAAGTTGTGGCTTACAGACTGAAATTCTTGATTCAAAGAAGTCATGTCCTACTTTTTTGTATATGGTTTGAATGGTAGTATTAATGGTAGTTCTGCTTTTTTATCCTAGGTTGTGGATTGTTGGCATGATCTGGACAACACAGAGTATGACTGTTGGCCCATTTTACAGCCAAATGACTATAATATGATTGACTGTGGGGGTGAGTTTGAACATATTACTGCTACATGAATATTAATAAATGCAGTTGCTGGATTGTTCACTTCTTAATTCCAGAAATTGCACAGTAAAATGCTCTCAGCAACCTTAATTGACTTAGCCTAATATCGACTGCAATAAGAGCCACAAATGACGACTTGTATTTGGTGCATAATGTTGTTTACAACTGCTTTCCTCCTTAGCAATAAACCATTGATGTATGTCATGCAATTAGAGCGTCACCCTTTTAACAGGAAAACCAATGGGCGACTACATTTTGTGAAGTTGTAGAACAGAAATATGGTTGTGATGGTTGTTCTGCAAAACTCTTGATCAGAAGTTTATTTTTAAAAAATGACTTGCTGAGTTTCTTATGTCATTATTATGAGCTGCTCCAGATGTGCAAATAAAATATCCAGGCACTAATGCAGACAAAAAATAATAATGCATAAATTCATCCAGAAGAGAGAAAGTATGTGAAAATAATTGTCCACAGGACTTGAGATGGGATGGGTCCAACGTCCTCCAGAGAAAGTGACCAATGGGGAAGAGTTTAACGTCACCTATTCTGTCACTGCGGCAGATTCCTTCTACGAGTATGCAGTCAAAAACAAGATCTTCAAGTTCAGGTGAGCTTAAACTGGACATCTGATTAGAATGTTTGATGTTTACAAGGATCTCATAACACAGAAAGTCATAGCAATGGTACAAGTGTAATGCATACACTCCAAACTCTCACACGGTGGTTCATTAAACATTTACATTAACCATCAGCTTTTCATAATTAAACATTTACTGGCACAGCTCAGTGCGGTTTGGGGTGGGAAGTTCAACCACTAGGAGAGTACAGCAAACGTAAACCCCGGAACATTTCCCCTGGACCAAGCACATCCTGTCTCTGTGTCTGTGTCTGTGGCATCTGTGTGTCCGGTACATGTTGTGCGCGAGCTTCTGCTGACACGTATGCTAACAGTAGGCCACCAGCAGGAGAAATTAATGCCATCTCATTTCAGCAATGCATCTGAGGCCAAGAGGTTCTGTCATGAGCAGGAGTGTCCCTCGAACTGGAACAACGCCAATGAACACAACTGTTGTGTGTACCACGCCAATATCCACTCCTGCCCTCTTGCTCTGATGGTCAGTGCTTCAAAGTAATCTTTATTCTTACTTAATCAGTTATTACTGGGCTTGAGTGTGTTGAGGAGAGTGAGGCAAAATGAGAGGGCAGCAACATTCTTGTTTTCCTCATTCTCAGAGTGCAAACAAACAGGGCCGTTACATCAGCAGCTGGGAGGTAATTATAGGCGCGCATAGTGGCCACTGGGTGTGTAATCATCTGGCTACAGTAGTAAAACATTTGATTAGTACAAGAAGGGCGGCAGTCCTCAAGTATGGCTCATCAGCAGTGGAACTCTGGGCCATAATTACCATTCGTTAAGCCCCAATCTCAGATAGATTGTTGTATGTTGTGAATGCGTAAGGTGACCTTAATTACAGGGAATTTCAAGGGATGTGTGATTGTGAAGAGCAACTACAGTTTGTTTGGTCTGATTCCAGTTAATGTTCCTACACAGAGGCAAGGGGGGATCTGTGGCCCTTGGATCCCAGATGATGGCAAGATTGTGACACATACTGTATCCAAGGCAGGCAAGATGAGCCAGCAGTACTGGACATCGAAGGTGCCTTCTTATGCAAAAAAAAAAAAAAATACCCTCAAACATGGCTGATGTTAGCTGTGTGCTATGCTCACATATGCTGTGCCTTTATATTGAGGTAAATTATTTTATCTATATCATTTTGGGCTTGCCATCTTGTATAGGTGGTCTTAGTCCATGTAGGGGTGACCTCAGTGATTGCTCATATCAAAGTGGGACAGATGCACGCAGCATTGGAGTCCAAGGTTCTGGTCGTCAGTGCACAAGGTAAGCACCTTCATGTCAACAAATCATTCATGCACAGTATTGTGTATACCATCTAGAGCATTACACAAGTTCCTCACACAGTTGTCAAAGTATGCAAATCCTATCAAGGAAGTTTGTAGGTTTTTACAATGTAAATAATGATGGGGAATTCATTGTGTTTGGATGCTGCGTGTCATCAGTGTGTGGTGATGACATCTGTGAGCTGGAAGAGAGCTGTCTCACCTGCCCGGCAGACTGCGGGGTCTGCCCCATGTCCATCACTATTAAGGTCGCCATTGGACTCCCAGTCGCCTTGTTCTGCAGTGGATTCATCTTAACCATGGTGGTGAGACAGCATGCAGATGTGTGAATTAATGATTAATCTGCAATGATTCTGACCTTAGAGCTCTTAACACTCATACATTCTAACACACTTTTTGTAGCATTATTATTATGATATTATGATGAAGTAGCCCTGATACACACATTGGCAACATACATATTTATGATTGGATGTAGCTGAGAGGCAAACCAACCATAAATAGGAATAATTATGAATACAGGGTTATGATCCTTGGATTTTCTCAGCTACATTACATACATACAGCCTAGATGAGTTTAGACCAGTTTAAATGGTTAGGACACAGTTGTGACAGGTTTCAGCCCATCTTAAGCAGTGGAATTATCATTCAAAACACAATGAAACATACATCTGCATTTTAATGTGAGAAAGTAAAATGTGTAAATGTTTAATGTGAAAAAAATAATTCTTTTGTTTCAGTGGCTTCAATACCAAAAACAGAAGATGTTTTGGGATGAAAGCTGGATCATCAACTATAAAAACATCATGTTTGGTGAGACGTCACAGCTAAATTTTCAAAATGAAATGGGTGCACTGAGGATCTAACGATGACTATCGCTCTGGCCCTGTAGGTAAAGTGTGTTACATGGGGTTCTGCAGCACGACCAGCCTCCAGCCAGTGAAGAGTCACTCCAGTGTGAGCAGGACTACAGATGTCACCGTGTGCACTGTAGCCAACACCACCTTCAAACAGGGCTTCATCCAGCCAGGCATTTAGTAAGTGCATCAGCCCCCATGAGGATGTGACAGATGAAACCTGCAGTATTGGTGTTTTTGTTCCTCTGATAAAGGAAGAACTGAAAGTCTGGGCACGTTCTGTGTGACAATAGCAAAACAAACCCCTAGCTCTGAAATTATTCCTTTATAAAACACTGCTACAGTATGTATTTATATGTCGTCACATTCATTCATTATGTAGAAGGGAGTGCATATTAATAAACGTTTAGTTTAAAATTATATATCAAATATCCAAATATATAAAAGATTGTCAGTTTCATACAATCAAGTAGGTTTACAGTGATGATTGTAAAAAAAAAACACTATGTAGCCACTTTTAAAGTTACCTATGAAAATGGATATAATGTATATTCTAAAATGTATGCGATAATTGGACTCATAACTTTGTATTTTTAATATCACACTTTAACAGTCATTACATTTTCATAAGGGTGGGCTCTTTGCTAAATTGTTTTTGCTGCTGTTAGCCAGTTCACTGCATTATGTGTTTACTGACAGCGATGGAAGAACGGTGGCGGTGAAACACATACAGAAGAAACATTTCACACTGTCCAAAACAATCAGGAAGGAAGTTAAGGAAGTGCGGTAAGCAGCAGATATGCACCAATCTAAACTCATATACTCGCTCATCAAACTCCTCACACTGACACATCAGTTTTCACTCACTGACACTTCCCCACCCATACACTGACGTATTAAACCCGTACACTGACGTATCAGCCCTCATACACTCACTTCATTATAGGTCATAAAACAATGATTAATGAGCTGGTGGTTTTTCATTGTGGCTTTTAATTATAATGTAATTCAACAGGGAGCTGGATCACCCCAACCTGTGTAAATTTATTGGTGGATCCATTGAAGTTCCTTACGTAAGCATCATCACAGAATATTGTCCCAAGGGGAGCCTGGCTGATGTGCTTTTGAATGAAGATGTTCCAATCAATTGGGGGTTTCGGTAAGATGATTCATAAGTTACCGTGTCCCTCTCCATGCATTGCATTTTTGGTGAATTCTTTATTTGGTGCCCTGTTGTTTTTAAACATGCTTTCTTTCTTACCCAGGTTGTCCTTTGCTACTGACATAGCCCGTGGGATGGCATACCTCCACCAACACAAGACGTTTCATGGGAGACTTCACTCTAGAAATTGTATCATTGATGATCGCTGGGTTTGTAAGATTTCAGGTGATTATAAAAACCCTACTGTACAATATTTACTGCCTGTCAGCTAAAGCTAAAATATGTATACATTTGATGTATCTACCACATGTAAAATAATATATGTCAATGTCTTAAATGTGAACTATTATAAAGGAATCACTTGACTTATTATGCATATAAAACACACAATAGATTACGACAGGGAAAGCCTTAACAGGATTCCTTAACATTTAAAAATAATTTTTGGCATCCAGAGTTGCTAAGCTGCAAGGTGCTTTTGAGTGCAGGCTGAGCCCTATGGCCTGGGTTTGAAATCGGCCACATTATCTATCCAAAATGACTGGAAGCCCATAGCAGTGGAACAAATTGGCTTCGTTCCACCAGGCACAGGGGCGGTAGGTCGGCCAGGCCTTCCTTATTTCACTTTTCTCACACACTACAATTGGTCAGGTACTGATGGGTTGCTTGGATGATATCAATGGAGTAGTTCCTATCCTCCAGTTTCCACCCTCTTCACTGTGGTTGACTGTCTGTGACCTGTGATGTAAAATATAGCCATTGGCTTTGGTGTGAGTGTTTCGAAGCATTTCATTCCTCATATTTCAGCTGTTTGCAAAGGTTGTCATGATGAGGCAAGCCAAATGCACCAATCACGATTCCAAAAGAGTTGCATATGGGGAAAAAAAAAAAACAAAAAGTCACACAGCAGATGTTTATGCAGGCCTAAAGTCTGCTGTTGTTGAATTGATAGTTGTAGTCCTGCAGATAACCAAACAAATTGTGCACAAATGTACTATGGCGTATTTGTTTTCTATACTATTTCCATTTAATAAAGCTAAAACACAATAGCTGAAATATGTAAAAAAGATAAATGACAACTATTGACAAACCTTTTAATGTTTTTATCTAGACTATGGCCTTGCAGCTTACAGAAAAGAAGATTTTGAACCAGTCAGTAATGGTTTCCACTGTGAAAACATTTGCCGCATATACTGTGCTCCAGAAGTCCTGCTGGGCACCAGCCTCAGTGTCACTCCAACAGCTGACGTATACAGGTAATGCCGGAACATTTGTGCAACAGGCAGCAAGGTAGCATGCAATGTGGTATTCAAATAATGGACTGAGGATCTAGGTTAAAGTATTAAGTGCAAAGCAGCTCTGGAGTTCCAGAGTTCTGGTTCCAGTAAAGGTTCACTGTTTACATGAACTACACACATACTTAACTGTATGTGTGACATTTTGTCACCTAGTAGATGTTCTTATCCAGAGTGACTTACAAAGGTGCATATACTGTAATAAGGTCCCATGAAGAACAGAACACAGAAAAGGACAGACCAACATGTCAATCCCTCATAAAGCACTGTAATAACAGGTACCATGCTTCAAACCATACAGAAGTGATGCAAAGAAAAAACAAATGAACATGATACAAAGTGTGGAATATGTTGAATCATTAGCATCTTAATTTCCAAGGACAGTGATGCTGTATCCAAACTGCACTGCCTTCTCTGACTTTCTGTTTCCCCCCCTTTTAGTTACTCTATTATCCTGGTTGAGATAGCAACTCGCTGTGACCTTATTTCAGTAAGTGTGCAGGCTGATTCCTCAGATAGTTGCTTCTACCAGTGTCCTGGAAAACCGTCCCCAATTAAATGTGTCATTGACTTCTCTATCAGGGACAGACAGAGGCTGTGAAGTTGGATGTTATGTGGCGCCCTCCTCTCCCTGAACTGAAAACTGGGAAATCAGACAATGATTGTCCAAACGAGGCAGATTATTGTGAGGTCTGTAAACCTGGATAACTTTGCTTCATACTGTTTCAGCATTGGTGAAAAGGAAACACTATGAGTCATTATTTGCTGCCTTATTGTACTACAGCTGTATAAAAGGTTGCAAGGAAGTTTATTAACATTGTGTGAATAAAATTGACATTTCCAGTGTGTATTTCAGGTTTTACCAAAGTTATGTTATGGATGACAAACAACCAGAAAGCATTGATAAAAACTATCATTTAAAACTATCAGCATCAAAAGATATTGTAGTTTTCTATCCAATTGAACTATTATTATGAGCAATATTAAGTCAAAGTGAAATATTCTTAGCGTTTAGTGTAAAATGGCAGAACAATATCAAATCTCACTTAATTTGTAAGACTAAGCTGGTATCTTCTCCTGGTACATCACACTTATTAATCCTCATCTTACCCCAGAACATACTTCCTCACCTCACATTCATTATTTGCATTGTAGTAAATTATATGCACATAATATAGAAGGATATAGGAAATCTATTTACTATGAAATATGAAATCAACAAAATGTTGTTATGAGATGCTTTCCTAAACTACAGTTGAACTTTGTGTAGCTGATCAAGAAGTGCTGGTCTCATAATATTGCCATGAGGCCAACCTTTGAGCAAGTGAAGAAGATGCTGGATAAAATGAATCCTCACAAAGTCAGCCCCGTGGACATGATGATGAATCTGGTAAAATGCTAAACAACCTGTTATACCTTTGAAGTATTTGCTGGTTCTTTCTGGTTTGCTTGTCTTTGTTTTAAACTATGGAGGTTGATAAGTTAAAGTCCTCTATGAAAGCACTTATTTTTGATAGAGTAGTCCTTCTACATATTAGGGCAATTCATAATTTCTAAGATTTTGAAAGATACAGTACAGTGTCAAATAGGTGAATTAAAATTAAGTTCATGATTCAAAGTATAGTAATAGGACTTTGAGTGAAAATTTGCTGCCAATGTTATTGTTTTACACTCTTCTGTGCATGGGCTGGACACTTTTTTTCAATTCTAGATGGAAAAATACAGCAAACATTTAGAAGCTATTGTGGCTGAAAGGACTCAGGATCTTCTCCAAGAAAAACAGAAGACAGACCGCTTGCTTTACAGTAAGAGCCAAAGAACCTCCACTGACCCATTCATTGTTTTGGTGTTGTAAGTGGGATCATCACTTTATCATCACTGAATTTGCTCATGCCCAATATCTCTGCTTGCGATATCACTTTCTAAAAAACAGTTGTGTGCACTGTTCAAACAAAATTACATTACATTAGTTTAGAAGATGCTCTTATCCAGATTGACTTAGCTTACTAAGACAATTAGCTTACTGAGACAATTTGGGTTCAGTACCTTGCCCGAGGGTACAACAGCAGAGTCCCACTAGGGAATCAAAATAACAACCTTTGTATTACAAGCCCGTTCCTTACAACTGTATCACAGTGCTGCCCAAAATACTGCCTAAAGTATTATCCTCTGTAATAGTTAACGCCTATTTTTGAGCAATGGAAGCAATCCTGGATCTTCATGAGAAGCTGTAGTAAATAGTGCCATCTAGCATTACCAACTGGCAAAACATGTTGTTTACAGAATTTTTTTCTCCCATGCTCTCATAGAGTCAGTCAGTCTGACTTGAAATTCATTGATATTCATATATTTTTTTAGTTCACATAGGGAAAAACAAAAACACCCCCCCCCCCCCCCCCCAAAAAAAAAAAAAAAAAAAATAAAAAAGTAAAATAAAAACAATGTTATACAATTTCTGGTGCAGAAGAGGAGCAATGGGGAGTCTTGGGACTGTTTGCAATTATTTCATTCTGCATGTAAACAAATGTCAATGTCCCAGGTATGCTACCAAAGCCCGTGGCTGACGACCTTCGTCAAGGCCGTACAGCTGAGGCGCAGAGCTACTCTAATGCTACCGTCTATTTCAGGCAGGTCTCTCAAATGTTGTGAACTTGTTGCATGTGTAGTTATGAAAGTCTGCTGTGATGTCCAGTATGCTGTGGTGTTATTTGACTGGAGTGTCATTTAGAATTTAGTAGCATTTTAGTTTTTGTCATGAGTCCGTGTTTTTAAAAAGTTTACTTGCTGAGAAATGAAACCATGTAATGTGTTCAGTCATGACTGTATTCTTTTTATGGTTAAGTGGATGCTGTAAGTGTATAAAAATAGATGACTTCTAATGGCCATTTTATATTATTTTACACTCATTATGTTTTACATTTTTACCAATTTCACCTTGCAGTTTGACTGAGTTGGAGCTCTGTGCATGACATGCTGCTTTTGTTCTCCCTGATGTCAGTGACATTGTGGGCTTCACGCAGCTCTCGGGATCAAGCACCCCACACCAGGTGGTGGACTTCCTCAACAAGCTCTACACCACGTTCGATGACATCATTGATAATTACGATGTATACAAGGTGGAGACCATAGGAGACGCTTGTAAGTGTGCTTGTAAATTTGAAAAGCCATTTGTCTTAGGACAAATTAAAGGGCAAAAGGAGCAGCTGATTCACGAAATTAATTGTTTGGCTTGTTTTATCAGAGTCTTTACTATCATTACAATCTCTGTAAACTGCTAAAGAGGAGCAATCAGTGTGAGTCAGTACAATAGTCTTTGAAATTTGAAATAATCATTATTGTTCATGCCAATAAATTGGATATTTCCCATTGTTGATGGGAAATAGAATAAAATGTTGATTACAGCCAAAAAATTGATTTATTTCACATGGAGAGACTTTTGTAGGTGATAATACATATATGCATTATCACCTACAAAAGTCTCTCTATGTGAAATGAATTGTGTATGTGCCCATCATTTTATAATCATTTATTACATGCTTAAAGTGTAATAAAGATACTTTAGCTCCGCTATCGGGAATACCTGTAGAACAGGAGCCAAACGAAAATTTTTAGCCCCATAATTACCCTATATTAGATCTGACATAAAGACTCCACATGTGGTACGTCGTTGCATGTCGTAGTCATTGCAAATTTTGAATAATTTGACTCTTACGTAGCTTAAAGATATTTATCTACATCAACGGGCAAACCCTGCTTCCACACTTTTGCAGGAAAGCTGCAGCCACTTCTGCACCTCATTGTATATTTTTCTCTGCATTCTGAAATGCAGCAGGCTCGTCTAGAGGCGAGTGCGGTCAGATGAATTGCTTTTTACAGTTTGCATTACCATATTAAGGAGAATTCATGATTCTTTTTAACAACGGCACCAATGTATAATTTTGGTAGTTGTTCATCTCCAGAAATAAAGTCATTTGGCTTATCCAGTGTATCGCATCCCATTATTTAGTTTATCACCCCATTTTCGGGTAAGTTGAGCATTTAGATGGGATAAATTATGCTTTGCGTCATAATAATCAAAATGCCCTTATACCATTTTTTCAAGAAACTGATGTTTATTTCAACATTTTAACACAACCCGGTCTCATGGGATATACGTACCTCTGACCACTTTTTTTTTGCAGAGCCACAAATACGTAGTCTCGGGTACATTTTGCCGCAGTTTTGAGAAACAAATGTTCACTGGGGGTGTTAAAGAGAAGCTCTGTGAAATAGACGTCACATGTTTTTTTTTTTTTTTTTATTTTACGGTAAATGTAACGGAATCACATGGAAGCGCTCAACATGCCTAACTGCTCATGCTGACAGGGTAAAGCAGCTGATGTTGCCACCTTCGCTAAGGTGACATCAGGTAGCTATTTCTCACTTATTTAAATATTTTCATATGGCTTGCTAAATAAAAAAATACATAAAATAAAAAATAAATAATAGTAGAATTATTATATTATTATATATAATAGTAGAATCTAAAGTAG
Source organism: Megalops cyprinoides (assembly GCF_013368585.1). Classification (NCBI taxonomy): domain Eukaryota; kingdom Metazoa; phylum Chordata; class Actinopteri; order Elopiformes; family Megalopidae; genus Megalops; species Megalops cyprinoides. Next base: position 49,598,790 of record NC_050584.1, on the reverse strand, counting down.
AATTAGCAGCAAAGCTTTAGTCAACCGAATCATAACTTTATTATAATCGGGCCATCGACCGGTTCATGGTACATTTAGATCGATCCAGGTGTCCACGTATCGATGTAGTCGCATCTTTAACGTCAAACCGGTTTCCGATTCGAATCGGTGAATCGTTACACCCCTAGTAAAAATACATGCAATATATGCAATGCAATATATTTCGCATTTGTTTGCACATATGGATGCGCTCATAATTGGTGGGTTGTTAAATGTGTCTTTAAGTCTGAACTACAGTTCAGTTGATACTCTCACATAATGTTAACAAATAAATGTATGAATATATTTCCAAAATCTTTCTTCTTCAGACATGGTTGTCTCCGGTGTCCCAAATGAAAATGGCATTAACCATGCAGGAGAAATAGCCAGTATGGCTCTGGATCTGGTTAGTGTCTGCCACACCTTTAAAATCCCCCACAAGCCCACTACGCAGCTGAAGATAAGAGCTGGTATCCACTCAGGTATGCTTGCTCCTGTCCATCACTGTGACTGATATCTTAGACAGATTTACTAAACGATTGTCTGAGTTGTGACAATGTGATAAAAGTGACAATGAGGTCTTGCAAAGTTTGATGAAAGATTTAATATCCAGGTGTAAGGTGTAATGGGTCAAACTCACAATGAAGACTTGTTATTTTGGAATAATATTACAGTGCACTTTGACATATATATAACTAGTCACATGCATATATTTTATTGGCAGGATCTTGATACAGCTGGGATGGGATTTTGTTAATGGCATCTATTATGAATTCTATTAAATTGACTAAAGCCTATGTGAAGTGCAAGAAAGTGTTCAAACCTCTGCAAACCGGGGATAGATCTTGTTTTTTGAGTTAAAACATCATATACATTCAGGACCAAAAGAAAGGTGAAACATTTCATAAATGTTCCTCTCCAGTTTGCGCAATACTTGTTTTCAGAGCAAAGGTATAACTGGTTTTTCTGACTTGACCCTGTCAGACAGTCACACCCCCATGTAGGAGCTGTAACTCAGTGCCTGCATACATACATATGTGTACATACCTTATTTCCAAAGCATTTGCTAGTCTGTCTAGTCAACTCACCACATTAAAGAAGAGGACTTTCACATGTTTCTGCCAATGATATCATAGTTGACCGTGCACTTTGGAAGCATAACACTATGAATATGAACTTTGAGCTCTTCCTCATAAACACACCTTTGTTAAAACTTCTGTATCTTGAGGTGTATAAGATTGTCCTGAATTCTATTTTCAAATAGGTAGGTTTATGCATTGTAATATATTAATATTGGTTTGTGTTAAGCATTTCCCTATGTGTATTCCATGGTGTGCACCAAAAATACAAATACAAGTCCATCCATGTTTGTCTGTCTGCCAGTCTGTCTAATGTTAAAGGGTGTCTGCTGTCCCAATTATGATAGCTTTATGTAGTGTCTCTTATTAAAGAGGTATATTGGTTAATGTCAGATCATCGTGCTCCTGTGACCATAACCAGGAAAGTTGATGGATGGATTCTGTCTTTTTAAATTATATCATTTTTGCTAGCATAGTCTATTGGTAAAAGCCACATAATTATATTACATATATTTACATTCCTGGTATGTTATGTTGCAGCTTCTTTGAAGAAAGAAACATGTAATTTGGCATGTGATTTGTGTGTAGTGTTTTAGCTTTTAGCTTTATTTATTATGTAATACCTGCTTTAGTTTATTTAATGTCATGCTGACTGCAGCCACATTGAACCCATATGTTTAACGTTAAGTCTTCACTGATGCTGTTTACCTAGCTATGCTTACTCCAATGGACAGAAAGTACTAACTTGACATCATTTCCAAAGACATCTCTTACTCCAGTTTAATTATTCTGTATTCCCCCAGGCCCTGTGGTTGCTGGTGTTGTTGGGACTAAAATGCCACGGTATTGTTTATTTGGTGATACAGTGAATACAGCTTCCAGAATGGAATCAACAAGTGAAGGTACAGAATAAGGGATGTGGAATATTTAAGTAGATATTATCACCTTTTATAGGGTATGGGTACACAATAAGGTGTTATACTGAAATACATCCAGAGATATTATTTCCCTACTTTATAAACAAAAATTTATTGTATATATTAAATATCCCAAAATGCACCATAAAATGGGCTCCAGGTTCCAGTGCTGTCTGTATTCATGTGCTGATTATGTATGTCTTGTTTTAGACCCCACCACTTTTAAGAATTTTCATAATGAGGCAGCAAATCAAAACAGTTTTACCCTCAACAATGGCAAGGACCAATGTGGTCACACCTACCTGACAATCTCAATATATAGAAACTGTGTGATAATAATGCACAGTTATAACCTAGAACCCCTGTTAAGACAGTGAAGAATGAGAGATTTCTCAATCAGCTTGATTAAGCGCATTGTAGTTGGTCATAGATGTGCTCTCATCAGAGGAGTGATGTGGCAGGGGAGGGTATCCTGCCTCCCTTGAGTGCATCATTCACAGTGCAGCAAATGTGACCTAGTGGCAGTGGAGTAGCCTCCCTGGGGGATATGTAATCATACTTCTGATGCAAGCGGGATTTGCACAGGCTGACCCTCAGTTGTATGGCAGACCTGCCTTGTCTTCTGGTCTCCTGATGCAGTTTTATCATGGTGGGGGGGAGGGGCAGAATACTATGTGTTTTCAATGCAATGTCTTTGCAACGTCAGTGGGAAGCAGACCATAGAAAATAACTTGACAATACATGTTCAAGTATGTCAATTCAGCATTGCTCTACACAGAGATTTTTGACAGTGAAATAAAAAAAAAAAAATCATAATGTTCCGAATATGAATCTGTAAAGGCATTAAGAGTCATCTCTGAAATGTTCATGGTGCCATCATTCTGTGAACACCATTTGTGTATGCCTCTGCAGCTTTAAAGATCCAGTGCAGTGGCGCTACTGCAGACATGCTGCACACTCTAGGAGGATACATTCTGACCTGCCGTGGCTCACTGAATGTAAAGGTAACAGAACATGCCCTTTTTTTTGTTGTCCAGTTGTACCAGTGCAGCATTTATGACACCACATAGTAGACATGCTAGGACTTTAGTCTAAGAACAAAAAGCACAACTGTTACACAACAACAATATAGTGTATCAGCACAACTGATACACTATATGGTCAAAAGTATTTGGCCACACCTGTTTTTCAGGGTTTGGGCTAGGCCCCTTATCTCCAGTGAAGGGCAGTCTTAATGCTGCAGCATACCAAGACATTTTGGACAATGCTATGCTTCCAACTTGGCAACAGTTTGGGGACTACATGACTGTGCCCCAGTGCACAAAGCAAGGACTATAAAGACATGGTTTGATGAGTTCGGTGTGGAAGAACTTGACTGGCCCACACAGAGCCCTGACCTCAACCCCATCGAGCACCTTTGGAATGAACTGAAACGGAGATTGCAAGCCAGGCCTTCTCGTCCAACATCAGTGCCTGATCTCATAAATGCTCTACAGAATGAATGGGCACAAATTCCCACAGAAACACTCCAAAATCTTGTGGAAAGCCTTCCAAGAAGAGTGGAAGCTATTATAGCTGCAAAAAGGGGACCAACTCCATATTAAAGTATATGTATTTGAATACAATGTCATTACAATGTAATGGTCAGGCATCCGAATACTTTTGTCCATATAGTGTAAGTCTTTGAACTGTTATGAGTTAGTTTCAGGACTGAATTGCTTTGCAGACATGTAATAATCTCTGGTGTACTAACTCTCAAAAAATGTAAAATAGTCATGAGAGCAAGTACATTTTATCTTTTACATCTATTTGTCTGGGGGAAAAAACCCTGACTGTAAAAGAAATTAAGTGAACACACAGCTATTTTACTGTCCAAAAAGTCACTGGTTTTATGGTAAACAGGGAATGCAAGAGTTATACTGTTGTTTACAGGGTTATTTCTTTTGAAAATAGCTCATTGAACAAACTAATACACATAGCATCTTAGCATAAATTTAAAAACAGTCTAGGCTGAGTGTTACTATTACTATCTCCCAGTTTCTGTAAAAAAAAATTGTCTTTATTTATTTGAATCACATTATTGAAACAAATATATATTTTGTACATTGAAACATTCTCTTTTTATACTCCAGGGCAACCAAAATTTAAACAAAACGTTTAATAACCGATGAATCAAGTCCTTGTAAACTAATTTGCACTAGAATAGGTTCAGGCAATCTCAATGATTCCGCACATGAGCAATCATTCAGGCTTATTCCACTGATATTCATCCCCATGTTCTGTAGCCAAAGGACAGAAGATAAGGGGGAAAGAACCAAGCCCCAAGAGGGAGGGCCCGGGGCACGTCGTGCCCAGCTGGGTTGCATGTGTCAATAAGGGAAGGGCCTCAGCTGCTTTGTGCTGGGTACTTACCAAACTTAATTGCTGCCTTTTACTATTCATTGGACAACACATGCTGCCCAGGCCCTGTCGCCTACAAACCCTACTTTTCCTGAGCCAAGACCTGAGCAGAGAAAGCAGTTTCGCATTCACTTGTTTCTTTGTTCATACTTCATTAATGTTTCTTTAATAGGGCAAGGGTGAAATGACGACTTGGTGGCTGGAAGCCAAAAGGGGACCCTCAGATGTATCAGGAAAAAGTAATGAACCTCGTGGAGTTCCAGTCCCCGTTAGCAACTGACCTTTGATTGTCTGCTCATTGTAGTAGTTATGATATAGATGGATCTGAATGGTAAACATCATTATCAAGATCTAGATTGTGCTACTGCTATTAAAACCCTTCAACTCCATACACAATTTGTATCTGAGCAATGCACTGAGGACTTTTACTGTGTACTGATTTTCCATTCATATAAGGTGTTGAAGTAAAGGTAAATCTGTGTAATTTTATTGTAATTAGGTAGTGTTAATTATAACATACAACTAATATAACTATTATCAAGATTAGACTTGGTTGTGTCTGAATGTTCATGTCAGTATATTTGCCAGTTTGAATTCCAAAGATTAATTGAAATGCATTCTATATTGTACTTTATTGTCTGACCACAATCATTGTTACATTGAATAGTACAATAATGATATAATTCCATTGTTATTTTAGGGTGCTTGTTTTAATGAATGCATACATAGGTACAAAGTTCAGTTCAACTGTTATTCTAGGTTAATACGTAGTATTGCAGGTGTTGTTAGCTTTGTGTGTAAATCTGCTGAAAATAATGGGCTATATTGTGACTTGAAGGCACTCAGTGAAATGTGTGTGGATTTGGCTCCAATCTGTCCATTTACATGTTTTCTTACCTTCCTTATCTTCATAACTGGAGAATGGTGGGTCTGTTACTAAATTCACTCAATAATACTAATGCACCATATGTAGACGCACTTCTCAATGTGACATCTGAAAAAAATTCACCTGTTCTTAATAGATTTGACACAACAGCACATACTGAGTTATATTCAAAAGCAGATGACTATTATTACTTAAACTTTGAAAAACATTTTTATAATTTTCTATTTATGCAGCATTTTTCTATGCGACCACCTGTATGGCAAAATACATTCTTATTCCATGTTTCAAAATATTTCCCAGTAATGTGCGCGACTCGATTTACATAGCACTGAAAACTGCCAGGACCATCCATTTTTGATCAAAATTATACCTGATATGTACATGTGTGAGATGTTCACATGTAGGTTTCAGTCTCAATGTATAGACAATAGCTAAAGATGCACAGCTATTTTCCACATGCATATGTGATTTCAAGATACACTCCAATCTGTCCAAATAAAATTGAAGATATTGATGAATGGGACTGATACAAGTACTTAATTTTGATGTTTGTATCAAGTTTATTAGTTTTAAACATTGTTTTGGTCTCCTTTCAATATATACAATTTATGGTCATATTTAGGTAGAAATAAGTTGTGGAATATCCAAATAATCATGAAGTTTATCTGTACATATGGAAAGTACTTATTAAAAACATACATCTCTTCTCTTAACAATACAATGAGGAAAGGGTTGATGGTCAATTTTGTAACCATTTCTTCTGATAGACATAACAATTTGTCTTGTAACACAACTATACGAATCTAATTATCCCATAAACTAAGATTACTTCCAACTGGTGGGGATTATTGATGGTTTAAAACAATATTGTGTCCTGCACACAATTAGAACATTGTCATCCAACTTTCAAATCCCAAATAATTCTAAAACTGTAAAAATGGCAAAGCAGCTCAAAAAGTAAGGAGTTCACAGTCTGCATCTTCAGGAGTGTAAAGTTTTACACCAAGAATTAGAAGCATACAGTGCAGATGTATGTAAGTCTTCAGTTTGATTTGAGGTCAGTTTGGTTTATGATTTCAATTAAAAGGGCTGGGAGTAGGATCATGTTAAAGTTCTGTAATTCTGCTATTCTTGTAAAGGGTTTTACTCAAATTTTCTATTTTTAAAACCCATTGAGAATTGGTTACAGCTAGAACTAGAGCACAAGGCACTGAATCCAGTATATTCCTCTATAAAACTAGTCAGTGTTCTCTTTCCTTTGTTGAAAAAAAATGGCAATAAAATGTACATTGGTAGAATGGTATCAAAATGCAGTCCTCTGTCTTATTCTCCTTCTCGCTAACACACATTGAACAGCATGTAATGACATAAATATCCTTAGGTATAAATTAACAATATGAAGTATTTGAACATTAACAATTGCTATTTGATAAAAGTGTGTTGATTAAGAGGGAGATTTTCAGAATGAAGATGGAATATCAGATCATTAGAGAGGATGTAATACTGTTATATATGGGATTAAATTATTGAAAAATTGTGGCTCTGTGTATTTTTCCTTGGTGAGATATTATTGCTAACATGGAGTAGGACATTAGGGTACATTGCTTCCCAATATTGTTGTTAATCGTAAAGAATCCTACTTGTTAATTATCTCCAAGTTCAGACAGGTTCCAATCAAGTGTGGTCACTGCAGAGAGTAAATTATGATCAAGATATGCAAGTACACCAGGTCCTTCAGGGCAGTGGAAACTCCAGGAAATCTGACAAAGTGCTCACCAAGACCCACCATGACGGTCCACTCACAGTTCAAGAACAAAGAGACTGATCAACCTGTTCACTCTCCTGTCACAATAATAGTAGTAACTACAATTATAATGATGAATGGACCAAAGGATTTCCTGTGGACAGAACCTCCTGCAAACATGTAAATGAGCCTTCCTGAGATACCAGGCTATGTGATCTGTAAACCAATTAAAATTAAAACAACAATTAAAGAGACAGCAAATCATATGATCCGAACGAAGTGTCAAGACATTCAAAATGATTTTGCTTTACAGTGCTGTCCCCAATAACGATAACTTACATAACTTATTTTTTTGGGAGAAAAACTACCTTTATAGATGTGCAGCTACAAATTATGTAAAACAATAATTCTCAATAAAATACAGAAAACAATTCTTTTAGCATAATCTACCCAGTCATTTGAAAAACTCCACCTCCCTAAACAGCTTAAAAAAACATTTTAAAATGTTCATCAAGGACCAGCTCCACTAATTTCTGCCTGTCTAATCTCTGCATTCCTCGTAATCATACCTCCATCTCCTAATCGTCACATAATTCTTTTCTCTTTCTTTAATTGTTTGTTATGTTTTCATTTCTCTTTACTCTTTTTATTTATTTATTTTTACTGACCTAGTTTTCATCATAGCATGAGGCTCAGCCTAAAAGCCTTTTTGGATTTCTTCCCTCACCCAGCACATATGTGTTATCTTTCATAATATCTGTCTTGGTTTATCTCTTTTTTTCTGTGTGCAAACTGAATGAAAAATGAGGCACCTGATTAAATCATGCTACTTTTACTTAATTAGACGTTCAATAATCCGTATGTGCGCTCATATATTAAACGGCTTTTCACGCGGATTTAAATGCGCAACGGGTAGAACCAGAACCAGGACCAGAACCAGTCCCTGCTAGAAAAGTGTTCGTCTGGCGATTCTACATCTATAAGCGTGACCTTGCTAAATATGAAAAAAAAAACTTGGATTCTAACCAATGGAGTGTGCGTGTATTTGTTGCTTGACAACAGACTACCAATGCCTGCGCGGCTTGTTGTTAGAATCCAAGAGTCGGAAGCTTCAAACCTGTGATAGGAGCGATTATAGCATCATCAGCTGGTGATGATCAGAGGCTGACTAGTAGTCAGGTTACACAGGCAGTCAATTAAATTGTGGTTTGATAGTTAACTATAAACCATTAAACTGAACCACGGATTGCAGAACTCAGCATTTAGCGGTTCAACGTTCACCGCCGAAGTCTTCCCTCCTGGTCGTCTACAATGACTTAGCTAGCGTGAGTAATATTTTGTTCAAATAAAAACAGGCTGTCTGGCTTCCAGGGTTTTGTCTATGCAGTGTCATTATTACGGTGGCTAATTCTTATAAGATTAATGTTTGCGACAAGGTCTGTTTCATATTCCTGGCTAACTAGCAAACAGGGCTTTTACCTGTGCACATTTAAGGTAGCCAGCCAGCATGTTTTGCAAGAGGAACGTAACGAGCTACCTGGCTAGCGAGCTAGCTAGCCATGCTATTGGGGTGAGTTCGATTGCTAGCTAGCTGGCGACAGCGTAGCTCAAGTTTACTATGAAACTAGCTAAATAGCTGTCTTGCATTGTTTTGCAGAGAAAGTCAGTATTGACAGCATGTTAACAGGCAAAGATAAATAGGTCGTCAGTTATATTAGTGTCAAACGTTGCTGGCTAGCTTACTAGTAGCTAACGAACAGCTATTTGCGGACACCTGTCTAGCTAGCTAACGTTTGATGGCTAACTGCGTCGATGGGAGAGTCGCCTGTGGCCTGTTGCTGACGTTAGGTAAACTAGTTAACTTGGCAACTCTCTCCGTAAGATTGGCTAGGTGATCCGGTAAAGTTTGAACCAGTAGTTGGCTAATATTTACCCAGCCACGTTAAAAGTGTTGCTCTATGTCGCTATTTTTACAAGGTCGCAGGTGTTAAGATTTCTGCATTAATTAATAACCAACTGGCTTTGGCGTTAAAGTCCATATTGAATTTTGACTGGAGATGGCCTGTGCTAGCAGCCACAATACAAGGTATGGAATGTAGTGGGTGTGGGCGGGTTCGGTTATTACATTTTATTTTGCGATTGCATTGCGTCTGTTAGCTTGTGTACGATAGCTACCTGGTTCCGAGGAAATTGACTGGCCTGTTAAGGTAGTTCCTGTTGAAAGTGCCAAAAACGAATACCACAAACAATGATAGCTTGATCTTTAGGCAGGTTACCCGGGATAAGGGCGGTCTGGTGCACACGCAACCGGGGTTACCTTAAAACCTCTCAACTTGGTAGGACATCTGTTGCCCTCATTTGATCTAGAGTACTGTGTCCTTTTTGCTTAATTAGCTAAGAACTCAATGACATGAGGTCAGCCAGTTAATTTACTCGTGTTTTAGCGTTAAAAGTGTGACGTTTATTTTCAGCAACAAAGCTCATCTCGAGATGTATGAATAACCTTTTTTATCTTGGCTACTGTAAAGGTCTTATTTGCAGACTTTTTTTTTCCTTAAGGAAAAAAGGTTGCAAAGTTGTTTTCCTCAAGCCCGTTTGAGGAAAACACCAACCTTTAAAGTTGAAAATTTAACAAAAAGATGTTTGTGCTTTTTTACATCACCAATTATTAATTTTACTTTAATAACTGTAGTTATTGTAGATAGTGGCAATAATAAAGGTTGTTAGCTGTCACTCTGATCAGGACTGTATCCCATGTCTGATCTCATTTTATTATTCTTAATAATACAACAAACAATGGTTTGGTTCATTGTTTTGTTGGCAATAGTGGCATAGGGTGTATGAGCCATACATTTTAGCTAATTTTAGTGTTGTAGACCAAGAGAAACCCTGTCCATGATCTCAGATGTTAGCTGGGTTTTAGTCTGCCTTTACATGAGACTGTGAATTTGACCATCTTGGGCTGGATTGCTCTGTCTATTGTGAGTTTGATATGTTGTTTTTAAGTCATTAAGACACAGGCATTTGGCACAAATTCCCCCAGAAAGCATTTAAGTGCTAAATTAGCTTGTGTGACAGGCAAGGCTTTGGTACATTTACCATCTACTCATTTCATTAATTCTGTGACTGCACAACTTGCCTTAACCTCTTAATTAAACTGCAGTTACATTATCAAGCAAAGTAACACTTGCTGTGGGTTTTGCTATGGTTTCTTACTCCCTGAAAGGTATCCTGGAGCATGTTTTGGACTGATTCATTGCTTTGTTTTCTGAAGTCTTTCATTCCACAGACAAAACAACCAAGATACTGGTCATTGAGTCAGTATCCCTGTTTCAAAATGTAGTGGATCTCAGAGATTGTGATGCATGGTCTTTACAAGTTAGTGGAATTTTGACACATGAGTACTCTAAAGAATCATCATGTTGAAAATCAGTTTTAATACCAATTAGGAGGAATTTTCTTTTTGGAATGCAATGGTTTCTTTCTAGTGTCAGTTGCTTCTGTGAACTTTTAATGTGATTATTTACTTTGATTTATTGTATATTTTTGATCTATCCTGTGTGATGTTTTATAGGTCATCCTGATTTGAGACACAGGCTGCTTATGATGCAGAAATTAGTGTCCATTTTGATATATACTGTAGTAGGCCATCTGTGCCTTGGATTAGTGGATAAGAATATCAGGGCGTTAAGATGTTTTCCACTTCTCACGAGGGCTTCCCCCAGTACCTCTATAGGATAATTATTTCTCAATGGGATCCCAAACCTTCAGGGCCTGGGAGAACAGTTACTAAGAAGTATTCATAGCTTTTAGATACTAAATGGAAATGAGGTATAAAAGAGCCTAATGCAGACTGTAAGCTTCCTAACAGCTGAATAAATTCCCTCACCCCTTGTCATATTAATATTGTTTTCAGATTTTTTTTTAGATGTGCTAGAAGTAAAACAAGCGGTAATGTTTGCATACTGTAATCAACCCCAGTAATTTATATGCATGTTATATCTTCTTAGCACAAAATATTGGAGAATTTAAGAAAACAAATTTGTGAGAAGGCGAGTTTGTTTCCCCGTATGGATTATTGGGCATATGCAGTCTACATCAGAGTTAAGAAAAAAAAATGTTGGGGGGTTTTCAAAAATCCATCACCAGAAAGGTACTAAATGGGCAATACCTAGTCCTAATTGGAGGGGGCTTGGAGGGTTTGTCCTGCATGTACAGCCTTACTGTATAAAGCCTCTTGGAATTGCTTAGAATCTTAGAAGCTCTAGATAAGAGCATCTGTTCATGAAAATAATGGAATGTAATTTGAATGAATGAAGTAAATATTAACGTTTTTCACTTTTACCTTGAAATATATAGGCATTTTAAGAATACTAGTAGGTATATTTTATTAATGTATTGGTATACCGGACATAATAGGACATAATCTACATAATGGACCAACCAGAGCTTTGAGGGGAACAGAAAACTACAAAAGGCTTTTGATTTTGTTAGCTGATGGCTCTTTGAATACTCACTCGGATAATAATTGACAACATTTTGCGAGAGTACTGTTCTATAGCTTATGCGTGGTAAGGAGGTCACAGCTTAACTGAGTGAAATGCAGGATTTGCCTTTTCAGAAGGAATTCTTTGAAACTACTTGTGAACATCTTGATTTTATTTGTTCAGTTTTAGTTGTCTAGCTTTTCACTATATTTGAGTAATTAAGTTCCCTTGCCTGAAATTACGTTGATATGCCTTCGAGATGTTTTATTGTTATTCTTGGTACCTGCATGGTCCCAAGAGCTCCCTGTTAAATATATGTTGGGAAAACCTAATCTCCTTTATGATCTCTGATTTGTTTCTTTTTGCTCAGGCAAAATCATGCATTATTGTCTTGGAAATTTAATGAAAGCAGGATGTTTTTCGTGATTGCAAATCTTCCATAGAGCTCTTGCATGTGTTTTTATAGACACATTTGTTTCCATGACAGAGTTAAAGGTTCTTTTCCCTTCGACAAACATGAACTACATGTAAAGTACCAGACAATTAGTTAAATGTTTAATTCGGTTGCGATGTTTTCTTCACGTGCTGTGCTTTTGAATTTAGTCCACTCGGTACACACTGACTGTGTCAGTGCCATCAGCCAGGCCCCACCCCCACCTCCATGCAATGCCTCATACTGTTTGTTAATCTTGTGTTTGTGTTGAATGGGCACCGATAATCTAGCAGACTGTGCTCTTCTATTTCAGGACTTGCCTGCGTAGGAGATTCCGTTCGCTGCATGTGGTGCATGCTGTGGATGATCCAGGCACCCAGGTATTGGGGCGTTCAGTTGGTTTGAGAAATTGGAGGACTGTAGCAATGCCAGAGTCTTCACTGGGTAATTAAAATGATAATTTGGCTGTCTGATCTAAAGTTTATAGCTGTGTATGAGATCTGAACTTGTGTTCTGTGAAAAATTTTAGTGCTGCTAAGAGTAGACTATTTCTTGTATTTATGTTTTTAGTTTTAAGAATTACAGTAGTTGGAAAGGTTTTTATTTCTGGACTTCATTATGTTTGCCCTGTGGAAATTGAATCTGTTGTGAGTGAAAGATTAAATGGCTAAAAAATAGCTGGCATTTGTTATTTGAAAGATGTCTTGCATTGAGTACCCTCAGTTTTAAGTCGCTGAATTTTTTTCAGTTATGCTCCTAGCATGGATAGATCTGAATTAATAGCCAGTTGTTTTACTTAAACAGTTTTGTGGTAAGATACTATTTATGGTATTTTAAACATTAATGATTGGATGTGTGTTTTTTTTCTTACAGAAAACAAGGAATATTTCAACAGTTCCTCCAGATTTGTGATGTCTCCCTCGAGGCATGATACCCAGCCCCCAATGCACTCCATGTCTTTGTCCAAAAACTCATACAATATATTAAGTGCCTTCTGCACTGAAGAGAATGTATCACAGTGCATTTCATATATCAATCAGGTAAGTAAACTTATTGAGCATTTTGAAAAAGTATAGTTAAATGTTAGAAGTGTTGATTTTTATGAGGTTTGTCAAGGCATCCATTGTACTGTTTTTGAATTTTTTTTATTCTGAAATTTGTAGTGTAATTTAGACTGCATTTTTTGTTATTGTGCACCTGAAGGCTGAGGTGAAGTTCTGCCTCAATGAGGCTTCTCACAATGGAGTGTTTCATCTTTCAGCGGAGGGGGAAAGCCTCCCTGGGAATAGAAAAAGGAATTGTTTTACGTCCTCAGGCGGCTTAGCTGAATAAAAGGGACCACGGTGACTCTTGACTAACACATTCTGCAGTGTGTGCACCAGCTTACTTGCTGTGTAAAACATATAGATATGGTACCTTTTTCCCATTTGGTATGTGTTGAATGGCACCGTTTTTCTGTGCCCTGTTTATCTCCAGGAGGTATCATCCCTGGGCTTTCCGTCAGTGTGCTGTGAGTCCAATGGAAGCAGAGACTTGAACACAGTCCCAGTTTTGAATATCATGTATGAGCTGCTGCAGCTTCACCGTCGGGGCCTGCGCACTGTGGAGGACCTGGAGACTGAGCAGCTTAAGTCGAGCAGTGATCTGGAATACCTGCAGCTCACCAACTCTAGGCTCAAGGTTTTGCCTCTCTCTCTGTTTACCATGCTCTTTCTGTTCCTTGCCTTTGCAAGTTGAAATAAACTGGATGTTCGCCATGCATCTCAGTAAATCTAATGAAGACATCAGTAAGGTCTCTTACATCTCTCAAGAGAAGAATGATGCTGAATGAACTGTCTACATGTTGACATGTGAGCATGTTGTTCTGCTGCTTCTAGGATCAACTTGAAGTCTCCCGAAGGGAGAATACAGGACTTCATGAAAGAGAGCGTCAGCTGCAACTAAAAATTAAGAGCTTACAAAATTGCCTAAAAAATGAAAAAGAGGAGGTAAAGTTTTGCACTTTATATATTTGCTTGCTTATATAATGCATTTTTTAAATAAGAATGCATTTTTGTTTTGGGGATTTATAATTTGAGAAACTGCTAACCTGATCAAATTGTAATGGGCTCTGTGACAATCAGTGACACAATTTTGGCATGTTTTCACCAATGTATTATTGGGGTAAAGAGCAAGGCTGATAACCCAAAAGATTGCCTGTTTGATTCCTTGATTGTTTGAAGTATGGACTTTTTTACCCTCAGTCAAGGTGTATAACCTGAATTGCCTATAAGTATCTAGCTGTAACACAATAATTGTGTAAGTCACTCTGGGTAGGAGTGTGTGCTAAGCACATGTAATATAACTTCACTACTACAATGAATGTCCCATTGAAAACAATTTATTTTCTCTGTCTCTCTGACCTCTTCAGGTGCAGAAGCTTCAAAATATAATAGCAAGTCGTGCCACCCAATACAACCATGACATGAAAAGAAAAGAGAGAGAATACACTAAACTGAAGGAACGTTTGAATCAACTTTTAATAGACAAAAAAGACAAGAAACTAGGTATGTGTGAAGTCTGGTATTGTAGTGATTTGAATACTTTCCAAGATGTGTAGACTACAAAAAAATCAAAACTACAGATTTTATGGTAGATGTATGTACCATTTGTTTTATGTGTTAAAGGTTTATGGAAGTAGTTTTGTATTACACGTTTAAGATGTATGACACAGCAAGGGTATCCACATTTGTTTTTGTTTTTTTAACTAGTAAAACACATTAGAATTTCTTAGGGAAAATGGTACATTCATCACATTGTATGAAATTATGGATGCAAGTGCCAGCAATGGGGAATGCAGTGATAACCTTTTCTAGAAGAATTGTCTTGAAGGTGGAATTTGTGTCAAGCACAGTTAATTGGTTGAGGTCAATCATTAGCTGGGTCATCATAGCACTTGTAGTTCTCCAAGGACTTTTTTGTAGGTTTTTTGGTTACAGTTGTTTTCTGCTAGTTACATAGACAGACATCTGTTACAGCACAAATGCTTCATTTCAAAATTGGCAAGAAATGTAGGTTTTTAATTCACATGAAACAAACCTCTAACCTCTTCTGGCATAATTTCTTTCCAGCGATTGAAATTTTGAATTGTGTCGGAAGGTCTGATGGGAAGAGAAGCCTTTGGAAGACTGGGAAAACTGAGGCCAGGTAAAGGACCTCTCCCATGTCATAACCCTGACTGTCCCTGTTCTGATTTAAATTCCACATGATTTCTCTCTTTCTAAGATAATCTTTTGAGGTTGGCAATATCTACAGTGAACTTAAGACTATCCTGCATTATCTGGTTTGTGGATTTTCTGTGCCAGTTGTGGAAAATGTATGCATGTGTGTTGTATGTTAATTTTTCCCCCACCGTTTCCACAATGTAGTCAGTAAGAGTATGGGGCTGTCTGGGTACACAAAATCATGGCTACACAATCAGACCGGTTATTGATGAGGAAGATGGCAAATTCTGATACCATTACAGTGGTATAGCAACTTACCATACAACATTGAGCAGCTGAAAGTGTTTAGCCTAGAAGAAAACTATTAAAAACTGTTATAAAAATAATTAATAAATATAAGAATGTTATATAGTGACAGGTCTAAATATTGATTCAAGACTGATTTTTATTGTATTATATAAAGCTGATAAGGACTTATTCTGAGACTCAAACAGAGATACTGAGTGCAGAAATTCCTTGAGATAATGATGTTGTGGTGTGGGCTGGGCTGCTGTATCTTTGTTGGTAGGGCATTCAAGTCTTCTCCAATCCAATATACTTTGTGTGTTTATTTCTCATTGGTACCATTTTTGAACTTCCCAGTAATGCATGTAGATTAACCCCCTAAAAGGGACAGAGGGAAAAGGAGAGGCTGTTGTTTTGCTACAGTAGCTGTATCATGCATCAAAACATTTACTCTCCTTCATACAGTAATGGTAATTTGCTGGGTGCTACAGCACACCAGTGTATGTCTTCGTAATTTATAGTAAAACTGGGTAAATGACTGAATGATCTATTTTCTGTTGACCGTATCAATTGCTCTTTGTGGTTAAGTCAACTATCATGACTGTTGACAGGATTAAATACCGGATCTGTTCCAGTCCCTGTTCAGTCTACAGGCTATGGATGGTAGCTCTTGAGGTGCTTGAAGAGAAAGGGCAAGCTGTTGTGATCACAAAATGCTTTTAAACTGATAAACTGAGATAAACATGTCTGATAGTGATGCTGTTTCTTTAATATACAGGGCATGCAGAGTACACACCCTTTTATACAAATGCAGAACAGTACACTGGTAGCTACTGAATCAGTACATCGTTGTTTCCCAGGGAACTGCTCCCAACTAATACCAGTATGGGCTACGTGTAGGCTAAATCTGGGTAATGGAGTCCTTTTTCTTAAATGGGACATGGTCTCAATCTTGACTTTAATACTCTTGGCTCAATTAATCCTTTTAACTTTTCTAAATCCTTGCTTTAATGACTCACAGATGGATTTGCCTTTATTTATGCATGCACTCTGATTGAATGATCATAGGAGCAAGTGTTTAATTTGAACTAAAATAGACTACTCAAATTCACAATATCTGCACTATATTCATTTTAATGTGTTTAATAAATCTATTTTTGGCAGTTTGTTGCCTTGACATTCAGAAAAACATGGTGAAAGTCCTTAATACAGAAGCCAATTTTAGTTTGCACATTAAGTTCATATGAGAAGTCACCCTTATTTTAAAATAGAAATTTGCAGGACAAGTTGGAAAAAGAATACACTGAATGTTTTCTTTCTTCTTTCTACAATATACATGTCAGCAATGGTACTTTCTGGCAGTTAACCTTTGCCTCCAAGTTCCTTCTGACATTCTTATTAGTGATTGCTTTCCTATTTTTGACCTTGTGTTTTGTATGAAGCAGTAATATGTAAATAAATTACATTAATCATGTCATTTAACAAAAATTGTGACTTTTTACTGGACTCTGTCTACACTGACAAGTAAGTGACCTTATTGCTTTGGCATATATTCCCACCAGCTTGTGTGCCAAAAATGTATTCAGAGACATCACTCATATATTAGTTAGCCATGGACTAGTCATGTTTTGTCATAGAAGTCCAAAGACACTTCCCATATCAATAGTGCTGGCAAAAAGCTTGCATTGGCCATTTACACTGCACTGACATTACTGACCAAAGGCAAAATAATTCCACCAAATGGCTATCTGGTTGCATTTTTGTCCAAGAGGCGGATGTCAAATTGTGATGGCGAAACAGTTTTCTCTTGTGAGCACAAGACTAATAGAGGTACATTTTTGTGAACAGCTGACTTGGTATCTGCACTGGATAATTTAGACCTCTGCTATATTTATCTTTTATAGAATACTAGTAATACTAATAATTATTAGTAATAGTTAATAGATAATTTTAACTATTCAGTTTCTTACTACTTAGCCGTGGTTCACAATGTGAAAGTGTTTCATCACAGCTTTGTAAAATTAATGAGCATTACCAAGTGTCCTCTTAGACTTGAAACAGTACTGTAGGAGATCAGGAGATTTAACCTTTGGGGTGACATGCCTTGGTATAAGATGCTAGCTGACATGGAGACTACAGTAACCCTAACCATGCTGCATTGAAATCCTGTTACTACCTGAAGGCCTCTCATGGTGTCCCAGTTTCAGTGCAGCACCACCAGCAAAGAAGCTATACAAAAAAATGTAAGACTTGTATTTCCTGATGAGTTCCACTTTATGAATAGGAAATGTTCAATGCATTTTTCCAGGCAAGAGGGGGAAATGTACAAAACCCTTCTGAGCGACTACGAGACTCGTCAGAAGGACTTGATGGTGGAGAACGCGGAGCTTAAGAAAGTACTTCAGCAAATGAAAAAGGAAATGATATCCATTTTAAGTCCAAGGAAGCACAGTCTGAAAGGCGAAAAACTTGAAGACAGCCTAGAACAGGTAATTCTATTCCCCAGATTGTCCAAATCATTTGACACATTCTGGATCTAGATATAGAGAATTTATTTTTAAGATCATGTTATGTGTAGTATAATGCCTTTAGTGCCATTGTAGCTTGTTCCCCACTTGCAACTATTACCTTTGGTGTAGCTGTATTTCTGTATGCAAGATTCTTTGGCTGAAACGCTGTCAATGTTAAAGGTGGGCTCTGACAACGAAGAGGAGGTATACGACTCCAGCCGAGAGACTTTGGAGCTGTCCTGCGAGTATGCGAGGGAGCAGCTCACCAACAGCATCCGGCAGCAGTGGAGAAGACTGAAGAACCATGTGGAGAAACTTGACAGCCAAGGTATTCCTCATCCAATGTATAATATACATGCGTAATGTACAGTGAGGTCAATTTTATCATGTGAAATTCAAGGCGAACTGTTAATAGACCAATTTTTAATGAATTTGCAAGAAATTGATTGATCTTCATGTAGTCCAGCGCTTTTTGCCTAGTTTGAAAAGGTGCTCTTTGGAGGTTTTTTTTTCCCCCTGTGGAATGTTTTCCTTTGGAATGTTTGTTTTTTGATCTCAGGTTTTATATCTGACATCACCCTGTGCTGGAAGATGCTAAGCGAAGTTCTTTGCAAACCCTCAGCTATGGTGGAGTCATTACTTAGCATTACTTGAGTCTTGAGTCTTTTGTGTGTGTGTGTGTGTGTGTGTGTGTGTGTAAACTGTAAACTTCCACAGGGGAGTTGTGACCACTACGTTACATTTTTTTTCAGTAT
Source organism: Megalops cyprinoides (assembly GCF_013368585.1). Lineage (NCBI taxonomy): Eukaryota > Metazoa > Chordata > Actinopteri > Elopiformes > Megalopidae > Megalops > Megalops cyprinoides. The sequence continues at coordinate 49,580,073 of NC_050584.1, read as the reverse complement.
AATTGTTTCTAAAAAGGACAATTCTCCTTGAATAATAATTCTCCATTTGTAACTTGTGTGTCTGTGCACTGCAGAAGATGCATTGTTGAGGGTGAAGGGACATTGGTGGAAGGCGCTTTGTGCTTTACTACAGCTCCAGTCTGTCAGGAATTGGCTTAAGTTTTTTTTTTTTTTTATATTTTTTTTTTTTTTTTTTTTTTTTAACAATATGATGATTCATTGCTCATTTCACTCTTGCCCACAATCAACTTGTTGTCCATTATTATTGCCTTGCATCATTTGTTGTGAGCTGTGCTGATTGCTGGACGGAGTTAATGACCATCAAAATGGCCATCAGAATTACTTCTGAGACCTAAAACATGGCCTCTTTGCAATGAAGGTCAATTGATGGTTGATTAGAGTTATTATATTCTTTGTGGTTGGCAGTACTCGTGATAGATGAAGAGTGACTTCTGCAGTTCCATTTTTTTTTTTCCACGTAAGATTTATAGTAAGCAATACACTGAACAATTCTCAGGGAAAAATAACTAAGGTTAATTCTGCAGTTTAAACCAGCTTTTTCCTCATTTGTATGTTTTGGGTTACTCCAATGTTGGATTTCAGTTGGGATGTTTATCTTCTTAGGCTTCAGAGGTGTATACGTGGTCATCTTTCTACAGCTTTTCCTGAAATCTGGCAAGGCAAGCTCTTCTGTGTACTTGACAACGTTGTCAACCTTCTGTTCTTGTCTTCCAATTTAACCCTAACCAATGTGTGTTCATTACCCTGCATGGTCAACCTACTGTTACTGTACTAAATGTAAATGCTGTGTGAGCATGGTATGTCCCAAATCCAGGTACACCAATTGAGTGTTTGCACAAGTAACAAATGACTAATATGGAAATTGTTGAAAAACACTTTTTGTAATGAAGTAAATATTTGCAACGTGTGCTGTCCAGCATCCTTGGCGCAGATGGGTGTGCGGGCCAGTAAGGACATGATCTCTCGGGAGGTGCATGAGGAGGAGATGGAGAAGCTCAAGCTGGAAATTCAGGAATGTAAAGACTTCATTCAAACCCAGCAGCAGCTCTTGCAGGTTGGCCTAAACATTAAACAGTTGGTTTGGCTACATGTTATGTTATATGACTCGCTACTTGTGTAAAAGAGAATTTTGTATGTGGCCACTTTCAGAAACATGTCTTACAAATATTAACACTGCTGGATTTTATTGGACTATATTGTAAACTATTTGTATATAATAAAAATCTTTCCATGCGCACCTAGCTTAATCCACAGAATGTACACCATGAAAAGAATCTGTTGGAAATGCACAAAAATGGAAGTAATGCGGCAATCTAAGAATATTGCTGCATTGTTGACTTGAATTCTATATAATGATTAGAATGATTGATTAGTTAATGATTTGGTTCAATTCAGTTAAAGCTGTATTTGAACATTCTGTGATTGAAATCAACTGAGGTTACCCTTTGATGCATATGCAGAGATTGTGCATCTTCCCCTCACACGTGCTTTGAAAAAAGTACAGTTGAACCTTCTTCACATAGCTATATCCATTTTTCTCAAAACACAACTACTCTTTGATGGACAAACATCACAAAGTACTTTAAGTTAGCTGGCAGTACATGTGGTCTTCCGTTTTCTCTTGTTGAATTCTGTAGTGAAGTTGGTGTGTTGCTGATTTAGATTAAATCAATCATTGAGCCAAATGTTTTTTGAGGGATGTAAGGCAGATGTAACATTTCCTAATTTTATGGTACCACAATAATCATATGCTTAGACACTGCTAAAAAGCCAATTATTGGAGAAGGAAGACACCAGCCTGCATATTCTCTGGGCAAAGCATTTGTCTTTCAATTTAGTGGTGTCACCGCCAATATTAGCCTGGCAGGAGGGTGCACAGCCTATGGTAGCAAGGCAAAGTATCAGGAAACCTCATGAATCAAGGGCACACGTTTCAATTACTGTGCATTACAATAAGTATTATGTCAAGAAGGCAATGAGTTTATACTGGCCACTGTCAATCTCTGTCTTGCATGCAAGTCTCATCACCTCTTTCTGGTATACAGCAGCAGCTGAGCTCTCCGTGTGATGATGAGACTGCTGCCCTACTCAATGACTGCTACATGCTGGAAGAGAAGGAGCGCCTCAAAGAGGAATGGAGGCTCTTTGAAGAGCAAAGGAAAAACTTCGAAAAGGAGAGGAAGAATTTCACAGAGGCTGCCATTAGATTAGGTCATGAGGTACTTCACTATAAATGAGTGTTAACTGTTATTTCTGGTAGAGTTCTTTTGTGTAAGCAATTTCATTAGGTTAATTTATCAACAGCCATGTAGAAGTCATTATATTCCTTTTCATTTCTTAGAGGAAAGCATTTGAAGAAGACAGAGCAACGTGGCTCAAGCATCAGTTTTTGAATATGACTCCATTTGCAGACCGCAAGAAACCGCATACTTCAAAATCTCAAAGTGCCTTATCAGATTGTAAGTGATGATCTTTAACCATGGGTCTTTATTAATTCATGAATATAGTTGGTCTTTATTAGTCTTTCATTAGCCAATTTCAAATGATTTCATATGAACCTGATTGAGTGAAAGTACTTTATGCCCATGAGGCACCGTTGTGTGTTTGAAGGTAAATAATTTAGACCCTTATGTTCTACTGTAGGTACAGAGCCTGAAGTCAAGAATTTATCCACTCCAGCCCATCTGGGTAAATCGCTGTCTCATGCTGCTTTCACCACACCAAAAGCCGGCCCTGTGAAGATGCCGTCCACAGCAGATCTGTACCGCACACTTTGTCTTATCCCTGATCCCAGGTACAGACCCAACCAATATATGGAAATTGATATTCAGAAGAATTTTGATGAGATTTATACTTTTATGCCAACCATGTTAGACATGGTGTTTAAATTCCATTTCAGGAATGCTTTATAATTTATTTTGCAGCTCATCCAGAAGCCTACCAAAGAGAGGAAGTTGGCAAGACTCCAACATCATACAAAGTAGCGAAGCTTCATCCAAGTCAGGTCACTGGAATGGAGCAGATGACTGCACTGTCTTTTCACATGCTGTAAATGAAAATAGCCAAATCTAAGGCCATGGTATTTCTGACAACCATAGTCAAACTATTTGTGGTCTTTAAAAACGGAACCATTTATTTCCTTTTAAATTGACAATCCATGCATTTCAGACATGGATACTTGCAACATGCCATGTATTATATCAAAGATGAACAGAAATCAAACTAAGCACTCAAAAGAACATGCCAAAAGACCAATTTACTTCATGTTTGTACAGATTTTAAAATGTAAAATCTTTGTCAAGGGAGTTACTGTAGTCTGTATAACTGTATTACTACATTTTAGATTACAGCATCTGCTGTTGCTGTGTGATTTTGAAGGTAAGTAGGTGTCAAATGCCTCAATGGTTTTTGTAAGTAGGTCTTGTGTATATTTTCATTGGTTTTAATTTTGAATGTGTATGTTCTGCATTCACGTTTTGTTAATCAGATGGTTTATTTTGTAATTTTTTGTTTACACATAGTTTTGACAACTAATTATATACATTTTCCCATTTAGGGACTTATCATGTTAGGATTTTTCTTAAATATTTGACAAATCAATGGTTTTAGAATGTAAAAATTTTTAGTGGAAATGCTGCTCACACAATTGATGCAATAAAGTTAGAATAAATTCAATAAAAAAAATGTAACCAATCACGTTGCTTTACATTTTAGTTCTGCAGGCTTAAAATGTATGTATTCTGTATGCCTCCTCTACCAAGTGAAAATGAATACATTCTGTACAGATACATTCGTAGTATACATCATACATTCTTCACATTTCCCATCTTAGTTTATGTATGGTTGTTCTATAGGTTTGCTCAGTGTTTTGGGGTATTCTCTCTTAAATTTGAAAGGTAAACCATGATGGGGCTGTGCACCCCTGAGGTGCAGAAGACCAACTTGAAGTGCAAAGATTATACAACTGCTGATAGCGATTTAATTTACCATAGGAGTAGATGCAAAGAGATACACAGACCTGCTACTGAACTTGTAGCCAATTACATAAGATCATTATGTAGCTAGTTGGATGTTATAAAATGGATAGCTCTGACTTTGCAGTCGAATTGGTCAGTTTGATGACCCAGCCATACAGTCATGAACCACTTCAGCACAGCCAGCAGTGTGTTATTGAAGCATTATGGCTCAAACCCATGGTGGCATTGGGTATGATGCGCAGCAGAGTCCCAGCAACCTCCTTCCTGTGCCAATAGTTATGATATATTACAGGTCTGCGTGCCACAATGGTTTCATGAAATGAATCCATAGTTGGCTAGACTGTTGTGCAGTCAATAACCAATGGTTGCCTGTAATTTCATAGCATAGTCTATAGCATAGAAAGTTTTCTTTCGCCAACCACAGCTGAGAAACGTTCTGAATTTGAAGAATTGGCCCTTGGAAATAAACTCAAAAGTTGTATATACTTAATGTCACCATTACTGTCAAACTCGCTTCCCCTTCACATGGCTATGTGCACCAGACTATCATTTTGTATGGCCTGGGCCCAGTTGTTCAGAAGTAATCTGATCGGATTTTGGCTATTGGATTAGATCAAATCTTGAAAATGGGTTGTTCAAAAGAAAAAAGGATTCTGATATCGGATTAGATCACGTAATCCAGTCTTGGTTTTGATCTGGATCAAACCTTCAGTATGTGCCGTTCAAAACTTTTTAGTAGGATTGGGATACCTTTGGTCCAAAAAATCAGGATTATCCTGATCCCAGCAGAAGGGTAGATTCAGGGTGGATTTCATGAACAAAATGTAATATAACTTTAAAATTGGCCAAATAATGCAACATTTGTATTGTAGTATATATACATTTATTTATATTTCGCACTTGATTTGTTTAAATGTTATGGTGATAAAGTAGATACTACGCCTTTCAGTACAGTAAAATAAAAAACAGGATTTTGTCCCCATAAAATGATCCCCCAAACAGCTGTCAATATCAAACAAAAATATTTAATTTTAACTGTCATTTATCACTATATTAATTACAATTACACAATCATCAGAATGAACCAGTCAAAAGTAGTCTCTAACAATTGCATCCCTTATTGCACGTCCAGTCAGTCCCTCATTCTGAGAAAATGCCGCAGGTTGGTCTGAGTCTTCAACAGGCTCCGGTGCATCATAAACGTCATCGCAGACAGGGACATTGCGCCTGGTAGCAATGTTGTGCAGGACAATACAGGTAAGTATTATGTTGCATGCTCCCTGTGGTTCCACTCGCAAGTAAAGGCATGCAAAGCGCCTCTTCAGAACGCCATTTAAACACTCAATTGCACATCTTGTTTTGCAATGTTCTTTTTTGCAATCAGCCATGGTAGGAGTGGACAGGCACTGTCTCCTAATATTATGCCATCCGGTCGGTTGGTTTGGAGCCCTCTGTATAGAGCGCTCTCCCTCAGGATACGTGCATCATGGACAGACCCAGGCCACTTCACAACGTTGTTTGTGATGATGAGGTCAGCATCGCCCGCAAGTTGGATGTTGATGCTGTGCCTCCCCTTTCAGTTGACGTACTCCCACTCTCTCTCATGAGGTGCTTATGTATGCACACAAGTGCAGTCGATAACCCCAGGAGTATTGGGCATGTTCCCCAGAAGAAAAAACTTGCACTTGGTCTGGGCAATCTGGTCATCCCTTGGAAATAAAACAAATTGATTGACCAGGCTGGCCAATGGGATTGACACAACTTTCACCACATCACTCACAATTGATTTGTCCACTTCTATATTGTCACCAACAGCTCGATAGAAAGTCCCAGATGCATAGAAGCGCAGAGCAATGAGGCCCTGTTCTTCTACAGACAGACTGTGACTCCTTCGGGTTCTGCATTGAAGTTTTGGCCTGACAAGGTCTGCAATGTACTTAATATCAGCATTCCTAAAGCAAAACTAAACATATAGTTCCTCAGCGGTGTATTGCTCCAGTGGTTTTGTACGCTCAACTTGCATCCTTTGATGGTATCCTCTCCTACCAAAGCGGTCATGGCGAGGGACAATACCTGCCATGTCAGTGCCTCTCTGTAAATCCTCTGAGAAAGGCTGAATAAGATGGCTGTGTAATTGGTCTTTTCAAGCACACACCCATTAAACATCAGTTAGCTGATGTGCTTTGGCTTGTGTTCAGTTAAATCAATCATGCCCAAGGCCTATAAACTCTATGTTCACTACACCAAAGAGGTGGAACCATTGACTCAAAAGGACCTAATTTCACTGTTGCAGAAACCCATGCACTGCTAGAGGGTGTTAGGTGCCATTATGTCTCAATAGTAGGAAGTTTTAATTCTACTAAGGGTGGAGGGACTAACAAAAAAAAGACATTTGGGTTGAAATCACTCAGAATGTGAATGCCATGGGGTCTGGCCAGAAGAGGACCATTGAGCAAGTGAAATTCAGATGGAAGAATCTGAATGCCAGGGAAACAAAGGACCATGCTGAAGCAAAAAACACCCAAACAAGCAACAAGCCCTTTAGGAGAGGTCATTGCACAGATGGGGTTCTTGACATTAATGGAGGTGAAAGCTCGCAAGCTCTGCACTGGATTCAAGATGACCATTGTAGAGGAAAGCGAGCCAGTTCCTCCTAAAGCAGAGGAAACATTTATTCTGGATCTCAGCCCTGTTATTGAGGAAGAAGGTGGATCCTCACAGGTAGAGCCAGTAGTTATTGCCACAGGAGCTCAGAAAAGAGGCTGGAAGTGTTCTTTGCCAAACAAAGATGATGATGCCTATAAGTCACTTCTTAAATGAGAAATTGAAACAGCAGAATTACAGATTCATCTGGCAGAGGAAAAAAATCACTCTTACCCACCTACAGCAAACCAAAGCCAACTTGAGATCCGCCTCCTAAAAGCAGGGCTTCAAAAAGTTGGGGCCTCATTTATAAAAAGTTGCGTAGAAACCATCCTACATTTGATCTAAGACCATTTCTGAAATGTGTGTGTACGTGTGATTCAGAGAAAATGAACATACGCACAAAAAACGTGTGTACGCCACTCTCCCAGATGTGAATTCTATATATCATAAATGATCTTGAAATTGTGCGCAGCTGAATGGTTTTAGATCTCCGCCTTATAAACACCCCCTAATTAATTTCATTAGCATATAAAGGAGCTCGAATCAAAACCCAAATCCTCTACTTGATAATGGCAAGCTGCAAGAAAAAAAATTTTTAGCGAGGCCGAAATCAAGGTCCTGTTGGAGGAGGTGCAGGTGCGTGCAGGGACGCTGTTTGGGAGCCTTTCCAGTGGTGTTACCACTAAAACCAAGTACATGGTCTGGCAGTCTGTAGCTCAGGCTGTGAACGAGGAGGAACTAGTATCATCAGAAAGGTAGTTCTGCTGTTTATTTTGATATGCAGTATGTTTTGAAGCGATAGGGACTTAGTGACTTATTCAACCAAGAAGATGTGAAAATGGGTGAAGAAATTAGTAAAGATATTACTTTTCAGAAGTTTGATCTCTTCATAACGTGATTACTTCGGTATGTACAAATATGTGACTAGCATCATTACAAAGCTCCGGTTCCGCTCTTGACATTTACATTTACATTTATTCATTTGGCAGACGCTTTTATCCAAAGCGACTTACATAGGTTACAGTTGTTTTACAATGTTATCCATTTATACAGCTGGATATTTACTGATGCAACTGTGGGTTAAGTACCTTGCCCAAGGGTACAGCAACAGTAGCAGTTTAGCACCACTATGCTACACTGCCACCCCTTGTCATATGTGTTCCATATCTATGTGATGACGAGTTCATGAGTAATTCAAACAAGAGTAATGGGTGTGGAGATGGACGCAGAGCTGTATGCAGATTGTAACTATGATTAAACTTCATGTAAATTCATTCAACAATACATATTTCCTGACTCTTACAGATTTTTAAATCTTTTAAATGGTATAGCAATGAATTAGTCCCAGAATTTTTGATCACTACAAGTTTGATTCTTATATTAGCTGTTTTCATAGGCAGTGTGCACTGTACTGATGTAGTAACTGTGTATCATAGGAACAGCTCTGACGTCAGTACATATACCTTTGCGAAAACATACCTGAGTCTCTCAGTACACTATATGGACAAAAGTATTCAGATGCCTGACCATTACACCAACAGGGACTGTAATGACATTGTATTCAAATACATACACTTTAATATGGAGCTGGTCCCCTTTTTGCAGCTATAACAGCTTCCATTCTTCTTGGAAGGCTTTCCACAAGACTTTGGAGTGTTTCTGTGGGAATTTGTGCCCATTCATTCTGTAGAGCATTTATGAGGTCAGGCACTGATGTTGGACGAGAAGGCCTGGCTCGCAATCTCCGTTCCAGTTCATCCCAAAGGTGCTGGATGGGGTTGAGGTCAGGGCTCTGTGCGGGCCAGTCAAGTTCTTCCACACCGAATTCATTCTTTATAGTCCTTGCTTTGTGCACTGGGGCACAGTCATGTTGGAATAGAAAAGGGCCTTCCCCAAACTGTTGCCACAAAGTTGGAAGCATAGCATTGTCCAAAATGTCTTGGTATGCTGAAGCATTAAGATTGCCCTTTACTGGAGATAAGGGGCCTAGCCCAAACCCTGAAAAACAGGTGTGGCCAAATACTTTTGTCCATAAAATGTGTATAAATATCAATGGAAGACCAATGTACAACTCAGAAATTTGCTCCCAGTGCCTCCCTTTCAATAAAGAGGCACTGCTCTAAATTATGCTGTGTTTCCTCTGTTCTTTCAATTAACTTAAATGCAAGGGCATTGCCATTCACATCAGCAAATGGATGACTCGATAAGCTATGTTCTGGGCCCAGGATAAAGCTGTCTGCCAAGCAAATCAAGTCCAAAGTGTCTCGTCAACTGGCAGCTTATCTCACATTTTCTACCAGCATTTCTGGGAGGATAAACATTGTATGCACTTCCCAGCATACTGTAAAACATGGGCTGGTTGTGCTGACTTGCTCATATTGATAAAAATTGTGAAACACCTTTATAAACAATGGACTAAATTAATTCCTCGACCTTTTCAGGATATGGCCTTTGTGGCCTTTTGTTTTCATAAATTTTCGCATCATGTAATTAAAACGGGAATATTTGATATTGAATTTCTGAAGAACAACGGTTGAGACTTTTTTGAAGTATTTTACTTGTAAGTGTTACATGGCTGGTATAAATGATTTTGCATTTTTACTAATTATGTATTTTGCTATGAAATGTGTATACACCCTCAGTGTATTTCAAGGAAGCTCATGTAGTAGTTGTGGAACTACAAAGACGGGCTTGTACCCCAAAGATTGCAGACTCACTCCTAAAGAGATGGCACTGCTGTTGTATACTTGACCTGAATTTCAAGAATAAAGAGCTGCAGTACATAACTAGTTGCTGTAAAGGTCACTCTGAGTGAGGGCATCTGCTATACAAATACAATTGTAATGATTTTAAAATGATGTAAAGACAATCACATTTGAATGTGCTGCATAGAATTTATTTATTTTACATTAGTTATGTGATTTTACAGACATTAACTGTGTAGAACATGTGGCAACAAATACACCTTTGCATTTGAGAAGGTGGTCTGATAGGGACAACAGTACAAGTTAAGCACACTGTTCTGTACAGCGACAGGCCAAATGTGCGTTGACTGTTTCCTTGAGGTCCACACTCTTCTCCCTAATACTGCCCAGACCCTCAGACCTGTTCACATTGGATTCTGGAATTGGAAAAGAAACCAGAAATCAGACCAGCAATAATAAATACAAGACAATGCTGAACAACTCTATAAGACTAAACTCTTATTAAATTGCTATCACTGAATCTGAATTGTTTCACCAAAAAGCATTTAGTAGCTATGAGTACCCTTTCTCCATATATGATTGGAACTCACCAATGGGGAGGCAGTGGAAGCCAACAGTGACAGGGGTGGTCCTCAGTGGGTGGCAGCCAGGCAGACAGCGAAGCACAGGGTCAACAGAATAGCATTTAGACTCCTGTCCATCCAAGATCATCTGCTTCTCAAGCTTCACTGACTCCAGCTTCATTCGGCACTCTGGATCAGAGAAAGGGAAATTTGTCAACAAGTCAAGCTTTCATGAGACCTGATTACTGATGTTGTGGAGATACTTACGGTTGTTGTCACGGCAGCTTTCTGCAGGAAGAACCCAGGAATGGGCAAAGCTGAGTGCACTCTTGGTCAGGCGTCCGTTGGGAGTGCGGAATTCCTGTCTTACTTCACCATCAGCCTTTCCACAGATTCCACAAGTCTGACCCTTCATCCAGTCAACAACTTGAACCTAAGTGGCAAGATTGTTCGAAGAATTAGCTATGCTAAATTTGAAAGATGCCTGTACAGAACATGTTTACAAATGGACTTATGGTCACCTTCCACATGTTCTTGTCAAAGTACACCTCATGTAGACCATGGCTGGCAGCATAGAGGGAAAGGCCATCGCCATTCTGTCTGATGAGGATTGATCCTGTAGGCACAAAAAGAAAAAAGAATGTATAATCTGTTATAACGAGATGGAAAAGAAAATGTACGTTTCTGGAACATTGAATCTCCACCCATATATAAGATTTAAGATAGCAAGCATGAACCTGTAGGATGTTCATATGGAAGGCTTGGAACTTGCATGCCGTTGATCTTCATCAGTGCTCCGCTGTCACTGGGGTACAGATCAACATCACTGGAAGAGATCAGCAAGTGGGCATCTTAGAACATGGTGAAATACAATGCAGCTGTGTTGCTTCAGTCGAGAAACATGGAGGTGAGTATGAGCTTTACTAACAGGTCTGCGAGTTTCACAGTGATGTGGTTCTGTTCAGAGGCCTGATCTTTCTTCATCAGAACCATAAACTTCAGCTCTGGTGTGCAATCCTGAGCCAGAACTTGGTAGCAGGAAATGGGCATTTCATTCCTGTATCGTCTGTTGTTGAATGTAGTCAGTGTGTCATTGGTCAGGCTGCATTTTGCTGCAAGAATGCAAAAGTTAATTTCAATTTAATAGTAATAGTAGTAGTAGTGTTCATAAGTTGAATAGTATTTATACTGATTAAATATCAAAAATCAAAATTAAAATGAGTATAAATTAATGCAGTTTAAGCAACTGAAGGTAAAAATCTTCTATCATTACTGCCAACCTGCATTGGCTTCAGCATACATATTGTGAATTCTCTCAGCAATATTCTGTTCCAGGTTTGCATGGGCAGTTGCTTCAGCTCCGAAAGGCAGGGCAATGGGGAGGTACATAGCCAGTTTATAAAGAGTCATCTACAGAAAACAAACAAACAGCAATTTGTCTCAAAGTACCCAGAATGGCATCCATGTAAAATCCTGCAAATATGTTAAACATGTACATTACCCTTGGTGTTTTCAAGATCAGATTAATGGTCCTCTCAGAGGTGGCAGCCACAGTCAATTTGATCTGTCTCCCTCTGTTATATGGTCTGCCCTCACTCAAACCAGCCATCAAAGCAGCACCAGGGATGTAGGCAGAGAGCCTATATGGAGTGACAAGCAAAAAGAGGGCTCAATTAAGGCTCAAGATTTCCACAGTATATGTTGGAAAAACACCAAATCTTGTTAAGTGGGGATAATTCTTTACATCTTTGAGTAGTGCTTAACAGCGCGAGGAATCTTGTGCCACTTCAGCTTCAGGCGGGCTGCGGGGCTTGCCCCCAGAAGACCAGTCTCGGCCTTTATCACTGCTGCATACTCCTGGCATTCTGCTCCCCAGGCAACCTTGGCCTTAAGAGAGCAAAATCATGCATTAAAGATAGTGAGGTTAATGGGGGCATAGGGGTTCAGGATAAATCAGGCTAATGTCACAGAGGTACTACTGTGTCAGTATTCTCTGATTGAAGGCAATTTCTCTCACCCTGGCTTTGTGTCTGCTCAGTAGGATACCATCAGCGCACATCTTCCAGTTTTCATTTTCGGCGAGAGTAGCCATGATGACTTGAACCCTGTTAGCAGCAGCATCCATATAGGCAGCAATTTGGTATCCCTGCATCTTTGCATCAGCCCTCACTGCACGGATAATGATCACAGCGGCAGGCTGCTCAGTATCTCCGAGGTATCTATTCTGTGGGAGCAGAAAAAAGGGCAGCACATTGAGGCTGATGATTCCTGACCAGTGTGCTGAGTCTGCAATGTATAAGGAGTACTAGAGGAGTTACAGATAGCCTGTACCTTTTTGTAAATGGCCTCAAAGCTGGAAGCACTGCTCCTGCTGCTCACGCTGCTGCTCACACTGCTGCTGACCCTGCTGTTGACTCTGCCGCGGATGCCGCTGCGGGCGCTGCTACTGACGCTGCTGCTCACACTCTTGCTTCTGGAACTGGAGGACACCATGGCCTTGGAGACACCTCTAGAGATTGTGTGCTGCAAGCCAGAGGGAGACAGTCATCTCATATCATTAATATGGCTTATCCATATTCATAGCGTTCAAAAACCCAGAGTAGTGACATGTACACGTACTGAATTTTGTGTCCTAAAATTATTACCTGATGGATGTGGTGTTTGGTGAACTTGTAGTCGTAGATTTCAGCCTGTAAAAGAAAGTGACAGGTTAAGTTTGCAGTTTCCTTCAAGTAATTGACCAAATGGAATTAATTTGGATGTATCATCTGAGCAGTGAGTGATTCCCTCAAACCACAGCTGGGGGATGGACGCCTCACCCTAGACATGCGGCTGGCGATACGGCTGCTGACAGAGCTACTGACAGAGCTGCTGACACTCCAGGCTCTGGAACTGATCTTCTTTGAGGCGGACTTGCGCTTCCTACTGCTTCTACTGCTGCTGCTGCTGCTGCTTCTCCTGATGATCTTGCTGCCACTGGCCACATGTTTGCTGTTTTTCTTGTGACGAGAAGCAGCTGAAGAGGAGGACGAGCTGGAGGAGCTGGAGGAACTCTTGCTGAGGCTGGCTGTGGCAGAGCTACTTGAGCTGGAGGAAGAACTGGTACGGTTCCTCCTCTGCAGAGAGAAAAATATGAACATGAATCTTCGCTATGAATGTTCATCAATATTTTTAGATCTAACAACAATAGAAATGCCAGAGAAGGTTTATATTGTTTGTTGACATTACTTATTTATACATATATTAACTAGCATGTCCAGAATGAAAGACTATTGATTTAAGTTATGGATCACATGATTTGTAAACCAAAATTACTCACTGCTCCAGTTTCCAGAATCTTCCTCAGTTTAAGCAGGACAGTCTTTCCCTCTGGAGCTTCCACAGCATCCTTCAGGCTGATTATTCTGATGATTTTTGATGCTGCCTTGGGTCCAAGCTGGATTTCAATCTCCACTTTTTCAATGGCTGCTTCAGCAGCTACTGCAAGAGAATTTGTTCCAGACAACTTCAATATGGCAAGGAAGGAAGCAGAAGCAATCATTCATTTAAATGACTATTACATGTTTGGCTCTGACTGGCGTATTATCTGTCTGAGTACACATCTTTACAACATACCTGGTTTCACAGCAACTGTGACTGCATGCTCTCCAACCAGTTTGTAAAGAGGACAGTTTCTGATGAACGCAGCGTTCATGGAGGCAACCTCAACGCACGCTTTCAATCCAAAGGTAGTGAATGTGGCACACAGTGCTTCGTGAACTTTAGCTGAAATAGCCACTTTGGGCCTGGCACTGGCAGTTATATCAGTGTAAATGATTTCTGATGATGCTGACTGAAAACCAGACAGAGAGAACAAGGTATGATTAGTTGTGCACAAGACCACATTTAATGTATGTTTCCTACAACTATTGCAGTGATTTTAACAATGCAAATATTTATCTTTGCCTTACCAATCCACTAGCAATAGAAACGGCTGCTTTAGATGTGAATTTCTCCTTGGACAGCTGGGCTGCAAGAGCTGCAGGCAATATTGCAACTCTTTTAGCTGCTGCAACATCTTCTACATTTCTTGCCACAGCAAAGGTTCCAACACTGTTGAAAAAATATGTTAAGTGTATTATCCATGATGCATTTTAAGACTGATGAAGTGTTCTAGCAGGAAATATATTGTTCAAGTAGTTAATTTTTAATTGCAGCAATAGGTTCCCACCCCAATGTAGGTCAGATTCCCTTGAAACTATTTAAGCATTATTTTCTGAAAAGTAGTTAAAGGCTGCATACCGCACAGCCGCAATGTGTTCCGGAGCCTGAGCAGGCAAGGCCTCAACCTTGAAGATGCCTTCAGCGATGTCGATTCTTGCAGCAAACTTCAGAGGGATGGTTGTGTGCACTTTAGCTTTGGCCATAACTGCAGCCTGAATGAAGGCAGTATTCACTCCCATCACTGCAAATGTGTGCATGGCAATGCTGCAGGAAGCAGAGAAACGGGTGATAAAATAACCCCGTGTAACCTGACCATTTTGCCATCTTAGCCAACAGTCCATGACTCTACCTTGGTGCGATGTCAGCATCTAGTTCAATGTTAGTGTTCAACAGCTGAGCGACATGGAAGGCTTCAGCAGGTGCAGGTGTCAGGGTGGCTCTGACTGTCAACATAAATATAGATTAGAATGGAAGAGCAGAAAACCCTCTCAGTTACAAGATATAGCAGGGAAACTTCTGTCTTTTTTTGTGAACTGCTTACCCTTAACTGCAGCAGCAGCAACAGCAGCAGTGTATAGACTCACTTCCATGGGGACACCAGCAGAAGTTGGGAAGATACGACGCACCTCTGCTGCCAGCAGGGGCTTAGCCCACTGGAATGCAGCTCCAGACTGCAGCGTGTTCAGTGCATGCTTCACCATTATATGATGTGCAGCGCTTCCGGTAGTAACCTGCATTCAATCACATCAAAGGAGCCTATTTCATCTCATTTGCAGTTGACAGTGTTTTCGTACAAAACCCGGAAATTACGTTTAGGTACGAAGGTAGAATAATATACACACATTACCACCTTTAACCGAAACATTATATTACATACCTGTATTGCCTGGTCAATGATGGCCTTGTCAATGTTTACAAAGGCAATTTCTTGACCGAACAGCTTGAAATACATTGAAGCCAATGGCTCATTCGCTGGTGCAGCCTTCCAGTCTGTGAGCTGTCAGGAAAAGCAGTGTACATTGAATTTGAAGAAGCTGAAATGATTGTTCAAGAACACCTTAAAATCTCTTGTATAGCTTTCCAGTTTACTCAAAAGTTAAAGATTTTTAGCCAATCATTTCCAAAATAATTTCTCTGCCACTTACAGCCTTCAAGACACGCTTCATCTTTGTGATCCTGTCAGCAGCAGCAACAGCAGGTGCTTTCAGAAGAGCCTCCTGGATTCCTTCAGTTCTAACACCAAGCTGGTACAGAGGGAGGATTTTATTTTATTTCAGTTTGAAAGAATTACTCACTCTATAAAACAGTGAAACAATGTTTCATAAATTTCATTCTCACCTCCAGAACATTAGCTGCTGCGCCAGCAAAGTAGGCACGGAATTTGGCTACAACAGCCCTGGGCAAAAGGGTGGCAGCATCATTGACAAGGAAGGCACTGGCAGCAGCACCAGCCATCAGATGAGCTTTAAACAGAAAGCAAGAATTCTTAGTTTTTTAATAATTCACAGATAACCTCAAGCAAAAAAATGTAATGATGTCCTTGTGTCTGGTATAAACATTACACAGATTTTATATTATCCTTACTGTTGTAACTGTCAAGATGGATAGCTTTGCTGAAACGGTAGCTCAGTCTGTCTAATTTGGGGCTCAGGATCTTGACGGCAACATTGCAGGCAGCAGCACTGAACAGAGAGAAAGGAGAAATATTACTTTTTCATCAAATCTATGATGAGAAAGTAGTGGTGAGAAGCATGATTGAACATGTGCTCTTACACAGGAGCAAGGTCAGGGGCAGTACTCCTGGTCAGAGCCTTCATGTGGGAATAGGTGAAGCTGGCAACTTGCAGGCTGGCCTCCTTCACTAGAGCGTCAGCAACTGCAGCCACCAAACCCATACTTGGCCTGGTCTCAAGCAGCACAACACAGGCCACCATGCGCACCTCTGGATGCAAAGCTCTGTCCATGAACAGTTGTACAGCCACCTCCTGGACCTGGTACACAACAAGTGGACATTTGAAAGAAAAGCCTCATGTTAACTTCACGTACTGACACAACTTATAAAAATGAGAGCAGATAATGATACGTTTTATATATGCCTTTAGACCGATTAATACTCGCCATTCTGCGTTCCAGTTTGGCAATGTTCCTGAGGGCCATCACAGCGTCAACATGAACTCTGACTGGGAGCGCAGCAGCTGCATGACCAAATCCAGGCAGGAGCTTCATGATTGTCTTGATACTGGCAGGATGACCAGCATTCCCCAGAACTTTCACTGCCAGGATGATCTCAGCCACATCAGCTTTAGCAATAGCTTCAGCAGCAATGTCATGAACGGGCTGAGGAAAGGAGATTGGGGAAGATGGTCAATCCCACTAGTAATTGTACTACAGTAGCTAATGGCAGAACCATACAAAATACCCATATACCTTCAGAACATCAGCTGGGCAGGTGGGGTGTGCAGCACAGAACTTGAAAACCATGGAGCCGTAACCAAGCATGGCAATTTCACGCAGAACACGGTTTTTCTCAATTTGAGGGCTGAATACCAGACTCTGGAAGAGGTAATAGACATTGTTTTTCAGAATTTTTCCAATCATAAATCAATCTGATCTTAAACACTGAGTTGAATGGGACTACGCACAGCTGCAAGGTCAATGGTTTCCATGTCCGCCTTGACCATTTGCACAGCAGCTAGCAGTGCCTGAGCACTTTCAGCAGTGGTAAGTTCACCAGCCAGGAACATCTCCTTGATGAATCTCACAGCATGGACTGTTCCGATGGCAGGAACGGCATCCAAGATCCAGCGCCTGAAGAATGAAAGTTTCATGTGATCATTCACACATCCATTTCCTGTTACTACAAAGTTGTCAAAAAGAAAGCTTGCTTAGTTTTATAATGCCAAGGAAGTATATGGTAATGTTTCTCTAGAAAATTACCTGTGTGCTGGCTTCTCCTTGAATTGAGCCCAGATGCCTTCAATGTTCTCATATGTAGCTACACGGAGTAGCTGGACCAGCTCTACAAACTTCAGAGGAGCATCTTCATGGACCGCAGCCACATTGTATGTTACCAGATGATTCAGGATTTCAACAATCTACAAAGGTCAGAATGTGAAACAATGAATCATTACGAGCATTCCAAAAAAATCAAACTCTCTGTTTTTCTAAGCAGTAGGATAATATATTTCAACAGGTGAATGTATAAACACAGCCACTATACCTGAGTGTGTGCATTACTGATCCTTATGAGTTGAATGGGAGTCTGGAGTATCTCAGATGCAAACTCATAAGCCAAAGACCCACGAGCCAGGTAGTCTGCTTGAATGGGCCTAACGGCATCTGCTTGGAACTCAAGGAATGCAAGGATTTGTCTGTATACGAAAATGAAAGAAATAATAACTATTTGAAATAACAAAACAAGTAAATATTTTCTAAGTATCGGTGCTCATTTCTGATCAATTTTGCTAGTGCCTAGCTTTGCAGTTTTACCTTGCTTCCATTTGGGCAGCCCCAGCCATCTCATTGAAAGGCGTGAACTGATGAAGCTCCTTAACAGTGGCCTCTTTAATTACAGCTCCACTTGCAGTTCGCTCCATCACATAGTTGTAGGCTGCAGCTCCCCTCATGTTCTTTCCTCTCTGTGTAGAGAAAGCAGTGTGGTGAGCTTTCATGAGTTGCATGGAACTTTGTCAGAGTTCTCTACAGTTCATATTAGCCTTACCTGTTGACAGCGGGCACATGTCTCCATGTATGCCATACCAATATCCTTCATTATTCTCTCCTCGCAGTTGTTCAGATCTTTGGACTTGGTGATATAAATGAGCTCTGCCTTTGCATCCTCACTGATCACATAGTCTGTCTTACAGACTCCTTGAGCTCCAGCCTGGTAAACAGAGGGCATGGAATGAGTGAACAGTCAGGAACATTTGTATTGAGTTACAACTTTGCTCCTTGAGCTTGAGTTCTCACCTCTTGCAACTCATACACATTCTGGGTCTGTTTGATGTTGAGCTGAAGTATGTTCAGGATACCTCTGTGGACATTCAGAACAGTTGCAGAGACATCAGCGGGGGCAAACACCTTCCCCACGACACCATTAGTGTACTCAAATTTGATGGGAATTAGCAGCTGAGCAGCGAGGGCCTCAGTTAGCTTTGCAGCTGGTACAAATGGATCCTTGGGCCAGATGCCACTGTACTCAAAGATCTGAGGGTCCATGAGCTGGGAAGACAATATTTTAATTAGGTGAGAATTCTGCTGTCATGTACACTGCATTTGATCAAATCAAAATTTGTCATTTAAAAGACAATAGGTATTTTGAAAATTTGATGCAGACATACATTTTCATGGTTGTTTATACTAAATGAAAGATAAGTGTTTCCATATACACAGTATAAATGTATTCCCAGGTTTCATTACAGCTGTCATAGCATGTACACTTCTAATAAGTCTTACCTTCAGCAGGTAGTTGTTCTGGGCGATTGCACTGATGACAACCTTGCTGGTAACTTTCACTCCAGCCCTGGCCAGGCCCGCCTCAGGCAGACCACCCATGATCACTGCTTCATACTTGTACACATAGTTCTTACTGGTGGCAAATTCTGGTGCTGTAACAACAGTCATCGCTTTTTAATGAAGAATGGTCTTGTTTTAAACAGTAAAGCATTTCATGAAATAAATTTCACTTATTACTGACATTATATATGAACAGGTTTTAAATACTCACCAAGCTTAATCTGTTGCCCAGCTGCAAGCCAAAAAAAAAACATCTCTTTATAATTGAGATTAACATACAACCATATGATTTCTCTTATAATTATGTCTTGGATTTTTAAAAAATGTTTTAGCGAAGTACTTAATATCACAGCCCGAGCAGAAGTATAAAAGATTATTAATTATGATCTGTTGTACTTACCCACAAGGGCCAGGGTCAGGGCAAGAACAACCACTCTCATGGCTGGTGGGATGTGAAGAACACTAAATATAGCTTGGCTTTTATAGGCAATTCTTTGCTGACATTGCATTCATCACAAGATATATCATTAACTACATTTACCAAATACACCACATATCATAGTCATAGACAAACAAATAAATTGGACAAATGACTGATAGGGAGGGTGACTGTGCAAGGTTAGGTTAACTTGTCCTCTACTGCCTGCTTGTTTGACAGGTCAGGCTCAATGTCCAAATTGAAATAATGTTTGACATGATTCTCTTGTTGAATACTTAACTGAAAATACAGTTATTATTATGTATCATTTGAAATAAATAGGGATATATTCTTTTTGTGTGCATGACCTGTTAAATACATTAGCTTTGTGGTTTAACCATGTAACATGTATATGTTCTAAGTATTGTTTAAACATTTATTCTAAGAAGCATAAGGTAAGAATGGCAGTAAGGGGAAACCAATGAAAACATTTAAAAGATTTCAATACAACCACAGTGGGTTATAGGATTAGCAACGAATAGTAAAAAGGATAACAGAATAATAAAGCAATTTGTATTGTTTAGTTGGAGTTGTCTAAAATGATGCAGCTACAACTGTGATTATGTGTAATTTAGTTCTTTTTGATTAATGCAACTTTTTTTTCTCCTGCATACTTATTGCTGTCAGATATATTATTGTGTCATGGCCAATTGTTAGTGATATTAATTCTATTCAAAGTTATAAATCACGACATAGACCACTGTTTTAAAGAAGAACAAGTTCTAGGTCATTGACATGTTTGTTTATTTATTTACTTATTAACGATGGACGTCTATTTCTCAGATGACTCAAAGAGCAAAGAGGAACAGAGACATAAACCCTGAGCTGTGACACAATCAGAGAGCAGAGAGAAAAACGTTTTAAAATAAGGGCATCTATTCATTCTATCCATGGTGCACTTTCCATTTTTTCCATTACTTTCTATGATGTCTCATTTTTGAGGACCACAAAATGAATCACTTGATTAATTTGTTCCTAAATGCTAAGAACAAAGCACTTTGTCATTTGTTGCTTGACACTAACACTATCCATTGAAATTTGTATCTCTGAATTGAATTGACAGAATTTTGAAATGCTTTGCAGGTGAACCTGACACTGGAAGATGGTTTGTTTGTCAAAGTACAAAAAAGGCAGGCTGACATGATTTTTTATCTCTGGGGCCAAAATGACCATTTCTGATACAAGGCATAAAGGTAGGCTTTGTAGCCTATTGCAGTGGTCAGTGTTTCACAAAATAAAATAAATTTGTACAGCTTAAAAAGCTATGAATTCCACAGTCACATTGTACATTACGTGCATACAGTCATAATATCTTCTGCATGAGACAAAACACACTCATCATTACATTATATTACATTACATGCATTTAGCAGATGCTCTTATCCAGAACAAATTCCATCACATTAGAACATAAGTGTATCCATTCAATTTAAATGAGCAACAGTGTCAGAACAGGAGACTCCCAGGCTCCCAGACCAGTGAGTGTGAGCATAATACTATTCAAGCCCTACCAGTTAACTTGTACACACTGACAAAAGCCAACTATACTACCATACAACAGTCCCTAAAACACAAATTATAATGCATCGTAATACTACACATAAAATTAACATCAAATGCAAGTGGCAGCAGGTGTCAGGGGATGGGGATAGAAGTGGAGCCGAGATCCAGTCTGAAGAGGTGGGTCTTCAGTCTGTGTCAGAAGATGGCCAGTGATTCTGCTGTCCTAACCCCCATGGGGAGTTCATTCCACCACTGAGGGACCAGCACAGACAGGGATCGTGTCAGATAAATCATTACATGTGATGTTATATAGAAATCAATCTCACATCCAACCTTGTCAACAATGTCACATCTCATTGGTTACCTCTAGCTCCAGTTATATCACATGAGACTTTATGCCACATAACAAAGGGGCACCTAAGTTCTGGCATAAATGCTCTTTAAATACATCCTCAACAAAGCTGGCAGCATTTAAGCCATTAATATTTTGAAGTTAATTTCTCATCTAAGCATTAACATGCATGAATGTTTTGTCAAAAACATTTTTGAAAAAGCGGTAAACCACTGATGCCTAAATTAGGTGATGAAAATACTTCCAAGGCATAAATAGATTGAATTGATGTGTTCGAAATGCATTCACGGATGTTATAATATAATAATTTATTATTAAATTAATTGACAATTGTTGAACACGTTGGCATTATGTGTTGTAATGTTTGTATAGAGAACTAAAAATGTAAATCTTATAAAGTGATATAAGTGGTCAAAAAGATAGACAACCGCTTTATTTTTAGATAGATGGTTATTTTATTGTTTTATAGTCCTCTGATACCGCGTTGAACGCTTGATTACTAGGTGACTAGGACAGATGACTTTCCATTATTTTCCTGTAATTCAGGCTCGCATTAATCAAAATAGGATTCAAGAACAGTCGGCATGCAATACATACTGTATATATCAGCAATCGTTCGGTTATGATAGCTGCTCCTTACCACTGTGCTACACTGGCGGCCCCCAGTCCATGTTAATAAACATCTGCCCTAAAGCTGGAAGGGATTCCTACTAAATGTCATACGAAACTGACGAAGTTCGGCCGTTAAAGCACGTTCTGTTTCCCTTACTGCGTTAGGTACCTCGTTATTTTTTCCAGCCATCTCATCCGCGTTTCGATGAGCGTCAACAAGGGATCATGGAAAAGACGCGAAGATACATCCGATTGTTTGAATTTAATCTCTCGGGTTTTCGATTTTCCGTCCTAGTTTATTTGAATTCGCCTGAATTGCGCACGCTTATAAGAACTGGGACAGTACCTCTAACCAAAGTTTCGAGTTTCAGAAACTCGAAGCTTCAGAACTGATCCTGGTAAACGTTTTGAACTATTTGTCCCAAATCAAAAACATCTAGACATTTTAGTACAGACAGCACAAGTGTCTGGACAATGAGCGCGGTAGCAGAGTGGTAGGAAAAGAATAGCAATAATGTAAATTATTGAAGAATAGCTCCAAGAATCTTGGCATACACCATTGTGTTATCAAGCACAGGGGGAAGGATGGTGCTGGAAGATCTAGTCTGAATTGTGGTATTTAAGTTAGAAAAACTGGGTTATTGTTAATGTACTAGCCACAGTATATAGTGCCATCTAGATACTTTAGTACAAATGTGTTGTCAAAATGTATAAAGAGACAAGAGCACAACTTGTCAAAGATTTGTGAAGAACCTCATGAAGAGAAGTACTGCTTGGTTCCAGGGATATAGTCTACATACAGCCGCACCTCAGACACTTAAGGTTTATTGCAACAGATGAGACAGAAGGAAGGCCACTTTGCTTGAATGTTTTTCATGAGTGCTTTTCAAGTGTAAAGAGCTGGTATGTTCCAAAAACCCCAGAGTACAGTGTTATTTTAGAAAGTCATTAAAGTGCCTTTGTTTTACATGGAAGAATAATTTTAAAAAGTGGCCAACGCATTGTGACCTGCCTCAGTCTCCGTCAGGGTCATAATCAAATTGGAGCAGACACCCACATAAAATGAGAGAAGTTCACACTCAAATGAGATAACTGGATAATTGGAGGGGGACTCAATAACTGTAGACCGCAAACATTTATATAGAAAGATAATATTTTCATCAAATCCAAACAAAGACTAAATCAAGTTGTTACCTGTGAAAATGTTAATATGAGACTCACAATATGGCCTGAGATAAATGTGTGGCCAAAATGTTTGCATTAATGTATACAATTGAGAATTGCAAATTTAGTTGGAGTTTCAAATAAATTTTAAAGTCGTTACTGGGTTGAGAAGGGTAATTGCTATCTGCCAGAGAACAACCAAATGATTAGTCGCATTTAAACTTTGCAAATATTCATTTCTACTAACAAAATGCAATTTTATTGTAATGTGAAACATCTGTATGATAAAAACACAGGCTTTCTGTTAATAATACGATTATTCTTCAGCAGTTCTGGATTTAAAATATTTTTGAGTTCCCGGTGAAGGAGTAAAATTTATTAAAAATCTATGTTTAAAACAATAATTTTTCTCTTAAGTAATTTAGAGATATCCATGGTTCTATGAAGCAAACTGTATTTGAAATGTTCCATGTTTTCATGATGGAATATTGTGATTTATTGAAAGATTTATTGAAGAGCTACAGTATATAAATAGTTGATGTAAAGGTCACTCTGAGTGAGGGCATCTGCTACACAAATACAATTGTATTAATTTTAAAATGATGTATCAGAGACAATCACATTTGAATGTGCTGCATAGAATTTATTTATTTTACATTAGTTATGTGATTTTACAGACATTAACTGTGTAGAAGATGTGGCAACAAATACACCTTTGCACTTGAGAAGGTGGTCTGATAGGGACAACAGTACAAGTTAAGCACACTGTTCTGTACAGCGACAGGCCAAATGTGCGTTGACTGTTTCCTTGAGGTCCACACTCTTCTCCCTGATACTGCTCAGACCCTCAGACCTGTTCACATTGGATTCTGGAATTGGAAAAGAAACCAGAAATCAGACCAGCAATAATAAATACAAGACAATGCTGAACAACTCTATAAGACTAAACTCTTATTAAATTGCTATCACTGAATCTGAATTGTTTCACCAAAAAGCATTTAGTAGCTATGAGTACCCTTTCTCCATATATGATTGGAACTCACCAATGGGGAGGCAGTGGAAGCCAACAGTGACAGGGGTGGTCCTCAGTGGGTGGCAGCCAGGCAGACAGCGAAGCACAGGGTCAACAGAATAGCATTTAGACTCCTGTCCATCCAAGATCATCTGCTTCTCAAGCTTCACTGACTCCAGCTTCATTCGGCACTCTGGATCAGAGAAAGGGAAATTTGTCAACAAGTCAAGCTTTCATGAGACCTGATTACTGATGTTGTGGAGATACTTACGGTTGTTGTCACGGCAGCTTTCTGCAGGAAGAACCCAGGAATGGGCAAAGCTGAGTGCACTCTTGGTCAGGCGTCCGTTGGGAGTGCGGAATTCCTGTCTTACTTCACCATCAGCCTTTCCACAGATTCCACAAGTCTGACCCTTCATCCAGTCAACAACTTGAACCTAAGTGGCAAGATTGTTCGAAGAATTAGCTATGCTAAATTTGAAAGATGCCTGTACAGAACATGTTTACAAATGGACTTATGGTCACCTTCCACATGTTCTTGTCAAAGTACACCTCATGTAGACCATGGCTGGCAGCATAGAGGGAAAGGCCATCGCCATTCTGTCTGATGAGGATTGATCCTGTAGGCACAAAAAGAAAAAAGAATGTATAATCTGTTATAACGAGATGGAAAAGAAAATGTACGTTTCTGGAACATTGAATCTCCACCCATATATAAGATTTAAGATAGCAAGCATGAACCTGTAGGATGTTCATATGGAAGGCTTGGAACTTGCATGCCGTTGATCTTCATCAGTGCTCCGCTGTCACTGGGGTACAGATCAACATCACTGGAAGAGATCAGCAAGTGGGCATCTTAGAACATGGTGAAATACAATGCAGCTGTGTTGCTTCAGTCGAGAAACATGGAGGTGAGTATGAGCTTTACTAACAGGTCTGCGAGTTTCACAGTGATGTGGTTCTGTTCAGAGGCCTGATCTTTCTTCATCAGAACCATAAACTTCAGCTCTGGTGTGCAATCCTGAGCCAGAACTTGGTAGCAGGAAATGGGCATTTCATTCCTGTATCGTCTGTTGTTGAATGTAGTCAGTGTGTCATTGGTCAGGCTGCATTTTGCTGCAAGAATGCAAAAGTTAATTTCAATTTAATAGTAATAGTAGTAGTAGTGTTCATAAGTTGAATAGTATTTATACTGATTAAATATCAAAAATCAAAATTAAAATGAGTATAAATTAATGCAGTTTAAGCAACTGAAGGTAAAAATCTTCTATCATTACTGCCAACCTGCATTGGCTTCAGCATACATATTGTGAATTCTCTCAGCAATATTCTGTTCCAGGTTTGCATGGGCAGTTGCTTCAGCTCCGAAAGGCAGGGCAATGGGGAGGTACATAGCCAGTTTATAAAGAGTCATCTACAGAAAACAAACAAACAGCAATTTGTCTCAAAGAACCCAGAATGGCATCCATGTAAAATCCTGCAAATATGTTAAACATGTACATTACCCTTGGTGTTTTCAAGATCAGATTAATGGTCCTCTCAGAGGTGGCAGCCACAGTCAATTTGATCTGTCTCCCTCTGTTATATGGTCTGCCCTCACTCAAACCAGCCATCAAAGCAGCACCAGGGATATAGGCAGAGAGCCTATATGGAGTGAGAAGCAAAAAGAGGGCTCAATTAAGGCTCAAGATTTCCACAGTATATGTTGGAAAAGCACCAAATCTTGCAAAGTGGGGATAATTTTTTACATCTTTGAGTAGTGCTTAACAGCGCGAGGAATCTTGTGCCACTTCAGCTTCAGGCGGGCTGCAGGGCTTGCACCCAGAAGACCAGTCTCGGCCTTTATCACTGCTGCATACTCCTGGCATTCTGCTCCCCAGGCAACCTTGGCCTTAAGAGAGCAAAATCATGCATTAAAGATAGTGAGGTTAATGGGGGCATAGGGGTTCAGGATAAATCAGGCTAATGTCACAGAGGTACTACTGTGTCAGTATTCTCTGATTGAAGGCAATTTCTCTCACCATGGCTTTGTGTCTGCTCAGTAGGATACCATCAGCGCACATCTTCCAGTTTTCATTTTCGGCAAGAGTAGCCATGATGACTTGAACCCTGTTAGCAGCAGCATCCATATAGGCAGCAATTTGGTATCCCTGCATCTTTGCATCAGCCCTCACTGCACGGATAATGATCACAGCGGCAGGCTGCTCAGTATCTCCGAGGTATCTATTCTGTGGGAGCAGAAAAAGGGGCAGCACATTGAGGTTGATGATTCCTGACCAGTGTGCTGAGTCTGCAATGTATAAGGAGTACATGAGGAGTTACAGATAGCCTGTACCTTTTTGTAAATGGCCTCAAAGCTGGAAGCACTGCTCCTGCTGCTCACGCTGCTGCTCACACTGCTGCTGACCCTGCTGTTGACTCTGCCGCGGATGCCGCTGCGGGCGCTGCTACTGACGCTGCTGCTCACACTCTTGCTTCTGGAACTGGAGGACACCATGGCCTTGGAGACACCTCTAGAGATTGTGTGCTGCAAGCCAGAGGGAGACAGTCATCTCATATCATTAATATGGCTTATCCATATTCATAGCGTTCAAAAACCCAGAGTAGTGACATGTACACGTACTGAATTTTGTGTCCTAAAATTATTACCTGATGGATGTGGTGTTTGGTGAACTTGTAGTCGTAGATTTCAGCCTGTAAAAGAAAGTGACAGGTTAAGTTTGCAGTTTCCTTCAAGTAATTGACCAAATGGAATTAATTTGGATGTATCATCTGAGCAGTGAGTGATTCCCTCAAACCACAGCTGGGGGATGGACGCCTCACCCTAGACATGCGGCTGGAGATACGGCTGCTGACAGAGCTACTGATAGAGCTGCTGACACTCCAAGCTCTGGAACTGATCTTCTTTGAGGCCGACTTGCGCTTCCTGCTGCTACTGCTGCTGCTGCTGCTTCTCCTGATGATCTTGCTGCCACTGGCCACATGTTTGCTGTTTTTC
The DNA here is from genome assembly GCF_013368585.1 of Megalops cyprinoides. Taxonomy (NCBI): domain Eukaryota; kingdom Metazoa; phylum Chordata; class Actinopteri; order Elopiformes; family Megalopidae; genus Megalops; species Megalops cyprinoides. The sequence goes on along the minus strand of NC_050584.1, from coordinate 49,553,324 downwards.
TTGTGACGAGAAGCAGCTGAAGAGGAGGACGAGCTGGAGGAGCTGGAGGAACTCTTGCTGACGCTGGCTGTGGCAGAGCTACTTGAGCTGGAGGAAGAACTGGTACGGTTTCTCCTCTGCAGAGAGAAAAACATAAACATGAATCTTCGCTATGAATGTTCATCAATATTTTTAGATCTAACAACAATAGAAATGCCAGAGAAGGTTTATATTGTTTGTTGACATTACTTATTTATACATATATTAACTAGCATGTTCAGAATGAAAGACTATTGATTTAAGTTATGGATCACGTGATTTGTAAACCAAAATTACTCACTGCTCCAGTTTCCAGAATCTTCCTCAGTTTAAGCAGGACAGTCTTTCCCTCTGGAGCTTCCACAGCATCCTTCAGGCTGATTATTCTGATGATTTTTGATGCTGCCTTGGGTCCAAGCTGGATTTCAATCTCCACTTTTTCAATGGCTGCTTCAGCAGCTACTGCAAGAGAATTTGTTCCAGATAACTTCAATATGGCAAGGAAGGAAGCAGAAGCAATCATTCATTTAAATGACTATTACATGTTTGGTTCTGACTGGCGTATTATCTGTCTGAGTACACATCTTTACAATATACCTGGTTTCACAGCAACTGTGACTGCATGCTCTCCAACCAGTTTGTAAAGAGGACAGTTTCTGATGAACGCAGCGTTCATGGAGGCAACCTCAACGCACGCTTTCAATCCAAAGGTAGTGAATGTGGCACACAGTGCTTCGTGAACTTTAGCTGAAATAGCCACTTTGGGCCTGGCACTGGCAGTTATATCAGTGTAAATGATTTCTGATGATGCTGACTGAAAACCAGACAGAGAGAACAAGGTATGATTAGTTGTGCACAAGACCACATTTAATGTATGTTTCCTACAACTATTGCAGTGATTTTAACAATGCAAATATTTATCTTTGCCTTACCAATCCACTAGCAATAGAAACGGCTGCTTTAGATGTGAATTTCTCCTTGGACAGCTGGGCTGCAAGAGCTGCAGGCAATATTGCAACTCTTTTAGCTGCTGCAACATCTTCTACATTTCTTGCCACAGCAAAGGTTCCAACACTGTTGAAAAAATATGTTAAGTGTATTATCCATGATGCATTTTAAGACTGATGAAGTGTTCTAGCAGGAAATATATTGTTCAAGTAGTTAATTTTTAATTGCAGCAATAGGTTCCCACCCCAATGTAGGTCAGATTCTCTTGAAACTATTTAAGCATTATTTTCTGAAAAGTAGTTAAAGGCTGCATACCGCACAGCCGCAATGTGTTCCGGAGCCTGAGCAGGCAAGGCCTCAACCTTGAAGATGCCTTCAGCGATGTCGATTCTTGCAGCAAACTTCAGAGGGATGGTTGTGTGCACTTTGGCTTTGGCCATAACTGCAGCCTGAATGAAGGCAGTATTCACTCCCATCACTGCAAATGTGTGCATGGCAATGCTGCAGGAAGCAGAGAAACGGGTGATAAAATAACCCCGTGTAACCTGACCATTTTGCCATCTTAGCCAACAGTCCTTGACTCTACCTTGGTGCGATGTCAGCGTCTAGTTCAATGTTAGTGTTCAACAGCTGAGCGACATGGAAGGCTTCAGCGGGTGCAGGTGTCATGGTGGCTCTGACTGTCAACATAAAGATAGATTAGAATGGAAGAGCAGAAAACCCTCTCAGTTACAAGATATAGCAGGGAAACTTCTGTCTTTTTTTGTGAACTGCTTACCCTTAACTGCAGCAGCAGCAACAGCAGCAGTGTATAGACTCACTTCCATGGGGACACCAGCAGAAGTTGGGAAGATACGACGCACCTCTGCTGCCAGCAGGGGCTTAGCCCACTGGAATGCAGCTCCAGACTGCAGCGTGTTCAGTGCATGCTTCACCATTATATGATGTGCAGCGCTTCCGGTAGTAACCTGCATTCAATCACATCAAAGGAGCCTATTTCATCTCATTTGCAGTTGACAGTGTTTTCGTACAAAACCCAGAAATTACGTTTAGGTACGAAGGTAGAATAATATACACACATTACCACCTTTAACCGAAACATTATATTACATACCTGTATTGCCTGGTCAATGATGGCCTTGTCAATGTTTACAAAGGCAATTTCTTGACCGAACAGCTTGAAATACATTGAAGCCAATGGCTCATTCGCTGGTGCAGCCTTCCAGTCTGTGAGCTGTCAGGAAAAGCAGTGTACATTGAATTTGAAGAAGCTGAAATGATTGTTCAAGGACACCTTAAAATCTCTTGTATAGCTTTCCAGTTTACTCAAAAGTTAAAGATTTTTAGCCAATCATTTCCAAAATAATTTCTCTGCCACTTACAGCCTTCAAGACACGCTTCATCTTTGTGATCCTGTCAGCAGCAGCAACAGCAGGTGCTTTCAGAAGAGCCTCCTGGATTCCTTCAGTTCTAACACCAAGCTGGTACAGAGGGAGGATTTTATTTTATTTCAGCTTGAAAGAATTACTCACTCTATAAAACAGTGAAACAATGTTTCATAAATTTCATTCTCACCTCCAGAACATTAGCTGCTGCACCAGCAATGTAGGCACGGAATTTGGCTACAACAGCCCTGGGCAAAAGGGTGGCAGCATCATTGACAAGGAAGGCACTGGCAGCAGCACCAGCCATCAGATGAGCTTTAAACAGAAAGCAACAATTCTTAGTTTTTTAATAATTCACGGATAACCTCAAGCAAAAAGATGTAATGATGTCCTCGTGTCTGGTATAAACATTACACAGATTTTATATTATCCTTACTGTTGTAACTGTCAAGATGGATAGCTTTGCTGAAACGGTAGCTCAGTCTGTCTAATTTGGGGCTCAGGATCTTGACGGCAACATTGCAGGCAGCAGCACTGAACAGAGAGAAAGGAGAAATATTACTTTTTCATCAAATCTATGATGAGAAAGTAGTGGTGAGAGGCATGATTGAACATGTGCTCTTACACAGGAGCAAGGTCAGGGGCAGTACTCCTGGTCAGAGCCTTCATGTGGGAATAGGTGAAGCTGGCAACTTGCAGGCTGGCCTCCTTCGCTAGAGCGTCAGCAACTGCAGCCACCAAACCCATACTTGGCCTGGTCTCAAACAGCACAACACAGGCCACCATGCGCACCTCTGGATGCAAAGCTCTGTCCATGAACAGTTGTACAGCCACCTCCTGGACCTGGTACACAACAAGTGGACATTTGAAAGAAAAGCCTCATGTTAACTTCACGTACTGACACAGCTTATAAAAATGAGAGCAGATAATGATACGTTTTATATATGCCTTTAGACCGATTAATACTCGCCATTCTGCGTTCCAGTTTGGCAATGTTCCTGAGGGCCATCACAGCGTCAACATGAACTCTGACTGGGAGCGCAGCAGCTGCATGACCAAATCCAGGCAGGAGCTTCATGATTGTCTTGATACTGGCAGGATGACCAGCATTCCCCAGAACTTTCACTGCCAGGATGATCTCAGCCACATCAGCTTTAGCAATAGCTTCAGCAGCAATGTCATGAACGGGCTGAGGAAAGGAGATTGGGGAAGATGGTCAATCCCACTAGTAATTGTACTACAGTAGCTAATGGCAGAACCATACAAAATACCCATATACCTTCAGAACATCAGCTGGGCAGGTGGGGTGTGCAGCACAGAACTTGAAAACCATGGAGCCGTAACCAAGCATGGCAATTTCACGCAGAACACGGTTTTTCTCAATTTGAGGGCTGAATACCAGACTCTGGAAGAGGTAATAGACATTGTTTTTCAGAATTTTTCCAATCATAAATCAATCTGATCTTAAACACTGAGATGAATGGGACTACGCACAGCTGCAAGGTCAATGGTTTCCATGTCCGCCTTGACCATTTGCACAGCAGCTAGCAGTGCCTGAGCACTTTCAGCAGTGGTAAGTTCACCAGCCAGGAACATCTCCTTGATGAATCTCACAGCATGGACTGTTCCGATGGCAGGGACGGCATCCAAGATCCAGCGCCTGAAGAATGAAAGTTTCATGTGATCATTCACACATCCATTTCCTGTTACTACAAAGTTGTCAAAAAGAAAGCTTGCTTAGTTTTATAATGCCAAGGAAGTATATGGTAATGTTTCTCTAGAAAATTACCTGTGTGCTGGTTTCTCCTTGAATTGAGCCCAGATGCCTTCAATGTTCTCGTACGTAGCTACACGGAGTAGCTGGACCAGCTCTACAAACTTCAGAGGAGCATCTTCATGGACCGCAGCCACATTGTATGTTACCAGATGATTCAGGATTTCAACAATCTACAAAGGTCAGAATGTGAAACAATGAATCATTACGAGCATTCCAAAAAAATCAAACTCTCTGTTTTTCTAAGCAGTAGGATAATATATTTCAACAGGTGAATGTATAAACACAGCCACTATACCTGAGTGTGTGCATTACTGATCCTTATGAGTTGAATGGGAGTCTGGAGTATCTCAGATGCAAACTCATAAGCCAAAGACCCACGAGCCAGGTAGTCTGCATGAATGGGCCTAACGGCATCTGCTTGGAACTCAAGGAATGCAAGGATTTGTCTGTATATGAAAATGAAAGAAATAATAACTATTTGAAATAACAAAACAAGTAAATATTTTCTAAGTATCGGTGCTCATTTCTGATCAATTTTGCTAGTGCCTAGCTTTGCAGTTTTACCTTGCTTCCATTTGGGCAGCCCCAGCCATCTCATTGAAAGGCGTGAACTGATGAAGCTCCTTAACAGTGGCCTCTTTAATTACAGCTCCACTTGCAGTGCGCTCCATCACATAGTTGTAGGCTGCAGCTCCCCTCATGTTCTTTCCTCTCTGTGTAGAGAAAGCAGTGTGGTGAGCTTTCATGAGTTGCATGGAACTTTGTCAGAGTTCTCTACAGTTCATATTAGCCTTACCTGTTGACAGCGGGCACATGTCTCCATGTATGCCATACCAATATCCTTCATTATTCTCTCCTCGCAGTTGTTCAGATCTTTGGACTTGGTGATATAAATGAGATCTGCCTTTGCATCCTCACTGATCACATAGTCTGTCTTGCAGACTCCTTGAGCTCCAGCCTGGTAAACAGAGGGCATGGAATGAGTGACCAGTCAGGAACATTTCTATTGAGTTCAACTTTGCTCCTTGAGCTTGAGTTCTCACCTCTTGCAACTCATACACGTTCTGGGTCTGTTTGATGTTGAGCTGAAGTATGTTCAGGATACCTCTGTGGACATTCAGAACAGTTGCAGAGACATCAGCGGGGGCAAACACCTTCCCCACGACACCATTAGTGTACTCAAATTTGATGGGAATTAGCAGCTGAGCAGCGAGGGCCTCAGTTAGCTTTGCAGCTGGTACAAATGGATCCTTGGGCCAGATGCCACTGTACTCAAAGATCTGAGGGTCCATGAGCTGGGAAGACAATATTTTAATTAGGTAAGAATTCTGTTGTCATGGACACTGCATTTGATCAAATCAAATTTTGTCATTTAAAAGACAGTAGGTACATTTTCATGGTTGTTTATACTAAATGTATCAATGTACTCCAAGTTTTTCATTACAATTGTCTTACGATGTATACTTTTAGTGAGTTTTACCTTCAGCAGGTAGGTGTTCTGGGCAACTGCACTGATGAGAACCTTGCTGGTAACTTTCACTCCAGCCCTGGCCAGGCCCGCCTCAGGCAGACCACCCATGATCACTGCTTCATACTTGTACACATAGGTCTTACTGGTGGCAAATTCTGGTGCTGTAACAACAGTCATCACTTTCTAATGAAGAATGGTCTTGCTTTAAAATGTCTTATGTAATAAACTACAATTAAATCACAACTGACATACATTAACATATACATTAACAAATTTTAAATAACTTTGATACTCACCAAGCTTAATCTGGTGACCCGCTGCAAGCAAATAAAAAAAAGATCTCTTTAAAATGGTGATTAACATGTTAACAATATTATCCCTGTAATAATTTTGTCTTGATTTTTAAAAAAATTCTATCAAGGTACCATTTATGACTGATGTTAGACCCAGCAGAATATTGCATAAGATGAAGTCAGTAAACTTTTTCACATAGGCAGAAGCAAAAAAATTATAATTTATCCTTCAATATACTTACCCACAAGGGCCAGAGTCAGGGCAAGAACAACCGTTCTCATGGCTGGTGGGATGTGAAGATGGTTGGAAACAGAATGCCTTTTATAGGAGATTCTTTGCTGACTTTGCAGTCATCAGAAGATGTATCATTAACTACATTTTTCCAAATTCACCTTGTATTGTAAATATAATCAAGTAAAATAATTGGACAAATGTCTGATAGTGAGGGTGACCGTGCAAGGTTAGGTTAACTTGTTCTCTTCTGTCTGCTTCTTTGACAGGTCAGGCTCAATGTCCAAATTGAAATAATGTTTGACATGATACCCTTGATGAATATTTAACTGAAATTAAACCTGTTATTATGTATTTTCTCAACTGTGAAATTTGAAACAAGCAGATGTGCAAAATGCCTCTACAAATTATCTTACATACTTTTATTGGTGTTAGCTATGCTATTGAATCTTGGCCAGCTGTCATTCATATGAATTTTATTCAAAGTTATATAACATACCGTACTGTTTGAAAGGAATAAAATTATATATATATATTATATAATGCATTTGATTCTGTTTGATTGAATTAGCAGGTATTAAAATAAAGGTTTGCATTTATTATCAGCCATGTGCTTTGTCCTTGAGTAACATATTTAATCAAGTGAATTTGAAGTGTCATTTGCAGTTTGATATACAGTATCTTTGAATTCAATTGATACATTTTTTGAAATGCTTTGCCATTGAACCCCAGACTGAATGATTATTTGTTTTGCACAAGACAAAAATAAACGTTGGCATAAGCTAACAACTCTGGGGTCAAAATGACCATTGTTGATACAAGGCACAGAAATAGGCATTGTAGGTTTGTAGCCTATTGCAGTGAGCGTGGTTTCATAAATTTAACTAGATTTGTATAATGTAAACTGATATACATTCATCATTCACAAAATAGTGTGCTTTATTAATGGTTAAATGATTAAATGAAATCAACCAAAGTCTTACAGTTTTCAAATAAATTTATTTGTCCAAAAAACAGGTTTCACAATTATTGGCGCCCCTGGTTTAATACTTTGCACAACCTCCCTTGCCAAAGATGACAGCCCTAAGTCTTTTCCCATAATTTGTGATATGGTTAGAGAACACATTTTGGCCATTCCTCCACGCAGAACTTTTCAAGATCATTGATATCCTTGGGTTTGCACTTATAGACTGCCCTCTTCAGTTTAGACCAAAAGTTTTCGATGGAATTTAAGTCCAAAGTCTGGGAAGGCCATTGCAAAACATAGATTTTGTTTTTCCATTTCTGTATGAATTTTGATGTATGTTTGGGGTCATTGTCCCACTGGAAAATCCACCTATGACCAAGTCTCAGTCTCCTAGCAGTGACAGCCAGATTTTCTGCCAAATTTTCATGGTACATCGTGGAATTCATTAGGCCATTGATCTTAACTAGTGCCCCTGGACCGCTGGCAGCAAAACCTCCCCAAAACATCAGTGACTCACCTCCATATTTGACAGTAGGTATGAGGTGCTTCACCTTGTATGCATTCTTCTTTTGCCGATGGTGTGCCTGGCCAAAAAGTTCAATTTTGGTCTCATCTGACCATAGCACTCTCTTCCAGTCATAATTCTAGTGACCTTTCGCAAACTCCAGGCACTTGGTTCTGTTTCTTGTGGCACCACTTGTCTATATATATATATATATAGAGAGAGAGAGAGAGGAGAGAGAGAGGCAGATCTCTAAACATTAAAAATGTCATCACACAAAACAAATATATTGTTCAGAGATTTTATATTTATTTACAGCCCTTAATAATTTGTAAATCTTCTTTTGTAGAGGATTACACTGGCAAGACATTTCCTGTCCTGTATTTTATTATATTCTGGCTATTCAGATGGTGGATTTTTCACCATTTGTCAAGAATTGATTTAGGTTCTTCAGACCTTGTCAGGGTTTCAGAGACTGCTTCCTGCAACAACCAGCAGGCGTCCTCATAAAAGCCTGTCTGGCCCTGTTGCCTGCTGCTTCCGTGAACTTCCACCAGAGGTCCTCCTGCTTGTAACTTGCCTAATCTAGTTAATCGTTTTTAACTGTCTGTAGTTAGTCTCTCCACTTTTTTGGTGGCCTATATAAACCTTGCCTGTGACTTGGTTCCCTGCTCAGTCTTGATCTGTCTTGCTTTGTGTGTTTCCTGTGTGCAAAGCTTGTTGTTTTTGAGTCTCCAGTAACATTACTTTGTTTCTTTACAACTCATCTGTGCTACTGTGTTGTCTCTGCAACTGGATTCCCCCTGCCCACTTGTTAAAGACCTTTTGGTCCTTGTTTGTGAATAGCTTTCTTGAGTTCAAACCACAAAAGTTCATGTAGATTGAGGTCTTAAGTTTGAGATAGCTATCTGAGAATTTATACTGAGTGCAGTCAATAGTGTCTTAAATTTTGATTGATGATTTGGGTTATTGACATATCCTTTTTTCAGCTTCACCATGTGACCCTACAGTGACTGAGATGTGTGTTTGGCATACAATCTAAAAATGACTGTACTCAACTTAATATGCCCTGTCTTATGCATTGTCATTATGGGGTTATAGTGGTTGGCTAATGGAGATTAAATTTGTTGCCCCATCTTCCTGAGAGAGTTAACATTTGTGTGGGATTTTGAGATCATTCCATTTCTTAGCCTCCTGATTAAATTAAAAGAATGAAAGGTATCTTAGCCAGCTGGATGGTTCTCTAGTAGGAAGAAACCCATACTGTTACAAAATGTGCTAAGCAAACTGTGGTATATTTAGCAATAGTCCTTGATTTCTTTCTGTAGCAACCTGCCAAGTTACTTTTATGTGGCTTAATTTCAATTTGTATCTGCACATATGGCTGTCTGGATTCCAGCTGAGCCTTGTTAATCTACAGTATGATAGGAAGGAGTACAAACACTGTAAGGAGCTGTCTGGATGCTGAGGGGAGGTCCGTGGCTCATTCCTCACTACACAGCCAAGGCTACTTAGGTGGCTACAGAAAAGGGAGAGCAGTCACAAGTCTGTTTGAAGCTTGTAACTCTGTTCTGGAGTTCAAGATTATCAACAGTCATCCAAGGATTTAATTGAGGGGATGTATTACGATTAGAGATAGTATTTTAACAGTGGAGCACTACTGAAACCTTTTTTTGATTGAGTATATAAAATAGCCTTTTCAGAATGTAAGAAGGAATAGACATAGTTAGGACTATACACTGTCAATGGAAATTATCTGACACATCCGAACAATTACATCAACCTGATGCACCAGATTTTTCTGTCAGTATATGAAATACCACATGCCTTCTGAATAACTTCTGCTCTCACTTCACAAATATCTTGCTCTCCTTCTCCTGTGATTGATTTCCAACTCCATATGCCTTGAGTTATTTCATTTAGCAGATGGTCCTATCCAGAGTGACTTACACAGTGCATATTATAACGAGGCATGAAAAATTACACAGACACCACTAACCACACATGAACAAGTGTCAATGCCAAACATAATGCTGAGATCACAGATGTGTGTCTAGATAGACATATAAATGCAAGGCAATATGTATGAATTAATGACTATACCATTCCAAATACTACACTAACATATACCACAAGCATGCAAATAAACCTCCACATACCTAATTACATAACACTCTGAAGTACACTTCCACATATATTTGGTTACATACAAGAGGGACAAAAGATCACGCTTGAGGCATAGCCTGAAGAAGTGGGTCTCAGTCTGAGACAAAAGATGGCCGGTGTTTCAACTGTTCTAACCAAAACATGAAGCTCATTCCCAAGCCCAAGACAGACAGTGGGTGTATCCGGGATTTGAAGTTATGAGAGGGGGGGGGAAGAGCCAAGCATCCTGAAGAAGCCTCTTATTTGAGTTATGCATTACCTCACAAATGGTTTACTTAAAGGGTTTACACTGGTATAATTACTGGTATGATTTATTTAATTTAAAAAATTTGTTTGTTTTTTGGCAATAACTGCAGTCAGGTCTTACCAAGCCAGATATCATTGAAGCAATGGTTTCTAAATAGGAAGGACAGAACTTTTAAATTAATACAAATATTACAGACAAATTTGAATACCAGAGATAATTGATACCAGAGATAACTGCTGTACCTGCTGAGGAATATTTTCACTTTCAGAGCGAATTGTTTCTACAATACCATTGATCTGCCTTGCCTAAATGTTGGCCATGTACCATTTCTGCATTAATATAAGTCACCATTGTTTCTATCATAGCAAGGTAATTGGTTCAGTTTCTTTAATCCAGAACCATAGATAGGGCATTAGAGACAAACAGTTTGAAACAGTTCTTGCCCTGTTTTGAAGTACCTTGTGTACTTGTGAATTTGAATCATTGTATAACAAATTACTCTTTTCAATAAACAACATTTGAGTGGAACCTGTTTTAATGTCAGGTGTCCTTTAGACTAACATTAGAAAAATTTACATATGTACATTGTAAAAGGAAAGCCTAAAACCTTCTAGGAGATTTGGGGGATTTCTGTTGTATTTTTTAAAACTAGTGACTTGGCATTGGTTCGATATGGGAGAGAGAATGGGAACTGTGCAATGAATAATTGATTAGGCACACCTGCTATTGTTTTTCTGTATTTTGCAGAGGTTGCTAGACCTTTCATTTTATGTAGTCTTACTTTGAATGAAAGACTGCTCCCTTTATTCTGTTGTAGGGTCATGTGTGTAACACAAAATGATTGTTTTCAATTCACCCATTTGTCGTTGTGTAACTGTTTGCTGAGGTTTTGTTGTCCTCAGCTTCTGTTGAAGTGAAAACAAAAATCACACAAAGGTAAGAAAATGAAACACAAATAGTCACCTGTTTGGCTAGACTTACCACAATACCATTATATTCAGCCTACAGCTACAACTTATATGTGGAAACATAATGGATGTGATGGTATTGCCATCGTCATATCAGATGGTTTTGGTTTGCCTTTGTATGTCATCTCATCTGAATGCTTTTAAATTAAACAAACCTAAATAAGGATACATAGAATGTGCATGAACTGCTTCATCAATTTTTGTACTATGTGATAGGCTTGTGGTAGACTGTGGTACAGCTGCAACACTGTTTTCATCAAATGTACAGCTCTCCATTTATAAAAATCTTTTTGGCACTAAGGTTTGAGATTTTTCTATTAATTGAAAAGCAAAGTTCTTCAAAACATGGAATGAAATTTATTGGATGTGTTCTATATCTTAGATAATTCTTCATCACATGAAATAAAAACATAAGTTAGCTCCAATTTTACCCTGCACTGTTGGTGCTAAAATGCTCTAGCATGGTCAATTTCAACAGCTAAATTAAAATGTAAAACATTTTATTCTTCACAGAATCTTACACAGTGTAGGCTGTGAAGTGCCTAATGTCTCAGCTGGATTTAAGACACAATGCAAAAGAATTTGTGTTTCACATTATTTTACTATGCACTCAGGTATTGAAATTGAGTGAGATAAGAAATGCACTATATTCAAATTAGAAATATGCCACATAGACTACCATATAATATACTACAAGTGAACTCAAATGTGTTATTATATGTGGACTACAAGTTCCACAAATTCCATTATCAATATGAGGTGAACTTAGAAGCAACAAATATGACTACATTAGGTCATACACACTAAAGAGACACTATTCAAAATGTATTTTATTGAGCATTTCCTCTAATCTTTCAAGAAACTTCAATATGTTTTAATATTCATTTTAAAACTTTTAATCAGAAGCTTGAAACCTGAATGGGGATTTCTGCCCTTCAACACAGTACTTCACCTGAATTGTTTTAAGTGGCTGCATCCCTGGGAGAGGAATCATCCTATGTATTTATGAATATACTGTGAAATTAGGACCTGTTGTAGTATTAGTATTTTATTGTGAAATTGGTACACACCAATGTATCCAATGGTACCATTATCCAATGGTAGCTTGTGTAATAAATTTAGAACCAGGAAGCAGGGTTTGTAACCAAAAGACTGAAAATTTGTTATCTAAGAGAAGGTGCAGCTGTTCCAGCACATTACTTAACCTGAGCTGCTTTCCTAAAAAATGGCTGTGCAAATTGGTGTGAAAGTTATTCTGGATGAAGGCATCTGCTAAGAAAATAATAATGAGTTTAGAATAATGTATCAGAGACAATCACATTTGAATGTGCTGCATAGAATTGATTTATTTTACATTATGTGATTTTACAGACATTAACTGGGTAGAACATGTGGCAACAAATACACCTTTGCACTTGAGAAGGTGGTCTGATAGGGACAACAGTACAAGTTAAGCACACTGTTCTGTACAGCGACAGGCCAAATGTGCGTTGACTGTTTCCTTGAGGTCCACACTCTTCTCCCTGATACTGCCCAGACCCTCAGACATGTTCACATTGGATTCTGGAATTGGAAAAGAAACCAGAAATCAGACCAGCAATAATAAATACAAGTGTCAGTGCTCCCGCCCCCTAGCCCTTGTGCTTTTGTTTTTTTTTTCCCTTGTGTTTCTGCCCTGCCCTGCTCTCCGCCCTGTCTCCGCCTGATTACCTGCACACCTGCATCTCATCCCATCATCAGACTGTCCCTTTATATACCCTGTTTGTTGTGCAGTCGTTGCTAGTTTGTAGCAGTAGTTTCTCTCTGTTTCGTCCCCGCCGTTATCGTGTTTTGATGTTTTCCGATTTCGACCTGCCTGTTTTTGATCCGTTTTTTGCCTGCCGCTTTGTTTTGTTCGCTCGATCGTGCCTGCCCGTTGTCCGACCCTGCCTGTTCTGACTTTCCCGTTTCTGGATTTTCCCTTGGACTGCCTCTCTGGTTTTGACCCTGCCTGTGTACTGGTTTTTCGATTCTGCCGTGTGTTATCATTATTCTGCCCGGAAACCCTCGCTCTTTTGGGTCTGCGATTGAGTCCTAGCCTGTGCTCCCTGACATTAAGACAATGCTGAACAACTCTATAAGACTAAACTCTGATTAAATTGCTATCACTGAATCTGAATTGTTTCACCAAAAAGCATTTAGTAGCTATGAGCACCCTTTCTCCATATATGATTGGAACTCACCAATGGGGAGGCAGTGGAAGCCAACAGTGACAGGGGTGGTCCTCAGTGGGTGGCAGCCAGGCAGACAGCGAAGCACAGGGTCAACAGAATAGCATTTAGACCCCTGTCCATCCAAGATCATCTGCTTCTCAAGCTTCACTGACTCCAGCTTCATTCGGCACTCTGGATCAGAGAAAGGGAAATTTGTCAACAAGTCAAGCTTTCATGAGACCTGATTACTGATGTTGTGGAGATACTTACGGCTGTTGTCACGGCAGCTTTCTGCAGGAAGAACCCAGGAATGGGCAAAGCTGAGTGCACTCTTGGTCAGGCGTCCGTTGGGAGTGCGGAATTCCTGTCTTACTTCACCATCAGCCTTTCCACAGATTCCACAAGTCTGACCCTTCATCCAGTCAACAACTTGAACCTAAGTGGCAAGATTGTTCGAAGAATTAGCTATGCTAAATTTGAAAGATGCCTGTACAGAACATGTTTACAAATGGACTTATGGTCACCTTCCACATGTTCTTGTCAAAGTACACCTCATGTAGACCATGGCTGGCAGCATAGAGGGAAAGGCCATCGCCATTCTGTCTGATGAGGATTGATCCTGTAGGCACAAAAAGAAAAAAGAATGTATAATCTGTTATAACGAGATGGAAAAGAAAATGTACATTTCTGGAACATTGAATCTCCACCCATATATAAGATTTAAGATAGCAAGCATGAACCTGTAGGATGTTCATATGGAAGGCTTGGAACTTGCATGCCGTTGATCTTCATCAGCGCTCCGCTGTCACTGGGGTACAGATCAACATCACTGGAAGAGATCAGCAAGTGGGCATCTTAGAACATGGTGAAATACAATGCAGCTGTGTTGCTTCAGTCGAGAAACATGGAGGTGAGTATGAGCTTTACTAACAGGTCTGCGAGTTTCACAGTGATGTGGTTCTGTTCAGAGGCCTGATCTTTCTTCATCAGAACCATAAACTTCAGCTCTGGTGTGCAATCCTGAGCCAGAACTTGGTAGCAGGAAATGGGCATTTCATTCCTGTATCGTCTGTTGTTGAATGTAGTCATTGTGTCATTGGTCAGGCTGCATTTTGCTGCAAGAATGCAAAAGTTAATTTCAATTTAATAGTAATAGTAGTAGTAGTGTTCATAAGTTGAATAGTATTTATACTGATTAAATATCAAAAATCAAAATTAAAATGAGTATAAATTAATGCAGTTTAAGCAACTGAAGGTAAAAATCTTCTATCATTACTGCCAACCTGCATTGGCTTCAGCATACATATTGTGAATTCTCTCAGCAATATTCTGTTCCAGGTTTGCATGGGCAGTTGCTTCAGCTCCGAAAGGCAGGGCAATGGGGAGGTACATAGCCAGTTTATAAAGAGTCATCTACAGAAAACAAACAAACAGCAATTTGTCTCAAAGAACCCAGAATGGCATCCATGTAAAATCCTGCAAATATGTTAAACATGTACATTACCCTTGGTGTTTTCAAGATCAGATTAATGGTCCTCTCAGAGGTGGCAGCCACAGTCAATTTGATCTGTCTCCCTCTGTTATATGGTCTGCCCTCACTCAAACCAGCCATCAAAGCAGCACCAGGGATATAGGCAGAGAGCCTATATGGAGTGACAAGCGAAAAGAGGGCTCAATTAAGGCTCAAGATTTCCACAGTATATGTTGGAAAAGCACCAAATCTTGCAAAGTGGGGATAATTCTTTACATCTTTGAGTAGTGCTTAACAGCGCGAGGAATCTTGTGCCACTTCAGCTTCAGGCGGGCTGCAGGGCTTGCACCCAGAAGACCAGTCTCGGCCTTTATCACTGCTGCATACTCCTGGCATTCTGCTCCCCAGGCAACCTTGGCCTTAAGAGAGCAAAATCATGCATTAAAGATAGTGAGGTTAATGGGGGCATAGGGGTTCAGGATAAATCAGGCTAATGTCACAGAGGTACTACTGTGTCAGTATTCTCTGATTGAAGGCAATTTCTCTCACCATGGCTTTGTGTCTGCTCAGTAGGATACCATCAGCGCACATCTTCCAGTTTTCATTTTCGGCAAGAGTAGCCATGATGACTTGAACCCTGTTAGCAGCAGCATCCATATAGGCAGCAATTTGGTATCCCTGCATCTTTGCATCAGCCCTCACTGCACGGATAATGATCACAGCGGCAGGCTGCTCAGTATCTCCGAGGTATCTATTCTGTGGGAGCAGAAAAAGGGGCAGCACATTGAGGTTGATGATTCCTGACCAGTGTGCTGAGTCTGCAATGTATAAGGAGTACATGAGGAGTTACAGATAGCCTGTACCTTTTTGTAAATGGCCTCAAAGCTGGAAGCACTGCTCTTGCTGCTCACGCTGCTGCTCACACTGCTGCTGACCCTGCTGTTGACTCTGCCGCGGATGCCGCTGCGGGCGCTGCTACTGACGCTGCTGCTCACACTCTTGCTTCTGGAACTGGAGGACACCATGGCCTTGGAGACACCTCTAGAGATTGTGTGCTGCAAGCCAGAGGGAGACAGTCATCTCATATCATTAATATGGCTTATCCATATTCATAGCGTTCAAAAACCCAGAGTAGTGACATGTACACGTACTGAATTTTGTGTCCTAAAATTATTACCTGATGGATGTGGTGTTTGGTGAACTTGTAGTCGTAGATTTCAGCCTGTAAAAGAAAGTGACAGGTTAAGTTTGCAGTTTCCTTCAAGTAATTGACCAAATGGAATTAATTTGGATGTATCATCTGAGCAGTGAGTGATTCCCTCAAACCACAGCTGGGGGATGGACGCCTCACCCTAGACATGCGGCTGGAGATACGGCTGCTGACAGAGCTACTGACAGAGCTGCTGACACTCCAAGCTCTGGAACTGATCTTCTTTGAGGCCGACTTGCGCTTCCTGCTGCTACTGCTGCTGCTGCTGCTTCTCCTGATGATCTTGCTGCCACTGGCCACATGTTTGCTGTTTTTCTTGTGACGAGAAGCAGCTGAAGAGGAGGACGAGCTGGAGGAGCTGGAGGAACTCTTGCTGACGCTGGCTGTGGCAGAGCTACTTGAGCTGGAGGAAGAACTGGTACGGTTTCTCCTCTGCAGAGAGAAAAACATAAACATGAATCTTCGCTATGAATGTTCATCAATATTTTTAGATCTAACAACAATAGAAATGCCAGAGAAGGTTTATATTGTTTGTTGACATTACTTATTTATACATATATTAACTAGCATGTTCAGAATGAAAGACTATTGATTTAAGTTATGGATCACGTGATTTGTAAACCAAAATTACTCACTGCTCCAGTTTCCAGAATCTTCCTCAGTTTAAGCAGGACAGTCTTTCCCTCTGGAGCTTCCACAGCATCCTTCAGGCTGATTATTCTGATGATTTTTGATGCTGCCTTGGGTCCAAGCTGGATTTCAATCTCCACTTTTTCAATGGCTGCTTCAGCAGCTACTGCAAGAGAATTTGTTCCAGATAACTTCAATATGGCAAGGAAGGAAGCAGAAGCAATCATTCATTTAAATGACTATTACATGTTTGGTTCTGACTGGCGTATTATCTGTCTGAGTACACATCTTTACAACATACCTGGTTTCACAGCAACTGTGACTGCATGCTCTCCAACCAGTTTGTAAAGAGGACAGTTTCTGATGAACGCAGCGTTCATGGAGGCAACCTCAACGCACGCTTTCAATCCAAAGGTAGTGAATGTGGCACACAGTGCTTCGTGAACTTTAGCTGAAATAGCCACTTTGGGCCTGGCACTGGCAGTTATATCAGTGTAAATGATTTCTGATGATGCTGACTGAAAACCAGACAGAGAGAACAAGGTATGATTAGTTGTGCACAAGACCACATTTAATGTATGTTTCCTACAACTATTGCAGTGATTTTAACAATGCAAATATTTATCTTTGCCTTACCAATCCACTAGCAATAGAAACGGCTGCTTTAGATGTGAATTTCTCCTTGGACAGCTGGGCTGCAAGAGCTGCAGGCAATATTGCAACTCTTTTAGCTGCTGCAACATCTTCTACATTTCTTGCCACAGCAAAGGTTCCAATACTGTTGAAAAAATATGTTAAGTGTATTATCCATGATGCATTTTAAGACTGATGAAGTGTTCTAGCAGGAAATATATTGTTCAAGTAGTTAATTTTTAATTGCAGCAATAGGTTCCCACCCCAATGTAGGTCAGATTCTCTTGAAACCATTTAAGCATTATTTTCTGAAAAGTAGTTAAAGGCTGCATACCGCACAGCCGCAATGTGTTCCGGAGCCTGAGCAGGCAAGGCCTCAACCTTGAAGATGCCTTCAGCGATGTCGATTCTTGCAGCAAACTTCAGAGGGATGGTTGTGTGCACTTTGGCTTTGGCCATAACTGCAGCCTGAATGAAGGCAGTATTCACTCCCATCACTGCAAATGTGTGCATGGCAATGCTGCAGGAAGCAGAGAAACGGGTGATAAAATAACCCCGTGTAACCTGACCATTTTGCCATCTTAGCCAACAGTCCTTGACTCTACCTTGGTGCGATGTCAGCGTCTAGTTCAATGTTAGTGTTCAACAGCTGAGCGACATGGAAGGCTTCAGCAGGTGCAGGTGTCATGGTGGCTCTGACTGTCAATATAAATATAGATTAGAATGGAAGAACAGAAAACCCTCTCAGTTACAAGATATAGCAGGGAAACTTCTGTCTTTTTTTGTGAACTGCTTACCCTTAACTGCAGCAGCAGCAACAGCAGCAGTGTATAGACTCACTTCCATGGGGACACCAGCAGAAGTTGGGAAGATACGACGCACCTCTGCTGCCAGCAGGGGCTTAGCCCACTGGAATGCAGCTCCAGACTGCAGCGTGTTCAGTGCATGCTTCACCATTATATGATGTGCAGCGCTTCCGGTAGTAACCTGCATTCAATCACATCAAAGGAGCCTATTTCATCTCATTTGCAGTTGACAGTGTTTTCGTACAAAACCCGGAAATTACGTTTAGGTACGAAGGTAGAATAATATACACACATTACCACCTTTAACCGAAACATTATATTACATACCTGTATTGCCTGGTCAATGATGGCCTTGTCAATGTTTACAAAGGCAATTTCTTGACCGAACAGCTTGAAATACATTGAAGCCAATGGCTCATTTGCTGGTGCAGCCTTCCAGTCTGTGAGCTGTCAGGAAAAGCAGTGTACATTGAATTTGAAGAAGCTGAAATGATTGTTCAAGGACACCTTAAAATCTCTTGTATAGCTTTCCAGTTTACTCAAAAGTTAAAGATTTTTAGCCAATCATTTCCAAAATAATTTCTCTGCCACTTACAGCCTTCAAGACACGCTTCATCTTTGTGATCCTGTCAGCAGCAGCAACAGCAGGTGCTTTCAGAAGAGCCTCCTGGATTCCTTCAGTTCTAACACCAAGCTGGTACAGAGGGAGGATTTTATTTTATTTCAGCTTGAAAGAATTACTCACTCTATAAAACAGTGAAACAATGTTTCATAAATTTCATTCTCACCTCCAGAACATTAGCTGCTGCGCCAGCAATGTAGGCACGGAATTTGGCTACAACAGCCCTGGGCAAAAGGGTGGCAGCATCATTGACAAGGAAGGCACTGGCAGCAGCACCAGCCATCAGATGAGCTTTAAACAGAAAGCAAGAATTCTTAGTATAATTCACGGATAACCTCAAGCGAAAAGATGTAATGATGTCCTCGTGTCTGGTATAAACATTACACAGATTTTATATTATCCTTACTGTTGTAACTGTCAAGATGGATAGCTTTGCTGAAACGGTAGCTCAGTCTGTCTAATTTGGGGCTCAGGATCTTGACGGCAACATTGCAGGCAGCAGCACTGAACAGAGAGAAAGGAGAAATATTACTTTTTCATCAAATCTATGATGAGAAAGTAGTGGTGAGAGGCATGATTGAACATGTGCTCTTACACAGGAGCAAGGTCAGGGGCAGTACTCCTGGTCAGAGCCTTCATGTGGGAATAGGTGAAGCTGGCAACTTGCAGGCTGGCCTCCTTCGCTAGAGCGTCAGCAACTGCAGCCACCAAACCCATACTTGGCCTGGTCTCAAACAGCACAACACAGGCCACCATGCGCACCTCTGGATGCAAAGCTCTGTCCATGAACAGTTGTACAGCCACCTCCTGGACCTGGTACACAACAAGTGGACATTTGAAAGAAAAGCTTCATGTTAACTTCACGTACTGACACAGCTTATAAAAATGAGAGCAGATAATGATACGTTTTATATATGCCTTTAGACCGATTAATACTCGCCATTCTGCGTTCCAGTTTGGCAATGTTCCTGAGGGCCATCACAGCGTCAACATGAACTCTGACTGGGAGCGCAGCAGCTGCATGACCAAATCCAGGCAGGAGCTTCATGATTGTCTTGATACTGGCAGGATGACCAGCATTCCCCAGAACTTTCACTGCCAGGATGATCTCAGCCACATCAGCTTTAGCAATAGCTTCAGCAGCAATGTCATGAACGGGCTGAGGAAAGGAGATTGGGGAAGATGGTCAATCCCACTAGTAATTGTACTACAGTAGCTAATGGCAGAACCATACAAAATACCCATATACCTTCAGAACATCAGCTGGGCAGGTGGGGTGTGCAGCACAGAACTTGAAAACCATGGAGCCGTAACCAAGCATGGCAATTTCACGCAGAACACGGTTTTTCTCAATTTGAGGGCTGAATACCAGACTCTGGAAGAGGTAATAGACATTGTTTTTCAGAATTTTTCCAATCATAAATCAATCTGATCTTAAACACTGAGATGAATGGGACTACGCACAGCTGCAAGGTCAATGGTTTCCATGTCCGCCTTGACCATTTGCACAGCAGCTAGCAGTGCCTGAGCACTTTCAGCAGTGGTAAGTTCACCAGCCAGGAACATCTCCTTGATGAATCTCACAGCATGGACTGTTCCGATGGCAGGAACGGCATCCAAGATCCAGCGCCTGAAGAATGAAAGTTTCATGTGATCATTCACACATCCATTTCCTGTTACTACAAAGTTGTCAAAAAGAAAGCTTGCTTAGTTTTATAATGCCAAGGAAGTATATGGTAATGTTTCTCTAGAAAATTACCTGTGTGCTGGCTTCTCCTTGAATTGAGCCCAGATGCCTTCAATGTTCTCATATGTAGCTACACGGAGTAGCTGGACCAGCTCTACAAACTTCAGAGGAGCATCTTCATGGACCGCAGCCACATTGTATGTTACCAGATGATTCAGGATTTCAACAATCTACAAAGGTCAGAATGTGAAACAATGAATCATTACGAGCATTCCAAAAAAATCAAACTCTCTGTTTTTCTAAGCAGTAGGATAATATATTTCAACAGGTGAATGTATAAACACAGCCACTATACCTGAGTGTGTGCATTACTGATCCTTATGAGTTGAATGGGAGTCTGGAGTATCTCAGATGCAAACTCATAAGCCAAAGACCCACGAGCCAGGTAGTCTGCTTGAATGGGCCTAACGGCATCTGCTTGGAACTCAAGGAATGCAAGGATTTGTCTGTATACGAAAATGAAAGAAATAATAACTATTTGAAATAACAAAACAAGTAAATATTTTCTAAGTATCGGTGCTCATTTCTGATCAATTTTGCTAGTGCCTAGCTTTGCAGTTTTACCTTGCTTCCATTTGGGCAGCCCCAGCCATCTCATTGAAAGGCGTGAACTGATGAAGCTCCTTAACAGTGGCCTCTTTAATTACAGCTCCACTTGCAGTTCGCTCCATCACATAGTTGTAGGCTGCAGCTCCCCTCATGTTCTTTCCTCTCTGTGTAGAGAAAGCAGTGTGGTGAGCTTTCATGAGTTGCATGGAACTTTGTCAGAGTTCTCTACAGTTCATATTAGCCTTACCTGTTGACAGCGGGCACATGTCTCCATGTATGCCATACCAATATCCTTCATTATTCTCTCCTCGCAGTTGTTCAGATCTTTGGACTTGGTGATATAAATGAGCTCTGCCTTTGCATCCTCACTGATCACATAGTCTGTCTTGCAGACTCCTTGAGCTCCAGCCTGGTAAACAGAGGGCATGGAATGAGTGACCAGTCAGGAACATTTCTATTGAGTTCAACTTTGCTCCTTGAGCTTGAGTTCTCACCTCTTGCAACTCATACACGTTCTGGGTCTGTTTGATGTTGAGCTGAAGTATGTTCAGGATACCTCTGTGGACATTCAGAACAGTTGCAGAGACATCAGCGGGGGCAAACACCTTCCCCACGACACCATTAGTGTACTCAAATTTGATGGGAATTAGCAGCTGAGCAGCGAGGGCCTCAGTTAGCTTTGCAGCTGGTACAAATGGATCCTTGGGCCAGATGCCACTGTACTCAAAGATCTGAGGGTCCATGAGCTGGGAAGACAATATTTTAATTAGGTAAGAATTCTGTTGTCATGGACACTGCATTTGATCAAATCAAAATTTGTCATTAAAAAGACAATAGGTATTTTGAAAATTTGATGCAGACATACACTTTCATGGTTGTTTATACTAAATGAAAGATAAGTGTTTCCATATATACAGTATAAATGTATTCCCAGCTTTTCATTACAACTGTCATAGCATGTACACTTCTAATAAGTCTTACCTTCAGCAGGTAGTTGTTCTGGGCAACTGCACTGATTAGAACCTTGCTGGTAACTTTCACTCCAGCCCTGGCCAGGCCCGCCTCAGGCAGACCACCCATGATCACTGCTTCATACTTGTACACATAGTTCTTACTGGTGGCAAATTCTGGTGCTGTAACAACAGTCATCGCTTTCTAATGAAGAATGGTCTTGCTTTAAAATGTCTTTTGAAAAAAATTTAAATTAAATTACAACTGACATTATATATTAATAGATTTTAAATAATTTTGATACTCACCAAGCTTAATCTGGTGACCCGCTGCAACACAAAAAAAAAACATATCTTTATAATGGATATTAACATACAACCATATGTTTTCCCTCATAATAATTATGTCTTGGATTTTTAGAAAAATGTTTTAGCGAAGTAGTTAATATCACAGAACATTAGACTGACCATGAAAACATAAAAACATTTTTTTTCTGCATAATTATTCTCTCTTGAATTTTTTTAATGTTCAAGCAAGGTATTATTTATGTCTGAATGTTAGACTCAGTAGACTGATACATAAAAAGATATCAGTACATTTTTTTCAGACAAGTAGAAGCATGGGAAATCATGAATTATCCTCCAATATACTTACCCACAAGGGCCAGAGTCAAGGCAAAAACAACTGCTCTCATGGCCGTTGGGACGTGAGGAACACTGGAGACCCTCAGTCTTTTTAAAGCAGAATTTTTGCTGACCACACATATGTGACAAATTTATTATTAACCAACTAGCCTGATTTCACTTGATTGTCAGATTGCCCACTGTTAAGAGATCATTTGTCTACTATTTGTCTCACAATTGCAGCACTAAATCTAAGTAACTGCACAAAAGTGTATGCTGATGGTGGTCATAGCCATACTAGGGTAGGGTGACCTGACCTGTTTTTTACCCCGCCATTTGATGTCAAGCTCAATGTCCAAGGTGCAAAAATGATTTGTCACTGGTATTTCTGTGTTAGCAATTTTTGAACATGCAAGGTCCACTTTGGAGAGAAACTTTAATGGATCAAAAAACAGTGCAGCCAATTTTCAGTGGCTATTCAGAATCTACATCTACACTTGACGTATGTAGACAATATGATGATTAAACTGGAAAAGAAATAAAATTATTCATGTGAAAGTATTTGTATTCATTTAAATTATTTTTTATTAATTATAATTTATTATTGTGTGGTCAGTGTTTTAGATAAGTAACATTTATGACTGTTTATTGTAAAACACATTTGCAGATCAATCACTGCATTTTCCAATATTCCAGTGTTCTTTACGTAATAGAAGAGTGTTGGTCTATTAACTCAATTGTGTGTAACCACATTTATTTTGGAAAAAAATGGCATTTTAATCATTTAGTTTAATCTCAGAAAATTATTTCAGAAATCTATATTTTGTTTTTATTTTTGTTTTGAGTGAGCTCTCATTTTCCCTTTTTAGGTTTGAGAAAATAAGATTTATAATTGTTATACTTTGCATGTCATGTTATATTGATATAACACTGCTGGCAAACTGATAACAAATGTCAAAAATGTGAAGGAGCACATGCAGTTTAGTATTAAATTCATTATTAAAATAGGAACATTTGTTTTCCTGTTGTTATGTTCTTGGACTCACAATGCTGGACTATGTACAATATATACCACATTAGTTGTAGCTAAATCTGCAGCTGTGTTGTGATACTGTAATCACTGTTCTATAATTTAAGGAGCCAAAATGAAATAAAAATTAATCTTAAATATTATTGTGTTTTAAATTGTGTTTTAAAATTTTTAAAGTGGCATGCTGACATATAAGTGTGTGCTTAAAATTGAAACATTTCATTCAAGCTCATTCTTAAACATAATCTTCTAAAGCATATGTGACTCGGGACACACACACCCAACGTGACTTCTCTCTGTATCTTTCTGTTTTGACTACACAGAACCACTCAGAGCAGGTTCTGGTTCGCAGGTGTCCTTGTGGTAGGGCGCAGTGACCCAAAGACTACAGGAGCAAGCAGCTAACTATCATCCCCCTTGTGGTAGAGGCCTCTTGCTTATTTCAGCATTGTACACAATAATAGTATACAACAGGGTGAGCAGCAGATTCCCATGAACAACATTCACACTCACAATTTTCTTCCACACTTACACACACAAAAACATCAGCTCTGCTAGTTGTGGTGGGACCAGAGGTGAGACACAGGGTTCTGCAATAAAATGACAGACCAAACACAATGCAATATGAAAAGGACTGTAGGATTTTTATTGTGACAGGTATGCACTGCCCACAGCAACAGCACAAGATAACAAAAAAAAGTAAAAAAAAAAAAAAAAAGAAAGGAAAAAGAAACCACTCCTTCCACACTTTTCCCACAAGAGTACTTCACACCCATTGAGAGATGGGGAGCCTTAAATAAGCCAGGGAAGAGTTCATTGGCAACAGGTGTGAGGCTGCAGGGTGGGTGGGTGATGTGGCCTGGAACCGCTCTGCAGGCACAAAGGCCCTTTTTATCTGTGCATTATTTTTCGCCATTGAGTTTAGCATGAATAATATGGCACACTGTTAGAGATAAGAGATAAGAATCAACTGTGTACAGTGATAAAGTGCACTGGGACAGAATCATTCCTGTGTTATGTATTTAAAATCCCCACTTGTAAGACTCAAACAATCTTATAATAAATTTGGTCTCCATCACTTCATGAAATATAGTACTCAATGGAGGTCAAAAATGTATAATTAAAGAAACAAGTTGTTAGAATTTGAAAACACTCTATCTTTCATCTCTGATAACTTCCCAAAGCACATTACATGTAGCATATTTTGAAAAAAAAAAACTTCTGAAGTTTAACTACAGGCATATATGCCAGTCAACATGGCAGGAGTAAGAAAGATGGTTTGTATGATTAAAGATGCTGCCTTCTCGGGTCTTTTGAATGTTTTAAGTCCAGTCTGAGATTCTGTGAAGAACTATGAATGCGTCAAATCATGAATGAAAACCAGCAAGGCACCACAGTGCCAATTATTATGGAAACATTCAAATACTGAACACATCAAATGTGTTTTGTTCTTTATCTAAAGAATTTAGTAAGGAATGCTTCTCAATAAAGAGAAAATTGTTGTTGAAAGGAATCAACTGCTTACAAGAATCAAGAGTGATCAAGAATCAAGATTTATAAGAGTGCACTGTATAAGGCCATTTTTATTTAGTACACACAACAAATCTACAAATATTTATGTACTCATTGATATGACCATGGGTAATCATTTACTGCAACATTTTCTCAAGCTGTTTTTTTGTTTATACAGCTATTAAATAACTGCAGATTTACCATACTTTCATGTGATGGAGGGGTGCAACTCTGTTTAGTTGCTATGAATATGCATGGTTTAATTCCCCCAAATGCCTTCAGTTTGGTTAATATTGATGATTGTGTGATATTCATGATCAGATATAAATAGCATATTTTGATGAGACTGGTAAAGGCTGTCCTGTGATATGTAAAACATTTGTATTCTGACATTTTCATTTCTAATTTATGCATTCTACTCGAAGAGTATACATGATGGCACTAAATGAGCTTAATTTGACACAAATTAATGGCACAATCCATTGCAAAAAAACCCTACAGAAACATTATGTAACTTAGTTTGAATGTAATAAAGACATTTTCTGGTGTTAAACAGAATGAAATATTTATTGCAAATCCAAAATGATGATTAAGTTCACAAACATAAAAAGTTATATATCACATTGCATTCATTACATTAGTTTTATTTTACATTCATTGCATTAAAGTTTTATATCAGAAGCAATTGGACCAATTTTATTTTCCCTGTGGATCTCTAACAAATATTTGTATCAGCGTAGCTTCTTAGGTGATGGGGTAGGACCATGCTGCCATGCCTATACTGTGGGAGGCTCAGTCAGTACAATGACGTGCCGGGCAGGAGCACGCAGTGTGCATCACAACAGGATCCACCAAGTGTACTCTCTTCCCCACCAGGCTGGCATATTTATCCATCTTAACAGGGTTCTCTGTGGACCACAAGGAAATACACAGAGACTGACATTCGGTTGTACTGGGGAAGGAAATGGGCAGCACAGTTTGTGATAATGAAGTATGAGACCTATCTAAGGCCATCTTTTGATGCTTTATACTCACAGAAGCAGTTGATTAGGATTGATGAAACCCTACTGTGTTCTAAGCATGAGTTAAGTGAAAGTAAGTAAAACCTAATGTGATTCTAAAGGTGCATGTCTGCAGGTCCAGCACTATGGGGGTGCTTAGGGGTGCATTGCACCTGCAGACAGACCTCAGTGCACCCCCAGTTGTCTCCTTACATCCCAATGTCTACACTTTATTTCCTCCTGGCATCAAGCTTGCATGTCTGTCATTATGCCATGTCATTTCTTATGCCATGTATCAGATTGTGATCTTGTATGAGAAAATTAGCTTAGAAATGAGATCAAACAGCCTTGTGCGTGTGAAAACGCACAAGTTTTTGGACTGTGTCGATGGTGAAAGAACTGAGATGTGTGTGTGTGTGTGGGGGGGGGGGTGGGCAACCTTCCTACCTTCAGGGAGGCAGTGGAAACTGACATTGAGGAGGGCTGTGCGGGTGGGGGCACACCCAGGGGCACAGCTCAGCACTGGCTCAATGGAATAACAGCGGGACAGCTCTCCCATAATGGAGACAGTCCTATTGAGGCCCACATGGTCCTGCTGGAGCTTACAGCCTGAGAGCACACAGTTTGCACACATACAGTATCTATCACTGCACAAGTGAAAGAAAGAATGCACACATACAGCAGCTATGTGTGTCCAAAAGGCAATAACATGCCCTAGTGGAAAATCTGAAATTGGAAAATAGTGAAATGTATTTCAATTTCACTATTTAAGAATTTTGTCATTAACAAGCAGAAGCATAAAATCATATCCATTCAACGTAAAAAGACTCGTGTACACTTTAACTGTACCACTGTAGATGTTACTCTGTACCTTCTCTGCAGCTGTTATGCCTCAACATCCAGGAGTGGGCAAACGTGGCAGCGCTGCTAGCCACATTAGCATCTGGCATGCGGAACTCCAGTTTTGTTTCTCCATCATTGCGGCCACACAGCCCACACATCTTTCCCCTCATGATGCTGCTAATCCTCACCTCCGTCCTCTTCCCATCGAAATAGACTACATCCAATCCATACCGCTCTGCATGCAGCACCAAACCTTGGTTCTCTGCTTTGATCACCACCTCATCTGTTAGTTAGATAAAATACTGCTAAGGGTAATGCGATTAGGACAGATACTGGTGAACCCCATGACCATTAGCCAGGTTTTACTCACCTTGAGTGTTAATGAAGGGAAGGTTCGATGACAAGATCTCATGTCTGTTATATATCAGTGTTAGCTTACCACTGACTGAGGGTAATATTTCAATCTCACTGATCACAAAAAAAGGAAATTAAGGCAATAAGTAATGTATGTACGACAGATAATTCAAAGAGCATTGACTGAGATAATTGAATGTAATTCATTATTCAGAATACATCAATACTTTTCATTGATGTGGGCCTTCACCACTTGCAGATGGTCTGACATAGAGAGCTGTTTAATGAGGATTATGAAGCGGGGTCCGTAGAAACAATCCTGGGCAAGAACATGGAAACAGCCGTGGGGCATATCATACAGGTACTGCACCCCATCAAAGGTCATGAATCTCCCTCCTTCTGCAATACAGTTTGCTGTGAAAAAAAGGAATGACATAGGTTAGGATAACCTTGGAAGAGTAAATATTTAATGAGTGTAGAAGGGAATATAATCCTGTTTTTTAAAAACAAGGGCACATAACTGCATATTTGTTAAACATCTACCTACAGCATTGTGTTTCCCAGTGAAAAACAGGTATAGCACTTACATTTGGATAACTCGGTAAGCTTGGTTAAGGTCTTACTGAGACTGGGTGTGAGACCAGAAGGGCTTTGCATGTCACCAGTGGGCATTGCAATAGGAACTGGAACAGCCAATGTGTAGATTGTCATCTGGAAATAGATTAACAAGTTAACAAGAACCATTTTATGTCAAAATGTATCAGACAGTCTTAGAGGAAATTTAACCTACCTCAGGTGTCTTTAGGATAATATCTACTGTCCTTGGTGAAGATGCAGCCAGTAATAAGACTAATTCTTTTGATGGGTTTCTGTGCCACTTCTGAGAAAATCCTAACATTTTTGCTGCCCCAGGTAAATATGCTGCCAGGCTGCCAAAAAGTATGGTAGAGCTGATAACACTGTTAACATTCATAAGGATTCATAAGTTATTAGTTTTTTCTTCATGTATTTTTGTGATTTGTCTGGGCACAGGATTTTATTTGGTATAATAATTTTTGGTGCAGGTAGTGCAATTTTGTATTCATTACCTTTCAATTTGTCCTTTATTTACTTACTTCTGACATGTTGGTACCGGAGGACATGTGCACATTATACAAGAATTAATAACAAATAAATAACAAGAATAAAAAATAAAAACTTACATTTGTCCTGCATGTTTAATAATTGGAGGGATCTTTCCCCATTTGGCTTTGATTTCTAGGGCAGCATTTGTTGCTAATCGACCAGTCATTGCCTCCATGGTAACTTTGTATTCCTGGCACTCTTTTCCCCATTGCATCACCATCTGTCGAGAGGCACCATGGGAGCAAGAGATGTTGCCCTACTCCACACTAAAAATGGTGATCAGGAAGTCATCTTTTTGTCTTCAAAAAACTTTTATGAGTCCTGAGTATATTCCCAATGTTTTCGGTCTATGGATGTAAAACATTTTTTCCAAAGGCTAGTAAAGTTTTACGTATGTGTAATTATTAAAAATTGATAACCATTTGAGGACATCAGTATGAGGGTTCAAAGAACAAGGTCAACAGGGTTTGCATCAAGCTGCCCATAGGTCTGTTGGTGAGGTGTCTTACCAGTGCCTTGTACTCGCTCTGCAGGTCAGCATTTACACAAAGATGTCCCTTCTCCGTGTTTCCCATTTCCATGGCCAGGAGCTGTACTTGGGGCTTGGATATAGTGGTATCTACATAAACAGCCAGCTCATAGCCTTGCAGACTTCCATCAATTCTCTTGGCATGGGATACAATGGCAAACAAAGGTGGGAATGTATCCCTAAGATTCTGGAAATCACAAAGCGATGTGACTAAATTAAAATTTCACAATCTCCAGTAAGTAAAGCTACATAATACATAATCATGTTTATTGACCCTACAATTATTGTAATGTTTTCTGGCTGTGGAACTGTATACATATGAATGTATATTCTCGCATCTTTGAAGCACAAGGTATCACTGATTGGATACAAGTTTCACATACCATTTGCTTGAGGGATGACTTGCTGCTCTCAGAGTTAGACAGGCTTGTGGAACTTGAAGAAGAGAAAGAGGTCCTCAACTGTCTTGCATTGTTCTTCAACTGCTGAGAAAAAAAAGAAAAGGATAAAAAAGAAAAAATCATGAAGAAATATAACATGAAGAAATATAATGAAGTGACAAACAACGGTCACTCTCTATGGTGCTGAAGACAAAAATAAAAAAGTATGAATCAGACATTGTCTTCCTAACAGTATCTGTACAGTAATGGTAATGTGCATTGATTTTCATTTTACAAAATACATTGTCAGAATTGCTTTTTCCTAGTCTTCTTACTCATTACTTACTTAGAACCTGAAACTGCAGTTTGATCCTTGAATAAGAAAAACAGCTGTACTGACTATGAAGTATACTATGGAGTTCCTTTTGATTTTGGCTGTAATTTTTTCATTAATGATTTTACATTGATTACACTGAAGATTCTATCTGGGCATTCCTCTATCCTCTTCTTACTTTCTGTGAGGAAACAGGATAGCCCTCATTGTCGATCTTGTTCATAGTGACTGATTATTCCTTTCTCTGCCTTTTAAATCTACCATATTCTGGCATCTGAATTCATTGTTTAAGTGCAAGAATTGCCTGGAAACTGTCCCCATGCTCACCTAATAAATCAATTAATGGCTTATTGTAATACTTGATATAACTAGCCCTAAATGAGCACGTCTTACAGGCAGGAGTCTCATCAGTCATGTTCATTATTGCAATGTTCACTGTAAAGTCTGGTTGTTTTCACTGTACCTTGTCAGTGGTCAGTATTCTCCTTAATTTTGATAAGACCCTGTCCGTCAACTGGGTTGGCACTGGGTTCTCAAAAACGGTTGTCATTTGAATGATTTTTGCTGCAGACTTAGGCCCAGTCTGGATCTCTATCTCTACTCTTTCTATGGCAGCAGCAGAATTTGGAGCTAGGAGGTGACAGTCAACATTCAGAGCAATGGGACAGCACAGAACAATACTGCTGTGGCATTCTCTCATGGAAAGGATAAGTATAGGGTAGATCTATAGTAATGTTTGCTTACTACTGACAGTATTAAATGAATTTGATAAAATTTTTAAATACTTCAAAAGCATGAAATGATATATAAATACAAAACAGTTTGTTTGCTGATCTGTTCCTGTTTGGGGTTATTCTTTTTTACCTGGTTTCAGAGAGATGGTTAATAAGTTATATCCAATGATTTCATATAGAGGCATGTCACGGAGAATAGCATTATTAACTGACTGGGTCTCAAAACACACTTTGAATCCAAAATTTGGAGCTTCAGCACACATGTCTTCCTGATCAACTAGGACATGGGGCTTCTTCTCCTCCGTTGGCATCTCTGTTTTTGTGGACATGATTTCATCGGACAGCTAAGCCGAGAACCAGACAGAGAGAGAGACAAATATATATTTAAAGGTTTGACCAGGAATGACAGTATTCTTACAATTTCATCGAGCATGAACCAATATTAGCTGTTACTATGCAAAAAGAATAGTGTAAGCAGCATTGATGAGCCCTTTGGCAGGCAAAGAGTTTTACTTATAAAGAGAGACTTCTTACTATCACACTTGCAGCTGAGTCTTTTTCTTCAGATGGCAGGGACTCTGGTTTGAAATGGGACTTCAAAATGTTCTTTGGAGCTTCTGGCTGCAACTGGATCTTCTTGTCTGCTTGCCGGTCTTCAATATTTCTTGTGATTGCAAAGGCCTCAGTTCTTAAAAACAAAATATATATGTTTTTTCCCCTGTAATCCCAAAACCTTTATTTTTCTAATGTGACACAGAATTTTGCAAAACTAATACTGATCAGCCCTGCAATGACTCCAGTGTAAAATGATTAATGAAAAAATTATAATCAAAATCAAAAAAGAACTCCAAGTTCAGAGTATACCTCATAGTCAGTAGGTCTGTTTTTCGTATGCAAGGATCAAACTGCACTTTCAGGTTCTTCTCTTTTATATCAGCTTTAGTGGTGAACTTGACTGGGACAATGGCATGTACCATTAGATGCAGCTCCTTTCCTGCTTGAATGAACTCTGTGTTGATCCCCATCGTAGCAATGGTGCTCACAGCCATACTTGAGAATGCCAAATAAATTATCGATGAAAAAACATTTCAACCCCTTCAGAAAATATAAGAAGATATGTTTCCCACTATTTGACAGTATTTAAATTCACAGTCAGTCATGTTCCACAAGTGAATGTTAAACATGCATTTCAAGTACCCCATGGAGCCATCAGTTGAAAGGTGGACATCAGAGCTGAGCAACTGTGCCAGACTGGACTCACCCGTTGGGGTTGGCATAATCTTAGTTTGAGCTATGGAGGGAGACATAATTCTGTGACATATAGCTCAGTTATACAGGCATCTGAAACTGAAGGTCTACTTTTCTCCATCATGGAGGTGTTACATTTTTTTTTCCTGTGACCCGTGAATTTTACCTGTCACCGAAGCACTGATGACAGCAGTGGAAAACAGACTAATTTCCACTGGCAGGCCAATGCAGGTGGGGATGATGGCTCTCAGTTGTGCTGCTAGGAAGCGATTGGAGAACTGCAGTGTCTTCCCTTCCTGCAGCATTGCCACTACCTTCCAGATGATGCTGTAGTTAGAAACCGGCCCTCTAACAACCTAGACAGAGACAGACAAAATCAAATATAATACAACTCTGTCCATTTATGTACCTTGCGCACACCTAAAACTGTATGGCAGGAATTAGTAACATTGTTCTTATGTTCACTCAGTATATCCACACCTTACCTGGAATATGTCTTCAATTAATTTCTTATCCATACAGGCAAAGAAAATCTCTTGTCCAAACAACTTGATGTACACAGACGCCAGTGGTTTTCCAGAAGGTAAATATTTCCATCTGTTCAACTGCTCAAACAAAACATAAAACAAATCAGAATTCTTCTAATGCAATCCAACCAAAACCGTTTCAAAATGTGCTAATGTGTTTCTGCAACATAGTATCTTGTTGCAAATCTAGACTGCAAATAGCGCAATTCACTATTGTAATACTTATTTGACCAAAAATGTTTTTTTTTTTATATATATATATAAAAGTAATATTTGGGGAATCAAAGCAATCTCACCAACTGCAAAATTCTTTGGATGTTCCCTGATGTGGATATTGTGTGTGATTCACCACTGTTCTTCATAAGTACATCTTCGATTCCTTCTGCGCGAATGCCAAACTGGACAAAAATATGAACAAAACTGCATGAACATGAGGAACAAGATTAGAATGAAAAATAAAATCATCATCACCAAGAAAAGATACATAACCTGTATAACATTATTACTATTGGTGTGTCATTCTTAAGAGATAATACACTCTGTTGACTGAGTGCGCTTATGCTCTGAATAATAGTAGCTTGGTCTGGAGTCCTTCCAAATTTATATGACAAATTTATAAGATTGTAAACAAGCCTTAATTGGAGCATTGTGTACCTCCAGTGGCTCTGCAGTTTTGCCCAGAATATAAGTCTGAACTTTGAAGATAGAAAACCTTGGGATGATGCTGGCTGAACTCTTCATAAGGTGGATATTAACTGCAGCTCCTAACATGTCATTGTTGATGGGGGGAAAGCACAGACATAATATATACAGTACTTCACAAAGCAAATCCTGAGACTGAAATGTTTGTATGCACTTCTTGTAACTTTGCCAAGATAGAAACATTTTCTCTAAAAAAAAGAAAACCCACAAGGTGTCAGCTTTTATGTGTGACTCCACATTCAAACACTAACAAGAGAATATTCTGAAATGATCATCTTGTTTATATATAGACATGTAGATATATAACCAAATCACCTTTATACAGGTTCACATAAATAGACTTGCTGTATCTGTAGCTTAACTGATCAAGCTTGAGGCTGAGAAGTTTTACAGCAGCATCACATGCAGCAGATCTGTAGAAAGATTAAAAAAACAGCACTATCATCTGCCACATCTAATGTCTTTTCACAAGGCTGAATTTAGATTTATAAAGTCACAATAAGGGAAAGTACAATATCTGCATTGTCTTACAGCTTTTCATGCCCAGGTGTTGTGCTCCTGGACAGACTCTTCATGAGGGAATAGACAAAGCTGGTCACGTGCAGACTGGTCTCATGTGTTAAGGCTTCAGCTACTGTAGTCAGCAAAGCTAAGGGTGGCTTGGCTTCCAGCAGAACCACTGATGCCAGCATTCTAACCTCAGGCTGCTGACTCTGGTCCATGAAAATACCCAACGTGATTTCTTGCACCTGCAAGACATAGCATCAGCATTTATTTTCACCATGAAAAGTGGAATCACTCTAGCATTTATTTTATATTGGCATGTTTCTCTCTTATGTTGTTATAACAGAGCTATTTCTGCCAAGGTTTTTACATGTGTTGGGTCCTGCTGAGCAATTTTCCTCAGGGCCATTATTGCATCCACTTGGACTTTAGCCAGGAACTCTGGAGCAATAGAGGAATGCCCAGATAGAATCTTCATGATGGTCTTGATACTGGCCGGGTTGCCTGCGTTACCGATGGCTTTCAATGCCAGGATTGTGTCCTCCTCTTGCGCAGTATCTAATGCAACTGCAGCAAAATCATGGAGGGGCTGTCATCCAGAAAAAAAGCAAGTATCCAAACAATTATACATGCGTGCTCAGAATGAACAGCTAAAACTGCATATTAGACCATATGAATGCAAAATAAGCACCAAGAAATGGAACCACATCATCCCTCAGAAATATCTTTTTTTGTACTGGAAAAGACTTTATTTTGGCTGAAAATAATGAATTTGATTAGTTCAGAATAATACCTTTAAAATGATATCTGGGCAGTCCTTGTTCACCACACAGAATCTATTTGCCATTGAGCCATAGGCTAATAAAGCCAGATTGTAGACAGTGGGTGAGTTTATGTTGTTCTTTGCAGATAAGAGCTCCTGTAGGTAAGATTCAGGGATGGCCGTGAATCAGAAGTGCACCAAAGATTTTGTTAGTTTATCTGGTCTTAAATTAGTTAAACAGCTTGAAAAGGTACAGATGATCATAAGCACGCTCACAGCTGCTATCTTCAGGGTATCCAGGTCAGCTTGGACAAGGTGCATGGCAGTGACAAGGACCTGGCCAGCCTCTGTCACGGTCAGTTGAGCCTTTATGATCATTTCAGCAATAAATCTGAAAGATACTGAGTTCCCAACGGCTGGTAACGCATCCAGGAGCCAACTCCTTGGTGTGAAAAACATCAAACAATACTTTTCGGGGACATAAAAAGCTATTTTTTAAATATTTTTTATAATTATCTTTACTATTGGTTTGCATTTGTCAATGTTGAATGCCATCACATAATGGTATAATCCATTCCTTACCTGTATTGTGGGGATTTTGCATACTGCTTCCATACTCCATTAATGTTCTCATAGGTACAAGTCTGCAACAGTTGGACTAACTTAAGGAACTCATTTGGTGCATCCTTGTGGACTCTCTCAACATTTTTCAGTACCAGTTGCTGCAGAGCATTTATTACCTTTAAAAGTAGAACACCATAATTCCCAATTATTCCACAATGATCACACACACACGCATTATTTTTAAATACATTTTAGGCTCACCCACCTCAGCCTCTACATTCTCTATTCTGAGAAAAAATGTAGGGGCTTGATGAAATTCTGAAGCAAACTGATATTGAATGGTTCCCCGTTTCTGAAACTCCAGGTCTGGAAAACTTCCATGCGCTTCCTTCACTTCTGCGAGGATGAGTTTCTGACTATTTGAAAAAAATTACTAAGAACATAAAAATACAAAATATGACACATAGAAAATATTCCTATGGAGATGGAGAAATGTTCATGGTGCAGAGCTGTACCTGGCCTCACTGAGAGATGCTTCACCTTCATCATTTAATGGTGAAAACTGATATACACCTTTGGAGGTCACCTCAGCAATCAGTAGACCAGGACTGTTTTTAAGGGGTTTCAAGACATACATGTAGGCTGCAGTGCCCAAACTGGTCTTTGCAACCTTGAATTAGAGGAGACAGACTTTGGTGTTATTTTTATTGTCAACACACAATGTTGTAACCAGTATTTATGATGATTTATACTTTGTCTGAATTAGGCTATCAAACATCCTATAGCTTCAAGTTAATATCCTTACACCTCAAAATGACACCCACCTCATTATGCATGGTGGGCTTCTGAATGTAAGCCATGCCAGTAAACTTCTGTACTTTCTCATCACAATTGGTCAGGTCCTTTGATTTTGTGATGATGATTTGGTCACTTCCACTTTCCTGCTGGAGGACATAGCTGGTATGGCAGGTTCCTGCAATGTCAGGCTAAAGCAACGGAATACATAGAAGAATATGTAGGGGTATTTTAATAAGAGCAATCCCCTTGCCTCTCTGTTATCTCTCTGTCATTAATGGAAGCAGGCCTTGTATATATTCATGCATGATTCTTATAAAAATGTGAAACACTGTACAGTGATTGTGCTTCAGCTCTGACCTCCTGCAGCTGGTAGACAGTCTGAGTGGTTTTCACCGTCACCTGGAGCATGCTCAGAATGCCCCTGTGGATGTTGACCACAGTATTAGACAGACCAGCAGGTGTGAAGATCTGACCCACATGCCCACCATTATACTCAAACTTAACTGGCTGAACGAGCTGCTGTTTCAGGGCTTGGACTAGCTTTGCCATGGAAATAAATGGAGCATTAGGCCAAACACCATTGTACTCCTGGATGAGAGGATTCACCATCTGAAATGAATACAGGAAGTGTTTTTGAAATTAGGGTACATCTGATTCATGTTTTTTTTCTTGTAAAGTTATAAATAACTGATTTTGATAATTCAACAGTATTTTGAAATAAACTGTGAATGTATTCTAAGAAAGAACTACAAGAACTAAATATTGTGAGTTAGATCTGACCTGCAGCACGTAGGTGTTTTGAGCAATCTCAGTGATGGCCACATCTGAGATGATTTTCATACCCGCTCTCACCAAGTCATTCTCAGATACACCATTCATCAATGAGCCTTCATATTTGTACTGGTAGGTTTTCTTGCCAGGGAATATAGGCTCTGAACAAAATATTAAAATGACATGTGTCCGTTTGTTCTATTTAATAAGAATAAAAGTTATTTTATATAATACTGTGCATGGACTCATTCTGATATATAATATAAGTGGATTTGCAAAAAAAGGTGCTTACCATATTTTATCTGCTGGCATCCTAAAAAAAATCAGGTATAAATATTTATTAAAAGCCCACTACTTAAAGTTTCAGTAAAGATTGTTCATAGCTTTGAAAGGCACACTTACCCACCACAGCCAGAGTCACTGCAAGTATGATTCCTCTCATTGTGAATGCTGAAAATTCTGAAAGAGTTCAATACTTATGCCTATGACACAAGGGGATGTCTCTTGTTGGGCGAGAGATTCCTTATCTCAACTCAGATGCATTTAGGCAAATTGTTTCTGCCAAGTAAAATCTGCACTAAACTGCTGACATTTTAATGACTGTGTAACCTATTAAACACAGACAATTACCATCTGCACATCACATGCTAGAATATAGTGACAGTTTATTGTTATCATTTAGTATTATTTATTTATTGTTTATTGGCATATTTATTCAATTTTTTGCTGTTATGGCTCTAGGGTTTAGGTTACTGTGACCTTACTGTGACAAAAAAGAATTGACTTTGAACTTTGGGGTTTAAAATGTTACTTGCAACAAACAATTTGTGAGTCAAAATAGGTAAGATTAAACAAATTCTGGTAAGAACTGGCAAGCAAATGATGAGCAAATACTGGTTTTGCTTTGATAAGTGCATAGGCTTACACACACACACAAATCACTTTATTTGGATACTAACCTTTTAATTGATGGTGACTAAGATTTTCAAGCCAATTAAAAAAACACCTCAAAGTTACTTTTACCAAGCATTTTTATTTGCTTGAGCGGCCAGACTATAGTATCTCATAATCAAATCACGGTTTGATTTCTTATTTTTATTTTAAACCTTCGTTAACCTGAGTCATTTAAAATCGCAAGCTAATCAACTACTCGGGCAGCTATCACTAACGAAATGTCAATGTCTCGTCATTATTGTCCTGTTTGACACTCCATACTGACGGAAACCACTTGTCACGAGGAACTGAAAAATATTTCTATGGGGTATGTTGCCATCTAGCCAGTTGTCTATTTCCTATCATCACAACTATGCCAATATTTCTTTTGCTCCTAACGGCGTCTTGTTTGCCGGTGATCTTCTGTGATACTGTGTGTCCTTGTGAACGTAAAGAGCTCTGCCAGCAAATCACAGATGAAAAAGACTTTGAGGTAACTGAGCAAGCTAGCTATGTCCTATGATTAATGGGAAACGAATCACATGCCCGAAACTTGTTCTTCTTGTTTGAGCCTATAGTTAACTTAGCTCTCTGCTGATACATCACGCAGCGAATAGCTTAACCAAGAAAGGTTAACGAAGAAACCTTAGCTGTTTTTAGCTTTATTAAATGCAGGTCGGTGTCCTGCATTTGTGTATCGCCCTGTGTAAAAGTGTCAAAGCAAACGTTGTGATAAAACGTAAATGTAGTTGTCAAGCTAACTAGCCGAGTTATGACATTCAGGAAGAATCATCTAACAAGTCTAGTTGTTAGCTGTAAAGATTGTCTACGGTTCCTGGAGATATTGGCCACTGGGTAGCTCACTAGCTAATGTGAGTGATTTTTCAAGCTAAAACGTCACCAAACGAATTTGACAGAAAACTCGAATGCCTGAAGTTAACTAGTTGCCGGTCTTTACACCCCAGTAATGATTCTGCTTTCAGGTGTACGTGTTTGACGTGGGGAAGAAGGCATGGAAGTCGTATGACTGGACAAAAGTTACCACGGTAGCTGCGTTTGGAAAATATGACCCAGAGCTCATGTGTCATGCCCACTCTAGAGGCGCACGTCTGGTACTAAAAGGTCTGCAGCTAGTCCCTCTTCAGTTTGAGCCAATTTACATGTTACATGTTTGCACTATGACGTTAATAAAAACAGGAACTAGGACATTTTACAGTAGCCAGCAAATTCATCGTCTGGGAGTTGCGCCATCACATAACGTAAGAACGGATTTGGCTCTATCTCGATGAAAGTGAAAAATGGAAATTAGCTGGAAAACATATTCATGTGTGTCATTTAGGTGATGTACCTCTTTCTGATATTGTGGAGCCTGCCAAGAGGGCTGCCTGGATTTCAGAGAAGGTGGACTTGGCAAAGAAGCAGTTTATGGATGGGATCAATATTGACATTGAGCAAGAGGTCGAGGAGTTCTCCCCTGAGTACTATGCTTTGACCGCACTCGTCAAAGAGAGTACAGAGGCTTTCCACAGAGAGATTCCAGGCTCACAGGTGAAATGCCCTTTTGCAAAATGATCTCGTACTGTATTTAAACACATTTTCCTCAAAGATTGTTAATCTTTTCTCACATTATTCTAATAGACACAAAGAACTTTGCAAAGTTG
Organism: Megalops cyprinoides; assembly: GCF_013368585.1. NCBI lineage: Eukaryota > Metazoa > Chordata > Actinopteri > Elopiformes > Megalopidae > Megalops > Megalops cyprinoides. The sequence goes on along the minus strand of NC_050584.1, from coordinate 49,514,603 downwards.
AAATTATATACATAACCCTTTTATGCAAATTTCATGAATAAAATAAATATTATGACTAAAGTGAAAGTGGATGATATTTGATATTGGCATCACAGGGCATCGTCGTTATTATTTATTTGTCTTTCTCAACATCAGGTGTCATTTGATGTGGCATGGTCTCCCAAGTGCATTGACAAACGTTGCTATGATTATACAGCCATCGCCGAGTCATGTGACCTGCTGTTTGTGATGTCTTATGATGAGCAGAGTCAAATATGGGATGATTGTGTTGCAATGGCAAATGCACCAGTCAACCAGACATTAAATGGTAAGGAACCTGTAGAGGACCTAAGTGTGAGATCTGACTTTTGAAAAAAGCTTGAGTTTGTTTAACACAGTTGTTTTGGAAATGATGTGGCAGCCAGAAATGATTTCAACTTAGAATACCATTCTGATTGAATCATTTGTCTTAACTCATGTTTCAGCTTACGATGACTATATAAAGATGAAGATAGATCCAAAGAAACTTGTAATGGGAGTGCCATGGTATGGCTATGACTACCCGTGTCTTAACCTTTCACAGGTAAATACCCAATGACTTTCCACAGAGACTGATGCTGTATGAGCACAGTGGTCTGTCTGCTTGACATGTACAAGTAGTGTATTAAGCTTTGTTGAACCCTTTGAGTATTCCTGTAAAGGGGACTAAGTGGCCGCAATGTTTAAACTTAATAAAATGTGGCTGTTCCCTCGTAGGAAGGTGTGTGTACCATCTCCAAAGTACCCTTCCGCGGAGCTCCTTGCAGTGATGCGGCTGGACGGCAAATACCCTACAGCACTATGATGAAACAGATCAACAGTTCAATGTCTGGAAGAATGTGGGACCAGGTTCAGCTTGCCCCGTACTATAATTACAAGGTAAATAAGTCACACAGATGTACCACAGAATATGCTTGATATGCAGTCCAAAATCGAACTCAAGGAATTTCTATGGAGGACCTTAAACAGCAATATACTTTAGGTAGCTTGGAATGTGCCGACTAGTATGGCATCTTAAAAGGGCCGGATGTCATGTTTGTACTTCTCATATAACAATGTGACATAGTCCTTGAGGTCCATCTGTTTCTGATACGAAACTTTTTTTAGGTGAATAAAGTCACAAATTCTTGCAGTATTTGATTTTTAGCCTTGACTTTCTGTCACTAGGACAAAGAAGGGAAGGTCCACCAGGTGTGGTACGACGACCCCGAAAGCATTTCCTTGAAAGCAGCCTATATCAGTGCACGAGGCCTGCGGGGAATTGGCATGTGGAATGGCAATCTGCTGGACTACAGCGACAATCCTGTTGCCCAGCAGCAGACCAAAGACATGTGGAATGCCCTTAAACCAAACCAAGAGAAAGAGCTCTGAGTGAAGAGAGACATCCCAGACTCCACAGCTATTTCTACAAGTCAATATAATGCTTTGTTTGTGTACTGGAGAAAGAACAACCAAGTGTCTTCCCCCTTAAATTTAGGGATTTGTTCTAGCACTCTAATCAAATTGCTTTTTTATGGGAATCGTAAAAAAAAATTGGTAGGACATTTTATTTAAACAAATGGGAATACTTCTATTCTCCCAGTGGTATCACGAAATTATTCAATTTGAAATGCATTTAAATGGTTGTTTGTCAGGTCTTTTAACAATAGAATCCCCATTTTGTTTTGACATGAATTTCCTGTCATTATGTAATTCAATTTGTACTATATCCACAAATACTGAATTGCAAAACCTTGCACAAAATGCACTTTATTGAATTTTGTGCATCTGAAAAGGCAGAATGACTTGTAATTTTTCTTACTAGCAAATTAATTTGTTCCTGATCAGTGTAATGAACACATTAAATACTTAATAAAATGCCTCATATGTGTAATTTCAATTTTCTCCATTTTTTTTTTTTACAAAATCTTTGATAAAAAATGTATAAACATTTTGAAATTGTTCTATATTATGCCATATTTTGTTGCAAGAACCACGTGATAAAATTTTAACAGCATATTTTTATATAAAAATCTATTCAAAATTGCATATAGTGGACAAGATAAAAATGGTGTGACAAAATAATGATTAGGGATCAGAGTGAAAATGAGTTCAGCAGCCCTGGCCATCTTATGTGGCACTGGTGAACAATGATTCCATGTCCTACTTGCTGAAAAATGTTTCCTTTGTCCTACAAAAATTATGACTCTTTGAAACAAGTCTAAAGCCCCAGTGACATCTCAGACAGAGATATCTTGAATCTGAGACGTGCTCTGGAAGCCCAGCTCATTGCCTAGTGAGCCTGCGTGTGACCCAGAAAGAGAGGACTGGTTCTTCTTCTGTGTTAACTCTGCCTTCAGAGCCTGCAGTTCCGTTGTCGCCTGCTTCCTGAGCTGGAAAGGATCAACAAAGCATGCAGTTATTAAAGCTCTAAAGCCTTGGGTTATAAAAATAGTAAAAAAAAAAAGAAAATACAGCTTTGAATATTTGAAAGGCAATAAGGGATTATGATACCTTCATCTCTGTGACAACTTTCATTTTAGCATCTTCCACTTTCCTTTTGAGCTTGTCTCTTTCATGACTCTCTGTCATTATCTGAATGATGAGCTCATTCTGAAAATAAAGTTATTTGTATATAATGGTAGATTTAACAGCTTTGCAACATCAGATGTATTCTAGACATGCAGTTGGATATAAGACCTACAAGAATCTTTACATTTGTGATACATTGTCTGTTTTTTCCCCCCTTTTAAACTGACATAACTGATATCAGGTGGGCAGAATTATTTTAATAGAACTATGACTACTGTAGTGTCTGACAGCCCCCTAGTGGACAAGCCATGTACATAATTATATTACATCCATTTTGCTTTGAAGAGAAGCAGGTGTCACTCACTTTGGTATGGGAAGGATTCCCCACACATTTGGCTTTCTTTCTGCTGTCCCGTGCCTGTAGCTGTTGGAGAAGTTTATGATAAAATGCCTCTAGTTCTTGTCTGAGACTTCTTAGTGTACTTTCCAGGGGTTCGGTGGCCTTCTTGGTAGCAAAATACTTCCTCTTCCAACTGTCCCGAGCTGAGAGGCACAACTGCAGCTGTAACTTGACTCGGTACCATTTTAATGTAGTTAATCATGCAAACAATGTGTTTTACATAGCTATAACTTTTACCCTGATTCCTGCGGTGTCTGTTCTGTGCCAGTAGGTCTTTGCCTTTTCTCAGCAGGGCTTGCCTTGTCTTCTCAAGCTGCTTCCTTTCTTCTTTAGCCAGCTTAATCTGTTCAATCAACTCATCTCCTTAAGGTAAAAACCACTGTATTTAGATAGCTATCGATTTAAAATGACTAGGCTGTGTTTTAAGCTGTTTTATAGTTGACTGCCTGTTTTATGTACCTAAATAGGAAAAGGCCTGAAAGAGCACTTCTCTCATTTTAAAGAAGTGAACAGAGTATTTTCAGCTTACTGCCTGTTAGGAAACCTGGGGTAGTGGGTTTTCGAGTAGCTACAGATAGAAGAGGGGCAGCAGGTGGTGCGGAGTACTGAGCAGGGGTGGGCAGTTGAGGTGGATTTTTGTGGACCTGTAAAGAAGTGCAAAAATGAATGAGAACCTCACACTATTAATTTGTCTCATTTTCCCTGGAGTCTGTTGTCCTCTGTATTTAAACTCTTGAGAAAGGGGGCCAGAAACTGGCCCCCCTGTTGGCTGTGGTATTTCCTGAAGTTTGGACAACAAAGCTATACACAAAACCCCCAAGCCTTTTTATAGGGAATTGCTCATTTCCATTTCTACTAGACTTCCTGGTAGACTATGGGGGCTTCAATAAAACTCCATGCCAGTATAATTGCTGATTGTTTCTTTTAGTACAGTGTTTTAAACATGAGGTGACATATTCAAGGGTGACATACAAAAATTCAGTGTCCAACAGGAAATGGAAATGGTCTTCTGAAAAGCAAGCTGTACAAGTATGCTATTTGACATTTCTATATATAGCTTTGAAGACAATGAATCCCTGATATGTTGTCTAAACTAGCTTTGAACAAAGTGATCAATCAATGCAAATGATATCTACTTCCCTGATTATTTGGGTTCTTGCTATTATACTTCAGTTGCGGAGAGTCTTTGAATTTCCTTTAAAAAATGAAAATATAAAATGTTATAGGATGCATGTACATACAAAACCAATACCTTGTAAAAATGTCATTCTCTGAGACATGTGTTGACACATATAAGTAACATATATTTACCTGCCCTGAGAGACAGAGAATCCAGATTCATGGTCATCCAGTGACTCGGGAACTCCAGAATCTCTGGCACGGTTTCTGTGGAAACGGGGGCCCTTCTTTACACAGGTCTTGCTTTTCATCTGAGCCTCTGTAGCTGGGGGTATTTCTACATACACAGACACAGAATAAAAAAATATGCAGAGATCTCAAAATTTAAATCCTGCTCTTCCTGCAATTAAAGAACAGGTCACTTAGTATTTATAAGTCTTATTCATCTATTTACAAATACAAACCTGAAATATTATGACAGTACAAATGGATACAGTCAGAGGACTTGTGTGCTCTGCTCACCTGCCTGTTCTAGAATAGAGTGGGACTGCTCACGGACACTTCCCAGGGGGCCATGAGCATCACCCCAGCCTGGATCCTCAGAGGGAAAAAGGTCCTCTTCTTTCTCATCACTGGAGCTGAAGCTCCCTTCATCATCTAGGCCCTGGACAGGGGGAGGCTGCTGGGGGACTTGGTGTTTGATTTGGGGAAATTTAGTGGGCTCCTTTCTCATAGCAGTCACACTGAATGTCTTAGAAGAGTTATACGCCTGAAGATCTGTGTGGTAGCTCTGTCTGTCCGGTGTGAGTGAGCATGAAAGAATACTGTCGCCATTTTCCACCATGGGCAGCAGGTATATTTCTGGCTGAAGTGCCTAAAGAGTAAGAATAAATATAACAGCTATAATACATCTTACAACTCAACTTACAATCAAATATGTGCTGTTTACGTGGCATGTGTGTTTTACATAAGATATGTGTGAGCTTTGAAAACCAGAAAACGTCAACCTCATAAATACAATAATGAGGCAATAATACAATAATAAATAATAGTTTGTTTCACTGATAATTTATATAACACTGTACATACATATGGAGGCACAAAAGACTTCACCCTCAGTTCCCTTTCTTGCTTGGCTTTGACCTGAGATGTAGAAATAAATACACACAGATCTGAGTATGAGTAATTCAACATATGTACTGTATACAGTTAAAAAAATCTGTAGGTTGTTAGCTTGGTGAATTTATTTCATTGACGAAACTGTATCATAATCAAAAGCAGTCCTTTCATTTAACATGTGCCTCCAATAGGTTCATCCCTAGAAAGAAGTCTAACTTGGACGTGCACACAATATTGGAATTCTAAATATTACTGTTTCAATAAATGTTTTACATTTATTGTTCAGCAATATAGATGATGGAAATTTATTTGATTGGCTAGCATGTAAATGGCTATCATAAATTCATTTTCAGCCTTTCTTTCATCTTAAATAAACTTGACATCTTTGTCTCCAACCAAATAAAAACACCAACCCAAATTATACTTTTACTGCCCCTTTGATCCCAGTACACTGATTTGAAGTACCAGCAAATGACAGTTTGTGAAATGAACTGACCATGCAAAACCTATATTTAATGTTCCCTTGGACAAGCTTCATTGTACTCACCAATGCCAAACTTCGACCAACACATTTCAAAAATGAAAAATTGTCAATTGTTCTTTCTGCCCCAAGAAGACCACCAAGTTCCTCCCTAAGTGTTTCTAGACTGATGTCTGGATACACCCTAAAAGTAGATAAATTATTACATTAGAGCATACAAATGCAAATTATACCCAAAAATATATCCTATTGCACTTTTTCAGCATTGAGTAGCTAATGAGAATCACTCATATAGCAGGTGTTATATTTAAGTCAAGAATTTCCTTAATGATTTTCGTGTTGATATTTTGAAATACTTGTCTTGTGTTTTGAAATGCTGTGTAAAAGCTCACACAGCAAAAGGAGGGGAGAGAAACACTCACCTAATAAAGCCGGCAGATATGAAGCTGTCAATGGCTTCTACTGCAGCTTTATTCAGTTTTGAATCCCATTTTTCCTCTGGTACGTAGAAGACATGAAGCTCCACCAACTAGTGAATCATAAATGGTTCATAAGCACAAATGAATTGTAACAAAGCTTGGTTGTTACTTACCATGGTTATTCTCGACTAAATCAACTGCCATTGTTCACAAGGTTGCCATAATGTTGTTTCTTATCCCTAGTAGCAAATTTATATTCGTATGAGAACTTCTGTATTTGTAACAAAGAGTGTTACTGATATTACTCTGATTTCTTAAACATTTACTATTCGTTGCTTAATTATATCTGGGCAACAAGTCTCTTTTCCAAAACATTTAATGTATTCCCATCTGACCTACACCTACTGCTGCTGATAATGCCACTACTTTACCATTATCATTTGATTTTAAAACATTATTTTATATTACACATTTACTTTGTTGTACTGAATGACAATGTCAAATATTTTACAAAAATCTATATGCAAAACATTTCTCAGACATACTCTCAAAAGTCCACATCAAATAATCTGATAAAAATATTCTTAAAATGATAACATTAAAATAGCAATGATAAGATTATAGCGATTTACCCCCGCAGTTGCTGGTCTTCTGTGGCCTGGAATTCTGCTCATCTGGAAATAGGCTACTCAAAAGAACACACCACGTAAATCTCCTTAGGGATGTAATCGACCACCTAGCGAAGTCATGTTGTGGATTAATTTGTTTAAAAAATGTAATTTCGTAGGTAACAACCAATTAATCGACCAAAAAACATGACGATGTTTAGCCAGTTGGCTTGGTGAGTGCGTCCAAGGAAAGGAGTGGAGCAGACTGCTAAGTAACAATCTCGTGTAATCAAACAGTATTGGGCAGTGCAGTTCCCTCGGAAATCGTGAGGGGTAACGGCAATCCGTAATGGCCAAGCTGGTGTATGAGGAGCCATTCTCGTCAAAAGCATTTCAAGGGAGGCGCAAGTGAGTGTGGAGGAAGCAAGAGTGAATGAATGAAGACTCTTTTTCAAACGTCTGAAAACGAAAAAAAGGAACACGATGTAGGCCTACAGGGAAAAAAATCTGATTGAGGAATGTGAAAGCGTTGCCTACTTTTACGTAAATCCATTGTGAAATAAAAGGTTCGTAAATAAGCTGTGTTTAAAATATTTTAATTAGTGTCAGAGATATGTAAAACGAAATTGTATAATATTTTTATTTTAATAATTAAAATAATATTGTACTGTATGCACAGATACAGCTACTAAGGATGAGTGCTTCAAATTTTTTATCCTAAAACGGTACAACAGTTATTGGAGGAGGTAGGGAATAAAATATAAGTTTCACTTAATTCCATTATGTCTACATTCATTGTTGTGAAAAGATGACACTAATTTTGGTTTTAACAAGCACAACAGATGATCTCGTAAAAATAATTAATATAAATTTAAAAAGAAGATACATTTGCGAGTGAACGGAAGGAATAACGACGATACTATGATCAATCCATGTTATCCATGAGTATCTCTATATATAAATACATGTTTATGAATGTGGAGTTATCTAGTGTGAGGTTAATTTGCATAAGTATGTGTAATTAAACTACACAGGTTGGAAAGTTCAACATATTGCGCAGTTATACCTACCCTGTGTTTCTTAGTTGGCATGTTAATGATTTTTAAGTAAAGACATTTGAAAAACTGACGTTTCTGTCAGTGTTTACAATCACAGGTTTGGTCACTACCTCAGAATGAGTAGGTCATCTTTGTGTTTTGACGTTAGAAAAGTCAATCCAATGCATTTGTTTATCGGCAAAGATGCCAATAATGCTGTCCAAAGGAAAAACCACCTGATTTCAGTTGGGTCTTGCTGGAGAGCTGAATGTAGCATAAGGCAGGGTACAGCACGCACTGAGTGGTGGCTTCTTTGCATCATGTAAAACATTAAAACTCACTAAAACTCGTTTGTGGTGAACTGGCAGCAGTACAAAGTGCTAAATTGAAAGCAGCCAACTGTGCAACTACAGAGTACATACAAAAATAGATATAGAAACAACAATAATATACATAAATAAAACAGATAAACCTTGTATCTTTTTGAAAGTACATATTTGCTATATTCTTCCACATAGAGTCAATATTACTTCACTTGAAAATGTGTTTGCAATGTTATGATGCAGACAGGATGTACACAGCATGAAAATACATTAACTGCAATAGGTATTTGCATTTCTTGTTTTGTTTTTAGACTAAAAATAATTAAACTACCTATGAAAACTGGCAGAAAGACAATCCTTAGCAAATGACAGAAAGAACTCTTTTACACTGTACACACAGTTTATTAGTGTAAATGAGTGTTTGTGCATCCTTCACTAAGGGTTACATAATCTCTTAGAACAAGAATACAGCTACTTCTCTTAAATGGAAACAGTCTTTAGTGAACTGAAAAAATGTGTGATGCAAACAATGAGACCTGTAGTTTGAACTTGAAGTCGATGCACCCCTATGACATTGGTGCTTGTGTCTCAGTTATTGTGGATGAGGAGTGGCTAAAATGACTCAGAGTATGAGCCAAAATTTACAAATGTCATTGTCAAAAGGTCCTGGCCAATATGTTTTAAAACTTTCAATATGTATATCATTTATTATGTGGGAAGTGATTTTACTAAGTGATTTATCTGGCCATGCATTATTCATACATATAATAATCTGTTTTATTTTACATGATGGGTACTCTGTGTATACTTAATTTTATTTTACCGACAATAATTATTATTTATTATCATGATTGTGGAGCTCAGCATTTGTAATAAGTCTGAAACTGGCATGACAATGTTGCTTTTACAGCAGTGCAATTTTAATTATTCCCCTATTGCATTTTTTTGACAATAGCTATGTTTATCAATATCACCAGATTACATGACATCCTCCATTTAAGGGGAAATGTAGTCCATGGGAAAAATCAGAGAATGCTTTAAATTAGGAAGAGAAAATCTGATTGAGGGAATATGCGAAACATAGGGGATTTCAGGAACTTCATAACTACTAGTGAACTTGAATTTTTACCTAGTGTGAAACCAAAGCCCTTTTCTATACTGCTCAGTCTGTCAGTACATGACAATTACTACTGTCTGTATTGGTAAGTAAGCATGCCAGTTGTACTACTGCATATTTAATTGGGGGAACAGTGGCAGACTGTTGGTGGTTGCCACCCACATAATTAAATTCAAAATACTCAACAGTTATAGAATCAATAAATAACATCCTGGAAATATTGCATGGAATTTATGTTTCCAAGTGGTATAAACTTTAAGCCACTGCTTCATATGCGTGAATATGCGTCATACGCTTATTCACTTGCAAGTGCCTAACACGAAGGTTTTTTTTTTTTTTTGGGGGGGGTGATTAACTGATTTAGCTCATATGCTATTTTCAGTTTATTTTTGAAAATAGTTTCTTGAAAACAAATGATTGCATTTGATTATGACATGAATTGTTTATTAATATACGCCGCTCCGAAATACACGTAAAGATGTCCGATTCCTTAAGCAATTTTAAGCATATTTGCGATAGATACAATTAATTGAAGCAAATGTTGAAATGCCAATGTTAAGTGCGAAGATTTTACGACCGTTTTGTAAGTAATAAAAATATGTGTCCTAAAATCGCTTACGGAGTGCAATATTCTTTTTCTTACAGGCTCCACCCTCCGTGCAATTTTGTAGAGACTTCTGAATTTTGTCTCACCAATAGGAGGATAGCTGCAGTGCATTTGGCAATTCTGTATTTTGCTCTAACCGGAAACGTGCATAGACGTGGTGTTGCGATAGTAAGCGTCTTGCTTTTGTTCTGTCTTTGTTGGCAAGGATTTTAAAGAATGTCTGCCTCATCAAATATCCTCGCAATGAAGAAAATTGTCCAGCAGTTGCGTTTTGAAGCGAGCATCAACAGAGTCAAGGTAGGTATGGCACAGCAGTGACTATAAACGTTAACGTTTACTGGCTAGTTTACTGGATTGGGCGTAGGGAGCAGCGCAGCCCCCATTTCGTCAGTATCTTTAGTGTCTTCTGAAAACTTTTGTTCAGTGAACTTGCTAAGTAGCTATTAGATGTCAGTCAAGTGTATTTTTTAGCTTGTTTATCTAACCAGTCCATGGTGGTCGATTATACGCACAGCTAACTAAACAGCATCCTTAGCTAGCTAGCTAGCCAGCCAACCAGCTAGGTCACGTAGTAAAACGTGAATCATCAACGTTAGCGAGCTAGCATAGCTTATTATGAGAAGCTTCAGTTAGTGAGTTTTTGTTTTGATTTAGGCAGTTGATGTTCATGCCAATTCAGAGCACAGTCAGTTGAGTTAGCTAAATTAGCTACCAACAAATTCGTTGTCAGTGAAACGGCTGTCTTCGGGCAGTACCATGGGAAGGATTAGTAAAGTCCATTTTAGGCGTTTGTACACAAACACAATAGCGTAGACTACAATTTCACGGGTGAATGACTTTCTTAAACGGGGCCACCTACCTCGCCACTAAGCTAACTGTAAAGTCAGTGTAGCTAGATAATAACGTGAATACATTAAGTTAACTAAATTTAAAGTCGTATTAGTGAACGAGTGTGTATTTATTTATGTGTAATTATATAGCTCACATTAGTTAGCTTGCAACGTACACAGTATATTGCTTGCTAGCTAGCTGGCTGGTAGTAGGAAGTTGCAGAATAATAGATCCCTCTGGTGTTCCATGCTAACTGTACATCATGTATCGTTAGTCTAATTTAGGAATTACTTGATGAAACTTGCTAGGTCTGTAGGGTGTTTTGGATGTAGTCAGCTAATTCAGTGGCATGGTCTTTACTGACTGCTGCTTCCATCCCTAGGTATCTCAGGCAGCTGCTGACTTGCAGCAGTTCTGCATCCAGAATGCACTTCGCGACCCTCTGCTTACCGGAGTGTCTTCCAGTACCAACCCGTTCAGACCTCAGAAAGTCTGCTCTTTCTTATAACAGTGCCGCGGGCTTATATGGTAAGTGCTGTTCTAGTCTGCTAAAGACATACTCATTAATGTCAATAATGATGGGTTAACCATTTACTCTTGTGAGCCCTAATAGACAGCATAGGACTGCTTTTATTCACTGTTACATATAGTACAGCAAAATAACTCTGAGGTAGTCTTTAACTGTTGAAAATCCTTGTTTTTCAGGTTGTTAGTCTATCCCCATCTGGATGCCACACTGAATGATGATTTGACAGAAGTGAAATGTGTTGATTACAAGCCAGCTACATTATTTTTGTACTGTACCTCATTTCTAATAATGTTATTTGCCATTTTTTCTACTGGTGTAGGTGTGAAACTGAATACATAGCGTTTGGTATGCATTTTTTTCATCAAAGAAATTCAAAATGCTTTGCAGTCTTTTGTAAATCTCTGCATAAATTTGTATTTAGTGAAAAACCACTGTGGCCATGGAGGAGAAGAGACTGATTTTAAATTAAATTGTATTGTTTGTGCCTTTTATGTGATACATTCTCTCTTTTTGCAACCTTCATGACTGGACTTTTATAATAAAATCTCACAGATGAATGCATGTCTGTTTAATGATCAAGCACAACAAAAGGTGTGGAAAAAGTTTTATAAAATAGGTTTTAATATACATTTTGTCAAGGTTTGCAAACACTGAAACAGGTTTTAAATGAATGCCATTTCAGTGACACTCCCAAACCACCACTGTTTAACATGAATGCAGTTGAATGAATGGCAAGAGCCACGTTTTTCCATTCAAAGATGGAATTTTCTTCTGCTGGAGTCCATCTCATGACGCTGAAAATGAGTTATGAAAGAAAACATTAAATTTAAAGACAATTCAACAGCATGTCAACATATTACTGTGAGCATACAGTAAGTAGTATTTAACCAAAACCAATCTTATTACTAATAACCACTGTGGTTGTTCCAATATTCTACACACTCAAATTTTAAGTAGAAGAGCTTTCTGTCTCCAGGCATTAGAAGCATTAGAATTATGAACACCAATTAGAAATGACATTCACAGGGAAAGCAACTACAAACTAAATGTTTTTAAACAACATGAATCTTAGTTATTGCCATAAGAAGTATTCTGGGATGGACTTGCCACTTTTTTAGCATGGAACAGAAGCCCAGAAATATGCACACAATGTTACCCACACCAAGAATTTTTCAGATATGTTTACAACACTAAAGCTATTCATTTGGAGGAATATTAGCCATGTGTCCCAGTCCATCAATTCTGACACATCATTTTTGGAATGCTGCCTTACATTAATTTATATGGTTAATTAATACCTACAATCCATCAACATTAAAGCAACAAACTGACGGAATATAAGTGTGCATACATATATGGCCAAAATAGACACATGGGGAACTCCAAGGGCTGCAACATCTGCTGGTTTTTGTTCCTCCTCATATCTTTGTTTAGAGGAAATAACTAAAGTCACGTCACCTAGGGTACGTTCATTAGAAAAAACCTCTGGCAGAACAGTACAAAACAAACAATGCCCTACCGAACATACTGATTGGCGCAAATTTATGGTTAAGCAATATGCAATAACCAGCAGCACCAAAATGTGCATATAGCTGGTTATTGTGCTTGTGACAAATTACACATGCTATCTGCTATACTGTATCTATATGAAGTTAAACTGGTGTAACCAAAAATGACCCCTTACACACCTGTATGATTTCAGACCTCTCAGATTAGAATTGTTCATCTTTGCATTGGTAAACGTTTTTCCACTTTACCTTTACTTTACAGACTTTTAAGAGTCATGGTATATAGGTACTCACCTTGTGAACCCATTCATACTCTCCAAACTTGGAATCAAATGTTCCTTTTTGGAGAGAGCGGAGTTTCAGGGTGAAGCGTGGTCCTAGCTCTTGAATACCCACTCTCTTTTCATTCTTGAAGATGTACCTTAAAGAAGCAGACAACCATTGCTGTTAGTGAATAACAAATCAAAAGTGGGTCCCCTTTCCATTAAAACTGGATCACAGCTTCCCAAACTCAGTCCAAAGACTCTCCTGTGTATGCTAGTTTTCATTCAAACTAAAGAATTTATAGTAAAAATGCAATATTGTAAAATAGAAAGGGATTTGCCTCTACACACATAAAAATGTCATTACAGTATCATAAACTTGAAAATCATTATCCACATCCTCCTAGAATGTTAGGACTGCCAATACAAACTGTACCCAGGTGAACTGACATCCTGCTTAAATCAGGCTTAATACAAAATCAGGAAAGCACATAAATGCATATTTTAAATAACCATAATTAATCAGCAGACTGGAAGAAAGGCCAATATATAAAAGGCTATAAGAACCATTCATGGAAAACCTCAGACTATACCACCAAGTGCATTTTTCCTGTTGCACTGTATTATTTTAAGTCATAGCGCACATTTTTCCACAATATATTTTAACATTTAATATTAGCTTGACACTAAGTTCTTGGGAATCGGGGGCGCAGGTTCAGGGTAGTCACCTGTGAAATCTGAAAAAGATGAAGTCTCGTTGGTTATGGAAGGTAGCAACCTGCCGACCAACAAACTGTGGATCATGGGGGAAAAGAGCAGCAAACAAGCGTCCAATGCTGTGACCCAGCCGTGTGGTGAAGTTGTTCAGTATCACTTCTGGTGAGTGGTCTGTTGGGTCTTTGCCTCGTCTCTACAAGACATTTTTAGAAAGCAGTGAAACATTAAAGCAGTATATAAGTCAGCAACAAGCACAGGACTGAAGCCACATATCAGCTCTGGAATGTATAATGAATTAAATAAATGTACAGTAAGTCAAAGAATCAGCATACCCTCAGAAACTTAAGGTAGTTCTGAACCCAGTATAGCTTACCTTCATTTCCTTGCGGAGTCTAACACTGCTCACTTTGAAGTGTGCAGTGGGTCCATCCGGAAGATGACAAAGTACTAGGCCATCTTTTAAAAATGTGTTAAAGGAGTCTTCAGTAACTGTAGGATCATCTCAACAAAATGCACCAGTCAGTTGATAATTTCAAGTATAATATGCAATTATCTCTGACAATTTTAAAGACAATAATGATCATTACAATATCTCATTTATGACTATATGACATACACATCTTTTTAAAAACAAGATTTAAAACCCCACACCAAAGGATACTGGGTACCTTGCGATCTTCGTTTATTACCATGAGGTATGTGAACCCTCTGGCTATACACTGAGGAATGATCCTCTTCAAAGCCAAACCCCTTCGGTAGTACACATGTGAATCTGGTATAACAGTAGCAAGCTGTTCACAGAATCTCACTGTTCTCTGAAAAAGAAAAAACAACAAACACAAAAGTGAGCACAACTTTAATACCACTGTCAACACTGGGTGTCACCGTCTACTTTTCTAGACTGGCAAATACAATCGTCTTCACTGGTATCCAAAAACCACACTCACCCCTCTAGGTCTGTCTGAAGTAGTGATGAGCACTTTTGGATTTGTCAGTCGGTTAAAGTAAGCTGAAAACTCATCTGTTCCTTCATCAAATGCTACCTGCAAAACAAATTGGAAAGAAAATGAAAATATTCTGACCATCATGTCACACTTGACAGCCAGTAAGACTGAGCTGATCTCAAACCACAACGCAGAGGAAATAATTCATAATTAAGAATTGAATAATAATAATGACTATGACTATGAATAATAATTCATGTTTTTCCATTTTTTAAACTTATTAAATATATTACCTCTTCATCTTCTGGATCCACTGTGGTTTCATCATAAATCCTCTGATTTTCTATTGTTTTAGGGACTGGCTTTGGAGGTGCCTGGAGTAAAGCAGGTAATGTTTAGTGTACAATTACACTTTTGTATGTATCTCTCTCTCACACTCACACACACACTATACTAAACCATCCGACAAACATCAAAATATGGCGTTACTAAGAAGGTCAAGAGAGATAACTTCACAATCATGTCACCATGAATACATTTATTAACCTACTATGCTATGGTCCACTCAGAATCTGACCTCGTAACCTTATGGTCCAAAACAGCAGCACTGTATAGTATCGCATGGCAGTTAACAAATCTGTAACGTTACTGTACTGAACAGGCTACTTAGCTAGTACCTATGAGTACAACTTACTGCGTCACCAAGGGCTTCCCTCTCCTTTTTCCTTTTCTTCTTCAATGCCAACTTTTCCTGTAATGAAAAACCCTTAATAACAAATCTACAAAATGAAAGAAACAAATGAATACATGCATCGACACTGCAACTGTAGTTAGCAAACCTGCTTGCCAACTCGCTAGCCTGCTAACAAGCTTGTTGGCTAAGGCAACTGCCAGACGATAATTTCTCTTAATTACACGGGAATGATTTCTCTTACCTTTCGTTTCTCCTGTTTGAATTTCATGAACATAAAGTGTCTGCGTTGTTTGTTTTTTATTTCTGACACGCTAAATGTCGGAGGGAACGCCGTTTCTGGTGGAGTATCAACATTTTCAGACTCTTTGCCAACGGAATTTTCAGCAGCCTCCTCGTGTACTATTTTCTGTTTCTTTTGATTTTTAGACTTTTTCTTCTGTTTCTTGGTTTTATTCTCCGATTCAGCTTGCACTTCGAAATCCATGTTGAACGATATTTTTCCACGCTTCTCACGTGTGGTTCCTCACCTTTCCATTCAACCCTGGAAGTATCCAAGAAGGGTATCCGATTCATTTGCGATGCATCAAAGATTGTTGTTTCGCCTCCTGGCGACGTGGAAGACAAATTACACTTCGTGATAAACAGATTTCAGTGTTAGCAGTACAATTTCCGATGAAATCAGATGTTTGAGTCATCTTTTACATCTTTTACATAACATATTTCCTAAGCATCTGTTCACCATATACTGTCTTAAATATAGTTGAATATCATAATGAATAAAGATACAAGATAAAAATATGTGCATACATAACGTACTTGCTCCTTTTTTGCTGTCAGTGTGTCAAATAACATGAGGAAGAATTTGTTATATCTTCACCCAATGAAAGCATGTGTATCCCCAAAGAAAATGCCACAAATTCATTGCAATATATTGTTTTTTATTTTTAGTGTAAGGCTCTCACAGTTACAATCACAGTCTTAATTAAAACAAAATAGTGATAGCAAGAAAGTCTCAAAGCTTTAAATTTAACCTCAGAAAGCTCTCTTTCAGTACTATAAATGTTCTTTAAACTCTTCCAGTTCAGCTGTCATCAAAGCAAACACACAAGATCAAGGTTGCATCTGTCTTCACTGGAGAATCAATACACTTGTCTCATAAAGCAGAAAAAAAAATGTTCTGAAAACAAGCTGCAGCCATAGAACATAGAGAAACTGTTAAGCTCATTAAAATATTATTTAGTAATGTGACCACAGCTGACATGTTGCAATATTTAACAACTGTTTTTCATAATGAAAGAAAAAATTAAGTCATATATGAGTTGAGAATAGAAAATAATTAATAATTAATATGTATCTGTACAGTGGAGTGCAATCACAAGCAGTGATAGAGTTTAACTGATTGTGCTGTTGTAGCACTGACAGGAAAACTGTATGTATAATATATACACACAAGATACATGGCCATGTTGCATTTTGCTCTTAAAGAACTAAGCTGTGGCTGTTAATGATTTAATGCTATGACATATATATATTATTCTGTGGAACAAATCTTCAGAATAGTGTCAATTATATCTGTGTTTTCTCTCACTTTTATTTTTTAACACATTTGTGTTAAGGTTTCATAGAGTAAAATGCAGTCTGTTTTTTTTTCTTCAAATCCACATTTTGAGTTGCTGGAGGAAGGTTGCTAAGGGCAAGGCTCATACATGTCGACAGCATTGACGAAGGCCTTCCACACATCAGGTTGGTCTGTGCACACAGCTCCACCACCCCTGCTCTCCTGGCTGACCTCTCGATTCATGTCGGCAATGCAGGTCCAGGGTCTTGGGGCTTTTCTCACGGTCACGCACCACTTGGAGTGATCCACATTGATGCTGAAGAACTGTGATGAAGGCAGCTGCACCATTTGCACATTGAACACATCGTGCTCAATAGTGCAGTTACTAGGTAAAGGACGATGCATCCTGCCCCAGCTTTTGACATAGATGGCATCACCCAAATACTTTTCCAACAAACCAGAATAAAGGTCTGCAATGAAAAGATGGAAAACCTGGTATGATATGAGCTTATATAAGATAAGAGCTTAGCCTACACCTAGATAGGTAGTGTGGAAATGCATGTGCTAAACTAAGTAGTTACCTAACCGTGGAGGAGGGTAAGTGAATATACGAACTACACATAAACAGAAGCTCTATGTACAATGCATAATTATCTGGTAACCAGTGTGAACAAGGCAGAAAACTATCTGCACCGTATTATACTTACTATATTTATGTACCCTGCAGGCTAGCTAGGTAAAGTTAACAACAAAATATTCTATGGATTTTAAAGTTGTTTTTGGTGCTTTAAAACTCCTGTGAAACTCCAGCTTCCTGCATCCAGACTAGCACAACCTTGAAACACAAGCTACTGAGTTCAGTAGTGACTGCCATTTTTTTTTTTTTTTTTTGCACCAGGAGAATATGAGCTAGATGGCCAGTTAACTATAGTCAAGAAAGTTAGCTAGCAAGCTGGGAAACAGTATTTGCTAAAAGTGTACTCTTCCTTGTTAGATATTCCAATAAGAATGACCATACAGTGTAAAAATCGTGGCTCTTATGTGTCCCCTGTGTTCCAAAGGAACCAATGTATTGCCAGGCAATAGTTGCCAATGTCTCCTGATGTCTTTGCTCTTAAGTAAAAGCAATAGTGACTTTTAAAAAAAAAAAAAAAAAAAAAACATACATCGAAAAGTACAATGTTTATTGTTAGAAAAGAAGCAATCAAAGTTGCACAGATTACTGACTTCAAATAGCACGTGTAGCTTCAAAGCTGGAGTTGCTACTTAATTTCTGTGGCAGAAACACCACAAATTAAAAACTAATTAAAAACAAATAAATTAAAAACTGTGCCAGATAACAAAAGTATTGCTTGTTTCATATTAACACAAAATAAGATATATTTTTGTAAAATCTTACCATTTCCAAATCTTGAATACTTTGCAAAGCTGACAAATTTGTTTCCTGCCAAGGATGTCATGTTCAGTTGCCTAAACCAAGGTTCCTTTCTGGGATAGCAGGTTCTATGAGCAACACACTGAAGCTCAAAGTAGAATGTTTTAGGGATGTGAAAGTCAAATGGGAAAACATGAATGTATTGGAGTTGAACAGCTGTGAAGACAGACAGCATTGGGGGAAAAAAACATTTAGCAGCAAAGCTTGACACCTACTTCAAACAATCTTACAGGAATTTGCATGCTCTTAAAGACAATTAAATCCAATAATTCCCTTGAAAACTGTCATATCATATACAGTATTTATCTGTGAATTTCTATGGCATATTTTCCATAAACAACACCTAAGCTTTTTGACCAGCTGATCTATGTTCACAATACCTCCTGTTTTTGACATTCACTGATATAGTCCTGCCACTCCTCCTGGCTCAAAACACGCTTGCACTTTTATTCAACCATGACAAAGATTTAAAAGACATTGATGTTGCTTTGATGATTTTCTGGAAGGGATGTCCCTGTATGACTTTTAATCTTAGGTGCTGAAAGAAAAAGAAGCAGAGGTCTGTGTGTACTTTACCAATGTTCCTGAATTCACTGTACTTGTATGTCCCGCAGAAGAATGTCTGTCCATTGTGAAATCCACTTGCAGGCCAAAAGGATGTTTTTGTGGTTCCTGGGAAGTGGGGTGTGCTGTGAGATATCCACACCCCAGTTTCTCTATCCATCATCAAAATACCTAAATACCAAAATATCAAAATAATATATAAACCACCTATAAGATACATCTGATGACATGAAAAACATAGCCTGTGTAAAAGTATCAGATATTTTCTGTTATCTAACCGTATAATTTCAAAGTATAACACAGAGAGGCAATCATATAAAGGACAGTAAAGTGAGCATTACTTTAAGCCAGAGCCCCACCCCCATTTCTTATTTAATAAAACCATTTGAAATTACAGTTTTCTGAGGTTATTCCCAGTTATTCACAGGGTAGAAAAATAAACACATTTTATATTCTACAGTTCAGAATGCAAAATAGCACATATTTCCAGCCTCTTTATAGGATGTTTTTTTTATGATCATCGCACCTTTACTGTGTCCATAATTTGAGGAAGCAGTTGGAAATGGCTTTGGAGGTTGATCATTGTAGAGTATATATCCAAAGCTCTCTGTCTATCGAGAAAAAAAGGACTAGTCAAATTTGTGTTATTTGGAAACACAGCTCAATATTAACACAGTACACGTAGCACATGTTCTTACCTTTCTTCTTTTGTGAATGAAGACCGGATATAAAGTTTGGGCCACAGCACTTTCTTGATCATCAATGGGTTTTTTCCCATATACCCAGCCATTAGTACTCCCATCCATGTACAGGTACTCCAGCCCATTGTCACCTCCAAAAGAGGGGAGCTTATATAAAATATACCTAGAGGAAACCAAAATGAAACAGCATACAGTAGTAGGAAAGTTATGCCATGGTCATAAGTACCTCTATAGGTTCCATGTCTGTGTCACTGTAGACACCTGCATTTTTCCCTGTCCTATGCATTGCGATATATGGTTTGAGACTTAGCAATTAATGCTCCTGCTCACCAGTCCACAGGATCTCCCTGTTCATTTCTGCAGGACACACGGGTGTTGGCTCTACACCCACTGCAAAGGAGCAGGATAATCAAACAGGAGGGCACCTTCCAAATCACCCCCTACGGAGATAATACATAAACACAACTGGCAAGGATGAAATAAAAAATGTTCTTTCAAACTTAGTTTGTTACTGTTTTGTGCAGTCACGTGACATATACTGTAATTTTCTGTGTTATATTATCTGCCGTTTCTGTAATTAAACTGCCTATACTTCTGTTGACTTAATGCAGAAGTCAATCAAAATGTATTTTTGCCTAAAATGAAATGTAACAAATTGAAATTTATACTATAATATCAGAGTAAGTTTTTGGTTGTTATATATGGTTGTATAATAATGAGACTCTACAAAGTTTATGCTGAGATCTAGCTTATAAGAGGCTAATAAGATATTGAGTATGTCAAAGGAAGAAACACTTACAACCATCACTGCAATGGACTATGATACAATACCCCTGAAATACCTATGTAAAGTTCAGAACCTGGAAAAAAAACACAATGTATGACTGTGTTAGTGTTCAGATATTCAACTTGGAGTGACTTGGAGACAGTTGCGCACTAAAGTAAAATATACTGGTTAAACAGCTTAATGCAGATCATGTAACTTCTTTTTGTTTTGACTAGAAAATATATATTTTCTAATCAAAGTGTTGTCAGGTTGGGTTTTTTATAAAGTCATAAAATTCAGTGTCATTGTCAGTGTTAGGTATCAGTGAGAAACAGCAACATACAATAAGGCAACAACTTGGTGCTTGCCGGCAGATGATACAGTTAACAGACTGAGAAATCTACCCTGAGAAATTAGTTAAAATGAAAAAAAGTCTATCCGAGATGTATTACTGCACAGCTGAATACATTAAGTTCTCTAACAGAAGGTATAAGTGTATAATAAAGAAAGAAGAGATTACCAAGCGACAGCTTGGTTAAAAATAAATTTTACCAAAGATCAGATGCAGTTCCTTTTTGTTGCAGTGTTACTTGTAGAAACCTTCACAGCTCTGCGCCTTCTCTGTGGTCTGTTCTCTCTTCAGTTTCACAGCTAAATTTATTAAAAACCGCAGACCAATCATTTCATTCCCTTTAGCAAGTAAGGTCCATCCACCATGATATCAGCCTAAGTTCACCTTGCTGGGATCAGCCTAATTTGTGTGCTTAGATATTTGATATCTGTATTAAAACCTTAATACATATACTTACACAAAAGTTGATAATTAAATAATAATTTATACAACTTTTGATATGGTTACAAGACGTACAAGCATTCATCAAGAGTGAAGTATGCAAAAGCAAATGATATTGCTGACACTGAAAAATTTGAAGGTCTTTCTGCTAATCTTTTCAACAAGTAATTGGTCACACATGTAAATGTGTGTTTGTCTACTGTTCACTGAAACCCATGTATACCTTATTTGACCTTATACTTAGGCAGTTTCTTTTCTCCCTTCTGCCTCTTTGCAGCTCCTTTTGACTTTGAACTGTCCTACATCCTTAATCATTCTCCAAAAGTTATATTATTTTCTATATGTTTACAGCTTTCAGTTTTTTATGTTTATGAATGTAACATTTCACAGAACACTCCTCAATATCCTTGCACAAGAAAATACTGCTAGCAAAATACAGGTTTTCATACATCCTCATTTTCGCATTTGATCAGGCACCCCTGTTTTGAGATCATGAATGCTATATAACTTACATCACAGATTTTCAAATGTCTGTGATGTCAAATGCATTTTTCTTGATCGGCAACCTCTCATTTGAATAATTGAATTGAATTGGTTTGAACTGTTTGATTGTGCAGATCACAGTTACTGTATCTTGAGAGGCTGCTGTAAGGTCATACTCTAGCAACACTGGAATGGAGAATGTACGTGCAGGCCTGTAGCCGTATTTCCAATATGTGTATATAGTAATCTTTCAAGTGGTCCGTTCCTTTTTCAAGAACCTGTAATCAGACTACCCCTTTTTAAATAACTAGAAATAGTTACTGTATTTGTAATGTAAATAACGAACACAGTTACATAGGTCATTACACCCCTAACCTGTTCTCAAAGTAGGCTAGAGCAATATAACTGTTAATTCATACACTGTACAGGAGGTTCATGTAGAGTCACAGGCAGGCCACAAAACACAAGCCAACTTTCAGCCTGCTGAGGTGTGGTCCAGTATCATATCAGAAAGTGAAGCTACAGAGACCGGCTGCTGGCGTGCCTGAGGTGTACCTGAAGCCAATATAAATACAGCCAAGCCTACAGATCTACAGGGAGCACACATCCTATGAAATTATGGTCATTAACTATATCAGGAGTCTGACCCTTAAAAGCCTGTTAACTGAGAGTGAAGGAGGGAGTAAAGGAATAATCTGTGTGAATAATTTTCTTTTTTGTAGCTTTCATATTATGTTCTGTTGCTACACATGTTCTCTATCATTGTCCTATTATGTTGAGCAGCAGGACACTATTTTGAATGTAATTATCATCTATCTGAGTATATTCTAGTCTATTCCTTTAACCATGTATTCATTAGATGTTTGACTTTTTATGTCTGTGGACAGTCTTACACTGTACAGAATTTCAACAGAATTTACTTGAATAAATTACACAAACGATTTAAACTACATTTTTTGTTTGTTTTTGTATCATTTTAATCTTTCAGATTTCATCCTTTATGTCGAGTGAAAAAAATATATAAGCACCATCAACTGAAAGCAAGGCATGCTACACTTTATTTTTATTTATACCTTACAATGTCTTTAATCACCATACCTTCAGCTTGGTTAATGAACAGGCACAGTACACTAATACTGAATAGTGAGGTGTACTGAACACTATTGCTGGCACAGCTGGTCTTAGCAACTCTGGTACCATGACACAGCATAGCGGAAAGCTTCGTAGATGACAGGGTTCTGTGAACAAACCAGCCCTCCACTTTTCCACATTTGCTTTTCCTCCCGGTTCAGATCCCCCAGGCATGTCCACTGGTCCTCATACATTTGTGACACACACCACTTGGAGTGATCGTAATGGGATTTGAACACAACTGGCCCGGGCAGTTTGATCCTCTTGATGTTCAGAACATGGTTGGGGAGAGAGCAGTTGGAGGGTAGCACATCATCGTTCTGCCAAGTTTCTGTTAACAGAGTAGTCTTCAAGGCCTGAGCAACCCAACCAGTGTATATATCTGTGGAAGGTCAACAGAGATACTCATTTTCGTATGGTAGAAAGAATATTGTTTTATGTAGACCAGGGGTGTCCAAACCTCTCCTGGAGGGCCACTTGTCCTGTATGTTTTAGATCTGTCCTTGCTCCAACACAGCTGATTCAAATGATCAGTTTGTTATTCAGCAGCTTCAGGAGTTGATCATTCTGGCCCTCCAGGAGAGGTTTGAACACCCCTGATGGAAACTTTCACTTCACATACATTCACAATTTTTCTAGCTGCATGTTAGCTACTTAAGAGTATGTCTCAAAATTATGGTTTTCTGAAACTGGCAAGGCACGGGATTAAATAACTGAAACGTGTACAACATTACTGCACGGTTGCCAACTCTCACGCATGTGGCTTGACCTCCACGCTTTCAGCCTCCACCTCATGCTCTCACGCTGGATCTGCACAGTAGAGCCGGAATAGCAAACATGATTGGCCAGTTTGCGCGCTGCCGATTTAGCCACCCAGCTAGAATAAATGTTGATTTAGAGTTGATTTAGAGTGTGCTTTAGCTAGCTAGTGGGATAACCAGAAGAAAAGGATTAGCTGGTTAGCAAGGTAAGGATGTAGATGTAGGCTTATTATTTAGCATTCTAATTTAGCTAGTCAACAAGATAACTCAAAATGAAAACTAACGTGGACGTATCTACAAAACGCTTGCTTGGGCGTGCGAGACGGTTGCATTAAAAAAAAATCTCACTCCAGACAGTTGATCAAAGTTGGCAAACATAGCTGCTGTAATAACAGCGCTACCACTATGCTTTAAATTGATGGTGGCACTACTTTGACTATGCGGTTTGTAATTTTAAAAGACAAAAAACACAAAGCTAGTAGGTTAAGTGTCTAACCAAATGTATTTTTCAGTTTTTGTAGTTTTTTTTTTTTTAATATTTTAATATTTTTAAGACAATTGAAACAAACGACTAAGCACCAAAATTGACATTCAGTGCTGTTCCCTTTAGAGGTTTTGGAAGTTAACGCACCTGATGAGCTACACCTGTTTCTGCTGAGCTTGTCACACTATTTTGTGATCTACTTTTAAGACTTTTTTGAAACACAGAACAGTAGTAACGGAAACCAGCAATAACCTTATCAGATATTGTTAGCTGGTGGCAGTGTAGACAGCCGATAATACATAAAATGAGTGAATGGCTTTCCGTTCACGTCTGCATGTAGGGAATATATTTTGGATTGTTGATATATTTTAGTTGCTTTCATGTCATTTCGCACATAAATCCGTGGTATATCATACCATATTATGAATATTGGCACGGGTAGTGGCAATCTCCTAGGTATGAACTGGATTACAACGTGGATTCGCTAGCTAAGTAGCCACTAGCCAGCTAGTCCTTGAATATCTTCCAAGTACTCAATAAAAAAGCGTTATGGTATGGAACCCCATGGTATATCAGGAATTTTGGCACGGCTAGGCGAGTGTTTTCACGCGCTACATGAATATTGACACAGCAAGGGGTGCTTTAGGCACTATGATGTATAATGATCTGTCATGTAGGCTAATCAATAAAACTTGTTACTTGTTAGGTTTCTCCTCTTTATTTGGCTAACTAAGTAGCTAACGTTTGTTTAGAGTTCCTCCAACACTGACGGTTTTACAAAAGCGACAGGCTCTCAATGCAAAATGATGTCAGATGGATGCGCAAAAACTACATTTACCCGCGGTATATGAAGGGATATTGTTACGACTGTTACACAGATTGACTAATAGGAACAATGAGTCTGAACCAAGCGATTAATATTAATGAAGACGTACATCCTAACACCTGTATGTGACATTGTTTTATGGTAAGTACATGCTGGTTATTGATCTAATTGTGGTCTGAATGGGGGGCAACCTTAAAGTACAGACAAGTTCATCCAAAGTAGTGCGTCAAAGAACTCTAATGTGTGCCTTTCACTGTTGCATAACCTGTGTCAATAATCAGAGGACATTTGAGTACTTTGGCATACCAGTCAGCAAAATTACATGCAAAAAAAAAAAAAAACAGACAGTAGGTCTGCAGTTAAATGAGGTACCTTTTGAGAAGATCACTTTTCTTTCTCTCCTTTTTTGTTAAATTAATGCTCTTACCATCAACATAGTAGCGTGATTTTGCAAAACTGAGGAAGCTCTCTCCTTTGGATGAAAACAGTCGCACAACCTTCTTCTTAGAGATCCATGGCAATGCAGAGCCTTCACAAAGGAGGGCTAAACTAGCCATTTCTGACTGGAATGCCAAAGGCAAGGAGCAGTTGTATACTCGTGGGTTATAGTGTAGGAGTTGCTGGGCTGAAAAGAGAAATTAAGGAAGGTGACAACTCACACATTCACTTTCACATCCCAAAAATCAACAGCCACAGTGCAGAAGTAATCTGGCTTCCTGGTTGTCCTCAACTTTTAAATACATATTTTGGCACTTTCTCACCTATTTGAGTGAACTGTTCATATTTGTAAGTGACGCACATCGCAGTCTGGCCGTTCTGTCTGCCACTGTGAGGCCAGGAGTACCCCATCTCAGGGAAAGGAGGGAAGTGAGGAACACTGTGGATGAGCCAGAATCCCTGAAACTGGTCAAAGAGCAGAGCTCCTGCCAAGGACACAGATGCAAGTCACAAACACAAACACATACACACACACATGCATGCACAAACTTTAAAATCCAGTGATCTATTGCCTCATATCAACCCTGCACTCTGCAAGTTTTTCACAGTATCATGACACATCGCACATCTAAACCTACATTTTGCAGTCAAAGAATGAGGCTGCTTAGCCAAATCCCAGAGCCAGCACTGAACATTATGGTGTCCTATGCCCTACAGCCCAAAATGGTGTTATTTTTCCTTATTTGTTCTGTAAAGGATGATGTTTATATTTGCCATATTTAGTTGATGATGATGTTTACCATAAAAAGGACTCCTTTTAGAAGCTGACCAAAGCTATGCAAGCCAGTGACAATTAATTACAGTATTTCAATTACATCCCACCAAATTAAACTGAGCTTTCATGGCACATTTTCATTCAAAAACAGTTTAAATACAGCACCTTTTGTGTGTCCGTAATGACCTTGGTAATCGACTTTGGGAGGGGCATCATTGTAAAGCACATAGGCTGAGCTGTTAGACTAGAAAACAACAGAAATATAAAAGATTATGATTCATTCAGCAATAGGTGCAGACTGCTATCTAAGATTTGTACGTAACTGGAGCAAAGAGCAAAAAGGCACAGTCACAACTACCTTGACACATAACCTCACCTCGCGCCCTGGTCCCTTGTACAGCTGTTCAAGCGTGCTCCCAAGGGCTCCCTGACTTGTATTAACTAGAAACTCACTTAACTGCCAGCTCGTCACTGAGGAGTCCAGGTACATGTAGTCGAGCCCAGTTCCATCGTGCCCAATTTTATACTTGGGTAACTTGTAAATGATGAACCTGTTATTAATGGGGAAAAAATCTGCATAATTAAATATGTCTTATTTAATTAATTACTTTTTATCTGACTCCCTTGCACATACCTACTGTTGAATAATCAGTTATTACTACTGTGATACAGTCGCAGTGAAGTCCAAGAAAAGGTTCACTTTAAAAACAGTAGAGCATAAACTGAAACCTGTTAGCTTTCATTTAAAGATGGCTACCAACGGTAACCAACAGTCATGCCAAGTGGTCAAAATGAGGTCAACAATTTTGATGGCCGTAACTCTTAATAGATAGCTTAATATCTAGCTAGTTAACTAAGATGAAGACTCACATTAACAGATTAAATGCTAGATATAGCTGTGGTATTAGTGTGAATGACTGTTGTAGTTACACAAGCTGTAACCCTGAAGTTTAACTAGTTAATAGCTACTACATGAGTTACAATTTTTGTTTGCTGGCAAGT
The DNA here is from genome assembly GCF_013368585.1 of Megalops cyprinoides. Lineage (NCBI taxonomy): Eukaryota > Metazoa > Chordata > Actinopteri > Elopiformes > Megalopidae > Megalops > Megalops cyprinoides. Next base: position 49,487,641 of record NC_050584.1, on the reverse strand, counting down.
GTACAGCAAGTTCACCTGACGCACATTGCAAATGGGCTGCTGGAGAAACAGTGAGGTTGGGGCTGGCACAGCACACAAGATTAGAAACTGGACAATGGTATTGTATGCCACTTCCTCAGGATTGGGCAATGATTTCTGAGCCACCTACTGGTCAGTGATGCAGCCCTATAAGCTTATAAAGCACCTCCTGGTCCTGGACATAGAAAGTTATTAACTCTTTCTATCAAGCTGTTTTTTTCCACTGATCATGCTTCCATTGTTTGTTGTAGTGTAGCCCACACACTCACACTTATAAGAATCACATCCAGCTCGGAATATTTCTACTAGCTACAAGCCATTGATTCTGAAGCAGAGTTCCAAACTAAGGGTTGAAATTGAAGTTTATGTTTTAACATTTCTTGTAATTTAGAAATGTTGTTAGCTGAATTCTTTAAAGACAAAGAACAAAGGGGCTGTCCAATAGCTCAGTGGTTAAGGCTCTCATCTTGAGTGCAAGTTGAGCTCCATGGCCTAGGTTTGATCCCAGCCATGTCATTAGCTGATGATAAGCAGAAACCCACAGTGGTGGAACAAAGCTAGTTTGTTCCACCAGGGACATTCACATTTGACATAATGTGACAGCTCCTTAGTTCTTCATAGAATCTTAAATAGTATTGACTCTGAAACACCTGACCTCTTAGCTGCAGTTCTTTCATTTTTCATATGTAGAAAGCATCTTCTTTATTCATGCCATGTTCAGGTACTTTGCTAAATTGCACATTTTTTTTTTCAAAATATTATACATGGTATGAGGCTAATACGTATTGTGAGTATGCCCAGTTTGATTCTTTTAAGTGGATTACTTGACAATTATATGTGGAGTTTTTAAACAACATACAAGAATGTTTCTTTCCTAGTGTTTTGATCACTATATGCAGTTGATTCTCATATCAATATTTCTTATGAATGCAGTGCACCATATTAGTTTGTGGACAGAGTAAATAAATGCTCATACTGTTGCCATAGCTATAGTCAGCATCTTCTGAAATTCTTTTCTGTGTCCATTAAAAAAAAAAAAAAACCTCCCACACAGGATGTATTTGGCCATCTCGTCATTTCCTTGGGTTGAACAACCCTCAGTTGTTTATTGTGCATACTGACAACTGCAGGCAACTCGTGATTAGCCCAGATTTAATTACAGGTAGCGATGGTGCAGTAAAGTGATTCTATTCTATAAATCAAAATTAGAAATAACTATTTTGAACGGGGAATTTTAAAAGTGCAGACTAAACGTATGTATGAATTACTGGACTGTAGTTTGAAAAATTCAACTTACCAGTCAACAGGCTTCCCTGCCTCATTCCTGCAGGATATTGCTGTCTGACAGGGAATGCTACTCAAGAGAGCATGAAGTAAAATGAACCAAATGTATCCACTGTACATCTCAAAACAAAGTGTAGACAAATAGAGCTGTAACACTTGAAGTGGCGTTGAACTGAAAAGGAGAAGTTGTTTCTGTTTCCACTGTTTGCCTCAGAATTGAGAATTAGCGAAACTGTACAAAGCAGCTTATAGAAGCACAAAAGGGAAGTCAGGAGTCTGTCCTGTGACAAGTGACATCACACAACTCATAGTGCCAAAAATATGAAAAAGTGAGACAAATGAGTACTGAACAAATGGGACTGCCTGACAGAAAATACACATTAATGTAAATTAGGACGAAAACCGAAACCAACAGACACAAGCAGATGAACCTTTCTTTCACGATTTTTATTTTTAGACAACTGATAGAACCAACTATGGAAATGCAGGGGGATTGCCAGGGACCGTAACTGCTCTGGTGTGTCATATGTACAGCTTGTGATCACCAGCTATGTTGAATTGTGGGTCAACAGCTCTCATTTAAAAGTGAACTGCACTTCCCTGCTTTATGTTGAGGTAGAGATAGCACCATAAAGATGTAAGATTTCAATCCATTTTATCCCATTCACCTGTCATGTTGATGAAAATGTTAAACTGCTACCCAGGTAGGAAGAGCATCCCAAATTGGGCGGCAGTGTAGCATAATGGTAGGGGGCAGGGCTTGTAATTGAAAGATTGAAAGGTTGCTTAATCAATTCCCCACTGGGGCACTGTTGTTGTAGCCTTGGGCAGCAGCGCCTCAGTAAATATCCAGCTGTATAAATGGATAGCATTTACAATAAAAAATTGTAACCTATGTGAGTCACTTTGGATAAAAGCATCTGCTAAAGACGAATAATGTAATGTAAATCAACAGCTTGTTAACCAGGCTGTGTATTTTCATTCCAACAGGAACAGTTAATCAGCTGCTTACAAATCAAAGTCCAGCAGGTTCACAAACAGACCAGCAGGGTCAGCTTTGCTTTGATTTAGACCAGGAAAATGAAATAAATCTTGAATTATTTTCCAAACAAATTAAGTCAAATTTTATTTGGTACATTGCCTTTTCAGAGAGCAACGTACAGTTCGCAATTTCCAGTGAGAATTAAAAATGAAAACAAACAAACAGGTAAAGCTAAATGGAAGTGATTTCTTGCAAAAAGCAATCAAGAAACTCAGTAAAAATGTGTTACATATATATGAGTTGATTGTCATGTCAGTGACAATCAACTGCCAAATATTGATTAGAGAGGGTTCAAGGACTCCTCATGTCCTTATGGCATGTGAAAGAAGATGAAGCAATGGGGCAGGTCTGAGTTCAGGTCCCGTGGTTGTTGATAAGGTCTGAAAGTGGCTGATCTACTCATCTGCACATATCTACATGGTTAGATACCCTTTGAGTAGTTCATTTCGTTTGGAACAGTCCAAAGTCCCAAATTCAATTGCAGATGGTCAGAGATCACCCCACTCTAATAGTCTGAATTCAATTGTTTTATTATGCATCTGATGCAATTTCATAACTGTCAGAGGTTTCACATTTAGCTCCAAATGAACCAAATGTCTATTGAAATCAATCAATCAGACAAATTAGATGTGACAGTGGCATAAAATTGCACAATGGTGTAATCTCCACATCAATGCATGACTAAAGTTGTCACTATATTCTTCATATATTATGTTTGATATTGGTCCCTATGTCTGAGCCCAGATCATAGGGTCATAGTTCATGCTAAGGGCTTTCATATCGATCAATTTATTTACACAGTATAAACAGTCAATTAATGAAAAATGAATGGATGAGAAGAGGATTATACCCACTAGTTTTCAGTATCCAGGGAGATACTCATACCATTGAACCTGTTATGCAAAGTTTGTAAAAACTGCTATTGCAAAAATTGTGGACATTCAGGTTGATGATTCATTATGATCACCCTGACCCATACTATAGCTAACTCATGAAACATTGACAGAACACAAGCCCGACACCACCCCCTTAACAAAAACCATAATCACAGGCATACCCAACTGCTGGTGAGGACAGGCAAAAAGTAACAGATTGGTACACGAGCAGCATGGCAAATCAGGTACAGAAATATTTTACTCATCTAAAATCATTGAAGTTCTTTTTCTACTCCTCTTGTTAATAACTATTATTATTATGGATGACATTATTTATTTTAGAATATCTTTTCATTATTCACCCTATACCCTATAGTGTCTATGGTAATTCTGACAATTGACCACCATGGTATGATACTTTTCATACCATGGTGGTAAATACTGCATGAAAAATGGTACCTTTTTGTTGGGTATTCTAAATACTCAGTTCCTCAATGCTCTTAAGCACATTCCTTTTTAGATGATCTTTCAATTTATGCATCTGTTTATTGTATATTAATGTATTGTTATAGCCAAGAAAAGTAATTAAATCAGCCATTAGTAATTGTTTTTTCAACACAAATACGTGAGATACAGTTAGGTGTACTTTCAGTCTACTTCAGTCAAGGTGAAAAGCAAATATTGTTGATTTTGGGGTCACTGACTTCCCAGCCAAGCTACGGTTTCTGAACAGAGGGGAAAATGTATATTTTTGTTGGCAAAGCAATGCTGTTATTCAGTTATATTCAATGCTATTTCCCATCTAAATTTTGCGATGTACCACTTTATATTACCCATTTGACCACATAAACAGAAGATAAATGGCAATCTGATGGTACCAATCAAAGGCATGAAAGGAAAACATTATTCATTACACATGCCTAAATCATTGTCTCTTTTCCTGTTTGAGTTACATTCAGAACTTTACAGTGCCTTTATCAACACTCATTTGTAGGGATATACTTGCAGTGCTCATTAGAAATGGATGTAGACGTGCGTTCATGACAGCAGTACTCCTCGGTACTCCAGTTCATGGGCTGTGCCCAGGACATATCACAAGCTTGGATTCAGTCAAAACTGCAAAGTCATTTTAAGGGAAGGTGCTATTCAAGTGAACAAAACACCTTACGAAAGTCATGAGGTAACAGCCACAATCCTTCAAATAATCATTTATACCATATATTATCTCCAACTGGATATGCATAAATAAATGCTCTTTCCCCTTAACAGGAGCTATATGGTATGGACACACAATGTAATAATCATGGATATGATAAATGAACTTTTTATTTTGACAATGTGTTATGCTTATTTGGAGATATAGACTTTGTGACAGAGCCAATAATCAGTTGTGAAATTTGGAAATCAGGTTTACACCAAATATCCTTTTGGATGACAGTCATATGGTAATTGTCTAAAATGTCAAGTTTCCAGAGCGTCTGTGCAGTGTCTGATCATAGGTGCTGACCTGGTGCTCAATGGCTTGCCAAAAAAAATGGCTACTTGTATTAGGCATTAACCACCTATGTGCATAGTAAAATATTTAAAATATCCCCCACATAGCAATCCTCATTCATCTCACTTAATCATTACCTGCAATATCAACCTTATCATCCATACTTTTCCATTCATTTGCACATTGATGCTTTTTTGTCCATTGACATGAAATGCACTGTTGAAAGTTTACTAGCTGTATAGATCTCTGTATAGTCTATCTACCTCCATCATGTGTCAAATGAAACACATTCAGCTTTTGGCTGAGTATTGGTCAGAAATTGTTTCTATCTTTCTTTCATTCTTATACAAAGGTCTATGGTTGGAGGATGTAACCTGTGAACATTAAAAATATATTAATATATATATCCATGAATATATGAAAACAAAAATAAACAAACAAATAAATACATGTATGTTAAATGCAAAAATACATAAACATTCTTTTCTGTGGCTTTTAAAAAACTCATGGAGATGTCTAAACAACATACAATAGTTCAGCTGCCCAACTTTATTAGCGATAAAGTCAATAACTCTAATGATGTTGAAAAAAATACAGATGTTTAAAAAAATATAATCAATAAAAACTGAGTGCATCTAACTGATTATGAGGGGCACCCCTTTCAGTAAATTCCCAATGAAAGTGATTAGCATGTGCAAGCTCAGCCACAGTGCAGAGCTATTCATCAAATTTCGTAGTATTTTTGTGCTCATGCAATAGAGTCTGTAGCAGAGGCTGTATGTCACATATAATAGCTACGGCTACCACTGCTTGTAAAACTCACTGAGATTCTGGCATTGTTGCAGGATGTTGAGTTTGTGCGGACGGGCTATGGGAAGAACATGGTGAAGGTGCTACACATCAGGCGAGAGGGGACGCACCACTACATCATAGAACTGAAGGCGGATGTGCAGCTGACGCTGAAGACGCGCAAAGACTACACAAACGGGGACAATGCTGACATCATTCCCACCGACACCATCAAGAACACAGTCCACGCACTGGCTAAGATGAAAGGCGTAGGTGCTCCTTCCATCCTCTGTCCTATGTACCACAGAGATGTCTTGCTGAGAGGTGGTGATGTTGGATAGCTTTGTGTCTTTGCAGGTCAAGACAATTGAACAGTTTGCTATGGACATCTGTGAACACTTTTTGACAGCCTTCAAACATGTCACCAGGGCCAGGGTTAGCATTGAGGAGGCACCATGGAGAAGACTGGAAAAGGTACAGCCACCTTCTATAGCTCTCATTAATAGCTCAAATCTCCATGTGGCTTCTTGTATTTAATGCTGTGTCCTTAGGTCTTTCTGGAAAAGTTATTAGTTCACCATCTGTTCCATAGAATGGTGTTGAACATGCCCATGCATTCATCTTCAGCCCAGAAGCTTGGCACTTCTGTGACGTCGAGCAATATTTAAATGGTAAGCTTCGTAATACAACAAAGCGTCTTTTAATCTGTAACATTTCTTTATCGCTACTTCCCTGTGTTCACCTTAAATCCTTGGATGTAAATCATAAGCAAAATATGACAACTGAGATTCAGCTTCAACAAAAAAAGAGACTGAACTGACTAGATCAGATTACACATCTTTCCATTCACAGATTTTCGCTTTGAGTATTCTAGACGCAACCTGGTTTCTGGTGAAACTACTGAATTTCACATTGTCTACCCTGGCTGACTGATGAGAGTCTGTACTACAGAGCTCTAATGGGGATCTAATCCACAGAGAACCCTGTGATCCACAGTGGTTTGAAAGACATGAAGGTACTGAAGACCACACAGTCTGGATTTGAGGGCTTCCTGAGGGATAAGTTCACCACTCTACAGGACAGCAAGGACAGGTGCTTCTGTACCTCTGTGTACGCCAGGTGGCGCTACAACACATACAAGGATGTCCCCTTTGATGATGCATGGTAAATACCAATACCACTATAATGGTAATGGTACAGTTGAAAACTCATTCCAGCAGTGCATTTCACTCATGTAAGACATCTGGGGAGAACCTGGGTGAGAACCTGTTCACGTCATGTCTTTCAGTGATAGATCAGTGGATAGATCTTTTTTTGATAATCAACTGATTGGCATATAGAGAGGTCAGGACAGTCATACTGCTTAGGGTAACTAACATTTTTGTCCCTAGTTCATTTCATACTTTCATCAGACCTGATTTCCTATTGGGAAGGGAAATACTAACAAACATGACTGAAAAAAGACAAAGAATGAGAAGGACACAAATGATTCAACAATAATAGTCCAATGATACATTACAGGAATAAAAGAAACAAGAAACAAAAGTATATGAGATGGCAGTGTCGTAGAATAGCAGCAACATGATATGGGGATTATTGCATATCAATTTATATTCCAGTGAATGAACTAGCTAAAAGCAATGTTTGGAAGTTACAGACAGAAAAAAGAAATGTTCAAGAGCTAGAACAAACCAGTCTGTATAATTGCAAAATGATAAAAGGAATAAACAAAAATTGCCTAATGCCAGTTGATTCATAGAATTGGTAAAAGTATTAAGAATTTTAATTTGAAGCTAGTGTACTGTGTGCAGATAAGCTAAAATTGATGCATAAAAGTCAGTCATCACAGATGGATCCACTCTCAAGGGATGTGATGCAAGTAGCAGGTAGCAGAAGCATTTGAAGCATAAACCCTAAATAAACCTGAAATATCTTAATGCCTGGGAGAGCTTTTGAAAATGTTAATTTCAGACTCTTTGAATTTCACAGGAAGTCTGTGAGAGACACTATTATTGAGAAGTTTGCAGGCCCATATGACCGTGGTGAATATTCAGCCTCAGTCCAGAAGACCCTCTATGACACACAGGTCCTTGTTTTGAACAGAGTGCCAGAGGTGCGTCTCCTGTTGCGAGATATTGGTATGACTGAAAATTTCTGAAAAATCGTAGCTTGAAGAAAACAGCAGTGCATGCATGTTGCCAAAATCAGTTCCAAATGTAACCCAGTCACAGGTGGGTGCCCAGACTGGGCTTACTTCCTTTTCACTGTAAACAGAAGTGAGTGCATACAACAATTATTCCTACACAGTAGTTACACTCCAGATAAATGCCCTTAACTTCCCACTGTATCTGGAATTAAAGATGGTGAGGGTGTACAGCTCAAAAAACACTTTACTTTTAATTTGTAAAAGTCTACACATGGTTCAGTACTGACTGTCAAGATAAACATAACTGATACAAATCCTTTTCCAGGTAGAGGAGATTGAAATAATCATGCCAAACCAGCATTATTTCACCATAGACATGACAAAACTGGGGCTCTCCAACAAGGATGAGGTGAGTGTCTTTAGACATTTCATTGCCCTCAGGTTAAACTATCAAGGAATATTACGTTTCTTTATTGGGAGAAATGTATGATGAAGGCCTGTTCTTAGAATACTGCTCTACTTCTTGTATCATTCTGATCAGCATCCTCCATTTGGTCTGATACAGTACAATGACACAAAACTGTGATAACAAATGTTATCACATCCCTCTCACTAGGAATGTTTTAATTGATGTGAGTCATCAGCTGTGTGCCACTCTGATTAGTTAACTGGCTGGTCCTTCAGAAAACATCCACTTCTTGCAATATTGAGCTTATGACTCCTTGTTTTTATTTTTTTTTTAAGAGGTAATCTCAGATGTTCCCCAGCTCAGAACGATAAACAAATGAGTTGATTAAAATGTATGGATTAGCAGTAGAAAAATAAGGGGTGCTTATTATTAGAAATCATGGGAATACTACAAGTCTCTTATGCTAAAAATAGCAACTTAAGTGGACATTTTGAAACAGTTCACATCGGAATGTGAGATGTACATGCTGTACACTATTACATTACATTACAGACGCTCTTACCAAGAGCGACATACATAGGTTACACTTTTTTTAACAAAGTTATCCATTTATACAGCTGGATATTTACTAAGGCAACTGTGGGTTAAGTACCTTGCCTAAGGGTACAACAGCAGTGCCCCAGCAGGGAATCAAACCAGCAACCTTTCAGTCATGACTCGAGTCCTCGAGCTCCTTAACCACTATGCTAGACACTGCTGCCCGTTATAGTACTTAATACCTTAATACCTGGCTAAGAACAGCATACAGCATTCCTTCACAATAGTATTTGCAATTCATGCAAAAGTAAATCATTCAAAGCCTGTATGGTGGTCAAATAATGCAGCAAAAAACGAGTAACAGACAATTGATGCAAAAATGATGGCAGTGACACTAAAAGGGAATGCGGAATGTAAATTATCTGATAATCCCCAGTCACTGTGCAAAATACTAATTCAGAAACAAGTACAGGACAATAAACATACATTTTTAATCTTACAATTTACTAAGAAAACATTTACTCATAGGACTTAAGAGAGGATGTTCAGTAACGTTTTGCAGACTGCTTTTATACATTACTGTGTTGTGTTCACACTGCACTTTCTAACAGTACCCCAGAGATTCCTGCAGTTAGCAATCTGTGAGCTTTGTTAACAGTATGCACTTTGTCAGGTTCTCCTGCCACTGGATAATCCCTCTGGGAACATCACGGGAACGCTGCGGAGGAAACCGCGGGCCAAACTGTGAGACAATGAGGAAACACAGCTTGGCGCAAAGGCAGACAACAATGTGACACAAAGCGGTTGCAAAGAATTTAATCACCAGCAAAAATGTACACCTAGCAACACTCTGACCAAAATGTAGAACAGAAGAATGAGTTTAAACACTGAAGTAAAATGTTAACTGGGAATTAATGTAGTGTTCTCTCAGTTACAACCCATATTTACTGTACTGCAAATTAAGTTCAATAAATAAATTGTGAGGAGACTGTTCACTGTATTTAATTACAACATACCTGCTTAATCATTTATACATAATATTCACATAATATCAGCCACAAGGAGGTGCTCACAACCCTATGAAAAATAAAAGGGGGCTCAGCTGTAAGGTTGTCTTTGCATACCCGGGCTAATACAATTGATACATTCTTTCAGATTTCAAATGCATCCAGGGCTAGTTATTTGTTCTAGTATGTGCAAGAAAATATATTGTGCTTCAACTCTCAAATTATATTTTACCAATACAGACTGCAATATAATGAACATAAAATTTAATGACTTCACTGATTAACTTACACACATACATATCTGGAGCATTTCTTTATATACAAGACCCTCAACCAAAAACTATATTAATTTGTTCATCAACTCATCTTAGCCTCCCATCTCAAATTCAGATCAAGAGTGTTTGAAAAGACTCATAGCGACACCTAATGGCTGGTGACATTTATCAAAATACAACAAATAAATAAAGTCCTGCAATTAAGCTACAAAAGAGATTTTGGATAGGAAATAAAATCATCCTCTTTGACATCAATAAGCCCTGGATGACATCATATTTTTCTCATGGACAGTAAATACTGGTCTGTATTGAAAATTGTGCTCAACAATCTTCCAATTCAAAATAGACAATTATATAAATTAATATTTAGTGCAAACATGAATACAGGAGACCATCACCATTTCCAGGTTTGCATTTCATGGTGTTGGATATTAATGCCAGGCAGCATTCCCTGTTTCTGCTGTGCCACTCTTTACACATTCATATTTACATCATTATTATGGAAATATATTAAATCAGTTGTTGCATAATTACATCATTTTTAAACTAAAAATATTCTTTTGTGTCAGGAACAAGACCCCTATGAGAATTGACTACCATAATGGTAAAATACAGTATCTGTGGATTTGTCCATTCATGGGGGATCTCTACAGCATATCCCCATCAAATGGTGAGGGTTTCCTGTACACTTCACTTAGTGACAGAACACAAATGATAATCAGAATTTCACTGGCAAAGGCCGATCTCAGAACAGTTCTCAATCTGGGGAAGGATAAGATAAATCTGATGGTACCTTCGCTGGCAACCCATGAGCTTCATGTACAAAGGTGCTCTAAACGCAACCTTAGAGGGAGAGAAACAGGATTACAGGCATCTGATTTAGTTACCAGAGCTTGTCAACTGATTATTTCATTCTGTAGTTCACACGTGAAGGAAATCACTGCGATGTTGAACAGATTATCTTTGTACATGCACTGTCCTTAGACAGTGAAATAAAAGTATAAGTTAATCGAAAAACGACATATGCTTAAAGAAAGTATTTCAACAAGATAACATGCTCTTACTCTATTTTCCAAGAAGCTATACTTTCATCTTCAAAAAGTTCTTCTTAGCACCAAAATACTTACATAGAAATATATACTATATATAAAAACTAGACAGGGAAACTAACAATGAGCCCTTTATACAAGGTAATAGACGGCAACCCTAACTTTCTGAGTGCCATATGATGAACAACACTAATGATGCCTGTGTTTTCTAACTCTTTCAATATTAAACAAAGCAAACCACCCTCAGTGATACCATCTAAAAACACACATTAAGTTCAGTTCCATGACATGAGTCCCATCTATACCCATTAGATTTGCACATCTAACAAAACTTTATTTCTCTGAGCTGCAATCAAGATGAGATTATACCATGCAGTACAATGTTACCCTTATTAAGGTCATGCTACTGTTGTTGAAATGTGCTGCACTGTCAGTGACGACCTTTTCAACAGCACTGAGTACGACTCATTGACATAGGAGATTTAGACTGCCTGTAGTGCGGCAAACTGATCACAGAAGCTGCCCAGCACCTGCCGAAGTCTAAGGAGCTGCACAGCATTCATTCACACATTTATCTGCACAAAGGCCAAAAAAGCTACTGGTCCTTTTCACTGTTACTGAAGTCTGCCATATTTCAATGAACAAAATAAAAAGCAACAGATGACCTTCAGGAGTGTGATATGATTCAGCCAGATACTGTATTTACAAGGGTGGGCGAGGGGATAAGACTAGGCATAGTGACTGAATGAGCACATAAAGCCTAATTTTGATTAAAATTACTAAAGACAAACCTCAGAAAATTAAAATGATAATTATAAAACCATGGTCTGTGAAGTACCCCTCAGCAATCAAAGCACCACTAGTCGTAACAACACAAACAAGGCTGAAATTTGGGAATTTAGATCAGATCAAAGCATAAAAGCACAATATTTGTAGGAGACTCAGACAACAGAATAAGAATCGTGGTCACATTTACATGCACCAAAAAATCCCATTATTAGGTGGAATATTCAGTATTTACACATGACCCTCATGATATGAACAGCTTATTCTTAAAAAAAATATTTTGAATAAGACAGTGTTCTTGATGCAATGGTTTGGAATATGAGCAGTGAGATACTCTTTGTATTCCATCTGATAGCACTAGTCACATAAACATCATCATATTCAAAATTCTTACTCCTTTGGATTAATTTAATGTATACGTGCATGTACATTGTGCAAAAAAAAAAAAACTGGATACAACACTAAATAAGGTAAACACTGCAAATGACTAGTGAGAAGTTGTGCACTATTACTACAGTAATACCTATGAATGAAGGCCAAATTTGTCAAAATGTCAATAATCCCAAATAGGAGACGGCACCATGTAATAATGCAAGCATCAAATTCAAGCTCTTATGTCTTGCGACTGTCTGAATGATATTTGAAAAACGAATGAATGCACCACTCCTGTTTGTTCATTGTTGACTACTTATGTCCATTCTAAAAGTGACCTCATATTGTCACGCTATAGTTCAATCCAATCACTGTCTGCTTGTAAGCTGTAGTAATGAGTATGATATACAATTTTGCATACGTGTAAACAATTTACTCTGAATATTGGTTTGAAATTCACATATCGGTACTCAGAATTCTCAAGTAGCTCGAATATTACCTGTGTGTAAATGTCGTCAGTGATAGTACGATAAAATATGCAGGATCCAGCTCCCATTCTCCACCCACACGCTCCGTACAGTGACTGATTAAAGAAATGCAACTCCAGACACCACTGCGCCTTACAGTAAGAGATCATTTGCTTTGGTGACTTTCAAAACAGATTTCAGTCTAGCCCATCATTGCTGACACATACAGTTCACAATCCTAGACAGTAGCTGCGAAGTATCCATCCTAATTTCTGAGAGTTTCCAGAAAAAAAAAATCACATCTTTTAATCTGGTAACATCAAATCATCTCCCACAACACAAAATGAAATTCACATGATATTTACATCTTTCTTTGTTTTAGTGGCAGTTAAATACAAAGTTCTGGCCTAAAATTGGCCAAAAGAAAAACTCAACTGAAAAAAGAATGAAAAAAATCTTGGAGAATGCTCTTCTCACTTAAATGTCTCACAAAGTGGAGGGAAAAATGTCAATAAAGACAGACGTCATCTTTCCACAGTCTAAGGTTTTGTACCAGCAGAATCCATTTCTCTCATGAATGGATAGAAAGTATAGTTTTAATTGCATAAGATGCAGATGAGACCACAGAAGTCTAATCTTTTTTAATTTCCTTTGGGTTTGGGCATGGTCAACTTGTTGCATCTTCCAGTGATTGTCTTCCTCAGGGCAGACCTGCTTATGATGCTATGACGTGTTGTTCTTCAGATGCTGGGTCTGGAGCGGCTTCACATGATACTCATAGATCTTTAGAGCCGGGCCCAATTTTATTGACAATCCAGTCAGGACATCATTACGAGTCATCAACAGCAGGGACTTGCCATCAATTTCCTGAAGGAAATAAGAGCTGTTGTGAGAGTGTTGCTGTAAAACCAAAAATCATTAAGAAGTAAAAATAATGTTAAGTATCCTTCATAGCACATTTTCGCAATGGAAAGGTAGTACAATCTTGGTAATCTAAATTTCAAAACTCACCATCTAACCCACATAGACTGTTTCCTACCTTGTCTTCTCTCCTTAATCTCCCCCCCCTCAACCCTCCTCTGATCTCTCTACAGATGACTCTGTAGATCACTTCAACCAGAAGATTACAGACTTAAAACTCCCTCTAGTCACCACAGCTCTCATCTTCCTCTTTGTCTTTTTCCTCCCTCCCATTCCCCTTCCCTTTTCTCCCTAAATTCTCTCCACTTTTCAGATGTTCACCGACCTACCACATGTGCCCTGAATCTTATTCCCTCACCTCTCCTTCAGACCATCGCTCTCAACCTTCTCCCATTCATCTCCTCTCTGATGAATTTGTCACTCACCACAGGATTGTGTGCCTGCAGCCTTCAAAGAGTCACACCCCTGCTGAAGAAAAGGACTCTAGACCCATCTACTATCCAGAATTATTGACCAGTCTCTCTCCTTCCTTTCCTCGACAAAAAAACCTGAACGTGCAGTGGCTAACCAACTATTCTCCTTTCCCTTCCAGAACAAGATTCTTGACCCCTTTCAGTCTGGCTTCAGGGCTAGTTATTCCACTGGGACCGTCCTCTTCTACATCACTGAAGCTCTTCAATAAGCTACAGCATCCCTTCACTCCTCAGTCTTGATTGTTCTGGACCTTTTTACAGCCTTTGATACAGCGTCACACACCCTCCTTCTGTCCACCCTGCCTACACTGGGGATTTCTGACACAGCTCTCCTTTAGGTTCAATCTTACCACTTTGGATGTTCATTCACAGTGTCCTGAAATGCTGGTTTGTCTAAAACCCACAGTTTGCTTATGGGCGTCCCTCCAGGCTCTATACTCAGCCACTTCCTCTTCTCTCTTTACATGCAATCTCTTGACTCGGTTATGTCCGCCCATGGCTTTTCATATCACTTCTACGCTGACGACACTCCACTGTTCCTGTCTGATCCTCCATCTGGCACACACGTCTCTGTGCGCATCTCAGCTTGCCTGAAGAATTTTTACCCTGGATGGTGGATGGTGGATAGCTCAACCTGGCTAAGACTGAGGACAGTGAATGGGAAAGCCCCTCATAACTCCAATCAGTCTTCAAACCATATGTACCAGCCAGATCAGTACACTCTGCAAGCTTGGGGAAACTGATTATCCCCTCCCAATGGGTTTGTTCCTCTCAGCCACGATGCATATCTGTACTGGCTGCCCAGTGGTGGAAGTGAACTTCCCACAGGGGAGAGGACAGCAGAATCACTGGTCATCTCTTCAGACTGCATCTCGGTCCACTTCCACTTACTTGCCACTTATTTACTTGTAGCATTATGATGTGTTAAGGACACTGTCATCTAGTGACTGTGTGATATATATGTGTATGTACTTGACTTCCCTATTTTTCTAGGCTGTCCAATTTCAGATTAGCACAAGTTAACTTATGTGCTTAAATGTTGTGCTCACACTCAGTGGTCTGGGAGTGTTGTTAACCTGGTCTGACGCTGTTGCTCATTTAACTTACTGTTATGCATGTGTCTCACCAGAGGGGGGCTATGTAAAGCAGAGGGATTCCCAAGAAGGTGCTACTTGTTGTGGAACAAAGTCCTGTAAGCAAACAAAGAGCCAAAGACAGTCTGTCAAAAAAATGAAAAATTTCTCTGCTCTACCTGATCCTGGAAGGCGTTGGCCTGCTCATCAAATCCCGCAGCTTTGAAATAATTAACAACATCAGTGACAGCCCAGTCTGCAGGGTCAGGCAGCTGCCCATTCTCCATGAGGCTGCAAAGTAACAAGGAGGAGCAAACAGGCTGGTCAGTCACACAAACAGCCATATTTCTGTTGTCAATCAAACAAGCCACTTTGTAAGTTCTTTTACTGTTAGCAATAAGGTTGTCATTATACTTAGATGTTGAAGTTATGTTGTAGGAGATTAATTTCATTTATCAGGAGAGTGATGAACTATCTTGGATGAATTAGTTAACAGCAAAATGCAATACGTGAAATTTCTTACTAGAAATAGCTGCAAGGCTGCTGCTTACATTGCTAGTTGGTTTTCATTTGATTTAGACAGCCCCTGTCATATGAACCAGTCCACAATCAAGGCTAAAACGGGGATAATATTATGCACTGTTTTTCTGGTTTTGCAGATATCTAAGGAGCCTGGACATACATCCAGTTCTAAAAGGTTTAGGGGGTGAAATGCCAGGAGGAAGCAGGTTCCAGAGAGGACATTTTGCAGCAAACATAAGTGGAGTACTGGTAATGTTCACCTACTGTGTCCTTTAGATGACAGTGAAGTATGTACCATAAACAGCAAAAATGTGTTTTAAAATTTCAGCCACTCAGAGAAACCACTCATGGAGTAGGCATTCACGATTAACATGGAGATTAATGGGTTTAAAGCACGCTAGTTATACATATAAGTGCACTGGGTGTGTATATTGATGTTCAGGTGTTTGAAGGAAGTGGATCCTGCTATTCTAGTTGAGGTTGTAGTTCCTGCATAACTACATTGACAGATGTCAATGAAAGGCAGGTTTCATGATATGCTACTGAGAGTGGATGGCTGGCTCTGAGGCTGGAGGACTGTGGTATCTCCTTTGCTTCTCAACCTTGTCTGAAAACAATTCACAACTCATAACATGTATAACCATGTGTTTGATGACTGACCTTTTGTTGTCCACTGAGCCATTTGCCTTGTTTTCCATGGCACCTAAAGAGAAAAAAAATGTTGAATGATGTTAATGTTGTCAGCAATTAGAACCATAATATCAGTGTAACAGCAGATTGGTAAGTAGGATATGGCAGTTTACTCTGCTTATGTTGAAGTCTTGCTCTAGTATGTAGGCCTACCACTAAAACACTATAATGTGAAGAGTACTCTAATATACGTTCACATATCTGCTCCACCCAATCACCAGTTTTTCATCTGTCAACATCAACAGAGGATACGAACATGAAATAAAACAACAATACCAGAAGAAATCTATAAATATATCTTATTCAGACCGTTTCCATGGCTGTCAGGAACAGAATGTGGTGTGAAGCCCACAGAATTAAGAGCTGGATCAAACTGTGTAAAAATGGCTAGCCTGAATATGATGAATATGATGCCATTTCAGGAAAAATGCTGAGTTCAAAGGCCACAAGCATTCAACCAGTTGCTGGATGAAGAGTAAAGGTTTGTCTGCTCACCAATTCCAATGGGAGATTGAAAACAACCCTACCAACAACATATAATTACAAAAGTTCTGCAAACACATGCATTACCTGAAAATCCTTTTCAAATATTGGGTAATAGTGTGACAAAAGTTCACACTGGCTAATGCACATGCTTCATTAGCTATATTACCTACTAATTTTTACCTACACTAATTTTTAGTATTTGAACTTGGAAGGCTATCAGACATATCAGCAAAGAAACCTTTATCAAGGACCACCACAGTCCAACATGACTTCTTCTGTGCTCTCTGACCTGGAGCAGCACTCGCAGTCAAAGTACTCATTTATAAAGCCTACAATAACACAAGCA
This sequence comes from Megalops cyprinoides, assembly GCF_013368585.1. Classification (NCBI taxonomy): domain Eukaryota; kingdom Metazoa; phylum Chordata; class Actinopteri; order Elopiformes; family Megalopidae; genus Megalops; species Megalops cyprinoides. Next base: position 49,470,579 of record NC_050584.1, on the reverse strand, counting down.
CAAGTAGAAATTTAGTGATTACAGAAAAAGAAACAGTAATTTCTTGAGGGAATGGACCCTCCATGTAACAAACAAGGAGATTTGCAGATTAGCTACATCAAGGCCCTTCATTTCCTTCATGTTTTCCAAACAGTATTACTCCTATCTTGTGATGTGGAAGTAGGTATTTATGTTAAGTCTAATCACTTAATTTTATTATAATCTAAGAGAAGCAGGCATGTACAGGACAAAAAGAACACCTGGATCCTAAAACATCTGACATCTAGACCCCAACTGACAGCATATCAGTGCCAACACAATGCAAAGGTATGGTGTACGTTTTACTTCAGATCAAGACTTTTTTTTCTGTCGGGAAAACAGTACACTCATACACAAATAGGAGCTTCCCTTCATGTTTGTTTTGAGCACAAATGCACGTCACATTACCCATTAACCAACTGGGAACAATATCCTAATCACAAGGCAACAATACATGAGGTAAAACTGAGATCAGTGTGGTTGGAATAACAAAGCTGGGAAAATTGATTCTGCAGGATCACGACAGAAAACATTTTGTTCCATGTAACTTACCAACAGCTTTCTGTTTGCCTTTGCTATGGCGCTACTGCAAGCTACCTGAAGCCATAAACTTTGACCTTTTGATAAGCTCAATTTGAGACCATGAAAAAGAATATAACATATTTATATGCTGCTGTTGTGACACTGCCACAGACGTTGAATCTGGATCACATTTTTTAAAACTACCTAGTAAGGCTGGAACACATTTATAATGGCTAAACCACAGCCTTATTAAACTGATGAAACTTAATTTCATTGTTTTGTATTTACTTCATATATCAGCCCCTGTCAGCCCCTACAAGCATTTTAAGATTATTTCAACTCAGCAATCAATTCCTAGCAATCATTAGCCTGTTGTCCAAAACCTGGCTACTATCTATTGCTAGCAAGCTCACAACATCCACAGCTGTAAGCAGCCTAGGTAACAAACAACTTATAACTACTCTAGCTCCTTATCATTTAACTGGTTAATTATTACAGTCCACTAAGGCATTATTTAATTACAAGGCAGCCAGGTGAATAGAATGTATTACCAGACAGTTAATATGTAGCTCCCTCACAATATTAGTGCTTTTATAATTCTACAGTTAGCACACTGGCTACTTTATTTCCAGAAGAGGACACATCCATGCAAAATGCTACGCTTGGATGATGAATTAATATGTATCATTTATACTTTTTTATAACAGTGACGGAAAATATTAACAACACATGTACTGCTGTTTTGTATTCACATGAAGGAATGGCCACCATGTTGTCAGTTTGAACTTCTTTGTATTTTCAAGCCAATGAAGTGGTTTCAGCTGACTCCAGCTATAAAGCAATGAGTTATGGGTCATAAGCTTTCACCCCTCACTGAGAAGCCGGCAATTTCGCAGACTTGGTCTGAGGGGGCTGTTGAGGGGCCAACAAGTCTCTTCCCATTGCCTGCTAAGGAAATGAGACAAACTTAATATGGAGGTTGGTGTGCTCCCAAGTGAAGGGAGTTAGCAAATGAGGGTAGAGGGAGTGATTTGGGACACAGCCTAAGAAATGAAAAAGCTAGGGGAAATCTCAGCTACATTTTTGTACATTCATCCCTGTCATCTCATATTGGATCAAATAAGAAAGAAGCTAATGTGCATCTAACACTTATCAAGTCTTATCAGGAACGGACAAATACATCCTGTTAGACAACCTTAATTTCTACTATTTAAAAGGAGTGACCCACTGCTTTTGCAGTTGCTTTGTTTGGTTAAGTAAGGCTGAGCTACAGGGAAATGAGATCTTCCTGTACTCCCAACTGCCCTGAAGAGTTGCTATATTTACAAATATGCCCAGAAGACACGGAAGCAAGGCCAGGATCCAATAATTCCAGCAGTGCCCTTTCACACGCACTCTCCTTCACATAACTCCATTTCTAATAGCTCCATCAACATTTTCCTTTTAACTTTAACATGCACCCAGTACCATTCATTACACATTTCTGAAAATTTATTGCACAGATCACAGAGATAAAACATGCTTTTAGGCTTGATCTGTGAACCTTTGCAGTAAAAAATGTATTTTGCACACAAATTACATAACCTACATAAAATGCAATCTAACCATGTATTTTTATTGTAATGACAAATCTGGTGAACAAGAAGATAAAGTGACATCATTATTACAGGGGTATATGTTCCTTTGACTTACATAAACATACACCTACCAGAGGATAAACCAGTATGTTGTATCTGCCACCCACTAACTCCCACAAGGCTAATGTGGCAGGATATCAAGGATGGCATGTCTACTTCTTCCTTAAGCCTGTGTTTTCTGACTGGCTAGATGCAGGGCTGCTGTTCAAGTGGAAAAATGGCTTAATTTAAAACAAGGTACAGTACTTTATTTAGCTTCAGCCTACTCTACAGTACTGTAGAAATTAATATGCACTCTTAATAAAAGCACCAACAAATTAAACAGAACACTTAAATCCCCATGAGTCATTTCCAGAAAATTTGTTTCACCCTGGTTCAAAAGCAAGCACCAAGTCCCTGCAGCTTTGCAATAAGTGTCCACCTATGAATACCAGTATCCACAAAATTATGGGAGAATGTCCCTGAACAGCCTCATGATCGTCCTCCCTTCATGATCCTCACTCCTTTGGAGTTTTGCTAACATGTTAATTTGCCATTTGAGCAATCAATCATTTTCCATTACTATCTTCACATAACTCTCAAACCACACTATACAACTCAGAACACAGTAATCCTTACCTGTTTCCTTGCTGTCTGTTGGTGTTCTTTCATTGGGTGTCTTCAGTTGCAGCACGTCATCATAGGGTGATCTCTCCACGAGGAGCATTGTTCCTTCAGTGCCTCTACTTTAGGTTCTGCATTTCCTCCAGTCCTGTAGCCATCAGTTATTAAACAGACAACAGTCATTCCCCACATTTGTAAAACAAATGCATCGATTAAATCATCATGCAGAATATGTATTTAGTACCTAAATCTCATTGGCACTGGCTCTGTATCACACGTGACTCCAGGAACTTATGCTGCATAATATTAAGGGGTTTCTATGAAAACTTTCCTTACCCTTTTGACATATCTGAGCAAAGAAGTAGTTTTTACATAATTTCACATAATTTAGTTTTCACATTTCAATAAACATTACGGCAAACCTTAAATATACTGGACAAAAAGCTGGCCTAAGGTGTGTTTTTCTAGAAAAATGTATTTCTGTCAAATCTGCTTCAACCACATGACTTTGGGCCAAAACAACAATCTTGACTCATAATGACTCTAAAGCATAACCATTTTAAAAGCAATATGTAAGTGAAAAAAGACCCTTTATAACATACAGGAATAAAAAAAATGCATTTCAAAACAGATTTCCATCAATTTTCAACTTGAATCCTCAAGCAATATATTCTGATTACAGAATTGCAGAGGAATGCAGAGTGAAGAGAAAAATGTAAATGTATTTACTATACAGTACAGAAATGGAAAAGAGCCCACAATAGTGTCCTTATGTGTGAATCTGGGCAAATTGTAACATGATGCTCTGTGATTTTCTTCAAAGCTGGCTCATGTAAGAATACATGTATAACAATATAAACATATGTGGGCATTTGTGTGTGTGTGTGTGTGTGTGAATTTTGTTTGAACATTTGTTCAAACTGGTATGACATTCTACAGAGTATACTGTATGATCAAATCAAATGTCAGAGTGGCACCTTTTATAATTGTAGGGATATTCCCCATTCCCCATAATGGACCTTCCTCTAAAACGTGTTTTTAAACTGGGATGTATGCATGCCACTTTTGTGTGTCTGTGAATGTTTAAGCATTAGTGATTGTGCCCTTAAGCCTCTCACATTCATCTTGCCATTCTTTCACTGTAGTAAGTTCTCAAAACTGCACAAATCTTCAGATTTAGGCTACTTCTGCTCTGCAGTTTTCTTTATAGTTACCCTGGTACCATAACCTGTTTCACCATGATATGTTAAGAATGGCCACTCTGGCCTGGATGGCCAAATCTGCTTTGTGGGGACAAAAAGCTGTAATGTTGTTACAGTGTGTAAAGTTTACACACTGCAAGTGAAGGCCTATTCAAACAGCTTGGAATATAAATTTTACTGTGTGGCCATTGCTGGTGAAGACAGGCTTTTGTCACAAAAGATATGACAGTGAGCTAACTCAATTCAGATACATCAGGTCATTTTCATATGCAAGTACTGACAATATCCTTGTGATGTGTGTTGACATGTCATGACAAAGGCAGGCACTTCAACATCCACAGGGAGAGCTTACCATTTCTGAAGAGGGCATTGCCACAGCTTCACATGTATTGTACCTTTGGGTTGCAACACAAGTTCTCAGGGATCCAATAAGACTAACTGTGCAATGCATCAACAATCAGAGTCTATCTGGTGAATTTCACAGATAACTCTCCTATTATAGTACAGGCAATATCTTAAACCACAAGACACCGCTCTAAATTTTCCTGTACTTACACAAATGTGCAGACTATCATACCAAAATTCAAACAAAAGTAAAGGTGGTATTTTTAAAAATGAATAACCATGTTTGGGATAAGTCTTTGTAAATTACAATGAAACCTTAATTATCTACTTAGGGCTTTAATATGACACCAATATTTTTGATGCATCTTGTGCAGATCAAAAATCATAATCTTAAAATGACTCCTGGGTAGACACAAAACAACAAAAATGTAAAATTAACCATATTTGAAAAATAATTTAAAGATTTTCATTTGAAACTACAACTGTGTCCAGATCTCTGCATGACCAATGCATGATCTGACAGGGGATCATACCAAAGTTGGCCATATTACATGAAATGACCCAAGAATACATTAAGGAGGTTAGAAGCGCTTCATTCATGTTTAACCATTTCTTGAACAACATGCTTCCAAAATGCATGTACAAGCCCATGTATTTTCAGATTTAAAAAATGCATCAGCTATTACTTACCACGCCTTCAAGGCTGTATTTCTACAGAAATTAATTTGATTGCCACTTTCACTTTAGCAGTGCACATAAGAGACACTGTTTCCATCTTCATTTCTAAACATATTCTTGAATTGGTCGAAAGGGACAAGTTGTACCTATTTTCATGAGGGTTGTATGAGGGAAAACCTCTTCAAAGGCTCAGCCTATTTACTTGTCATGTGGACATTTCAAATGGGGAAGAAACGGACGTCGGCAAATTCCAAATACAGTCAAATCATAGGCAAATATCACACGTTTTCTGATGTTTGGGGCTACAGGAGAATTCAAATGATTAAAAACCGATTAGATTTATGAAAGCTGTCAATTTCCACCGTGCACAGACATGGCTGATCAAAGTCGCAGCACTAAGGTTTCCCGATTCTATGGACTGGGGGGGAAAAAAAAAAATACACTCATTTTCAACCACATAAATCTACGCCGATTGGAAGATGGAGCCAAAATGTCTGACTTGCGTTTCTACCAGTACTGACGTTGACAGAGCTTAAGACCAAGAGTCAGTAAAAAGATCTTACATTTCAATCGGGTATTAATGAAACCCAAAAACCATTTTTAATTGTTGTTCTCAGGTGATTCGGAAATTAAACTGATTAATTTTAAAACCCTGCAATCCACTACAATTTAGCTACCACGTCGGACATGTTTCCTCAATGTTTTCACAAAACATCGTTTTCCTGTAGAAACCCTGACTTCTGTCAACTGACAGACGCAACTTAAAGCTAGCTAGCTAGCCAGCCAGCTAATCCCTGTAAGTAGTAGCCCAATTCATGCATCACCAATACTTTGGCTACCCAATGTTAGCTCACTACACCTGTTCAGACCATTCATGTCTTACATTAACATTCAAACCAGACAGCTTTTTTTCTGGCTTGGATCTTCACTGATCTGGCTACGTTGAACTTATTAGCAAAGCTAGCGAGCTAAAAATGACGACGTCGTACCCAGTCACTAATGTTATAAATGGAATCTAACGAGCTTATATACATTTTGTCCTAGTTCACAAAGCTTACCCAACAAAGAAATTAGCTACTGACAATTGCTAATAATACAACAACACAATAATAAAAACAAATCACTACATAATAAAGTACTAATAGGAAAAAGGAACAAAAGAAGAATTCTAGGTAAAATATATCGACCTACCTGTAACAGTACGTTCTTTGCTTTTTTGGCTAGCCAGGTAGAGTTAGCTAGTTATAAAAATGGGTTCACCTCGTTTATTCGCTAGTTAACCTAGACAGCTACATAACATACGAAATGGAGAAAATCTGGTATGACGCTAACCGCTAAGTAAGCCAACAAGGGAACAATCAAATAAATGATATGAAAGACTTTATCAAAACGACATTTGTAACAACATACACGTATTTCATAATATTGCATTAAATGTAGCTAGTGACGAATTACTTAACTTGCTATCCTGCTTTTAAACTACCAAACAAGAAACCATATTAGTCTATCTAGCCAGCTAGCTTTGCTTAGGTTCTTGGATTTTAGCGAGCTGACTAGTTAGCTCAAGTTCAAACCCATCGTTGCTATGGAACTAGCTAGTCTAGCTACCTAATACTAAGGAACAATCTGTACTGCTCCTGTTAAAACGCGAGCATGATAGGTCAATGTATTAGCGGGTGTTAATTAGTATTTTAACACCTACCTAACTGCCAAGATAAACAGGACTACAGCTAGTTAACTAGCTAGCTAATGTTAATGTTCGCTAACACAGCATGTGACATTTAGCTGGCTGAGTAGCTAATGTTAGCAACAGCAGGACCCTGACTGCAAAACGTTTTTGTTTTTGTTTTTTTTCATCCGATTTGGGAAGGAAAACGTCATCTTATTTTAAGGTTATATGTTCATGATTTTTCCCCTTTGTCTTTATAGGAAAAGAAACAACAAAACTCACCTTTTAACGATTAGATTCGATTCAGCAAACAGCTTCCTCCCAGAACTACATTCACATGCAGGGTTCCCAACAAAAATCATCTGTTGTATCCAATCACACGAGACCATTATTGTGTAAAGGATTGTGGGTATGGAAGTTCTAGCGCCTTAACAATGTAGATAAGGTGGATGATTATCAGATGATATTAGCAAATAAGTAGCCATATGTGTACTGTGGTCCGGGAATTCTGTATCTTCATGTAAGTAGTAGTAAATATATCCAGCACATACAGCTTAATCTGCACCGAATTCATTCTATATTTTTAGGTCAGATACCAAAGTGACCTATAATAGTATCTAATGTCAAAATTCCTACGTACGATTTTGGTGATGTTTTTTAAACAAGATGCATTGATGACCCTTTAGCATTTATTTAATTACATTTGTTCAGCTGAACAAATCGCAATACGGAATTTGGATCACGATGTTATGTCAATAATAACAGCTGTGGTGATTGCATACCAGTTATATTGGTGTTTTATAGAACACACTTTGCTTAACAGCAATTTGTCGCACCAGGGGGCACCAAAGAGTATGATGCGGGTCTGTCAGATGCAATTATTTTGAACGACAAAACAACATGGTTACGGTGGCATCATCTGGAACAGTGTCTGCTAATTTACAATATTCAAAATGTGAAGTAAACTAAATGAAGGCAGACACAGAAAATTAACATGTTTCACAAGCTGTCACATATCATTTAAGTAATCGATGTGAATAGTTAGAAGTGCACGGTCCAAATGCACGCTGGTCAACCGCCTATGTCATTATGATTAATTCTAGCGATGAGTAGCTGAGGTGTAAACCACAATTCCCCTTTCTTGTTAATCACAGTGTACACCTTACTGAGTTAGCCTTGTTGCGGTTTTTCCTGTTTCGGGTCTTTAGCCTTTTTCCATTGTTTTGCACCATATTGAATAATGGTAATATTGCTTTTGTCGGTCATTGTTGAGGTCTGCGTTGAAGTAAGTAGCATGCGGTTGATTATTTTTGATCTTTTTAAGTACTATATTTATAATTAACAATGGCTTTCCCGCTTGATGCTCGTTTGCTCGTTTGCTATAAAACCTGGCAACTGCGTATCGCCGTCGTTTTTGCTGTGGTGATATGTAGGCCTATTAGACGATGTTAAATTAGCCTTATAATTTATTTTGGATAAGACCGCCGGCCAAAGGAATAATGACGGTATTACTTGTTCAGTGGGGTCTTGAACAGTTATACGTACAACTAATTATGCTTCATACAGCTACCATAAAGTTGTTCCATGTGCCAATAGAAACAGTTTGCTAAAAAAGGGAATTTTATCGTGGTAAATTCCAACAGCACTATTAAGTACAGTAGTATTCAGTATTCAATAAAAATCTCATTCAAACCTATTTAGGAGCTTGGTGAAAATGAAAACCGACAAACATGGCATGATCAGAGCTTGTAAATTCCGGGCTAGATAAAGGATTTTTTAACTTCCCTCTTAACATGTCATAGTAATATTGAATATTGGTGTATTTACTTTATCAATACTTAGATGGAAGCAAAATGTATGCAATGTGTGCTGACAAATCCACTGTTAAAAAGAAAAAGTAGCCTAAGAAGTAGCAAATGCTTTCGCCTGATAATGCGATATGTGCTCCAAACATAAACTGATATGGTCTGCATAAGGAGGTTTTCACTTACGGTCCAGATGGGTCTCAAGTAAAAATGCTAACAGCTGCACTCTTTCAAAACACAAGCAAATGAAAAATAGCAGCAAGTTGTAGACTATAGCGAGTACCACTGAATCAGCATGTTTTGGTACATTCACTTTTAGTTTTTATTGTTTGAGGGGTGCTAAAAATATTAAACTGTGAATGTGAAAATATCTCTATTGGGTTTTGTAATGTGCTCTGCACTTTTATCTCCTAATTCTTTTACAAGTCATCTGCCAGTAAAATAATAATCCAATAACCATAACTCATGTGATCTTCATAGGCTCTCCCCTTGCCAGAGAAAAACTGCCACGTATAAGTTGTCTTTAGGTCTGTCTCTTACCTGTGGGATGGCCAATCACCACTTGTTCCCTCAGCATTTGTACAGTGATCACCAATGGTCTACCCATTGGAGTGCCACCAGCACCCACAGATTAAGTGGCTGAGGTGATAGTAGAATGATCAGGCTGATGGTGATAGTGAAGCAGACTCCCATTGTTGACATTTGATGGGCATTCTCTAGAATGAGGTATTAAAATCTTAAAGCAGGTTTAAGTGCAGAAAAAAATCAGCTATCAAAATGCAGATTTCACCTGACCCTCAGTCTGTTTCTAAAATTCTAAAACTTCAAACTGATAATCTAATAATTACCAAAACACAACTAATCAATCATATTTCTAGAAAACATCTTTTAAATAAGCTTTAATATTGACACTGCATCTAGTTTTTTGGACAACAGAAAATGTATGAGCATAAATACCTCAAGGATGAGGTATAGACCAGTATAATTGTGTAATTGCCTTGCAGCTTTCTTGATGTGCACTGCACAAAACCAAGTACTATGAGAGGACCTTATCCCAATATAATAACTCTGAGGTCTCAGTTCTGACATCTAAAATGAGTAAATTAAAACATCCATTTCAACAACATGTTTCAACTTTGAAAAGTTCCTGTGCCTCCTTACATACTAAGTATAAGAAGCAGTGTCAAAGTTTCAACAGTCTCTCTTGATAAAAATCTCAGACCAAGCAACCAGGAAAATAAGTTGTTCTACACTGTTAAAAAGGAAGCCAGTGTTCATGCTTGATAAGCTCTTCATCGATACTTCCAAGTATGCCAAGAAGATGATAAGACATTTCTGTAGTAAAAAAGCAATGTTACAGAGGAGGGTGTACATTTAAAAATTCGAAATGTCTCACAGTATTGAACAACTTTTGTGGTGCTTCATTTAAAAACAAAAATATAACAACTTCTTGAAGTTTGAATGCCTACCAATGGAAGTCAGTTACGATTATACACATTGTAGCATTACATCAAATTTCTTCAAAATACCCAGTGAAGCCCTTTTCATTTGATGGTTGAAAGCAACTCCCTACAAGCCATACACCAAAACATCAAAACAGCCATGTTTTGTTTTGAAACTACAGCAAGTGTGCCACCTCCAATAATGTAAAGTATACTTTTCTGAATTTGGAAATCAGTACAAATGTGGTTAGTTAATTTTTTGTCACCATTTCTTTGGGACAATATTTGGAAAAAAGCATCTTACTTGGAGGACAAATGTTTTGGCTTTATTGGATGCATCTAATTGCTGGAACTGTAAGTAGGGATGTAGCATTATAGAGCCCAATCTCCCGCTGAGTTCTTGAATAAACTGACAAAAATAATCAGTCCTGCAGTTTACATTAACTAAAAATCTATGGTTCTAGAAACAAATGGAAATGTAATCGCTGGCATTTATTAAAACTTATGTCCATGAATGACAACAATACTGCTGCATTTATTTCACACAGCTAGAAAACAGCATGTCCTCGGTCAAAATTAAATACAAAAGATTCTTACATTTTAATACAAAGGTTTTAATTTTAATTTATTAATGTGACGTACTGTATATATCTTGTGTTACATAAAATCTGCAAAAGCAAAGTAGAGTATACTTCCCTCGCAAATACAAGTAAATACTAGAGGGCAAAATAAATGTGTCAGCCTTCGAATGAAATTGTGCAATTTATCCAACAAACTAAATGCATAAATTCTATTAAAGACCATAATGTAATGTATACGACTACAAAGGATTAGTATTAAAAAAAAAAAAACAGTATTTGTTTTTTTTATTTTGTGCTGCATTGCTTACAAAAAGTGTCATCAGTTATGTAATAGGAACTGATACACTAACAAATATGGCTAAGTATCAGTGTGAATCTTAATTTAAACGGCTTAACTTCATTGTAATGAAATTGAGAGAAATGTTCCAAAACAGCAGACTATGCAATTGTATCCATTTCAAAATTAAATTTATTTGACAGCATCTTTCTCTAATATGTATATAAATAAAAAATACATAAGAAACAATTGTAGCTTGTGAAATGAGTTTAACAAAGAATTAAACGTGATAGAAAGGTGCTGAAGCTGGCTAAAGTCAGCATGTGAAATTTTGTTTTAGTTGGTGTGAATATAACTTAATACACATACCTACTAGTTGCCACTCTGCATTCTGTCATAAGAATGAAACAAACTAAAACAGAAATGCTGGAGTAAAATGGAAAACTGGGAAATATGGCAGTTTTACAATCTCTTTTGAGAACTTCTGCAAAACAAATTAAGCATTAAACTCATAATCGAGCAAAACATAGTTAATGCACATCCTACGTCCAGTTTTACCAACACTGTTCCACAGGCAAAACTAGGCAGTAATCCTTTTCATACATTTTATAACAAACAATGGACAACTCAATTTAGCAATATTCCATTCTTATATGAAATACTGTGCACAACTACTCAGCAACATAAAAGCTGATTAATTTCATTGTAGTACTGTTATTTTTTGGTGTGCCTGAAATTGTCTCATTTCCCACATTTTTAATTACCAAATATTTTGATACACGGGTCAAAGGAGTTCAAAGGAGACTATCCATGGATTGACAAACCCGTAAAACACTGCTACAAATGACCTATCTTCTGCTGAGGCTTTTCTGCTAATAATAAAGTCTTCCGAACTCTATAGTATCCAGCTATTTCAAGAGCCAAGTACCAATTAACTGAAGGAAGAAAACCTTGGCGCTAAGTGGCACTGGGTTTTCGGGAAAACCCCAGAGAAGCCTGATCTTCCCTTTCAGTCATCCATATATTTCTAGTTTGGTCATGGTTTAAACACACAAGGTGTTTTAAAATTGTATTTGATCAATATACACAAATGCATTAAGAACAATTACTACTTCTGATAGATGCCCAAAATGTTTAAAGAATATAGTCTGAGCTAAAACAGGCTTTCATTTAACTTAAAAAATATATATAATAATCTCAGACATGTAACAGACATAAACTGTTTGCTGGCAAGAGCTGGAAGAAACACACACCTTTCAATCCAACTTAAATCTCACACAAGCGAGACTTGAGTGAAATTCTGCCCAATACAATCAATCACTTTTTATGATGTGCCGACATAAAAACGTTATTTCACTGATAGTAGTCTTTCCCATTTACATAAAAATACCACTTGGTTTAAAAAAGGGGAAAACAACTTTCCAAGACAGCGACAACTGTTTAAAAACAGAGGGGAGAGAAAAATGTGGTCTAGTACTTTGTGTTGCAGCACACGGAGTGTCTGCTTCAATGTGCCTGTGAATGAGTTAGAGCTAACTGCACACAAGGATAATGGCAATAAGGACCTCATTCAGTCTTGTGGAATGAAGGAACAAGGTAATTGTATGAACAAACATGATGGTCTCAGCTCCACCCCATTTCTACGCAGAGTGCAAATTTCCCAATACACACGAGCCCTGATGCAACCCTACTGTCACGCTAAAATTCTGAAAACTCTTTTCCACATTTTTCTGTAAGAGAGACACGGATGTCTTCCTCTTCATAGTCATCGAAGTTGCTTGTATCTCCAGGGCCTCTGCACTTTGGTATGAAAGGGGCCTCCACCTTTATGCAGAAACAAACAATCCAGAGAGATGTGATTAAAGACAAAATGATTATTTGCCACACAGAGAACAATTGTGAGATTTTGTGGATTTACACAAAATCCAAATTTTCATCTGTTTTGGTAATGAAGGAAACTTTGCGGTCTGTCATACCTTCCTTTCATAGATGGCAATCCAATCTGTTGTGGCGAACCACTTGTGGTTTTTAATGTCATTTACTCCATTCTTCAGATTGCCATAACGCTTGGTCAGGTCCACCTGAAGCAAGTTCCTCAGGAGGTCTTTCAAGTCTGAGCTGAAGTGAGAGGGGAATCGTACCTAAAAGCAAAAAGTTTCAGGCTTTCAATTCAATCTCAGCCACTCAAACTCTAATAAACAAATAAATATATCATGAAGCCATTTAACAAGGTGTTAATTGTGTCGGGGAAAGCCATATGAATCTAAGGGAGGTCAAAATTTGTCTGAACTAATATTCAAGGGTTCGCAACCATGGTCAAGCAGAGTCTCAGTATGTTGCTTGAAGCAAACAATCAGACCATTTTGGCATAATATGTCTCACTGTGCATGGGGTCAAGTTACAAACTGATGAATTAAAAAGAATATCAACAGGATTGCCGCTCTCCTTAAACCAGTCTGCCTACTACACGTAACCTTCACTGTAGGTTAGGTGGTTTTAAAGGAAAATTTAAAACCAATACCCACTTTCTAACATGTCTGATTTTATCACCTTGTTATAATGCATTCATTACACTGCAGGTTTCAAGGTACTTAACTCACAATTGCCTCAGTAAATATCCAGCTGTATAAATGGATGACATTGTAAAGAACTGTAACCTATGTAAGTCGCTTTGGATAAAAGCGTCTGCTAAATGAATAAATGTAAATGTTTCAACTCAGTGAATACACAAGTATAGGATCACGTCTTCATACCTTTCCTGACACAATTTTCTCATAGATCTGGATAGGCTGATCTGCAAAGAATGGGGGATAGCCAGCTGCCATTTCGTAGATTAGAACCCCCAGTGCCCACCAGTCCACAGCTTTGTTGTAGCCCTATGCAAACAAATAATGACAGCATAACAGAATGATTCCATAACAAGAGTAGTAGACATGTGGTAAACACCTCAGATAAATTAATGAATCTTCAACTGTATACGTCCAAAATCCAAAGTCCAAAATTAGCACATAATAGCTTTGTGGCAATAACTGACTTGGAAATGACAGGTAACAAAACAAGGTTTGGTTACAAACATGCATTTGGTTTTCCTGTTCTTATGAATGAGCAACTTACTGTAACATTTACATGTAACATTCAGTGCCGGTATTACAAAGTCTGAGTTCATCGTGACGTTATTCCCACCATCACATTTCCATTATATACATCATTTCTATAAGATGTTGAATGCCAACCTTGCTAAGGATGATCTCTGGTGCCAGGTACTCTGGTGTCCCACACAACGTCCAAGTCCTCCCTTTTACTCTTTTGGCAAAGCCAAAGTCTGTGACCTGAAACAAAGGAGAAAAAGAAAATTCTGGTTGGTCACTATGCATATGCAAACACAAAAGAATAATAATAAATCAGCCTAAGTTCTTGGTGTGCACAGAATAAGCTTCTGAAGGAATCTAAGCATAAAATAAAATTCTGAAAAAGATACACAAAGTTACATACCTGGATGTACCCATGTTGATCAATTAGAAGATTTTCGGGTTTGAGATCTCTGTAGATAAGGTCTAGTGAATGGAGGTACTCGAATGTCAGTACTATCTGAGCTGCATAAAATCGTGCGTGAGGTTCACTACAAGAAGGAAAGAAACAATTAGTTTTGCGTACACCTTGGTGGAATGTTTTTTTAAACAGTTTTTCCCCTTTACAGTCCTGACTTTGAATTTGTCAATTTGTACATTAAGCCTCACTGACACTTCCTCTGCAGTATGAGTGCTCAAATGTGACAAGAGCAAATCTCCAATGAATTTGCATCTAGACATCAGCTGTATTACACTAAAAGTCCCTCGGTGCACCACATCAGCCCAAATGGCCAATGGATAGACAGCTGAAGAGGTGACAGGAGGTTTTAATTAGGGATGTGACCAGGTGACCTTTTCTGATAAAACCAACCCTAACGAAAAAACACAAGGAAAAGCATTCCGTCTTACCTGAACCGTCCAATTCGCCTAAGATGTGAAAACATTTCTCCACCTGGAACATACTCCATCACCATGTATAAATTGGAATTGTCCTGAAATTATGGATAGAGGAATAAACAATGGTTTAGCAAAAGAAGCTTCAAGTGAGGAAAGTAATTGGGTCTCCATATTTCAGATGTATATTTTGTCAAACTGGTAGGTGCATGTATATATTCCAATATTACTTGTAATCATCTTAATGTACATGCTCACAAAGGCAGGCTAATATGGTTGAACTGTAGTCTAAGTGTCCACCGGAGCTATATAATAATATTTTAGACACTGATAAATTACCTTGAAGGCATACTCCAATCTGACAAGAAATGGGAAGGACACAGCCTGCAATATTCTCTTCTCATTTAGTGTGTGTTCGATCTGCTTCAGTTTCACCACCTAGTGTAAAAATACAGAAAAAGAAAACTAAACAACAATGTCTCAGTTATTACACTTTCACTAAACAACATCTATCATCTTAGGGAGGAAGTACAATGTACTGGCAAAGAACCCTGGGCAGGGTGGACAGTCAAGCAAAAATAGAATTTCAATATAAATATAGGCTTAGGCTACACAAGTCTATTTCTTCTGTCTGGTTTTTCTGGTGTGCTTCTGAGAGCAGCGGCCATGTTCTATTTTTGACGGATGCAATGAGCACATTTCTTTTGGTTACCACCCCTGGCCCACACCAGTTTTAACCTCATGGGTCACATATCTCACTTCCTATCACTTACTCTTTCCTGTAAAAACAGTACATTGTGGGTATGAAAAGCAGCTAAGGTTATAACTCGGCTTTCCAGAGATTCACCGTATAGGTGTGGACGTTCCCTGAGATTTATAACTGCCATGTTAAACACATCACAAAGTACAGTCAGGATCCTTCTGTTAGAGGGAATGGCCAAATCGTCCGCAAACCATCCCACTTACTAGACAAGAGGTGAGCAGTGAAATGAAACCATATGTCACAGTATGTTCTGGAAAGGGTCACATTGACATGTGATAATAATACTTTGATTCTGTAATTTGAATTTCCCCTACCTTTAGGCTTTATCTTCCATTATTCTTGTTCTGAGGTTCTAGAGGTTTTATGGTGCTAACTCAATATTTGTGCAAGATGCCAAATTAGCCATTGTATTGAGTGAAGAAATTTTGTAAACAGATTTCATGCAAGCTCTGGTGCGTACACAGACCCCGTCGAATTTGAACTGCATTACTGCAGTAATTTTCAAGAAATTTTTTTAGGTACTTTGACTTAAGTATATTAATGCAGAATAGTTAACAATATGGGGAAAATGCGTAATATAATGCTGCTGGAATAAATCCGCGATTCTGAAAGCAGAAAGTACTCGTGGCAATAAAAGAAGAAAAAAAAATGACCATGTATCAGATACATTTTACATGGCATGCACCTCCGTAAAAAAACAAGCAATTTCACTGCACTTTCAACCTACCTTCTGCTTGTCCAGGATCTTCATTGCGTAGTACTGCTCCGTTCCTTTATGTTTCACCAACATAACTCTTCCGAATGAGCCAGTGCCAAGAGTTTTTTGCCTCTCAAAGTCATCTAGACCAGTTGTGCACTGAGGAAAGAGAACACATTGGACTAGTTTAGGGATGGCCGGAAGAAGCACGTCATAGCTTACAGTAAGCACACAGTGCCTGACTTATTTAATCTTAGCCATGATTTAAACAGAATGAAAAATGCATATACTAGACAGTTTTTTCAGCTTGAATATTTAATATTGGTTGCACTACATACATAAAAGTCATGTTGTTCACAAACATGGAATCTGATCCCAGAAGACATGACGGTTACATTTATTCACACTCCTGTAGTTAGTAGTTTGTATATCCTTGTCTGGCATGGATTATATTGAAAAAAAATTCCCACAGTTTTACAAGGCACTGGCATATCTGAGGCTAGACAGGCAGAATTGCTCTAGGTCCATTAGATCTCTTGGTTTTCATTTGTGAATTGCTTTCTTGAGTACAAAGGTTCAATTGTATTGAGGTGTGGTGAAATGGCTAGTTGAGAACATTAATTTTGTACTCCATTTCTTTAAAAATTTGGATGAATGCTTGGGATCACTGTCATGCTGGGATGTTTTGGACAAGCTTGAGGTTCCTGGAAAACAGAAATTTCCCAGACGTTTTTGAGTAAAATACATTCTTATGTGTGAGTTCATATCTCTGTCCATCTTAAAAAGATCTCCAAGACACATACATGTAAAATAATCCCAAAATGTAACAGACCTTCAACTATACTTCACATTGAGGTTGTTTTTTTTTTCCCAGCATTTTTTTACACAAAACATTTAACTTGTTTGATCTGACCATGAGACATGTTTCCAACTGTCCTTCAAATAGCAGTTTGGAAAATTAAAGCTGTCTCTTTTTGTGATTTGCTGTCAGAACATGTTTCTTCCTTTTAGCCCACCCAATGCCATATTCACACAGGCCATGAGGAATTTTCTTTTTGACACTTTGTATCCTGAACATGCCAGTTTTAGAGATCTCTAACTGTTACCTTTAAATGTGCCCCCAGAAAGAATCGTTTTATATATCCCATGGTTGCAAGATATGCTTGCATCCCTTTTCTGGCAGGGTTTCCACTCTACCAGTAGTCTCAAATTTCTTAATAAAATAATAAAAAATAATAAAATTCTTTTATATCAAACTCCCAAATTATGGAGGTCAATTTGCCTGAAGTCTTCAGAAGCTCTTTGACCTTAATCGTATGATCCACGTTGTTAATTAACAATATGGCTTTGGTCTGTGTGATGCTGTTATGATTAAAGACTCCAGTTTGTTGCTTTTTTGGGGTTTAACAAGTTACTCAATCATAGACATACTCAAAGTAAAATTAACCCATTCATTGGCTTGCTTAACAGAAAAGGGTGTCTAACAGACAATAGCCTAGATTAGGCCTGCATGTCCATACTGCTTGTTAAGTAATTAAAGTTGTATATCTGACCAAAAGATAAAGCAGTTGTATATCTGAGATTTTAAATGATCCAAGTCTGTTTCTTGAGACCTTAGAGTATAAATAAATGAAAATTCACATGCACACTGAAAAATACCTACATTGTCCACTGTATCTTACAATATATTTAACTTTAATAGTTGCACTTTCTGAAATGGTTTGCTTCAAACTGTTCAGGTCTCCTACCTGTGGTGGACACTCCCATTTTCTTAAAAAATCTTCTTTGGCTTTGGCTAGGAACTCTTTCACTGTAAGGAGAAATTAACACAAAATCAGCATGCATGAAGCTTTGCTTCATTCTGTCATTAAGGTGAGGGTATGGCTGGGTAGCAAACAGAAAACTTAAATGTAAGAGAGAGTTAAATACATTGTACCAAGGAATTACTGACCAACAAAGAAAAAGATTAAACATCACCTCTTTTAATCTTCCATCTACATTAATACCTTGCTCAGTATATTTTACTATTATAAAACAATTAATCTCTCTTACTTCTATAAACTTAAAGCTCACAGGGACATCTAAACAGGCAGGCAATCTTACAGGTGATGCCAAGAGCTCTCCAAATTTTGTAACTGGAAAATATGAGGAGGAAACACCTTGAAAACCAAGGTCAGCAGCTGTATCGTATAGAAGCATGGGGCTATTGTGCATCACTTTCAGAGGTAATATTGTCTGAGAACAGAAATCTGTGGGCTGAGAAGCAGTTTAACTATAAGCAAAGACACACAGAGCTACATGAAAGACACAGCACACGTAAGCTGCCCATAGTCACAGAAATTCAAAGGCAAAAGTCAAAATTTTGTCCAAAAAAGTAATGGAATACTGTCTTCTTAACTTATAGTGCGACACATCCAATTATACACCGTCTGGATTACAGTAATACAGTAATAATCATTTTTGTTTTATACAACTTGTGGTATCCAGCTGAAGAAAACTGGCAATGTGTGTGCTGGCTCTCTGTGACTTTGGACATCTTGTGAAAGAATGAGCATACCAAAAGTCTCTATAGTTCACCAAGGGTTTGCAGGAACATTCACCCACATGGATGGGATGATAAGGAGAGAGAAAGGGAGAAAGGTTTATGAATTTAACAAGAAGCACATCAGATATTAAAGTGGAACAGATGTTACAGTAGCAGCATGACAGAAAGACAAAACAAGGAAGAAGCTCTCTTGTAGCTTGCCCTATTTGTTGGTTTTACTTGAAATTGTGTTGATAACAACATTGAGTCTTCTGAACATGTGAGTAAAAAGGCAAATTAATTGAACCAGAGATTCTCATTTTTTTATTTATCTGCCCAACTACCGCCTGCCTTGTTATTCACAAAGAAGAGAACAAAACCACAGTTGAGTTACTAATCCCCACAAGGTTTACTTGCACAAAATTGCCCAAACTCTACTGGTGTATATTTCCATAATCATGTATCCTATATTTCAAATGTTTCTCTTTGACACCAGTACAAGTCAGCTGCATCATCGTTTCACAACTGCATTACTGGTTTCTAAACCTGTGGTCTCTAAACCTGTTTTGTTTGGCTGTATCCAAATAAATGTGTATGTTATTACTCAGAGGCAATGGGTCAAATTAAAAAGTTTCTTCTTCCAGTTTTTAAAACTTTTGCTTTTTAAACACTAACACAATGTGGTGCCTTAATTTTTGAGGAACTGTTGTCAGTTTACTTCAGTTATTTTCTATAAGCCCCGCCGTGCCAAAAATGAGCGGTTTATCTTATCTGAAGTATAGCTGGGTGTGGCCAATAGCCTACTTGCTCAGCACAACTGCAGAGATGGTGCTGACAGTGGCCAAAGTGTGCAGGAGTAGAAGTTACAAAATCAGCTATTACATTGTCAACCTATTTCAGTTCACATAAATATTTATCTTTCTCTTAAGAAATCAAGAATTCAGATCAAAATTGATGTAGAAACTGAAGCTCGACACTAGATGCAAACTCACTATTTGTTTTGTAGGCTTTGTGTATCAACTCAAGGGTGAAAACCCCCACCTACAACAAAACTCAGCAGCAGTAAGACCCTAATGGAAATTTTAGCAACAAACTCAGTGGTTTTCTCTGAATGAGCTTGGTTACATCATCAGTAAGTGGCTGTGCTAATAAATGCATTGACAGACATTTGCTTCCTACTGTTTCTTGCCATCTTTTACAATGTCTGCATGCTTCAACTGCAAGTGGTGAGCTAGGTGTTTTGTAGTATGATAGGTTTGCATTGCAAATTTTGTTCACTATTACTGTGTTGGCTGCTTTATCAAAGCCATTTCTATACAGTGTTTCTTTCCGATGATTCAGGGGAAGACATTCTGACACAGTTCTGTGCACGAATGCGTTGCTATGGTTTCAAACCTCAGACCTTTCAATAGTATCAAACCCACTCACTTTCAATAGCTGTAGTTGGCCGGTAAAAAATGAGGTTTGGAGGCACTTCCTCCTTCTCCATTTTGAGTGATTATACCTACCCCCACCAGCAAACTACTGATATGTAGATCTAACTTAGGAAAATTGCACTTACCACTGAACAATGGAACCTTTCAGTCTTTTAACTAGTATCAAATACAAATATTGGATATACAGTTATAATCATGGAACATGACTTTTATTCTTTTCCATGCACAAAATAAATACAAACATTTGCCAATAAAATACTGGCAAATTCACAGAACATGCCAAGGAAGCATTCACTAGTTGCTGCAGGAGGACTTTTGGGGTCAGCTATATGATCAGTTCAACACAAACGCAATCCCACTCAGGCAGACCAAAGTGTCCAAAAAGGAATGATAGCACAGACTCCACTGTTCTTTCATCTCATGAAGAAAATGCAGTCACATTCTCAAACTGACTCAAGACTCAACTGACATGAAAACATACAATATCATTTAAAAAATGAGAATATCAGCATTTATTATGCAGACAGAATGCTGTTACCCAATAAAAGCTTTTCAGACACAGTATTGCAATGTTAGCTGTCACGGTTTCATAGCTTTCCATCTATTAATAGACTTTGCTAGGGCCATGTCACTAATGATTAAAAAGTAGCCCTCTGGCCACAAAATGTGCTATTCTACATGGGGCAAATCTTCAGTCATTAAACACAGGCAAATCACCATTTAGAAACCAGCTGTATGAACCAAGAATCCTCTGTTCGTTCTGTGAAAACGTCTCTATATGACTTTAATTAAATTTACTTATGTACATTTTTTTCGGTATCTCAACAGATTATGCAGCCTCCCCTACACAACCATGCAAGTTTAGCTTGATAAAATAACCATAGTATATAAAAATATGACTAACAATTTTGGTTTAATCCTTTCATCAAACAAAATAATATCCATTAGACATTAGAGCTTTTCATAATGCTATCTTGAAAACTACCACATTCTTTGCACATATCCTGTGACAGATATAAGTTCATCTGTTTATCTCAACATAAAGACACCAGTGCATTTACTGCACATAAAATTCATCTCTCAGGTGATGAAAATTAACATGCATACATACATACTCACCATTCATCTTGACTAATACATTGAAAACATGTTTCAAAATCATTCAGCTTTTCACAAATCCCGAGCGCAGCAGAATGCATAACACCAACATAAAGAAGGTGCCAGGTGTGGCGTCTCCAGTGGCATGGTAAAGGAAAACCTCTATTATTTTCAAACGCCTTCAAGTTCGCAAATCCAGGTTAGATTCATACAAACAAAAACCAAAAGAAACTTACAGACAGCTACATTACGGCACCTGTTTCTGTGATGATGTTTAAATGGAAGCTAGGATGCAAGCACACCATGATGCAAAAAGATGTTTGCAATTAGATCGAGCATAGGGCATAACCATGGCAACGTAATCTGCACAGAAACACTTGACTTCGAGCTGTAGCATTGACTAGACAAAGAGTGGTTCTTAACCCTTTAGGAGCTTTATAAAATCTTTTTTGCAATGGAGAAATTGTGTCATTGACACAGACAATGCAGCCAAATAATTAATGCAGTTAACGTAATTCCTGAGAAGATGTTACATTATAGTAAGCAATTACATTTAAAAAAAAAAACACTCATATCCAGCCATTTCATTGTAACACCAGTACAAATCATACAAAGATGACTTAAATAGCAACTTTACCAGGATTATGAAACTGAATATCTTGCTCCTTACCTCCACATTAATAGATATCCATATTGAAAATCTCTGTTTGTGGTTCCTACTCTTTATCTAACCTTGATATTAAACAAAGCATGCACTGCTCCTCCTCGTCTTCTATCTGTGGGTTCTTGCAAAATACATTTGGAAACCCTGTTGTACTTACTCACAAAAAAGGCATATGAATAAAGCCTCCAAACTCTTAGCTGGGTAAAGCTTATACCTTTATACTAATCTAGTCTGTGTATTACCAACACTCACATGACACAATTATCCATCATCATTTAAACTGCTATTACTATTATTACTATTTTTATTACTTCAATTGATTCATTACTGCTATTCAATATTTTTTGCTGTTGTGCATCAAACCAGAGGGGCACTCTGGAGAACCTACATTTGCTGGACTGGGATCAATATGACCTTACCGTTAAGATACAGAACAACAGGGCTGATCTGGGACCAGTGTTCATGGACTCTACAATCACCATGCGATTATAAAACAGAATTCAGAGCTTGTCAAAGTGAAAACTGTGTGAGGCAGGTTACCATATTCCTTAGTTTGCCATCTTGTGAGGTGGTTAATACACATTCAAAAATACCTGTGAGTTATTACACACACACTCTCTCTCTCTCTCTCTCTCTCTCTCACTCACTTTGATCTAGCAATGTCCTTACCCAAGCACACAACATGAGGCATAAAATATATACTGATGAAATTTCCTTTCCTTACGCAAGTGGCTCTCACATGCTACCACATTTACATCCCAATAAGCTTCACTCCTCTTCAAAACACTGCAGTTCAGAGCCTAGAATGGGGTACTTTCTCAGTTGCCTTACAACACATAGCTTTTCTGCATGTTTCCATGATTTGTGCAATCTTTTACTCATGGGTCATTTTCTATGTAACAGACTCCATTTTACTCCCAGGAGTCCAGGATCCTTCTATACATGTACAAAACTGATGGCAAGACTCAATACAGTTAACCCTGAAGCCCATTTACAACCACTTTCCCACCAAAAAAGTTTCAACTATTGCGCTACTATGAAATACATATCTTCAGTTGACTCTAAGGTTTGGAAACTGCTAAGTCATCAAACTGTGGAAGAGTAAGAGCTGTGCAATCTGTATTGTCAGTTGCACGGAAGAAGTTATTTTTAGTATAATGGCAGCACTGCAAATATGAGAACTATAGATATAGGCATGCTGCAACTTGCCTGACCAGATTACATGGCTTGTATACACTTACTCCATCTGTCCCAGTTGAGCGTGAATTCAGAGACGTGAGGCCCTTCGTTTTCCTGTGTCTTCTGCTCCTGGTTCCCCTTGCGATACTTGTGGAAAAAGCGGCTGGCCAGGTCATCCAATTTTTGCAAGGCAGAATTGGTGCCCGTGGACTGGCCGCAGGTCTGCTCTTTTGCCTGGGCCATTTCCACACACTTTTGAGATCTTATATGTCTGCTGAGCAAAGTCAGTGAAGAGAGGTAACCGATATGTCTTCAACTTGGAGGCTGAGTGATACAAGCTTCCTGTTTGCAACACACTGAGCTGCTGCTTGGTTTACCGCATGCATAGTTGGTCAGGCTTCCTGTCAGTGATAATGTACTTCGTTTCTGCCAAAACAAACGCTACACGGTACTACAAAAAGTGCATGAGTAATCTGCATTTATCCATTGTCAAAGACACAAATGTATAAAAACAACAAAGATATTACATTACATTACGTCATTTAGCAGATGCTCTTACCCAGAGCGACTTCCATATAAGTGCATCACAATGCTAAGGGTAGTTATCAAAAAGATACAACCTTTTCAAGACCTGTGGACATCCTCTTTCCAGACAAACAATTATTTTATTTAATTCACATGGGCAATAGAAACAATATCAAATGTCAGCCAAACTAAATATAGTTAGAGTTTATATGCTAGAAGTAAATTTCTCCTAGCATATAAAAAATGAATACAGAAAAATGGGTCTCAAACAAAGCATAAGAGTTACACTGTGCTCTTATTAGGCCTGCCATCATCAGCAAGCATAAAGCTGGGTCTACATTGTTTCCAAATCACAAGTCTGAGAATAAGCATCTGCACTATTTATCATCTGTTCATCTTCTTTCCTTTTCATATCACATCATTTTTTTTGTGATTGCTAATCTGATTTCAGCAAATATAATATGGCTTGATTTGTTTTCACAGTGGAAACAAATGATGAACACGGATAATCAAACCAAGTGTTCATGCTGGTGTATATAATAAATGTTTTCTGTGTCTGTAAGGTTTTTATGAGGACATTTGAGCCATCTGAGTCGATCGTAATCAAGTCAGATTTTTCTTCTCTAATGTCATGGCACACTTCCTCTCAGCAGACACCACATTCTGCAAAAACGAAACTAAAAAAAGGATCACAGACACTAACAATATTTAACAATACCTCGGTCACATGTTGCTTTGAAGATTCGTAATTTTCTCAGTTCTTATAGTAAGCTGAATGAAAAGAGAACTATCCAGAGTAAATTAATAAATACAAAACTGGAGGAGAGATTAATGTTAAATTTGGAAACTCCTCACAAAGCCAGGTAAGATAAATGAGTCAACCATATCACTACTATGTGTATAGCAGATGGGAATTTATCATGTAAATCATTTTTGGCAGTTGTAGACTTTCATGTCCTACTACATTTACACAAAACACACTAGCAAAATTCTACTAGCAAAAATTCTTCTGTGCAGTTTGGTTAATTACAGAATGCCTTTCAAGATTAGTGTGAATTCTAAAGCTGAACTGAACTAAATTACAATACATACACAGTACACATTGTTCCTGTAATTATCATATTCTCTTCCCACCTCTTGACTGAGTAGATGATAAAAACAATGCTGTATAAGCAAGAAATCTCAAGGTGAAGAACACATCTAACTGGCCAGCACAAACAGCTGCTTAAAAGAGAACATGGAAAAATAGCTCCCTCCAATCAATCTTTTCTTTAACTACGGGCCAAAATTAGAAGCTGAAAAGGAAGAATAATGTGTATGCCCAGACACAACAAGTCTTAGAATTATTTGCATGTAATCTTTGCAGTTCACAAGAAATGCTTCATAAAAAGCCCTATACAAGTACACACATATTCAATGATGTCTGGAAGCAATTATAAAGTATTAAGTCCACATGCAGAAAGAAGAATACCCTTTAACACAGATTTCATGACACAGGAGAGAAATGCATGTTTTTGATGCATGCAAATTGCCTTCAAATTTCATTTTCCCCTCATAAGTGAGTGAAATCACTATATGCCTACGATGCTACACTTTCTGTGGCTATAGCAAAAAGTCAGTAACTATTATGGTAATGCAGAAAGACAAAATTAATAGAAGCAGTTACATAAATAACTGCATACATATCTTGTGTAGACTAGGGGTTTACCAAAGGTAATGGTGCTCTCTACTGGTAACAATTCATACCACGTTCTATAAACTAATTAACTTCTGCTATTTTTAAGTTCTAAAACAAATGTGACCTTTTATTTTGGTATCAAATTGTGTCTTGGAAGCACAATCTACAATCAATGTACGTCCTGGTCAAAGAAAATACCCAGCTATGGAAAAAGTTGTGTTGTCTGTTATGTTATGTATCTTTCACATAATGGATGGTCCTAACTGATGATAAACTGAAATGGGCTCAGCTTACATTTAGTTAGCTGTTAGAGACACTATTTTCTGGAGTGTTGAGACAATCTTACACACAATTTTTCATGCTTACAGGAAAGAATTTTAGCACTTTCTTCATATAAAACTGAACTAGATTAATTATAACATTATTGTCATTTTGCAGACACACTTATCCAGAGCAACTTCAATAGGTTTTCCCCATTACAAAGCTGAATATTTATTAAGGCAATTGAGTTAGGTACCTTGCACAAGGGTACAAAAGTGGTGGCAGGGAATCAAAGCAACAACCTTTCGGTGATGATCCCTGCTCCATACCACTACACCATACAGCAACATGGACACCATATAGGCCTGTTTTCAAGGTGTAAAACTTAATTTCTTCACATGGGAAAATAAAAATGAGGACAAATGAGTTATTTAAAATTTAAAAGGAAAAAATCAAGAATAGCCACCAAATTAATCCAACAGTTTCTTTTTTCCTTGGAAGGACCCTAAAAACATATATCAAACAACACTTGCAATCAGACACCATGGTTACACCATGTAAGCCTAACACATCCAGTTGCAAAATCATTTTGGCTGAACTGGGACATTCCATATGACATCAACTTTACCTTGGCGTGGCCCTCCCATATTTTCAAACCGCCATACAAATTTCATGCCAGGGTTAAGTCTAAGGAAAAGGCATATGTACTTACATGTTTGTATTTATTATCATCTGAGATATGTTTAAAAGAGGTTGTTCTACTGGATTGGCATTTTGCCCACTGAGACTTCATTTAAAACTTAAAATTTTGACTCATATAGCAGTCACAACACTGGTGCCATAAGCCTTTGCCAATGTAGTGGGCTTTGATTTATATTGAGAATTTATCCATGTTTCCCTAATTTTTCAATATATTACTGGTAACACAGTTACAAATTACCGATAAGAGAATTACCAACTTGGAGGTCAGTGAAGAAAAACAGTCAGACAGAATAATTCCTCTGTAGATGTTGTTTGAATATTCCCCTTGTAAGAATCAAGAATAACCTTTGGTTCACTCACAAGATGTAATATGATACTCGAAGGAGGGCAAAGCCACATCAGTAAAAAAAAAAAACACTGTTTCCAATTTGAATACAATGAATCTTATGAATTACTGTAGTACAGTGTATGTAAAATATTTTGTGAAAATAGTTGTACTGTTAACCAAAGGGCCTGGAAGCCAAATGACATTGTACAAATGCGAAAAATGTTCGCTCCTATGCTGCCATCTTGAGTCAAACAGATGGAGCTGAGAAAGTCCTTTCTACAATTAAGCAATTAAGATTAACAATTACAGCATCATCCATGACATTGTCAATATTTCCAGGCATGTGTGGTTTACCAAAATTCAAGTAGGGGAAAAAAAAAACAAAAAAAAAAACAAAACTGCCTCATATACATCCTTCCCTAAGCTGAGAGTAATAGCCTCTGTTCTTCAGTTGCTTTTACGACTGCAAAATGCTTAGTGTGGTGACGTACCTTCAATCAGTTAATAAGGTTTGTTGTGTTAAATACTCCTCCACGGGAGAATTCAGCAGAACAGACACTGGAACCAAAGTAGGGTTGGGCTAATAGCTGATAATCAGACACTGCAATATTTGAAAAGATTGCCGGTGTGATTTCCATGATCATGGAAAAAAAAAAAACGTTCTTGAATGCATGCATGTTTATCATAGTAAACAATGATCCGCAATCAACTTGTATAACAGTTGCGAGACGAGCCTGAGACAGTGCTGAAGACAGCTTAGTTTTTATTTCTGTTGCCTTCACCATTCACGTTTACTCAGACTGTGTTCAACAGCTGGCAGAGCGAGTGAAGTACGTAACAGAGAGAGGGAGTGCTAAAAGTAATTACTGGGGTATTGAGTGTGACACCGATTAGATAAGAGTCCATATAAATTGGATTGAGAATGGATGAAAGAATGGATGATCCAGTACTTAAAAAACACTGGCCATTACCAATTTTTCAAGTTCACACCTAATGAAAGAGGAGAACTAACTGACCTCAATATGACAATACTGGAATGATATCAATTTGATAAGAAATACTGACATCATTCACAGCTAAATCAGAGGACGGGCATTTTGAAAATAAATTGGAATAAATTGGAAATGAAAGTTGCAGGAAAGTACTTGTTGTACAGTAACTGTTTGGTGTTACAGTTTCACTGCTTTAAGTAAGTTGATTTGGTACATGATATTGGAAACAAAAATGCAGTTGCCTGACATGACATGGACAGATTGGATCTGTAGTTATTGGTTAGCTTGATATCAAAAACGCTTACTGAATCATTGAACTTTACCCCACTGCCCCATATCAGCTGGGTTTTGTATCACATCTTTACTAGAGTAATACAATATTTCAGCTTTGCATGAATGAAGGCTAATAGAATTTAAGTGAAACTGAAATCAGTTTATTAAAGTTACTTTATCCAGCCACTATTATCCACTGTTTTAACCTTAAATATTTGAATTTCTACATTCCATTTACATGCTGTTGAGACATCACAGTTTTAAAACCCTTGCACTACTAAAAGCAGACAGTAGGTCAAATTCACCTCTGTGCATTATTTAACTGGTTAATGGGAAATAAGGAGAGTACTGTATGTGCTTATGTGATGACTGTCTGGAATGAGTGCAATGTAAAGTAATGCACTTGACAAATCTGCCCAGTGCACTGTGTCAGCTTAGAGCGGTTTATATAGCAAAGCTTAGGACACCACTGCTGACGTCCACAGCTTGCCCAGTCAGTCAAGTGTGGAGATGATATTTACAACGCTGATAACACACACATTAAAAGCTAAATCTAGCTTCTTATTTGTATTGGCACTGTTACAAACTCCAGTATGCTTTAATTGCTTTAGTTTGTTAAAATGGACCAGCTAAACTTTCCTTAACGGTTGAGATTTTTGACAATCATAAAGGTCCAGCTAATTTTCTTTTTATTTAACAAAAAGCTGCATTTACACACATTAGAACAGGATTGTTTTTTTCTAAATATCACTGATGAATTTCTATCAGTGTCTTTACTCTCACTAAGCACTAAGTTACTCACTGAATGACTAACCAGCGGGAAGTGAAAAGTTTGGTTAAAATTGTAGGCCTAAATAATTGTCAGTTAACAACATCCACATTCATATTTAGTCCACAAATGATCAGCGCATGTTCTAGGACTAACAATCCACTGCACAGATACAGATAAAAATTTCATGCAATGGGCTACATCAACTGTAAAAACAGAATAATGTGCTCTTGAAATGTCTTATATGTGACTATTGAGAAAGGAAACAAGGTCCATATTGAAATCTGGATGCTTCACTAAAACAGAATAAAGAAAGTAGCCACTGGGCCAATAACATGTCGTAAGAAATGGGCATTTCTCCAAATGAAAAGCACTCATTTTCAAGAAGCCAGTTGATAAGCATGGTGAAAAGTTGTTATACTGACAATGCATGAAAAAGATTAAAACAACACACTGCTATGCAAATGAGTATAACACCAACAGGTTTTGGCTGTGTTAGCCTTCATCAGAGCACAGACAAAAATCAGATTGTAACACAATGTGAAAGGGACCATCACAGAATTCCGCCTATCCACATTCACTGAGTAATGTTTCCATCTATTTTTTTTTTTATTTTTGCATAAAGCAGTCTCTGCACCTGCTTTGTGCAAACCTTGTATTAACTGTACAGACATATCAACTGCAAAAAAAAAATAATTTTAAATAATAATCAGATTCATATCCTGGACATTTCAGACAATCAATAAAAAGTCCTACACCTCCTTTATAATATTATATTAATCCTGCTCATCAACCATTTGGGTCAATTGTAAAATCCCACTGTGAAAACACATCATACATACAATGGTTTGTGGCACATTTTACAAACATAGACCAGTAAATGAGTGAAAAGCTCTACTAAATATGATACAAAAATGATTCTTGAAGCATACTTTTGCGTAAACCTCTGAGTTTTACTCCTTTCCCTCATCACACACTGCCCCTCAGACAAGTGTGATTCCATTCTAAAATTTACTACGCATAACATAATTCACAAAAATAGACAACAAAAAAATTGAATATAATATTAACATTTTGAATATTACGAAGCCAGCCAACGTTCAAGAAAATATAAAAATGTTTTAAAATAAGTCTACCTAATTTCATAGGAAGGAAAATATATTTACTACAATGAGACAACAATATCTCCGAGAACATATATCAACAGAAGTATGCATCTACAAATGCAAAAGTAGAATTTTAACTGAATAATCAGGAAAAGACGGATCCACCGAATAACAGACATATGCGTTCAATACATTGCTTGCTAATGTATTTCCGGTTTACGTTCACGTTCACTAACCTGCTGAACTTGTCTAGTCCTAGTCTATCCGCTGTAAGTATGTCGTTATAACTACCTAACTAGTACTAACTTCCAATTAATAAGCAAAGACGGGTAGCAATTAGCTACCTGACATTTACAGTAAACACTTTGGCAAAGTAATGATGCTAGTAAGCTGGTCAAGTAATTTGCTAGCTGGACATGCTTGCTGGCTATTTATAAAACAGCCCCCAAAACCCCTTTTGCAGTTCAAAGAAAACAATACACGGTGTTGTGTCACATCACTATAAGGCATCGGTAGCAAAAAAAAAATAGTGAAACCGCTATGACCATTTTCACCAAATTATTTCTTCTTTTTTCATTTCTTTTGAATGAAGGCATGCATCAAGTCATATTGTTAACGTCGTAACAACTAAAGCAGATCACTGATTTGCCCCAGTCACTGATTTGCTTCCTCGCTAAATAGCCACCTAACGTTAGCTATTTAGCGAGGATGCTTCAGGCCTTTCACATCTCCTGTTGGCCTCTCATTTTCCATTGCCTAAATATACAGCTACCTAGCTCGTCGCTAAGTAGGATTAGGTATTCAGATCCTTAGTAGTAACGTTTACACCATCATGACTGGCTAAACATTGCTATGTTCCACTACGATGTTTGAAAGATAACATATCTAGCATGTTAGCTAATACGCGATCGTGAGAGCTACTCTGCTATGAAGCAAGTTAGCAGGCTCGCAAGTTAGTAACACAGTGACAGTGGCCAGTTACTTACGTACATTGCTTAACGTCATATAGCAAGCTAACGATAAAGAAATGTTTATTTATATCTATGTAGATAGCTAGCCATTTTACTTGAGAAAAACAAGGTACGTAGATTGCTTTGTAAATTAGCTGGCTTACGTTGTAGACCTAACAAGGCCTTTTTTCAGCTTCCCAATATATTTACATGCAAGCTAACGTTAGCAAATCCTTATTCAGTCGCCTCTGCAGCCAGCCACCTAGGTAAAACAGTCAGAACCCAATGCCTGCTAGAAGGCACAAGAGACTATTCGCTAGCTAAATGTGAACTGTGCAAAATCAAGCCTACACATGTCTTTGTTTTCCAAACATAAAACTTGCTAGCTATCACGAGTGATAATTCCATCAGTCCCATCTCTAGCTAGCTACATTTTAAGTTAACTTGCGAGTTTACTTTTCAGCTATGTAGCTGTCAATCAACAGAGATGTTTTTCGCCAGCTAACTCCTAATCTACTAGGTAACTGTTACGCTTTTTCATTGGACTTGCTCAGCTAGTGAGGTAGCTATGTATCCCTTACTACTTTTGCCACCATGCTTTTGCCTTTGTTAGGGTAGCACCAATGTTAAATGAATATTTACCCTAGGCAGCAGGAATGAATGAGCGTGTGCCGTCCTCAGGCTGCTCTTATAACCCCCACCATGGCCTGCTCAACCCCTTCGAGAAGCTAACGTCACCTGGCTAGGTATCTTCACATTAAGTAGCTAACGTTTACAACTCTCACTCACCGCTCTCTAGCTCATTGCCTTTCTTGGCGGTAGCAGCGTTTCCCATCGTAAGGAAGACACGGCAATTGCTCGAAGTGCGGGAGATGGCGATAGTGCTTGATGGAAGGGGTCCCCTGTTGTATTCCTCTTCTCGATCTTGTAGCTAGCTAGCTAATTGTTAGTTAAATTTCAGTAATGTTCGCTGTGTACCGTGTAGGGGGGAGCCCAAACACGCCTTGTCAACCCCTTTATGTCCTGAAATAATATTGACGGGGGAGCTCTGATCGATCTCGCTGATATGGACACACATCCACACTTTTTTCCCCAGTCTCCAGTCCCACTGTTGATTCCCTTTTACCACTACAACCAAGCAAAACAGTCTTGGTGCACACACCGGAAATGACGACCGATCAAGGAGAGGAAGCTGGAACTATAGCGTCGCTTGATGGCCAAATCTTGAGTAATATCGCATTTGCCATGAAATATCCCTCAGCGTTTGTTTGTTTCTTCATTAATTGCATATATTTATGAACCGTTGCAAAAGGAAGTTAACCTGATGCATTGTCTAAGTTATAGCGCACGTTAAAGAAATCAAAACCCCGTTATTTACTAAAACTATCAAGAAATTAAATGGAAGTGTGACCATAGTACAAGCGCAAATATGATAAAATGATAAAATAATTATTCTCAACAAATACACACATCTCAAAAATGAGGACAATGAAGCCAAGTTAAAGTTCTCAAAAGTGAATATAAATCTTTTAGAGTCTAAAAAACGAGAAACAAGTTGCAAAGTTCTAAAAAGTTCACAACATCAAACTAAAATATTGTTAAATATAGTCTGTTAAAATGCTGTCAATGTAAAACAAAATGTGTTGCCAAAGGAGTCTTGAAAAGCAAATGACTAAAGACGCACAGAACATTTTCGACAGCTTTTTTTTTTTTTTTTTTTGGTTTTGCATTTAAAAAGGTATGCTAGGTGGGTTCTATCACCACTTCCAGGTGCCAGTATGTATTAAAGAGCTCCTGGGCTAGTATAATTAATTAACATAAGAAATGCAGGGACACAATTTTCATGGTCTTAATTCATGTCACAATTGATTATCACAATTATGTTATTCATGCAGTTTGATTAACTGTGATTGACTGTGTAGTTCAGAACTGGTCTTTTTGCCTGCTAAACAAAGGCACAGGCACCAAGAAATAGTTGCATCATGCTTACTATTGTCCTTTCATCTCCCACTACCTCCCACTATCTGTAAGTGGGAGCAACAAGGGCTGGATCAGTTTTTAGGGCATGTGGATTGATCTGACATGCAGCTAAATGGTATTTCACCTGAACATATTGATCATTTCATTATATCAAGAGAAATGGGCCCAAATTTCAAGCTCCTATCCCATGTGACAGTTCCCTTTTGGAAACTGGCAAAGGCAAAAATCAATCAATTCCTTTTTGGTCTTTGGGGCCAAGGTCACAAAAGGACTGCATGTGCATTATCTGTGGCAAAGGCCTAACAAATGTGCATGGGATTTATCAGCCAACAAATTTTTAAATTAGCGCTAGTGACACAGTGCACCTTTTCACAGTGCCTTTAATACATACCCAGTGTTCATAAAACATAATGTACAAGTGAGATAAAACTGGAAAGGAATTGTATTGAGTCCATTAAGTATTCTGTCAAATATTCTATATCCAATATTATGAAGAAGCCTAATATTTGAACAGAATGTTTACAATCTTTGAAACGCAGGCAATAATGATACATAGCACAGCATTCCCTTAAAAGTACTATTCTTATCCAAATTTGTATCAATTTCCAAATTTGTATACATGACCCCTCAGAGGAACCTTTCAATTTGCATTAACAGCGCAAAGGTAATGGCAACCACAGCTGCCAAAAACCTAGGGGTAACTTAGATTGGACAGCAATCTAACCTTCATAGAGCGTATTGCAGCCACAACCAGGATCTGCAGATTCCTGCTATTCAACGTAAGGAAGAACAGACCTTACCTCTCCGAATACCCAGCCCAAGTGGTGATCCAGACCCTCATCCTGTCATGTCTGGACTACAGCAACTCGCTGCTTGCCGGCCTCCTGGCGTATGTCATCCGACCGCTGCAGCTTATCCTGAACGCAGCAGCCCAATTGACGGCAAACTTCCCCAAGCAGGCCCATGTGTCACCTCTACTTGAGTCCCTCCACTGGCTACCGGTTGCAGCAAGGATCAAGTTCAAGACCTTGCTACTAACCTTTAAGGGACTTAATGGATCAGCCCCCCAATGCATACAGGACATGATAAAAGCCTACAAGCCTGCAAGAGTGCTGAGCTCTGCTACCTCGGGTTGCCTCTGTGTCCTGAAATACAAGGGCAGCATCTCTCAAACCTGCCTCTTCTCAGTACTGGTTCCACTCTGGTGGAATGAGCTTCCTGCTGAGATTCGGACAACAGACTCCCTGGATGCCTTCAAGAAAAAAATTAAAACTCATCTTTTCAAGCTGTATCTCTAGCCTACTTTCCTCCCTATCTATGTCTATCTATCCTATTGTTTGCTATTTGCTATCGATTGCAAATTTGCCCAACCCCTCACCTCAATACATTTCATAATATTTACTGAAATAAACAAACGTAAATACTCCCCAATCCCTCAAATTATAAACACTTTCATGGCTTCTGGGAATACCCCTGTGGATTCCATCTTGTCACCCTACCCTACTCAGAATTGAAATTGCTGCTCTGTGCATATGGTGGCCAGTCCTTGCCATGATGTCCTGAAGTGCCTTTAATGTTGCTTTTGGCCACTTGGTGGCCTCCCTGATGAGTTTCCTCCTTGCACGGTCAACTGTCTTGGAGGGATGGCTTAATCTAAGCAAGGTCCTTGTGGCGCCATATTTCATCCTTTTTGACTGTCGTGTTTATTGTGTTCCATGACATATTTAAAACCTTTCATATCTTTTTATAACCATCTCCCGATGTGTACCTTTCAACAATTTGATCCCGGAAATGTTCTGATGGCTCCTTGTTGCCCATAATTGTTTCCTTATACTGGCATGCACTAAGAAACAAGGAAACATGCTGAGACCTACAGGATCAGCTGATTTTATCCTGAACTAGTCAGAATCATTTCAACTGGTCACAGGTGAAGTCAGTTAGCTTTGAGCATAATTGGACAGTGAATGGTTAGACCTGATCACAGTTACAACTCCCATTATGAGGCGTGTGTAAAAATATGCGACCAAGGTGTTTTACTTTTTCTATTTTAAATTAATATTCATAAATATTTTGTCTTTTCTGTTTCACTTTGATGTTGTGGGTTTCAATATCTAAATGAAAGTTGGAAAAAAATCTGATTTAATGGGTTTTCATTTCAGGCCTCAAGGCAATAAAAACAAGAAATTTTGAAGGGGCATGTAGACTTCCTAGATCCACTACACATATAGATAAATATATAGATAATTCCCTGAACTGCATAAACTAGCTTTGCTTTGAAATGTAACAAAATTTGACACTGACAATACCTAGCCACATTTGTAGTGTAATTGATGACATCACCCATATTACTCATTCACAGTGAACAAGGCCACAAGGCCAAGGCAACTAGACACAAGGACAACTGAACCTTTTATTGAACCTTATGTTGACTGTATTTAATTAATTTGCATAAAGGTACTGTGATAATGGAGAGGATTGACAAGGGTAAAAGAATGGCATGATTTAAGCACATACTCTTTATTTCGCTGTAACATTATTAACTCATGACTATTTGGTGGATCAGTGACAGTGATTGTCCGGCTACGTTACATTTTGATGAAGTTTCCTGTTTGTGCCATATTGTTTTATTCAGGTGGAAAAAATACTTAATTCTAGTATTACAGAGTGTAGCTACAGCACTACACATTTTTCCTTATGTTGCTTTTTGGCTGATGCCCAATAGTATTCATAGTTTTCATTTGCCATGATCAGGTGTATCTAACCTTGAGGTGTCTTTCAAAATTCAAGGTCACATTAGTTTTTGCTCTACCTGTCACTGACAGTAGAAGCAGTTCAAATACAATGGGTCAACTGTCTCTAAAACCACCATGTAGACCCACTTCCTCCCTACCATCAGAGGTATAACAGTCATAAGGAAAATGTAAATCCTTTTATTTCCATATTTTCCATAGTGTAACTGATGGTAGTCAAGTAACAAGGTTTGTTTTTCCCACATGCAACACATCCTGCATTATGGAATGAAGATTTTATGAATGGAAAAAAAAAATCTTTGCCATGTCTGCTTTTTGCACTGCAGAACTTAAATTCAATTGCTTTGTTAGTCAGCTCCATATCCCACATTAGACATTTCAACAAGAGGTCCCATTTTATATTAAGTATCCTTAATATCTGTGTATCCCTAATATCTGTGCACTTCTTTTCTGAACCTACTTATTTGTGCATCCACATAATTATATAGCAATTTCAAATGTTCTGCTGGCTTGTTTTCTAACACTCCCATCACAAGTAATTAATTTTGTCACACGGTAATTAATTTGTAAGTAAACACAGGTACTAGGTAGTTGTAGGTACTGTGTAAATACAAAGATATTAGGGCCACTACATGTAAAGTGGGACCAGGAAAGATTATGATCTGCACTTTAATGTGAAGTCTGGGTAAAAAAAAAATCAAACTTAATGATTTGTGATATGTACAGTATCAAGTAGGTGCATGCAGGGATGAGAATTACCAAGTGTCTTGGAAAGCTAAAACCTGACTTCTAGTTAATGGTGTGAGCCAAACTTATAGCCAACCAAAGCTTTTAATTAAAGTGAATGGAGAAATGCAAAACCCTGCAAAGAAAGCATGATTTCATCATTTAAAGACTCCAAAAAACATGAAGGGAAGCCTTCTGTGAACATATTCATGTGTAGTTTGAGCCTGAGGATGACTGGACGGTCAGTTTTTAGGCTGAGAGGGTGTGGTTCAAACCATATATACTTGAAAAATTATTAACAACTCAAACCTTTAAGTAGATTTTGGCTATAGTCTTCGGCTGTGTAGTAATGTTTAAGATAGGCTCACACCTTTTTCCCCAGAATTTCCCAGCTCAAGTCAGAACATTATTTCCAAAATAGCTTCTTTTTGGTATTTTCCATAAATGACGTGCAATTTTCACATTCAGCATCTTTGTCATACTTCCTGCTTTGTCAAAAAAAAAAACAAACAAAAAAAATTGTTTTCACTGCGTGTTGTGCTTCACCATGTCTATCGACATTCATCAAACAGTACATCACACATGGAGAATATTTCCTCAATTGCAGCATCAGCAAAACAGTGTACAATCCTGCCTTCTCTGAGCAGCCCTACAAAGAGCAGGGTCTCTTTTCTAGAGCCACACTAAACACGACTGTGCTAATTCAGCCCCAAACTGTATCTGGTACTGACTTTATTACTAGCAGGCCAGGGGTGGTCTTGGTTGGTTATGTTGTGTGGGTCAGCTCCAAAGCTGCCAGGAAGGAAGAAATGTGGTATGAGGTTTCTGTTGATATTCCATTTAGTGTATCTTAAGGCTTGAAAGACTGCACATATCCAAAATATTTGTTTTTTCAACATCCATTCCTGTCCATCCCTTCCTCAAGCAGTATTAGTGTGTCCTAGTTTCTGCTATGCCAATGTTACATTAACATACAAAGCACAGGTAGCTGTATATGTATAAACTGCACCACTCTAACAAGGATGAATACTATTTTTCTATGTTTGTTAGCGAAGTGAAAGCTTGAGAAATTACCTTGTCTTTCTCCCAGGGCAGCATGTATGTCCTATTACAGCCCGACATTACAAAAGAAAACCAACCAGACTTTGCAAGCCAAGTCCAGTTTAGTGTCAGCATGTTTGGCTCATCAATGGTATGACTGACACAGCGAACTGCTCCACTCAAGAGACAGCACTTTCTTTTTACCATTGGATGCCAAAAAGGCACTACAAATAGGATTCAACAAACCAACTTCAGCCCCTGAACAGAGCCTGTTCTTGTATCTTTTTTTACAAGCATTATGAAAGTAACTTTTCAATCTTAATGTGCAAACCGAATTTGTCAGGAAGTGTCTTTTTTCCACAGACTGCCATCTGGTCAGTCACAGACAGTTCATGAGTGAGTCTGACATGAGGTGTAGTGAATTCCCTGTGACAAGTCCCTTTGAAGCTGAAGGCGAGGTGTTTGAAGCCAGCAGGGGCTGCATGTTGAGGTTTGTGGACTCATCCATTTTCTCAGCACTATCGTCCCAGTTAATGTGGAAGCGTGTGACCCGTGGGTTTGAGGCTAGAATGTTTCTTTGGAGCTGAGAGGCAAAGAAAAGAAAACATGCAATGTCAATGCATTTGAGGAGCAGATGTGACAACTTTTTAAAGAATACAGCTGATAATATAAAGTATTATAGTATTGTTAAAATGAATTATTGGGTTTTAGAAAATGCATTGGACATCTAGTTACTTTTTTCAGATCATGTATCAAGGCCCATGATCATAAGAAATCTAAATATTCTCAAGAACAAAAAAAAAAACAACTTAAAAGTTTTTAAAGTATTTTAAAGTGCTCTGATAATGTTAATTACATTAATATTTTGTAAATAAGACAAAATTAGTTTTACTATACTGTGTTGTCAAGGAAGTTGCATATTCTAAATGAGAAGTGAGACCAGCATTCCACACTGAATAATGTCTGATGGATTATAATTTTATAAGTGGTTTCCTTTAAGAAAATTAGATTTAATTATTTAAATAGAGTAAAACATTTTAGTCATGTCCAATGTGTGTCACCTTTTTGATTTCTCCTTTATGTTGAAGAATAAATATTTACTGTAATATTGCAGATCACTGGCAAAGAACCCTGTCTCCTTGACACATGTGCTTAAACTCTGGATTAAATGCATGCCATATAGCTAATTGCTAATGTTATCAATGTCAAAGCAGACTGAAGAATGAAAATGACAGAAAACCCAGGTTCAAATGAAAGTCAAGTACTGACAAACATAGCAAAGTTGAAAAAATACATAAAAGATGTCAGACAGCCAAATGAGTTAAACTACAAAAGTATAATTAGAATTAGGAGATTTCTCTGACAATAATATATGTTTATGATTTATTTAAAAATAAAAGGTGGAACTGAAATTTGTACAGAATTCCGATGGTTTTAGATTATGCAAATAATTTTGACTTGTGAAGAATTTACTCCTCTTCTCCAAATTTGATTCTTTAGGCTACAGTGCAAATGACATGAGAAAAAAATAAAAGAAAAGAAAAAAACTAAATTAAAAATATAAAAGAAAATACAACTCACAAAAACAATGCCCCCAATAGGGGAAAATCTTTGTCTTTTCAGAATTTATTTTACTACAATGGTTTGCTTGTGTGGTATTTTAGGTTACTCTTCTTCTCTGGTAAATGCGGATCTAGTATTTTATATAAATTTTATATAAAAATGCCCCAGCAGAATTTTAATTTAAGTACAGATTTAAAACTGAACATCGACTGAATTATTTATTGAGTAATGATCAGAAGCTATTATTTGAATTTTAAAATATCATCATACTGTCATTTTATTACTTTTACTGGCAAAATAAAAACAAATTGTGAACCATATTACCAATGCTGGGCCATAGATACACGTGGTATTATGCAGAGTAAAAATAATAATCACGTTATTATTGCCAATTTGCCAATCTGTCACTGACACTGAATTAGACTCCATTAGCCATTTCCACATCAATGTTTTGAGTTACCATGGACTGTAAGAGAGATTAATGTATCTGTCAATTGCACTGTGTCACACCTCCATTAACTGTAAAGAATAACAAATACCTTAGTGAAATCAGGCTTTACAGGTGGGTTTTCTCTGAGCTCTGGATCAACATACTCATTGTTCACATAATAGCCAACGCGAATGAACTCCTGAGTTCGGTAAGTGCAAGTAATCAACACAACGGTAACGCCCACTGCATCTGCATCAGGGATCAGGCAAGGATCTGCTGCATCGGCCTGAAGACGAGGCAAAACACAAACAACAACAAACAGAAATAAAGACCATAACACTGTGCGTAAGTCCTCATGTATATGAATATTCACTGTACTGACACATGCATCAGACATAACCTCCTGGAGCCCAGCCAGACTGGTTTAATTTTTTTTCCCAATCCAGTTATGTAATATACACGGCTCTCATTTTGGGGACTAATGCTCTTCACTTGCCATAAGCCACATTTACTCCCCTAGGTAGTTATCTATATGGATCTCTTTATGGCTTTTGCTGGGTCACAAGGGACACGTGCCAAGCGTAAGTGGCAAGCATTTGAGGTGATGTAGAATAGGCAAAAAAGACAGCTTACCTGAAACACAAACATGTGCCTTCCTGCAGGCACAGGTCCAACAAGAACTGAGTCTAAGACTTGATCATATTCTTCACTCTCTGCTGACCCAACATAAATTATTTTCCATTCCAGATCTGTAGAAAATTTAAATTACAGCTGTTAAGGTATAGCATGATCATTCATTTCATCAACTATTTCTTACAATGCCCCAATGATCCAATGCCTACAAAAAGGGGGTTTATTCCCTAGAAAGAT
The DNA here is from genome assembly GCF_013368585.1 of Megalops cyprinoides. Classification (NCBI taxonomy): domain Eukaryota; kingdom Metazoa; phylum Chordata; class Actinopteri; order Elopiformes; family Megalopidae; genus Megalops; species Megalops cyprinoides. The sequence goes on along the minus strand of NC_050584.1, from coordinate 49,430,533 downwards.
ATCCAATATGAACAATTTTTCTAAAAGACATGATATGAACCTACATTTGAACCACAGTCAGTTTATATAAAGCTCACAGCCACAAATACACAGTATGTCACTATTTAGTCACTTTCCCTTGTGCACATTCAAAACTGCTCCTATGTGATCAAGGTGTTGCTCTCGGTTGTTGAAAAGCAGAGATAAAGGCAAGACAATTTTATTCTCAGTCCACACCGCACACAGTAGATGAGATGAGTAGGAAAGAATAGACACAAAAAACCAGGGAAGACTTGAATGCAGAACTCTGCTCTAGTTAATGAGCTAGGAAGTAGTCGTTTACTGTCGGAGTATGAACGAGCGGCAGGTCTGGAGAAAACACTGACCTCAAAGCAATGTCCACGATATTCAATTGATCCAGAGAGTAATACTATGGGTTGGCGATGGTTCAGTGACAGAAGCCATACGTAGTCTGTATTGTGTCAGCACGGAAGATTCATACCATTAATTCTACTGTCTCAGTGCCAGCAGAGGAACAGTATACCCCCTCAGCATAAACTATATGGGTTATATTTTAGCGACCTACACCCATCAACTGCACTTGTCTGCCGAAGTACAATGGGTCTAAAAACACCCCGAGGCACATCCACCAGCTCACAATGCAAAAGGAAACATAGCTAGGCAAACGACATACACTACATTACCGTCACCTATCTATCTGTGAAATCACAGAACTTATCTTTTAATCTACGGAGCTAGTTAACATGGATAATTACTTCAGGTCTCATGCATGCGTCTAAAACGTTAGACGCGACTTAACTAACGGACATTAGTTGGCGACATATATGCACAACGTTAACTAACTACCGGCTATGGAAAAGGCATGCAGTTAGCTTGGTAACCAGTACTGTGAAGGATTGCTGGCTGGCTATGGAAAAAAAAAAAAAAAACGTTAGTTGTCTTTAACTTACTTAGCGTTATCTACTTCCGAACATCCTTGTCATCCATTCTTTTCGTCACCCCATTCTAGAACTTTTGAGACCCTCTAGCTAACGTTGGCTGTATGAGGTTATTTTCCTACTGTTGGCTAACTAACAAATAAAGCCGGACAAATAACGGTTAGGTAATTAAAACCAACACGGAGAAAATCAAAACAGCAGCTAGCAAGTTCAGCTATCTAACACATGTACAAGCGTGAACTAATTAGTTGATACTACAACGATAAACTAGCAAGTTACTCAATTCGCCCAGCTAGCTAAATGTCGAACTTGTCAACAAGTCAAAGATACAGTCCTTGACCACAGGATACACAGCAAGCCATTGTAGCAAACAAGTAACTGTCTTATGGTAACGATACTATGAACTTGAAATTTGGGGGAAAGTAGCCAACATGCGCGCAGGCAAACCTACCTTCAGGCAAATCCTCTATACATTCGAAAGTGATCTCAAACTGGAATGGATTGAAAAACGGAGACGGGTTATCCAGTACTATCACACTGTTCACCTGAACCTTTGCCATAGTTTTCTAGGTTGCCAGCTAGCTAGTTAGCAAGTTAGCTGTAGCTCGTAGCTCCTGGCTGGTACAGGTGCAGTGTCACCGTTACAAAACACAAAGGTACACGCCACCCTTTTCAAACGAAATAGCTAGCTAGTAAGCTAGCCTGCGAGACACTGTCTCTACCAGCATGCTTCTGAGACAAGATAGCAAGCTACAACAGCCAACCGAATTATGCATGGGATAGAAACCCATGAAATCCTTTTTACAGCTCCCAGAATACTGGAAACAACCATACGGTTTTGCCGGCTATCTTCCAAACTACCTCTTCCACTATACACACTGTCAGAAAAATCCAGCTATACTCCCTTTTCGCAGCGTCAATATTTAAAAGTTCGGGCGCCCTCTGCTGTTCATGGCAATAAAAACATTGATCCAAAAATGTTACCACAGCTACATAATATAGAGCTTGCTATTCTAAAATAGCACATATCAGTTAAGCAAATGTACAGTATTTCACAAGAATTGTTACAGTTGTGTCAGAATTAAACAAATTATGATATCCTCACCTTTATATCGTCTTTTGTGATTACATTTCAGTGCAGTTATGATGCACAAATAACTGCATTAATATTGATTAAACAACAGCAACAATAATAAGTATTATACCGAAAACTGGTAGAGGCTGTAGCAGCATCACAGTGTCATAGTAGTATGCACTGTCATTTTACAGATTTGCCTTTTTTCTCTGAGACCTGGTAATTATATTACTTTATAATTATCATTCAAGTATAATTATCATTCACATTCGTTGATCTAAATGTATTTTGAAATAAACTGAAAAATCACAATTGTACAGAGAAATTCACATATCGTTCATCTAAAAATGACACCTAAGGAAAGTAGGCTTAATTAATTTTAGGATCTGCCTCAAACCAAATGCTGTAATCCCCACACACTTCATGAAGAGTGGACCTCAGAGACATACTTCACAAACATGCAGAAGTGCACTTGGCTTCTTCATGCTGAATTTCTGTTTAAATCTCTGACCGCAAATGAATGTCTCTGCGTATAAGAGTTAAGTTAAGTTAAGTTATTAGCTGTTTGTAATAAATGTTTAAAGATTAAACTAGACAGTGTTGCTAGTGGACAGCAGTGCAGTGTAGTGGCAAGGCACCAAAGGGTTACTGGTTACATTTCTCACTTGGGTCACTGCTGTTGTACCCTTGGGCAAGGTACTTAACCTACAATTGCCTCAACAAATATCCAGCTGTATAAATTGTAAGTCACTCTGGATAAGAACATCTGCTAAATGATAATACTGTAATGTAACCAACCATACATCTCTGACTTGGTAACCGAAGTTAGTAACTAGTTAATGCTAGGTAAACTGCTTGCTAAGCCAAACATAGTTTATGGGCAGAAAATACAATGAGAATTTTAATTTATTATTAGACTACAATAAGATTTATTATTATGCTGAATTACTGAGTTTGTCGATCTGCCATTTTTCAAAAACATTTGAAAAAGTCTACATATTCCCCAAACTAATGCAGTGCTTATGGGGGTTATGGACAATGCCCCTCAGCTTTGGCTACAGAAAGGGCCCCAGAAAGGACACAGTCAATCCCTTGCCTGTTTCACATCTAAGAAATAGGACACCCTAAAATCCTTGGTGTTTGTGTGGGTATGAACAGATTAAGTATTCAAGGGCTTAAGCATGTGGTTTAGGACACATCCATGGACTTGTAAAAAGTTGGTATGGCTGGCCAAAGTCTACCTGGATTTCATTTTCTCATAAACCTAGGTGCCTTTTATATAGCTTTCAATGTATGTGACAACATTAAACAAAATCTTAAATAAAGATTTAGATGTGACTAATAAATGTTAATAGAATGAAGCATGTGTGCTGCATATTTTATTTGTTTTGTGCAGTTGCAGGACATGTAAATTGCCCTGGATATTGTTCCTAGGACTTGCTTATCATGTCAGGCCATTTCCTGATTGATTACTGGCGTTACCCTGAGTGGTACTTTTATGAACAACAAAATTTTGTAAAAACCATACACCAAGTGTTTTACCACTGGTACAGTGTTCATACAAAATTAAGACTCGAAACATAAAGGAAAAGTCAGGTGTTCATTACACTGAAAATATTCAATATAGTGTAAATTACATGTATTCTCCCCAAAAACAGGTTGTAGTCTTTATGTGTGTTTACGCGTGCATAACAAGAGTGGTACCAGACTTTTTATGATCAATGTAAAACATTGCACTAGTCATTCAATTAAAATGTAGGGGATGAAAACTCACACAAGAAATTATCTAAAAATCATTATATCTCCCTAGCCTCATCACTTGCTAACTGCTGATCCTAACAACATGGATAGCTTTCAAACCCTAGATCAGGCTCTCTAACTTGACCTGCATGTAAGGACAGTGTAAGGAACATTGTTTTGTTTAACTCTGGCTTGGTTTTAACTATTTCAATCATTACAACACAGAAGTTGTTGACAATGCAAAGAACATGTGGTTGGACAGACCCCAGCAGATTAAAAATGGTGAAAGAATTGGCTTAATAGCTACTCACACCCTCAATTTCCTATGACCAATCATCACATGACAAATATGAATAGATTTTATTACAACAAAAAGCATGCAATAAATAAATTTATTACAACAAAAAGCATGCACACAACTGCAGTAATGAGCATGGGCCTATGCATACTATTTTATCACTGAAGTGATGGCTACCAGGTAAAAAAAAAGAAAGATGATTCTACAATTGGCAAATTATGAGCCTTGAGTTTTTATAAAGATTTTAACTATTGATATTATACACAAATTAATATTGTACAATGGAAACTTGAAAACTAATTAGGGCTTTAAAGTAATTAAAATGTAGGGGTTTTTAAGTAATTAAAAATGTGTCTGTTTGAGCCCAATACAGATTTATAAACATGTAATAAAAATAATTTGCTGCATAGCAATCCACTTTCAGTCATTAAAAAGTCAGGTTAAATTCTTGATAATGGAGATAAATGCATGAATGTAAAGTTGACTAGACAGATAAGCACTACAAATGGAAAAGAATATTTGGTCTTGATTCGGTGGTGACCAAAGAGGATTTAATATAGGATTAAAGAAAGGTCATTCGTGGGCTGGCAGTTCAAGTGTTTAATCTGGATATCGACCAAGTGGTAGTTTCCCCACACAGTTGCTTACGTTTACAAAAATGATTTCCTTGCCATTCACGCTTGTCAGGTGCACAGCCTTATGGAAAGGCAGTCAGCATACAGTATGTTGCCAAGACTTCTGTTTGCGCTAGAAACCGCAACTATAGTAACTAGACTGGTGAAAGTGTTTACAAAGAAAAATACAATCTGGTGATATTTCTACTAAAATTAAAATAAATTTTCGTCATATTAAACATAACAGAGAATTAAAAGTATTTCTATAGAACGGATGATTGTTGCTCTATGTGGCAATTTGCTATACTACATTAGGTTGCTTACCCCCCGATAAACAGAATGGTTCAGTCCCTGGGAGCTTTAACCCTCAATTTTCAGCTGTAGTGAGCGTAAAGCCAAAAAGGACGGCTCATTGGAGGCGTTGGGTGATATCACCTGAATTAAATAGTAAATTGTTTTACTGAATAACTAGTATATTTTTTCAATTAAAACGCGTTGGACTCATTGCCATGCAGTGAATCAAATCTGTTTCCCCAAGCTTGCCACTGGATAAGGTACGCTTCTAGTTGTATGTGTCTTGCCATTACAAGTCATTCATTTTTTTAATCGGGTTTCTTATTAGCTTGTTAGCTCTTGCAGGTTAATTAAAATGCGGTAGCAGTCCATTATTTTATTTGCTAGCTAGATTAGCACCAGTCTATATGCAAAAGAAATCTGGACTGAAGTGGTGGTTCGTTGACCATCAAATGTGTCAGGATTGCTGGCTGTGCTATGTATAATTTATTTTTCGCTTTTACTTGGTCATTTTGGACTAAATCACAGACTTAGCTAACCATTTAGTAAGCTAATTGAATGGTGCCGTGTTGAATTAAGGATGTCGCTGTTCTCTTTGTTGATGGCTTAATATAATAAGCTACTCAAAAACGGGAGAGATTTATTGTGACTAATGTTAGTTCGCTAATTCCATTTGCTAGAGCTCCCTGTCTCGCTTTAGCTAGCCGCTAGCAAGGGACAGTGGCAAGCTACAGACAGCGGCACTGTGGCCGGCAGTGTATAACGATAATACTGTAAGAAGGTGCCTAACGTTAGCTTTGGTCAGTCGCTCTCGAGGAGGTATCTGGTAGCTAACTAGCTAGCTAAGGTTATTTACAGTGCAACCTCAAACATTTCCATACTGGTTTATTTCCATTCGATGTGGGCTAGTTAACTTGCTGACGGCAATTGTCACTACAGATCTTGCTTTGGTTTGGTAGCATGCTAGCGATGACGTTAGCTTGCTAACTGTAAGGGGTTAGCTTTGCTTGTAAACTACAGCGCTACAACAGAGCAATGGGAACGTTAGCTAGCCAGCAGGCTAATCAGTGAGCAGGTCAAATGAATCTGCAGCACTCCGATAGCTTTTTGCTTGTCCTGACTGATGCTAAAAACATGAATTGCCTCATAGGGTAAACATTAATTGTCTTACTGACCTGTTTATTAATATAAAGATAGTTACTTATTTTTTCCCTGGCAATACAGCTCCCAAACCAACGCAAATTTTATTAGTCACACAAATTCATAAAAATGCGCGTATAGATGATTTAGCTGTCTGCACGGTAGTGCAATGCTACATGTTAGCTTAACAAGCAGCTGGCCTTCATATAATGTAAAAACGGCCTAGCCTGCTAAAAGAGGACCGTTTAGGATAAACCAGAATATTTGCATGAAGAATATTAGCTAATAGTAGTAACATTGTGATAAATATGAGAATGAAAAATAAAACACCCATACAATTTTGTGTGAGTGGTGAGTGAAACAATTAAAATGGAATATCAATTAATTTGCATGTCATGGCCTTAGTTTCTCATACCCCATTTCTGTATGTTTAAGGAGTGTAGCTGCGTAGTCTATTAAATATTGTATGGTTGATGTAATGTTAATTGTAGCGTAGCGAATAGCCTATAAGGGAGACCCTATACTCTTTATAAAGGTAGCGTTAATGTTACGAGGAGGTTACGATTAAAATTTATTACCCTTCTTATTTATGCGCCTGTATCACAGAATCAATTGACATTGTTCCACAAGAAGGTGCCTCCTTACCGGCAATGCCCGATAAATACTGCCTTGGATAAAGTCAACAAAGGGGGGCCCGGGGCGGGGGGGGGGGGGGGGGGGGGGGGGGGGGGGGGTGGATAACAAGAAATGCCTAGACCGAGACTGAAATGCCAAGACTGAATTCCTGCAGAAACCATGGGAAAATGAGTTGACAAATAGGTCGGTAGGACACAAATCAACATATGCATCTTTGCGATATTTGCATAGTGGATACATCTGTAATCTTTTGTCTCAGAATTTTTTTGCACTTTCCCTTAACCAACCCACCCACCATCCAGGCATTATGCAAAATGACAATCACAATCAACATTTCCTGTGATCACACCCTTTCCTTAGCACTTTCTTGTAAGGTGTTAGATCTAGTTATTTACACTGCATTAAGGATTTAAAAATGTAGGCTCGCTTATTTGTAAAGCTATGTATTTAAACTTGTTAATTATAAAATATGTGGTTTCCCAATATCATATTTATGATTGGGACACAAGATTGCATGTCATTGTGTGTGTTAATAAAATTATAGGCCTAATTTTGTTACTTCACTGGATGTTTGTTGATCTTATAATGTGGTGTGTAGTTGTATAATATACTTTTTCAATGGGCAGCTCAGTATCAGTAATATACTTCTGAAAATGAAACTTTTTGAGTGGGCAGTAAATAAATAGCTTTATTATGGATGACTCAATATTAGGGACATGTTTTAGCCTTGTTAGCCCATGCCAGCAGACCTCTTTCGTTTATGGGCAATTCTACCACAATTAATCTTCTAGTAAGTAGCACTTATGGTGAACTTTTAAGGTTTGCAGATTGTGTCAAAGTTTCTGCTACCCCAGTGAAATTCTGCTAGCTGAGTCCCCATATACTATGCCAAAAGCAAAGTTTTGAAATTAATTATGCCTGAATCAAAAAGTAAATGCAAGAATTTGAGCAACTTGATTTATATTTTCTGTTCTTGTTTTGGAGAGAACCCAGATATGAGAAATGGTTTCTTTATGTTTGTTTTTTCCCTGCTCCAAATGTCTTATGTCAAAGTAATGTACAATATGTTGCTACATCTCATATGCCACCCCTGTTCTGTTCCTGATAAACCTGGAGTGGGAATCAAGTGTAAATACCTTTCCACCACTAAAAGTGGTTCCTCCAGTTTTTAAGCTCCAAGTTAGTACAATGTACTTTGCTTTGGCAAGAAATTTGGAGAGAGATGCTGCTGCATTGTGGTAGATGTGCAGTCCCCCAAGTAAAGATATTGTTCTGCTCAGCTTCAAAAAAAAAAAAAAAACAGAAAAAATACCAAATATTAAAATGTTTAAAATTCACAAAGAATCGGTTAAGTTTAGTTGTTTGTAACTGCCAGTTCCCAGGTGGGGCACTGCTTTTGAAACTTTTGGCAATGGCCTAAATTGCCTTACTAAATGTCAGTGGCGTTTTTAGATCTGATCATTCGGGGCTATAGCCCCAAATATTTTAAGCCTAGCCCCAAATATTTTCTCCTTGAAAAGGAGGTGTTTATAGCAAAACAGCAGACAGACTGTGTAACAGAGCGGAACTTGACTTGAAGCGTCTGAAGGTATGATAATATTTATTTATTATAAAGGTAGGTATAACCTCTCCAACCTACTGATGTCGATCCCCCTTCAAAAAAAAAAAAAAAGATAAGCTCCAGGTAAACTTGACTTAGCCCCGGATCTTTTCAATAGCTAGAAACGTCCCTGCTAAATGTTAAGCTGTACAAATGGACAATATGAAAATTGTGGATAAGAGAATCTGCTGAGAAGAAAATGCAATATGTGCATTGTCACACACTATTCTTCACTTATGATCAGCTGGAGAACCAATGGCTAGAAAAGCATTTACAGCACACCCAGTAATGATCTCTTTAGCCACCTGTCAAAAAAGCAGCGTTACTTGCATGAGGACAAGATGACTACAGGTTGCTCACTTTTGGATTGAAGGCATGTAAACGGCATGGTCTGCTCAAGGCTGAAATTTTGGACAGTGACCTTTAAGGAAAACATCATTTTGTAGGGCAACCAAATCTGATACATCTTTTCTGCTGCTGATGACACCTTCCATTAGAAAGAATGTCTGTGGTTCCAGAACCACTTTTTGGGTGCAAGCACTTGACCGTTTAGGACAACACAAAAATATGGTTTTTGATCAGGTTGGCTATCTGCTAGTTTTGGCTTCTATATAGTGTATACAACCTTGCAAAAGGTCCTGGATGCCTGGACCATAGGCTTTGGAAGCCTTATGCACCTGGCTATTTGTGTTGCAGCAGTGCTTGTTTGGATGATATGATTCCTGTCCTAAAGGGGGCACAGCCCTAGTTAATGCAGTGAAGGTCAGGGCAACCTGAAGCACATCGCTAACCCAGGAAGTGCACTTGCAACCACACATCTCACTTTTGCTGTACCATGCTATAGATCTGTTACATGTAATGCTTATATCAGGTTTATCAGTGTACATAAATCCAACACTGTCTGCATATATGAATACTATACTGTATTGTAGTGACCTGAAATATCGGCAGACAGCAAAAAGGCTGTTATTGTGCTAACATTGAAATACGCCCATAAATTTTGCATAGTCTCTCCTGACAGACTGGTATGAGGGTCTACACCAAACCCCATTCCATGAACAGCTGGGGTTTATTATTGGCAACTTCCTTTTGACAGTTTTCTGTCTAATTATTATTCATTTAATGTCCAGTTGGAAACGATTCTACCTAGAAATGAATGTGTTCTGGAAATTCAGGAGGTATTTCAACATGAGACTCAGAGAGGGTGTTTCGATGGTTGTACTGTAACATGCACAACAAGTCCATGGCCCTGACCAAGCTTATTTATAAAGGCTTAGTGCATGCCTTGTTTTGCTTGCCAGGGATACTTTAACTGGACAAGGAAACTAGCTGACAGGTGGTTATCTATAACCTCTTGATTTTGTACCATCTAATTATATCACCATATTATGTAGCCACATAGTCATGTCATCAGTTTAATTTTAGATTTTGAAGAAACTCAAAACCTTATCTTGACTGCATCTGAATGCCAAACTAAATGCAGCCTTGCTAATTTTGCAGACATTTCTTGAAAAGATTCACTGACATCTGCGTAAAACTAGAAAAGAAAAACTAGTTGCTAGTTTAATAAACACAGTTCGTAAACAAAATCTATAAACTCAATTATATTGTAAGATCCCTTTTTAAAAATACATTTTACGTAATAAACACAACTTTAAAAACAAATTCAAAATAGATCTGCTTCGTGAATTGAAATGTCAAATGAGAACAGTAAATAGAAAAGCTAAATGGAAATTTGGGGGGTTTAACGAGTAACCGGATAAACATAAAAATGTTCAGGTATATTCACCTAGAAGAAAAACGGTTTATACTATTGGTTATAAATAGGCCATAAACACCATGTTTAACAGAAGCTTTCTAAACACAAGACAAGTCAACCAGTAATTGTGTGTGTGTGTGTGTGTGTGTGTGTGTGTGTGTGTGTCTGTGTGTAAGTTGCTTGTTCCAGATCAACAGCTGCACGTTCTGATTGCCATAAACATTAAATGTCATGTTGCTGAAAGCATAAGCACAGTGCAGGTGTGTTTTTCCAGTTTGAAATTGCACTGATTGGATTGGGAATTAAAAATGTTAAATGGTTTCTATGTAAGACACACAATAATTGGGGACAGATCTTTGAAATAGCTGTATCTATCAGATAATGGCAAATTTCCTGCCATGTCGGCAGGAAGATGGAGGGACTCTACAGTTATGAAGGCTTCCTTTCACATGGGCTCTCCATAATGTTGCCCTTTTGAAACTTAGATAAAAGTAGATAAAAAGTACACATTTAATTAGTGATGTAATGAAAGCTGGTGCTGATGCAGCTTTTGTAGTAAGTGCAGCCTACTCTAGCCAACACAAACCATCTGCTCTGAGGGTAGGACATTTCTCAGGGGCCAGACTGAAACAGCTTTTGTTAGCCCTTATGTGAAAATTTAAACTACAGGATGCTGACAGGCAAACAAGCCACTCATATATCATTATAATTTTTGATTATGGCAGATCCTTATGGACTGCTCTACTTTTTAATAGTTGGTTATTTGAAATTTAATCTCAAATTTGGGTTAGCCAGGGGTTTGCCACTTGTGGAAAATATTTTGATATTAGTAACTAATAAAAGTGTGTTTGTCAGAAATGCTGCTGTCTGTTTTTTTGTGATAATACTGACACATGGCAAACCTTCTGGTCAAATTCTGTGGTGAGCTTTTTAGTTCACCAAAGTTTAGCAGCAAATTTGTAGGTTTTGTAAGGAGAGTAATCCCTTACCCCCTCCTGCATCATTGCATCTGACTCAAGGTGTCAGATTGCTGCACCCAAGTTACACAGATAACTATACTACTCTGTGAAATGACAAAGTTCATAACTCCTGGCCATAAAATGTTTTAAGAGGCTGGCCCAGTGTGTTTGATTTCAAATACCATAGAATCCTAGGTCAAATTGCAGTTCTTTGATTGGGTTGTTTCTTTAGGTTCAGCATACAGCAGGGCTTGATTATGCCATTTGTTTTCTACCATCTTTGTCTGGCCTTCAGGAGGCCTTATGGGGACAAACCAATTTTAAAATGTTTGACCAAATTGATTGAATTTTCTGAGTCAGTAATTATTGTTAAGCTCATGAGCTGGCTTGTCTGTAATGCCTGGATTGGAGAGGATTGGATTGGCTAACATCAGATAGCCATTTTGCTTGGTTCCCAGCTAAATCAAGGAGTAATGTTCCTAGCAAGCTAATGTTAGCTAACTAGGATTTCTTCTTTTTCAAGTATGCATGACATTGGAGATTGTAATCTTGACAATGTTCTACTCAAGGAGTGGACTGTGTGACCACAGAACTGCAGGTGCAACGGTATTGATCAGTATAGCTGGCTACATTGATGACCTATTGCCAATTGAAAATCCTTCGCTAGGTAGCTAACTGAGCATAGCATTTTTTCTCATGTGCTTGGAGGTGCATTTTTTTTACACACAGGATTATAGTTGATATCGAGAAAGGAGTATGGGGCCTTGAATGCATGTTTCTCAGTATCCTAATCAGGATAGGCTCTACTCCACTGCTACCATCCAAGCAACTCGCAGGCGCCTGACATGTTATGGGGCGCCAGAGAGCAATGAGAAGAGGCAGAGAGAAATTTTGAGAGAAATGCTGTCTGACCCACCCACCCTTTGTTTGGACTTTTGTTCTATGTTGTACTTGTTGTTGTGTGCATCAGCTATTCATGTGGATTTTGAGATATGTACTCACTCCTGAATAGGGAACATATTGTTTGCAAAACAGCTATGGCAAATCATAAAGACTTTGGTCTGTTTTTCTTTGTTAGTACCTGTCATTGTGATCACATATTTAAAATGAATGAGAACATTTAAATACAGGATTTCATAAATTAGGCACACAGCTATGTGTGTTTCAGTTGTGGCCATTGTAATGACCCCCTCACCCCTTCTCATCTCTGTCTGTCTGTCTGCCTGTGTGTCTGTCTATCTGTCTGTCTCTCTGTCTATCTGTTAATCTATATCTCTTTTGTCCTTAAAATAAGATTTATCTGTTTTTTTTTTTTTACCAAATGAAGTACAGTATTTATAGACGAGTCTGAAAATGTGTGTTATCTGACAGTTAGGCTTGGTTGCAGTGGTCATTCAGATGTTGTTTGCTGAAATCACAGCATTTCCTTTGTGGTGTCCCCTCATTAGAGAATTCTTCTCGGAAAACTAACCATTAATGCCTCATTCATACAAATGACTTTGAAGAGTAGTTTTTGTCATTTAGATACCCCTTTATCTTGGAGATCTCCAGTTGCTGCCTTTGAATATACAGTTGCTCCCAAACCTCTCCTCTTACTGCCAGGGCTCCATTTTCCTACGGATGTCCAAACAACAGAATATTGGAACGTTATTATTTTTTGCAGGATTCTGTGTGGGGATATTTGGAAATATGAATTTTTTTTTTATCATTGTGTATTTCAGAAGACAGTCAGTTCTTTGGGAAAGAGATGATGATGCTGTTTTCGGAGTAGTTATCATTATTTTGAAAATATGATTTTTATCCAAGTGGGTAAAAAAATTACATGGTCTTTTTCCATTGAATCAAGTTTATGTTCAGATTTAACAGGGGTAGGAATAAATATGGAAGTAACATTGTTATGAATCGCCTGCATGACAAGTGATCATTGAAAAGTTATTTGCTGAATTTGCATTTATTAGGAAGTTGGAATATGCATTCTCCTCTTGGGTAGGCAGAGTGATAAACCTGGATGGGATCACGGTAGTCTCTGACTTTTTTGATTTTGGGAGCTAAATGCTGTACTTTTGGACTGACCGTGGGAAACCAAGGGAGCTTGTGTCTTTGACACAGGGCTTTTGGTCCAGACCTGATCATACCTCTGTGGGATGTGGTTTGTCTGGGGAGTAAAACTGCAGTAATTGTTTCTGTTAACTCCTAATATTAGCCCTTGACTGTGTAACTAAAAATTGCATCATGACTTGTTTTCCCTAGGGTGTGCTAAGAAAGGCATTTTTCTGTGCAGCTGAGGCAATGTTGATGGACCCGAGCTCCTAATATGTACAGGTTAAGACCAAATTCTGTCAAAATAAAAATTTCACCATGTTTTTTTTTGTCATGGTAATGGTATAGGATGGAAAAACTACTATGAGATTCTTATTTGATTTCACGAAGTGTATGTGATCAATTGTGGAATATCTGTACAACCTCAATTCTCAGTTGAAAGTGGGTGTAGGGAAGGGCAAGAGCAGTCACCCCACCCGACCTCGAACCCAGGTCTACAGGGTACTAACCATGCCACTCCGTCACAATGGAGTTTGTTTTTCCTTGCATCATATGTAAATTATATAAATAAACCATAGCTGAGAGTGGCAGCCTATCATCCCATTGACTGAGTACGGTGATAAGGATTCCTTATCTTAAGTAGTTGCTCTTAATTAGGACAATCTAATGATAACCGAATAAATGATGATAGTTAAGACAAATAAAATGGCTGTTAGTGCTATTTGTACCATGATCGGTTGCAGGAGAATATGGAGTCAAAGTACATAATTTGTCTGAAAACCCTCTTCTTACTCTGGAATGGATGCAGTTTATTCATTGGAAGGGTAGCTCTCTTCTAGCAAGATTTGCAGTGCTCATTTTTCATATGACTTTCATATTCCAACTCCAGTTTTGTTAATACCAACCTTGTGATTATGATCTATATTGAGCAATTTAGGTAGGGAGACTTTCTTCATCCAAATCATCATACTTGGAATTTTTGACAAGGACTGCAAAGTCAGATGGGTATGGTTTGATTTTGAAAGTACATATGAGCTTTAGTAGTACATACCACTCATTCATCAAAAAAAACAGCAGAACAACAGAAAAGCTTTCCTATTTATTCAGTGTTTTTCTTGGCCCCTGTGTGGATTCCTGTTGCAGTCAGAACATCTGAGACACTGGCCATCTTTGAGAGCAGAATGAAGAACCACCTCTTCAGGCTACACCTCAGCTTCCTTACCCAAGCATGATCTCTCTTCCCTCTTAGGTGTAATTATATATATGTGGAAATGCAGTTTGGGGTCTTATCTAATTACTTATCTGATTTACCTCAGGGCATGTATTTGGAATGGTATAGTCCTTAGGCTCTGCATATTGCATTTCAGTTACATGTTGGCCTAGGCATGGACTTGCAATCTCAGCTCTTTGTTTGACACTGATGCTTGTTCGTTGGTGGCATCCTGTTTCCGCAACCTTTTGTGCTGCTTTAGTAGATGCACTGTTTAAGTTGCTTTGGATAAGATCTTCTGCTAAATGACAATGTAATGCATTCAGGCACGTGCAGCAAAAACAAAGCAGGTCATTAACAGTAACAAAAGCCATGTACACAACACAGTACTGCAGTCTTATTCAAGATAATAATTATGACACACAATGGAAATAAATGATTGGTTGGGTGGTTGTTTCATCCTGTGTGGTTAAAATGTACACCGATGAGCCAAAACATTATGACCACTCACAGGTGAACCATATAACATTGATCATATCCAAACAAGGGCACATGTCAAGGTCTGGGTAGATTAGATGGTAAGCGAACAATCAGTTCTCGTAGTCAACGTGTTGGATGCAGGAGAAATGGGCAGGAGTAAAGACCTGAGTGACTTTGACAAGGGCCAGATTGTTATGGCCAGACGACTGGGTCAGAGCATCTCTGAAACGCCAAGGCTTGTGGGGTGCTCCCGGTCAGCAGTGGTGAGTACCTGCCGACAGTGGTCCGAGGAGGGACAAACCACAAACCGGCAACAGGGTGTTTGGCACTTAAGGCCAACAAAGGCTATCCCGTCTGGTCCAAACTGACAGAAGGTCTACTGTGGCACAAGTCGTAGAAAATTTTAATGATGGTTACGGGAGGAATGTGTCACAACGCACAGTGCATCGCATCCTGCTGCGTATGGGGCTACGTAGCCACAGAACGGTCAGAGTGCCCATGATGACCCCTGTCCACTGTCGAAAGCGCCTACAATGGGCATGTGAGCATCAGAACTGGACATTGGAGCAGTGGTAGAAGGTCGCCTGGTCCGATGAGTCCCGCTTTCTTTTAGATCACGTGGATGGCCGTGTACATGGGCTCCGTTTACCTGGGGGGCTGATGGCACCAGGATGCACTGTGGGAAGACAACAAGCCGGTGGCGGAAGTGTGATGCTCTGGGCAATGTGCTTCTGGGAAATCCTGGGTCCGGCCATTCCTGTGGACGTCAATTTGACACATGCCACCTACCTAAACATCGTTGCAAGCCAGGTACTCCCCTTCATGGCAATGGTATTCCCTGATTGCAGTGGCCTCTTTCATCAAGATAATGCACCCTGCCACACTGCACACATTGTTTGGGAATAGTTTGAGGAACATGATGAAGTGTTCAAGGTGTTGCCCTGGCCTCCAAATTCTCCAGATCTCAATCCGATTGAGCATCTGTGGGATGTGCTGGACTGACAAGTCCGATCCACAACAGCTCCACCTCGCAACTTACAGGACTTGAAGGATCTTCTGCTAATGTTTTGGTGCCAGATACTGCAGGACACCTTCAGGGGTCTTGTAGAGTCCACGCCTCAGCGGGTCGGCGCTGTTGTGGTGGCACACAGAGGACCAATAGCATATTAGCCAGGTGGTCATAATGTTTTGGCTCATCGGTGTATATATTCCAGAATTGGCCCCATATTGTCCTGAAAATTGTCATAGTGGAAAAAGGTAACGCTTTAGTATTTGAAAATGAGAGGAGTCTAACAGGTGAAAGAAACAATAAACCAATTTGAAAAATTATAGGGTAAATTTATTCAGTTTCTCCAGTTCATAAAATAATAAAGACATGAAGGTAACTGAGTTGAAATAGCATGACATTTGTGTGTCAGATGGTAAGTTGTGATATGTAATGAATGCTGTGAGCCCCCCATTACTTATAGTCAAGTACTGTATGTTTGTATACACGAAAACCTATTTGTAAATACAACAACATAGTAAAAAACATAAAAAACAAAATAAGTTTTTAAAAACATCCTTGTCAACTCATTGTACTAAATCCATTGTGTCTGCAATGCAAATTCTGATGCTATTGTGAAAATAATGTGCCCCTCCCTCAAATTACATCCATCAAAAAAGCTTCATATCCCATCCCCCAGTTCCACTCTCCAATGTAGCTGCATAACTAATAAAATATGTAAAAAAAAAAAAAAAAACTCTAAAGCAAATGCCAGATTGCCAAGGCTGCCTACCTTGACTGAATCCCACTAGGGGAATCACCAAATATATGGAAAACAGTGTCATTGATGCTCTATAGCTACATCTTGCTTAATGGAGACGTAACTACCATTACACCTCTTAACACCTTACAACAGTATTTGCGATGCTCGTGAGTAAGATGATACCAAGCCTAAATAGTATGTGCCAGTTTCAACATTCAACAGTTGGATACTTGGTATAGACTCTTTAATGCTTTGAGGTGGCAATAGGTACAGTTTATCCAAAACCTTTTACAGTGAAATGGAAGATGACAAATAAAGCAACAGAATAGAACTAACTAGAAGTTTCAATAAGGAAGTTACAATAATAAATGAAAGCATGAAACATTGGGATTTCACAGTAATTCACAATGCCAGTCGTCAGTAAGTAAGGGCATACCATTGTTCAAAGACAAGGGCATCGAGTTTTTTCCCTGTGTGTGAACAGAGTATTTGTCCTTGCTCTGTCAGTGTAGATCAGGCACTTGAATAAGCCACTGTGCACTAACTGACTGTAGTCTGAGAGTGTAATGATTATGTTTACAGTGCTTTCAAGGTCACTTGTATGCTCACTTGTACAGTTGTACACTCTAGTTTTTGCAGCGTGCTATTGCTGTAGAAATGTGCGGCTCTGGTGAATTAATCCAACTGCTCTGCTTGTACCTTTCAGTGATGGCATTCCATGATATCATGAAATGTTTCTGTCTGAATTGTGTTTGGGCATTAGTCAGCTATTGCTTGAGTAAATGCTATCTGTGTAAGGGAACATACTTCTCTGACTGACAGTTCTACTTGGGTACATCACCTCTATTTCCCATACTCATTTAATTTTACCAGCAGTATGTGTTTTCTGGCTGGTTTTGCAGGTGTCCAAATCTCACCCTCGTTATTTTCTGTTTTCTTGAGATGACACTCTGCAGCATTGGAAATCGTGTCTTCCTGTAGTGCAGTTAATGTCAAGCCTCTCACTTGTCTGAATTTAAGGTCAGTTTTATAAGAATAAAAATGAAAACCAATAAAGACTGGATGGATTGGGCAGCAAAAAAGAAGCCCACCTCAAACGTATTTAAGATTGTAGTGTAACAAAAAAAAAAATCTAGAAAGTGCATAGACATTCCATACGATAGTGTGGCGTGAGTCTCATTTTCTCTTTGTAAAGGTTTCAGCAATTTTTTATTGCTACATAATTTTCAAATAGTGGGGAGAGCAATGCTGATCACACACAGTGTGAATATAAATTGGCATCTGTGTAGTGCTTCAGGATTTTTAAGTTTGCTTTATAGATGTACCATCAAGAAAAAATGGTTCATGACAGGAGATTTAATAGTATTATGTGTAGTGTAAAATATTGCAGTCAAGACATGCTGTGCTGTTTGTCTGTCATGGGAAAATGTGGAATCAGGTATGGGACATTGCCTTTGTTAAAAGCAGTATATTAAGTAAATTATGCTTGATTCATCGCAAAAGCTAGAGCTACTAGTGAATGTCAGTATGGTGAGAATTTTTTAAGGTGCAGTCACAGGATACTGCAAAATCACAGCAATAAGAAAATGCTAGTCTGTCATGCGTCTGCCACATGGCTGCTGCAGAAGTGTAGAAACGTAGAGTGGGAACAGGGCACTGACAAAGAGCCCATTCTTTTTGAAGTAACAGTCAACCGGCCAGACCACAACAGCTGCAGTAATGGATTCTGTACCACCATAGCAAGCCTAGGGTGCCAGCCACCTGCATCTCGTGTCAGGAATCACCACTGTCTACATACAAGGTGTCACCAATGTATCTTCTCTGTAAATCCATATCCTAGTTATAAAATGGTACAGTTGGGACAATTTAATATACACCTTCTGATCGGATTCGATGAGCCCAGCTTTTTTCACTCATGGTACAAGTTGTGGCACCTGGCGCCAAAGGGTGAGAAGTGTGGCTTCTCCACCTCTGTGAGGCTTGGACTGACCCCAGAAAGGGCATTAGTCTGGCATCTCTCCATGCCCTGTGATAAAGTAACATAGCCCTGCAAATAACATTTTGTCCCTTAGAAAGGATTTTGTCTTGGGTTTTATTCAGATAAAAAGGCTAGACAAGAATGACTTAAACATTCAGATAAAGGAAAACTTTTAAACACATGAGAGCCTTGACAGCCCTCTGTTTAAAAAAAAAAAGGAAAAAAAAAAGACATTACACTTTGAAGAAAATGAAAGGATGTGGTAGGTCTGACACTAAAAGAAACACTGACAGAAATTCAGATAAGCTCGAGTGTGTGTGCGATTGAATGGGACTTGCTTCAGAATGCATTGATTTGAATTTCTAACAGAAAATACCAACACAAAACATGAATGAAGCAAAAATGTGACACCGTTGATGATCAAAAGGCATCACAGAGCTTCATTGATAACCGGGGTCATAACATTAGAATTCCAGCTGCTTGACTAAACAGAAAATGATCTTCTGAAAATTACAAAATGCTACTGGAATGAGAAGAATAATAACTCTTTAATTGGCACGTAACAGGTACTGACCACTATTTCCCTATTACCTGTGTATTGGATTGGACAGGAAATTCACACAGTGATTTCGCACAACAAGGGCAACCTGTAAGGAATAAAAACGTGTTTTGATCCATTAGTCACAAATATCCAAATTCAATATACAAGAAGAAAATAAAAGGGTCGCCAATCAAAAGTACAAAACCACCAAGTCACTGATTCTAAAACTGTTGCAAGGAGGCCCTCTTGTGGAGCTATGGCATAATACATATTCACTAAGCATGGAACTGTGGCAGACAAGTATGGTACCATTTATTTTGTAAATTGACTGCAGTGGTGAATTGCATTAAAAAGACTATAATCTTGTTTCGTGTGACTGAGCACACTGCATCTGATGGATACTGCTTGTCATGTCATTAAACGGACCCTTGACCCTCTGGTGAAAAAAATTGCACACGTTTGAGAAATTTCAGCTCAAGGCCTAGTGAGACAGATGTTGGCGCATAGCATATGACTCCTGAATCCATAGGGATCAGGGGAGAGTGCTGTGGCTCTTAGTGCTGAAAAACAGGGCCATGGAGAGCTAATCGAAGCCAGAGTGAATGGATTTTTCCTCAGAGTGCAGCACTTGGAAGCTGTTAACAGTGAGTGCTGAACTGAATACCACCCAGGGGAGTTATGGTGTCAGCAGCAAGCTCATCAGCTCTTTCCGGGCTCACGCAGCACCGTTGTGTTATTGTTGAGACATCACTGAAATGAAGGACAAAGAGTGAACCTCTTGTGGTTGAATGCTAAATGTTTCCCTGTTTTTAATTTGTTAATCATACATGAGCCGAAAAATTCTCATAAATCAACTTTTTTCCTTCTTGTACTCTATACCTTTTTTCTAGCTGTATTTTCCCCTTTTGAAATTAGCTGCTGAATAGGCATTTAACTTCTAATAGACTCTTGGAGATGCAAAACGCCTTACAGTGTGTATCAATTATATCATGGGCACATGTTTTTCAACAAACGACCACTAGAGGATACTGTTGATCTCTTTTCAAAACAGAGGACTTGATTAACAATTTATCAATATAGTGAAATACTGGCATATTGCTAAATTCTTTGTTTATTGTAAGACATTTGTTTACTGTAAAAATACTGTAAAATCATAGATTTAGTGTATTTTATGTAAGGCACCTAAAGTATCGCTTAACTGATCATGACATGTAAGAAATTATGACAAGACTTATGTGAAAGATGGACTATCATCATAACCACAAATCAGAATTGATTGTAGTTGAGAGATTTGTAAATGAGACAAGTTGTTTGAATGGGCTGGCAGACCAGTAAAGGTGAGCAGTGAAATGCTGAACAGAGGGAATCAAACCCTATGCCAGATATAGTACCTACATTAATATTTCACTACAAATACACTGTAACAGCACAGGTGATGTTACCCACTCCTTTAAGTAAACATTGCTGTATCGTTAGAGAATGCAGCTTTCAGCCAAACAGCACCATTGAGAATGGCTCAATCCTTTGAAATGATAGTCACCAGGATGACAGCTGGAGATCTGTTTGAGCCGCAGATCCAGTGGTTATCTTCTGAACAAAATGCAGGTTACATAGAGCAGTTTCCTCTCTGGTGTGGTTTAAGGCAGTAAAAGAGCAGATACCAGGTGTTTTTTTTTTTTTTTCCCAGGTTGTACATGCTCAACAGTTGAGTTTTGCATTAATTCAAAACTTTTTTTTTTTTTTTACACTTTCTCAAGGAAAAAACCGAAAAGGAGATTCTGCCAATTCTGCTGGCTGCAATGCTGCTAGATATTTGTTAAGACAGAGGAGACAAAGTCCATCAGCGGAGGGCTGCCTGGAGTCCCAAGAGCCTGGCCAAAAATTCAGCCTGGGCCTTTGATCCTTCGACCTGTGAGATGCCCTCCTTCCCCAACGATGGAGGTGAGTATGACACTCCTCTGGAGGCCTGTCACGGAGGATTACTTTAACGTGGGTGTCACAAGGTCTGGAGCCGCTCTAACGCAGGCTGACAATGACTGACGAATGATGGAACGATGCCTCCAGCTCAGCAGTGCGAGCCTCCTTAGCTCCTTCTTACCGCTTGCGTGCAGTCTGTTAGTAAATATGCTTTGTAATGGTTGTGTGAATTTCTGCCTAAAACCCCCCTGCTTCTAATCTTGTGCTGTGCGGTTCCCGCAGAGGATCAAGGAACATCCCCCGTGAATGTGCCATCTGCCCTGTCCTATCAGAACGGTGGGAAGAGGAAGGTCCGCACCAAGAAGAAGAAGGGAATCATCACAGCCAACGTTGCAGGAACCAAGTATGAGATCGGTATGGAATACAAATCTGTTTGAAACCTGGGCCAGTCTCTGGTGGTGGTGTGGGTTTCATTTATCCCCCTCTGCTGACATATACTTACTTGAGCTGATGTCATTTCACTCTTTTCATCCCTGGCTCAGCTGATATTCACCAAAGCACGCTATGTAGAATTGAATGTGTTTCAGGCCCCTGAACCTTTTAATTTTTAAAATTAATTTTTGTGCTATATAAAGGTGAGTCAAATGGGTGTGTAGCCAGGCTTTTATTTTAGAGCGTACTTCTACTCTGAAAGAAGGAAAGGCATTTTTTAACCACCTGTGGGTATACACCTTAATGTGAAAACCAGATTTGAAACCATGTTGTTTTCTTTGGAAATAAGTGTTTCAAAGCAATGTAGTCTCAAACATTTAAGAAAGAGCATTGAGCAGATTGTTTATGGGTAGAACTCTCATTCAGTTCTACAAAAGTGTAATTCAGAACAATAGACCTGTACACAACCTGTTTCACCATGGAATCATAGCATACAGAAAAATCAAATAAAATGCTTCATTGTTGACTTCAAAAGGACATGAGTGAATGATAATTTACTTTGGCAGTGAATTTTAAAATGGAAGGCTAAAATTGCTGAATAAGCCTTCCTGAAGTACAAATTATGTGATGGTATCTCAAGGGGTGAACTGCAACATAGCAAAATGTGGACTCAGCAAACAAGAAAAATACTTTGATAAAAGGCTTTGAGGAGTGAAACGTAGTTTCATTTAATTCACCTGTCAACCAGTGTACAATGTAGAACGCTGTTAATGTAGTTACTTTCTCTTTAAACATCAGCCGGCAGTATTTGAGAACAAGCTCAAAAAAAGAAAGAGGACTACCACTGACAGCAGTGGATTGATTGATTCATGAAAGCTCAGTGAATATCAACAGCTAACATGAAGTTAATAAAAATGAGGTTGAAAGAGTGCTAAGTTCATATGGACAGAGGAAAAAGGAAGGTGTAGAGTTTTTTTAGTTACAGTCAGGTATTACATTTAGCTGTTTGCAAAATAGCGTGAAATATTAGTTTTACCCTGATAACTGTGGCCATTGGTAACATTTTTTAAAAACTGCAATTACACAGCATTAGATATGGCATCTCCCAGTTTGTGAAGACATTCAAGAAATTAATTAATACCTTATTTCGTTAGGGCACATGAATTTTTCATTAGTCCCTGAATAATGAATAGTTATTGGATTAATGTCTAAATGCGTGGGCCACCTATCCCTCATACTTTCAGTTTCCACTGGGATGTAAATGCATTACAGGCCATTAATTTATCTTTTTGAAAATGTATTATAAGTTACTGTGTTGCAGCCGTCTCAGTAATGGTGCATATTGCTTTGAACAGCAGGTCTATGTGGTCTGCAACTGATACTTTATTGTAATGTAAGGGATAGGGGAACGTCATCTCTAAATAATGCAGAATTGTCAGATTAAATGGGCAAATCAACCAAGGTAATGCGTGATTCACTTTCCCATTAGTTTTCAGGTTATATATATATATATATAAGTTATAGTTATATATTATATAACTATTATCGGTACTAGCTATACAGTTCTCACTTGACTGTCCAGATGTCTAACAATGTTGTAACAATATAACAATGTTATAGAACATAACTCGGCTACAGTATTAATTGTTAAATTTATTACTTTTTAGTACAGTGTATTTATGACTACATGAGCACGTTTGCATGCAAATACGTTTAAACTTTCGCAGTCAAGCTAAATTGCCATAAATTCGATATTAGCACTCATGAAACCATATGCAACAACTTGTGTCATGATAAAATGAGTATTGCAAATGAGTGGTTAGTGGTGAATGATCAAGAAATGCTGCTATTGTTCTTCAGTGCGTATAGTGATCAGTGAAATGGCCTTCATGAAAACCAGAGATGAGGATGAAACTGCCAATCTCATCTGGAACGACTCTGCAGTGCAGCACGAGAAAATCGCTGAGCTCAGGAACTATCAGGTACTGCACATCTATTTACATTTGTGACCCTCCCGGCAGAATTGCACAACATGTGGACAGAGGGAGGGATACTTTGGATGCAAACAGTATTATCTCCATCTTTAGGCTGTGATATATTAGAGACTGAAAAACAGAGTGTTATGCACCTGCAATGATCACCATGTATTCTGGTTACGTGGATGGTGTTGGGGGAATGGTGGGGGTTGTGTAGCTGAAAACACAATTTGTTCCAATCTCTGTCTGAATGACAGTAACATTTATGTGGCCTTTGTCTTGATTTTTGGGAAAATGACAGATGTCTTGTGGGGGCAGTTTATGACAGAGAACAAATTCCTTTCAGGCAAGCTGTTGGTTATATCTTGTGCTGCAGTTGACACCTTTATATATAAAACAGTACAAAACCAAGCAAACACCTTCACGATCTGAATCCAAACAAGGACATTGAAAATGAATTGTAAGTATCTGCATTATTTGGCCAGTATCTGCAGAAAAGCACCTCTCGAGGACAGGTTAACTTTATGGTGAGCAGGAATGTGATCTGGAGCTGTGTGTGCTCGCTGGTGCTTAGGGCTGCGTAACGTGAGGTGAGCCCTGCGACAATGCCAAAGTCATGCAAGGTGAGGACCCCAGCTGCATGCAGTGCACCACGAGCAAGAAAGGAGCACATGACTTGCCTTGTGCGAGTGGAATTTCCTTCCCCTCTGGCCCCGCTGCTCACATAGTACGCTGCATCTGCATCCATCACCAGCTGAGAGAGTCCAGGGCATTGGGGGGTCCCAGTCCCGCCGCTCTCCCTCCTCACTAATGCTTCCAGCTCGCATGACACACTGACCTTCCCACTGTGTGAAGTCACGTTAAAAATTGCTAATACCTACTGGGCCATGCTCAGCCGAACGTAGGAGTAAAAGCACAATAAGTTCAAAATTTCATAAATTACCTGTTGCTTTATGTCTTTATAACAAACATGTTTGATGTTTTAATGAACTTTATAGACATGTCAGTGAAAGTACAATTTTGTTTAACTTTTTAGTCTCCCAAGGAAAAACCTATAGGAGGTCATTGGTCAACTGAGATGGCATTCAGCTTGTGAAGTTTCTGAATGAACCTAATTAATGCAAAAGCCCAAAACTTTAGGTAATTAATTCTTTGTACTTGATGTGTTGAATGGAATGAGAATCTTGATCCTTTTCACCTTCTTCCAATTTATCAGTGAGCCCATAGCATGCTCACCTTTCTGGGAGTTTGAAAACCCAGCTTTTGGATGTGTTGGGAAGGATAGAGTAGACAGTTTCTTTTTTTCAGAGGCCTTTTAGAGAGCTCTGAAATGAAACATCACTTTTAAACGTCTGTATTCACCCTCTTTTCGAGGCTCTCAGTTGACTCTTTGAGCTTGACATCTGTTCTTTTTCTATCAGCTATTTCATTACACAGGACAGTAAGGATCGATTATATCATTGCTCAGTCAGAAGAAGTGCAGCGCTGCAAAGAAATAGAACAGCAGCTCTGGGTGATGAACACCCCTGCTTAAGTAGAGAGAAGTGCTCAAAAGACATCATACATTTCAGTTGCAGCACGCGCTTTGGACATGGATACTAACAACTATGTTTTAATAGCGTACAGTCTTTGCAGCTAGAAATCATGGACTTGTTCCCAAAATAAAATTAAAATAAAAAATGCATATGCATAATATTAAAATAACAACATAAATAATATATGTGTATAGTTTTTCACCCTGCTCATGCTTCTCACACATAGCTGTCCTTCAACATGATGGTAACGGTTCTTCAGGGCCTCCAAATCCTAATTACTGCAGTCTCATTCGGATAATCGTGATTTGCTTTCACAGTCTGTAAAATACATGTTCTTTTTTCACTGATTTACCCGGAAAGTTTGCTGTCAAGCTGCAGTTCATACGAGCCTAATTAACGGCACTGTTCAGCCTCATTTGGTCAAAGAATACAGAAACCTAGCTTTTTTTGCATTCAAAGCAATTCATTCATCTGTCACTGCCTACAATTGCAGGAGCTCTGAAGCAGAACCAATTACTTTGCCCCTAGGAGTAGAAATTGATCGGCTTTTTTCTTTTTAAATTAAAAACGATGTGGTAAACTAAATAAGGGTTAAGAAAGGTCTCACAGTCACCTTTTGTTTTGAGTCTGTAATTGGGCATAAATGTCAGAACATTGTAATCTAACTTCAAGCTGTGTGCTTTTACATTGCATTTTTTAGTGGATGAGAAGAATTGACTTACTGGGTTTAACAACATTATTATTCCTTCATTTCTCACTACAGAGAATTAACCATTTCCCGGGGATGGGTGAGATCTGCCGCAAAGACTGCCTGGCAAGGAATATGGCCAAGTAAGCTTCCCTTCTGTAAAGACACATCAGATCACATGGGCTAACAAGAGTGCCTGTTGTGTTCTGTATGTTATTTAGGAAATAAAACAATGGTTAAGATGTCAAAGATGGCGCTGTGTTGATCTCCTTGTGTGCAGAATGATAAAGAACCAGCCTCAGGAGTACAGCTTCATCCCCAAGACCTGGATCTTTCCCGCGGAGTACACCCAATTCCAGAACTACGTGAAGGAGCTGCGGAGGAAGCGCAAGCAGAAGACATTCATCGTGAAGCCCGCCAACGGAGCCATGGGTCACGGGTAGGTCACGGGCGGAGGCGTCTGTCTGCGGTGCTTGCAAGTGAGTGACTGCGCTACGGACCGGTGTGAAAGATGGCCGTGACACCACCATCTAAGGAAATAATGTGCTGGGGCTAAATTGAGTAATTCTGTGGTAAGACTAAAGCCATTCTTACACTAGACCTCATTTTCATTTCCCCCCTCCATAAATCCATGGCAAGGACACAGTCATAGGCAGCCCATTCCCTGAAGGTCCTGGCTCGTCATTATTGAGTCCCCTTATCGAGTGCCATGGAGACCTGGCCAGACTATAAATAGGATGTGCGGCTCTATGCCTTTATGTTACCATTCTGTCTTTCCTCTAAAAAGATCTCAGCCAATCCGAGCCAAAGTCAGTTAACATGTCAGGGCAAATTGCTCCAAAAAGGCATGGATCACAAACTTGTTTGTCTTAAGGGTTTTCAGTTTCATGCAAGAGAGAAAAAGGGCTTTTGTACCTTACCAGCTGCTAACGGATCAAATCCAATGAACCGCAGAGCATTGAGCATTCTGAAAGGTAGAAAAAGAGCAGATTTTTTTAGATGTAGTGCAGGGCTGAACTCACCATCTACCTGTCTAAGTAATTTTTTTCAGTTGCCTTATTTACAAAAACTACAGTATGTCCCAAGTCTGATTTTGTTGTATGCTGGACAAACCTAGCAGAAACAGCCTTGACCTCAGTTATCTACTCAGTTTAACCGAGTATTTAAACGGACAGTCTACTGCAAGTGGACCACTGGGTCAACAGCAGTCAACAACATCAGAGTGAGAGTCAAAGGGAGCCTAAATTCCTATAAGAAGACCTACTTGTGCTCTGTGATGATGATGTGACCGACTCTGTCAACTTTGTGAAAAGATGCTGACCATTATGTCAACAATACACTGCAACATAATGGTTGTTTACAACCATTCGTACAGCCATTAAGATGTATATGATTTCAGGTTGACCGGTCATCTGGAAAATGCACAGTAACACACTGATTTTATTTTAGCTGGCAAACAGTCAGTTATTCTCTCTGTTTTTGTAAGACCAGAAGTTGCCAGCTGTTAGCTTTTAACAGTATGGGTGTGCAAATGTTCCTTTATGCACCACCTTGATGGCAAATTGGGAATAGGTACTTTTTGTGCTAGTGTTACTACCCTTGACAGCAAATGGTAATATTCCTGTAAAAATAAAAAAATCCTGATACACACTTTTATGCATCACTGAACAATTTCTCTATTTCCAACAGTATTACAGTAAACTGATATATACCCTTGGTGTTTTAAAGGCTTTCTATGTTTTTTCGGGAGTTTATTTTGAAACCGCTGCAGCATCTTTCTGCTGCATGTTGAAATGTGTTGTATTTAACATTTAGGCCAATAGATGGAGATATTGATGTGCTGAAGACTAGTGACTGGCCAAGTTTCTGCTGCTTTGTTGTCCTTCAGGTGTATGAGCATTATGGCACTGTTTTTCTACATAGGCTGAATTACTCCAATGCATTAAGAAAGTGAAGGATGATTTAAGGTGAGTTTAGCATGGGCTTTTGGAGGAGGATGAGATTAAATTTGAAAACTCGCAGCATGACGCAGGAAATTAAGTTATATCTTCCTCTGTAATTTGTTTTCAGTCTGAAAACTAAATGAAGTTATTGTTTGTGTCTGAACTGAAGCTTGTTAAAAAGCGTTGGGTTTAAATACAAGATCCCCAATGGTGCCAAATTAAACAGCCACTTTAAGTGGGTTTTGATTACCTGACATTAGTGCTCATCAATCATGTCCTGTAATTTACTGCTATAGCTATGAAAAGATTTAACCCTGTCTAGACCTCCCATACCTTCAAATAAACGTACAAATCCAGACCACTGATTATTCCTTCGGTACTGAGGGAGCAGAAAGGCTTGCTTTCTGAATTTCTTTTAAGAATTTCTGCTGTATAGGTGACTGTTGTAAGCACTGTAAACAGTTTACTGACAGAACTTTTCTTATATTCCCCATTTTCATCATGAATTCATTTCTATATCATTCAGTGTTTAGTCTTCTCTTTTGTCCCAGGATGTGATATGTATTTAAGGCTTTTCTGTTAATGGAATGGTAGCTCATTGTGTACATGAGACAGATCCTGGAGTCAAGACAAGAGCACAATTAGTTATTGCCCATGGGAGCTGGACCTTGTGCGGAGTGGGCGAATCCTGTCTTGTCCAGAGTTGTGATATATGGCTGTGCATTTGTCGGGTTTATCTCTACACTCTCTACATGGGTAATTCGTCTTTGTTCTATTATATTGTCACTATACAGCATTTAGTTTTTAGAATTTAACAGTAATCTATGGAAAAACAAGCTGATCTAACCACGGCAAAATGATGAGAAATATGCAGTAAAAAGGATTAAATCCAATAGTGAAATTTTGTTGAATTTTTGTGATGCTGACCTTGCGTCAGCTTGCGGTCCACTGAAACATCAGGTACAGAATACATACAATTAATGACTATTATGTGGATGTGGCATTTGCATAACACATTTTGATATTGTTTTTATCTCCCACTTTTTCTGTTTCTCGATTGGTTGTTGTGCAATCACATTAGCAGGTTAAACATTCTGATCCAACCGGAATAGACATGACGCTTTAACTCATTTTTATGAATGATTTTATCTTCGTTGTTTTTCAGAGCTGCAGTGCTGCATTGCACTCAAATCAAATATTTTGCATTCAGACTTATGGAAAAGAAAACAACATAAATGCTAAGGACAGGTATCATGATTAACGCCATCTAATGATGGTTTGTTTTAACCAGGGCCTTCTAAGGGCAAATTGTTTGTAATCCATACGCCCGCTTCTGCTTATTATCCCCACTGAGCACCAGTGACAGGGGGCTGAAGCAAATCTGTTTTGCCAGCAGCAGAAATGGAGCAGTGTGTCTGCTCTTATTACCCTGTGCATAGTTAGAAACCCTATACAACAACATTAAATGTTCTGTTTTCAGGAAACGGGTAGACAGCAGTGGGGAAGGGGGTTCCATAATACCAAAAAAAAAAAAAACCTAAACTTCACTGTGCTCTGCTGTTGCCTCTAGTTTGTCTTTCACTTAACTACTTCGGCAGCCCCTCCTTATTTCAACATTGGGTGGAATGTTGGCTGCTCAGAGATGGATTTCATGTGCTTTCTTGCAGCATTTCCTTGATCAGAAACTGTGAGAAGCTTCCGGCTCAAGACCACTTCATTGTCCAGGAGTACCTTGACAAGCCTTTCCTCATGGAGGGCTACAAGTTTGACCTGAGGATTTACATCCTGGTCACGTCCTGCGACCCTCTGCGCATCTTCCTGTACAACGACGGCCTAGTTAGGATGGGCACCGAGAAGTACCACGCACCCAACGAATCCAACCTGGTGAGGGGAGGGGGCCAGTGTACCAGATGCCTCATTAAAGGCAACTTCCCGAAGGGCTGTGGAGACTACCGCGGCCTGTTTGGTTGCATACTCCAGATTCTCTTACACGCCATCTGACATTTGAGAGTGATGCGTGACAGAGTGTGATTAATGAAGGATCACATAGACCCTGACGACCGGTGCATGGTATCAGATGGCTGTTGGTATCCAAGAGACCTCAGATTTGAGACAGCGGTGGTTGGGTTTCATCTTGTCAGCTGTAAATACTGACTAAGCCGCTCTCTTAATAATGAAGGAATAGCAAGTATGCACAACAGTTTATCTGAGGTAGGCACAACAGTTTGTTTGAGGTAGGCAGAAGAAACATTAATTGCCTTTAGTGGTCAGGTTGACTTTATGTAGGTGTAGAGACAGGGTGTTGGCTTGTTTGACTTCCACCGTACATCAATTTTAAATGTTTGATCCTGATTCCTTGTTTTCTCAGAATCAGCTGTACATGCATCTGACAAACTACTCCGTGAACAAACACAATGAGAACTTTGAAAGGGACGAGACAGTGGACAAGGGCAGCAAGCGATCCATTGGCTGGTTCACAGAGTTTCTACGCACCAATGACCATGACGTTGCCAAATTCTGGGGAGATGTGTCTGTAAGTGCTCCTTACTGATTTACACCATGCCCTGAAGTGTTGATCAGTGCCAGGTGATTCAAAGTGACCTCTGGTTTTTCTCTGAAGTTACAAAATGCAGAAAAAGTGTCTGGGTAAGGCTTACCAAACACTGGCTGTATAAGAGCCGTCTTGCTTAATTAACCCACCAGATACTTTTTAGGGTTGCATTTGAATTTCAAACTCCTATTAGACATATGTTGAAGGGTGATGGTTGACAAAACTCTGATGACTGTTCATATTAACTTTGTAACTTAGTTAATCATTTATATCATTTATATCATTTAACTTAAACAGTTAAATAATTTTTGTCTTTTTGTGTGGCTTAAAACTAAAGCCAAAAAGGCTTTATAAATGAGAGTAGTAGTGACTCTGTTCATGTAATTTTACTCTTTATGACCTCCTGATACTAAGTGGGCTAGTTTATCTCTGAAGGGACCCCAGAGTGGGTCAGCACCATGGGGCTACTGCAGGCACACAGTCTCTCCCCCTGGGGTGAACACCTGTGGGGGCCAGGCGGGCCCGGCTCTGCGCAGCTGCCGGTGTGGGCCCGCGCTCCCTGCTCCCCACAGGACGCCCGCTTCTCTCCTCTCTCCCTCCCCTGCTGCGTGCCGGTGATACAGACAGACCTGTCTGCGCTCTCCAGGGGAGCTCCGTCCACCCCGGTGCTGATAAGGGAATACGCTGACAGTTTCAGGCCACCAGCATATGCATTTCATCGCTGTGCCTTCAGGATAAGGCCTGACAAATTTAGTGGAAAGCATCCCCATTACACAGTAAAACCTCTGTTACTCTGTTATTCAATTTGTTCGCTGCCTGTTTGGTATTTTGTGTATCCTAGTTTGAGTCCAGGTCACCGATGTGCGGCTCACGGGAGACGTGCTGTCCCAGTGATGAAGTGGTGTGAGAGGGAAGGGGACAGACGAATGCAGTGACAGGCGTAGTGTGAATTGTGCTGATGAGAGCTGCTCTGCTGCAGGAGCTCGTGGTGAAGACCCTGATCGTGGCCGAGCCTCATGTCCTCCACGCTTATCGCATGTGCCGCCCCGGACAGCCACCAGGGAGCGACAGTGTCTGCTTTGAAGTCCTGGGGTTTGACATCATTCTGGACCGCAAGCTGAAGCCTTGGCTGCTAGAGGTACAGTATGCACTGGGAGAAAATGTCCTCAACACCCATGTGTGCAGTTGTCTTTTAATCGCTGAATTCCTTCCTCCATGTACATCTCCATGGATAGAAAGATTGTCTTTACTGGTAATTGCAGGGCCAGTGTTGTGTGAAGATACACCCCAAACATTGCTGACATGGAAAATTGACAAAATTGCATATCTGAATGTGCAGTGCAGTTCTGATATTGATAGGGAAACGAAATATGCATGAAAAAGTCATTCATGTGACAGAAAAACCCCTCAGACTGAATATGTCACTAGCTAACTACAGTGTAATGGTCAGAAATATTATTGGTAAGAAATATTAAGACAACATGTCTGGTTACAGCAGAATCATGGTATAAATGCTTCACTGTCACTTATATCGTTGACAAGTACAAACCAGCTAATATCATCCTGCTTAATATCACAGCCCTCTTAATTTCATGTTTTTCACAAAACCGCTAACCGCTTGCCATTGGTTTTAATTTTAAAGGGGTTCTTAATTTAGCTTGGAACTGGCAGCACCTTTGGATAAAATTGGAACTAATCTAAATCATGCCCACTCACTATTGCATATTTGTTACGCACTAAGGGTGGGGTTTGTGTACAGCATTTCAGATTTTGTGTGCAACGAGTATGTGTGGGTGGCTATAAATTGAAGTTGTATAGCTTATAGAAGAGAAAAATGTGGTAAATATTGACAGCGCCCTTCATCAGCCGCTATGCTGATGATGCTTAACGCTGGCTCCGGTGCACTGGCTCAGACATACATTTCAGAATATCAGTCAGAAATGCACTTCCAGCCAGCCCTGCAATCTCATGAATTCAAGTCCTGCATCTGCCTGTGAGCTCGTCATGTGCAGCAAGATCCAGGCCAGGTTTTCCATCTCCCCAGACCGATGCAGCCAGTGAAAGCATGACCTAAATCTTTTAACCCAAAGTGCTGGGCTTTTTTTTTTTTTTTTTTTTTTTTCCCCCTCCACCATAAACTGAGTGGAGGATGTGAGATGCCTTTGGGATAACTGTTTGTTTTCATCATTGCATAAACAGAAAATAAATCTGTTAAAAGCCATCAGTTTAAATGGGGTGTTTATCTGCATTTCTGCCGCGTCATCGCGGCACGCTTCTTGCGTTGCTGTCTAGTTCTTTTGTGGTTGAATGACAAAAGGACGCAAAGTGAGACATGCTCAGTGGCTGCGGCTGCCTTCGCTTGCACGCGCGGAGCTCCTGCATGCGAGAAAATGCAAACAGCCGTGGATGCAGTTGTTACACTCCACCGATAATGATCCCCTCAGTGCAACCGCCTGCCCGCCATAACTCTCATCAATTAACATCCTTGCAAGTTCCACACGGGAAAGCAGCTTCTTTTTCACGCTACATTTACGGCGACAATCATTTATTTCCAAAATTCAAGTGATTAGGAGACATTTCCAAGCAAACGGCTTCTGTCTCAAGTGCATACTACAAAGGCAGACAATTATTATTTTTGCTTAGCAGATGCCAGGTTTTTGTAAGTGTTACATTTAAGTCATACTCCATCATTGCTGGAAGTATCCCATTATCATTGCTGCTTCCCTTGTGGGATTTTAACCTTTTAATCTACAGTCACAAATCCAGCACCCAAACTGTAGTTCCACACAGGAATATTTAAGCTACATATAGGGTGGTAAAAAATATTTTCATGAGTTTCAGATTTTTTTCTGTCATCTTAATTTTTTAAAATGACTATTACATGTTATCTTAGTTTTAAACTGGCTGAAATTATTTGTATTATAACATTTTTTCCCCCCAATTTCTTACATTTGTAAGACCTGTGTATGCCTTGTCTAAATGTTTGCAATTGCAGACTAAATATCTCAGGTTACCTTGTGTCACCACAAATGAAACAAAACTCCTGATGCCAGGCATTGCCTCTCATTCCTGTAGCGTTGCTACATATTTTTCTCCTTTGGACTCGGACAACTACATCAGTGACAGGCTGACTTAACAAGCAAACGAAACTTCAGTGCAAATAAATTCTCAGCTTGCACCTGAAATGTAGATGGTATCATTGAAAAACGAAATGTCAAATACAATTCTGTTTGTGCGTGTGGTGCATTTCAAGAAAATAGCATGATTGCACTTTACATCCTGTAATTATCCTGAAAAGTCACCGCCATTTTGACAAGATATTCACATCTGTGTACTGTACACTGATTAGGGACAGAGAGGTAGCTGAACAGACTTAGCCTAGGTGAATTCCAAAGGAACAGACAAAGGAAATCAGCAGAGCTGCAAAAATATTGAAAATAAATGCCAGCATAGGCAGACTTGAATAAACGCACACCTGCTTGAGAATGCCAAATGTTGTTTCAACAACTATTAAAAGAAAGCGGGGCAAAACGCAACACAACCCGAGCCAACAGACAGACAGATTGTATTAAGCAGAGGAAAAAGAGGGCCTTTGTGCGATTCTTATCTTAATTCCCTCGGTTTTCAACACAGGTTTTACCTCCCATTGACATTTAAAACATCTCGGTGACACAGAAAGACACAAAAACAGTGTAACTCTAGAAACCTCACTTCCATTACTCTGTCTGGACATTTGCAAAAAAGCACATCAGCTGCATCTCTCCGACATTTCACTCGCTGCCTTCTGCGCGCAGTGACCACTTTGGCTGTGGTTTGCATGGTAATTGCTGCGTAGCCTACTGATCTGAAAGGTTGCTGCTGGGAAGTGTGGGTCAGAAAGTATCATCGGGCAAGCTTTTGTCCATTAATAAAATATCTTGGTGGTACACTGATATCATTGCCCCCCGGGTCCTCCGTCTAATTTTTCACAAGTCTTTCCAGGAGCTGGTCACACTGGAGTTGTTAAGCTAGCATGACGAATAATGTAAGAGCAGATGACAGAAAAATATTCAGGGCACACAGCAAGCGAAAAAGAACGCACATGCAAACTGCCCCTTTAAATGATACGGCATGTCGCTCCTGCTGGAATCTGACTGTGAGATTATTTATTGTTTTATGAATTCATGGTGGGTTCCTGGCCAGCACAACTAGCCCGTAGACCACTTGCGGTGTTCGGCCTCATTAAAGCTGGGTTACTTCTTGTTTGCGGGGTTCACAAAAAAATACAGCTGGTTTTCTAAATAAAAGGAACAAGTGTTTGCAGCAAGCAGGATAATTAGAGTCCTGGAAGGTCCCTGCCGGGCTGCCTCCCTCCTGCTCCCACTCAAAGACACCCGCTTGTTAGAGAGCCACTGCGTTCAGGACCCAGTGTGTTCCTTGTGCTGTGCTTTCTCTTCAGGGCACTCACTCAGGAACATGCATGGCCGTTCTGATCTCGCTAGCATCAAACCCGACCTTTCTTTCAGCAAGGAGGAGTTGGGAGGGACCTCTTGCTTGCCATACGTACGGAAACGAAACAAGAATCGGGGGGGGGAACCACACAGAACCATGTTTGCTTTCTTTGCCCGGTGCTGCATGAGCTGTTGTCTTCCGAGAGTGCAATTACATACGAACGCAATGTAGGTTTTCTACAAGGCAACGCACAGTTATTAGGATTTGTATGTTGGAAGCTGTGCCCTAATTGCCGTCCCTCCAGGGGGGAGCACGTAGTGATTGGCAACTAATGAGGCAGGCGTGGGTCAGGCATGCTCCGGGTGTTTCTTGGGACGATGACAGCTCAGCCTGCACCCCCGCGGTGGTCAAGCCACTTTCCTCTCCCCCGATTGTTTCAAGATGAGTTTGTTTGTCCTTTCCTGAAAGCCAACACAAGCCAGACTTCCTTTCTTCCCTCGGAATGAATGGAAATGATCTGCACCAGCAAGCGTAAACAAACAGGCTCCTTTCATGGCGCGCTCAGACACTTTTGATCTTTGGGGTTCTCTTCAGCATCATGACGGCTATTTCCCCTCGTTGCCGTGCACTGCTCTGAAAAGCAAACTTAAACCCCCCTAGCTGCAGAGTAGTTGCACTGAAAGAGCCCTTAATGTGTCCTTGGGTAATTGTGTTTTCACATTAAGAATATAAAAGGTTACAGTTGTATAACTGTGCCAGATAGCATTCTGTATGTAAACTAATTGCAGAGGTGCAGAGCACTGTGTTTATATGACACTGCATACATAATAGTCCCAGTAATCCAAGAAAACGGGAAAAAAAAATCTGAAGTAATGTAGGCACTTGTGTAATAATTTGAAATAGTTTAAATTATGATTTAGATTTGCTTTTATGTATTTAAGCAACCAGATCATGCCAGAAAATGGAATTTGTTTTGTGAGTAGTAGAATGTTTTGCAGTTATTTTTTGGTTAAAGATCTGTTTTGTTGTTTCACCCGCTTGTGATTTATAGGCTAAAAAGCTTAAAAGCTTTATTGTTAAATGCTTTAAATCCAGTTGTTGCAAGGAAGGAATATTATTACCGCTCACCTTCAGTTGCTGCAATGGACATACTCTGAGCAGCTTCTTATGTGACTCTAGATGGCAGTGTTCCCCTTTGTGAACAGCTATGCATTTAAAATGAACTTATTTAAAAAATCATTATAATGATCTATGTGTCTGTCTATATCCACCTATCTGTATCTGTGTAAATCTAAGTTACATTTATTTTGCCTGACCATCGTGCTGAACAAACACCACATTGGGAGTCGGTAAGTCAACTTCGTGAGGCAATGGAAAATGCACCCTACTATTTGGCCATTTATCTTGAAGCAGAGTAGGCAGCAATCCTCAAAGTCAGTGTGTCGTGGCCTTGACCATATCAGTGTGTGCAGAAACCATTCCAACCCGCCTTAACAGGTGACCTTAAAAGTGTTTGTTGGAGAACTCACTGTACCGTACCTTGCACAGAATCAGGTTTTGAGTTTCTCCAATGGAACTGGCCTCTAGAAATGCAACAAAAGAAAAAAACAGATTGATAACAAAGTGAAAGTGGAGCTTTAATTTTCTGACTGACCAGTTGTATTGCCCTGCTTTTTTCCTTTGATTTTTGGAGGCAGTTGAACTCTCTTGATACCCTTAAGTGTTGGTCAGGATTGTTTTTTTAGGAAACTGTATTTGTTTATAATAATGTGTCAGAGATAAGTAACTCTAGTGTACAGGAGGAAGTAATTTATCATTCCTATACATTTTTATGATTGCATACTGCTTTAACAGAGTAAATAATTATGTATCATGATGAAATAATGTGAATGGAGTGGAATTTTAAAGATTGTTTTGTTGCTGTTACTCATTATTAAATACCCATTTCGCTCGTGTCTAATATATTGAGTAATGTCATTCATCAGATCATGAAGGTTGCTAAATCTCCTTTTTCTGTGGAATTCTTCAAATGAAATGGTTAGTGTAAAATCCATTGGTTGGATGGTTTCGCAATGTTTTTGCTTTAAAGGCAATAATTGAGATCATTAGACCACAAGTACATCAAAGTAAATTGAAACCAAATGGATAATCCGTTTTTATGGAACAGTATACAGAAAGTGAATCACAGAGGCTGCATCCCACAAGTGGTTATGAAAACGTTGACAGGTTATTTATGCATCAAAGCCACGGAGATCCAGGTGCAGAACAATCCCTGGATGCTGGCTGCTGCTCTGTGGATCTGCTGTTTCTCCTTGAACTGAGGATCTCATTTGGAGAGAGAGGGAGAGAGTGGGAGTGGAAATATTGGTTGGGCAAATTTATGAAATTATTGTTTTTTTTTTTTTGTTTTGTTTTCCTTTTTCTTTTCTCTTGTTGTTGCACAAATTTAGAAATGACAGATTTAGGCTAGGAATCAAAAACTAAACTTTCATCTTTTCATCTGACATTTTTATTGAATGCCTCTTTATATGCGGAGTCTTTAAGCCCCTGCCAAAGACACTTAAGGAAATCACTACAGGGTTTTAAAGGCTACAGGGGTTCATTAGCCCCAGACTGGCCTGACTTCCGCAATGAGAAAGGGCCTGGTATTCTGCCAGTATCAGTCCTTTCAGGATGACAGATTGACATTAGAAATCACAGTGAAAAATGAGAGAAGCAAAAAAAAAAAAAAAAAAAGTGGAACCAGGATTATGCAGAGCAAAAGCATTATCCATAGTCTAATGTACGTTTTTGTTAATTGTGTTTGAAGGGAATGTAAATTACGATTGTGATTTTCAATTTTTTTTTTCCTTGGTCCAGTGGTGGGAAGAGGGTTACGTTTGAGGCTCCGGGGGTAAATGTACTCCCTCCCTTTTACAGAGGCCATTGAATAAAAAAGAAACCTTCTGTTAAATGGCTGACACTGTAAATCTCAGGGGCTCCCGTGTTGTAGAACTTGATGAGCCTTCTTTGTTGTTTTGTGAGACTGGCCATCTGCAGGGCAGCTTTCTGCGGGTAATGTGGCACCGCTCAAAGCCGAGGACGCAGAAGCTGCTAGAGTTACGGTCAGTACAGTAAATTCATTGATTTAGCACACAGTTGCCAGTTTCCCAGTTTTTTCACCCGGCGCTCAGTTGTGATGTAAATATTATCTTACAGCTTGCTTCTAAGCCTCACACACATCAGTAACCACCTTTGTGATGGGGATTAACATCCAGCCGGGGTAGATTTACCCAGAGCCCAGAGAGGATTTGTGTGTCTCCCCTGCAGCAGCGCTTCACAGGAGCGTGGGCCAGGGCTGCTCATTTCCAACCGCTCGAACCGTCGGGTTTAATGACCAGGTCCAAATATCTCATGTACAAGGCATGCGATACACCCCTACGTGGTTTTAACATCATAGCAAGAGTGCGAGCGCAAAAAGCTTCCAGACACAATTGAAGTGTCCCTAAAAGTAACATGGGGGCTAAAATTGATGTATAATTCATCGATCATAGTCATGTACGCCCCAGCGCGTTTTAATTTTTTGTTCATGATGCACTCCGTATTTTCTATCGGAGGTGTGTTTTTCTTTCCCAAGTGAATGGAGTATTGTTCAACAGCTCGTGTGAGGTCTTCCAGAGAGCGGTTTCCTCAAGCAAAATAAATGTGTATGTTATGCATACTTGTTAAAAAATGGAACATTTATTAATCAGAATGCTAATACATCGTATTGTTGTAGTACCCAGTGCAATGGAAAACCAGGGATAGAAGATTGCCAGTGATGTAAAAAGGGTTATCTAGATGCTCAAGGACTGTAAACTGATACAGTCTTTAGCAGAGGCTGTGGTACTTGTAGTACATTTGAACTCTCGCATAGATGGAAAGCAATTGAATCAGTATTCTTCTCGATTTGTTGGTCCCTTTGTTGCATTCAACAATTCCTGAACCATCTGGGGGGGAAAAAAAAGAAGAATTTGTCATCTGATGAATAATACCTGATTCCCATATTCACATCACTGACAGCATTGCAAATTCATTTAAAAAAGGGCATTTATAAATTCCCTGACTGTTGCATGCTTTCAGCAGAGTGTCAGTAAAGCAACTAGAACATGTTGGCAGTGCTCTCACTCTTACAAGACATTGGAGGTAATTTTCAGTCATGAATGATAATATTGATATTCCCTCAGAGAGTCGGCCTTACAGTGCGGACTGGAGTGCAGGCTTTGCTTCTCAGCGGAGCAGGGGGCAGTAGCACACCGCAGATGAAAAGTGACCCGCTGCTGCTGCTGCTGCTACTGGCACGCTAAGACGGGCTCACTTATCAGGTGACAGCTGCCCTTGTCCAGACAGGATATGTGCCTTTGTGAGGTTAAAGGTCATAAAACCAGCCTCTAAGGGTACTATTCAGACACATACTGCCCCT
The DNA here is from genome assembly GCF_013368585.1 of Megalops cyprinoides. Classification (NCBI taxonomy): domain Eukaryota; kingdom Metazoa; phylum Chordata; class Actinopteri; order Elopiformes; family Megalopidae; genus Megalops; species Megalops cyprinoides. The sequence continues at coordinate 49,391,569 of NC_050584.1, read as the reverse complement.
CATCCCAGAGCCAGACAAAAGCAGTCTTTTTTTTTTTTTTTCTGGGTCTGTACTGAAATGGAAAAAAAAAGTCTTTTAAATGTTGCATTCTAGATCAATCGGGCTCCGAGTTTTGGGACTGATCAGAAGATTGACTACGATGTGAAGAAGGGGGTCTTGCTCAATGCACTGAAGCTGCTGAACATCAGGTACTGTAGGCTCTCAGACCAAATTCTGTTTTGTGTGTTATACTAGTATAGTAGAAAATATCTGAAACAGAGCTATTTTGCACAAGAGGCAAAAAGCACCACCTGACCTTTTATTGTGCCAGTGCATTTTAATTTTAAAGATGTTATTGGTCCTTTATAGCAGGAACCATTTGATCCCTGATGTTTCCCTTTTCTTGAGTGCAAAGCACACGTGAACTTTGGAAAGTTTCCTGTCTTTTTCTGTGCATGGGTGGAATGGTTAAAGGGAGACAGGGATACCCAGTGTTCAGTGCACTGATGGCATGCATTGTGTTTTGTCCAGTCAAGCAGGGAGAGTGCTGTTTGTGTGTGTTTGTGCATCTCCAGGTCACATGGGACTCTGAGGAGAAGGCTGTGCTGATTGATCATCATAGCCCTGACCTCCAGCTCTGACAATGCCTTCACAGTTCAGCACAGGGATAAATATAGACTCAACAATGCTGCATTAGGACACAGATGAAGTATTAATTGCAAGGCATTGTATTGTACTTTTATATTATATAGTGCGCAATGAAGATTCGGTGAGCTTTATTGGATATAAGTCGACAGATTTATAGCTGTGGCTCCTTTGAAGAATATGATTGTGTTTCACAAAGGGTGGTCTGATTTTTATTACAATAATATAAATACAATGTGAAACACAAAGCATTCTTGGGAACTAAAAGGACCATTAGTTACTCTGTAGGTAGACTCCTTACTTCCAATTAGAATGGTGATGAAGGCATTCAGCAGATCCAGTCACAGTGAAATCTCACTCTTTAAGACTTTTAATATTATAAAATCAATTCTGATGACAAAACCAGGGTTTTCCCAGAAATCCAGGGCAGTTAGTAACCCTGGTTCCACAGCACAACAAATGAAAGCAAACATAAACGACATAAAAAATTCACATAAATTATTATTTTGTATCATTCTGGCCGCGCACAGAAGTGTCTACTAGCTGCTAGCTAGCCTGCACGATGTGTGCGTCTCGCTTGTGGTATACATGTTGGTGCGCACCTTCATTTTTTTGTTTTCCTTTGTTTCCAGAGCAAGTGATAAGAAGCGGAATTTGGCGCAGCAGAAGGCGGAGGCCCAGCGACGGCTGTACGGACAGGGCTCCATGAAGAAGCTCTCAGCCGGCTCCTCGGAGTGGGAGAAGCAGAGGCACACACTGGAGAGGAGAAAAGAGGAGCTGGTGCGTCTCTCTGCGTGACACTGAGTGACCGTGTCAGTTGACAATATCATGCTTCATTATTCCTAGTTCTGGGTGAGGTTGGTCAAGGCTTGTCAAAGTCCCGACCGGCTGTCTTGGTGTCTGGTGAGCCGAACCAAGCTAAGCGGCTTTATTCTGTCTCTTCATTACTCTTTTGATCAGTGTTTGAATAATGAATGATTGTGTGACTGTTAGGTTGCTGTGCGTAGGTGGGACTTAAAGAGTGCACAGCAGGATACAAGAGCGGGTGAAAAAGTGGAATCAAGGTTGAATTTGGAACGTGTGCAACTTAAAGCAAGATCAAACTGTGAGAGTATAATTGGAGGTATCCTGCAGCTCTCCAGCAAATTGACCAACTGACCTTTCCTCATTTACTGCATTTGATATATTAAAATCTAAAACGGGGGTGTAAAATCCATGTGAATTATGAATCGGCTTCTGGCACTAACAGACATAAGAGAGAGCGTCTTCAGTAGAAAGTCTTTGTGTTCATTCTCTTAACTCCTGCTTCATTAACAGGCTCTAATAGTGAATGTATCACTGTGCATTTTTGATGGGGTGGATTTTTGCCTGCTTATAATGGGAACGTGTGCCTTTCTGTTTTCAGAAAGAAAGGCTGGCTCAGGTCCGCAAGCAGATCTCCAGGGAGGAGCATGAAAACCGACATCTAGGGAACTACAGGTAAGAGGAGGCGCGCTGGAGCTCCCGGGGGGCCAGGTTCTTGGTTCTACTTACATTTACAGGGTCATTTGTAGAGCGTTTTTGTCCCAGGAGAATAAATAACATTGAAAAGAATGTTAAGTCAGAAGAGTAAGTAGGAGAGAGCTGAAATGAACGGGTGATGCCTGTGTTCTCTGTCAGCAGCTGAGAATTGTGACTTCCTCTGCGTAAGCGCCACATTACGCTGCAGCAAAAAACCAGCCATTTCCCCGGCCCTGCGCTCACGTTTCTCCGTTGCTGATAAAGACTTCAGAAGACGGAGGCAATCCATTTTTAATATTCACCTGTCAAAAGAGCAGATGCCACTTCTGAGCGCGAACTGCTGGTTTTGACGTCTGCCAGGGACATTATTGTATATGTCGCGAACACTGTTTTGCATACAGAAAGCCCTCGCAGAATACTCAGTGACGACGTAGCCGAACAAGTGGTGCTAAGCTGTTTGATGCTGTGTATACTGCTTTAAAATGGGCCTGCCTGCGCTGTGGCAGTAAAGCCCCATGGCTCAAAGGCAACGTCCGGATTTGATTCGGGGACCCTTATGAGAAGAGTCACTCAGCTAACTCAGCCCTCCATTAAGTTAAATACTGTTTGGGATTGGGAAATTAAGTTCAAAGAGAACCCCTGCATGTGGCCATTACAATATGTACCACTTATCTAATGTTTTATGAGTGATTTTGAAGACCAGCATACTGAAGCAATACAAGTACTTCAAAGCCAGATGATGAATGCAAAGGGAAACCATTGAAATGGGTCAATTTTTAGCTGATGTAATTGCTATTTCCAACATCACTGCCTTATAAAAACAACTATGAAAATGTGCTGAAACATGAAAAATTCAAGATATGTAGGTCATCCACAGATTAAGCTACCAGATGTTTAACACCAGCAAAGATTTGATTCTAGAATGTGCTGTGTAAATATTTGACCTTTTCCACACACATGTATAGTTCCTAATGGACTGAAAATCTTATCTTCAGATCTCAATATTAACAGTGGTTAATCCCATGATCGCAGAGTGTCTGACTGCAGTGCTGGAACATGAGGAAGATGTTTGGATTCCCACACCCTGTATAGACATATATACACAAGCTTTATCAGACGAATCTTTTAACACCGGGGGCAGTTCACCTATAAAAATATAAATGCACTGGTCCACTCAGGCCCACAGTTATTATTTGTTTAGATTATTGTCACCACCATTGTTTTTATTAGATGGCAATACTCACATAGTGATGCAATGAAGTAATGCAGTCATATACCATATACAGATAGCAACTGCATTTCATACCTCTCTGGTCCCTCTTGCTGGAAGGTCAACATTACCTATATTTATTTAGTTTTAAGCCACGAAAGAGGCTCCTGAAGGCTGGTGTGTGAACTAGCACTTTATATTAAATGGGAATGAACACATTCACAATCACAGTATATTTTCATCAAGCTTTGCATGGCAGGGGGGAAAGGCATTCGTAGGGTTGGTTCACCTCCTGCTCATGTTAAAGTCAGGCCAATGAAGTAACCATTTGAATATTTAACTTGAATTTTTTTTTGCCTCCTCTCCTTTTCTCCTTACCAACAGACGTATTTACCCCCCAGATGACAAGCTGCTCTTGGAGAAGTATGAAAGCCTCCTCTCCGCTGCCTTTCAGACGTTCCTCGCTGGGCGAGCCGCCTCACTTCAAAAGGAAATGAATAATCCTCTGAAACGAATGAAGGCATGTACCTGAGACTCCTTTGGCTTTAGTGTTCAACAGCACATGCAGTCTTCTTTTATTTTTTTCCTTTCTCACTCTTTCTTCGTCTGAAAATAGAAAACCCAGCGATGCACTTGCAGTTCCACCTTGCATTTGTCGCCATGTCCTTGTGCATAGGCTCTTTAAAAAGCGTCCGTTGAATGCTGAGGATAATTTTTTTTCTGAGGCTTTTATGAAACTGTACAGACTTTCCCTTTGTCTTCGAGGGGTTTTATACATGCCTGGCCTCTCTCCCTCCTGTCATTGTCACTGGGCTCAACTTTATTCATTATTATTCTATGTTTTTTGTCTAAGGTTTCAGTGGGTTAAGCTGAAGAGGTTTTTCAAGGATAAATATGATGCAAATGCACATGAATGCATCATATTGCAGGAAAGATGTCAAGCAATGTGATGGAGGTCCCATTGTTTTAAAGGACTTATGAGACAGGGAAGTTAAGCTCAAGGGGAAAGGACTGTTTGTGCTGATGCTGGAGGCGGTGTTATTATTGAGGGGAAGCTTATAGATGGAAGGTTTTATTCATGGAGAGCTGCAGATGGAGCACGATGTTAGTTAGTTCTGGTCCGCCCTGGGACTGGGGGAGATATGGCATGTGTAGATGTGACTCAGTGTCTGTAAAAGGTGACTCCTACTGAGTGGATGGCTGGTTGGGCTCAGCAATAATCAGGAGATTACTGTGAGCCAGCACTGCGTTAGCCTCTGACCTTTTCCCTGGCAAACCTAGTCAGACGCTAGCGTTTTCCAGCTGACCAAAAAAACACTGTGACCCTTTAACACCGCCGCAGCACTTCCGTAGGTAATCAAAAGCAAATTCATCCATATTGGAATAGCAGCCTATGTATTTCATCCATGTGCGAAAAGCACCCTCCATCTGTTCCTGTTTGTATGGCCGCTGCAGTGTCTCTTTGCCTTGTAACGGTTGAAGGAGATTTGTTGTGCGCCGTTTACTCTCACAGGAGGAAGATATCCTGGACCTCCTGGAGCAGTGCGAGTTGGACGATGAGAAACTCATGGGGAAATCATCTAGGCAGAGAGGGCCTAAGGTAATAGCAAGCACCGCTCGGGCTGTCAGCTCTCCCGCTTTACAACATACTTTGTCCGCCACGCACCCACAGCTACAATGAAGCGGCATGGTTCCCAACATCTGAGCCGTTTTCAGAGGTTCTACATCTAAATCTAGTGAAAGCTCAACAGTTGAGGAGGGAAAACGCATTAAGCACCAAAGTGGTACTGTCAGGGCATCTTGAAACCATATTAAACTTCCACAAGGATAACGACGTGCTCCACACAACACGGTTACTTTTGCCGAAATTAATTTGCGCTTGTCACTTTCAACTGCGCGGAGTGTAAGTTGATTTCTCTGGGCCTGCTGGACTTCGCTGAGTGCTCAGACGGATATGTTCACTCCCAGGGGTGTATTATGAGCCATCTGGAAAAATCAGAGAGAGAAGAAATGAGGTAATTTGAATACGGGAGATCCATTCTTTAACTGTCCTATGTAAACCAGCATCTGAAGGAAATTTCTGAGAACTAGGAAAGGCTGTCTCTCTGTGTCCCTCTGCCCGTTTCCATTGATTGTGTAAGCACACGCCTATGATCACGTCGTGAAAAGAAAAAGAAAGCCAAATTAGCTAATGAATAACAGATGGGGATGCTTTATTAATGCTAACAATGTGTTTCTTCTAGGGTGTGAAATAGACATTCAGTTCAATTAACTTTCCTGTGGAGGAAATTAGAGATTCATGCAACAAACTAGAGGAGGAGTGTCGGGGAGCTGTTTGGATTGAATTAACATGTCTCCATTGTTGCATTAATCATAGCAGAGTCAACACTGTCCTTGTCATCTGTACGCATGTCAGCTGGCTTTTGTCATTTCTTCTCTGCTGAAACCTGGGCTTTTGCTAAGTGACAAATGTAAATCGGAAAGGTCTGAAGGGTGTATCTGCTAATGCTGACATCATCTCCCCGACGGCTCTCTCCCAAGCCCCTGTCCTCCATGCCCGAGAGCACCCAGACGCCAAAGAAACAAAGGGACTGCAGCAGCACCAGCAGCTGCAACAACAGCAGCTCCTCCGGCTCAGAGGACGAGGAAAAAGAGGACCTCCAGGAGAAGAAAGAGAAGAAGGTTTCATACGACCTGGGGGAAAACAAGTATAAATCATCGGAGCGCTCCAGTAAGGGCTCGTCATGCCGTATCGTGCGCCACACCTGTTAAAAAGGCGGTCTGGGATTCTCTTTATAACCAATCAGGAGTTCCTATTAGGATGTCCGATATTTCCAGGACATTCCCCATTTCCTCCCCGGCATATTGAAGTCTGTTATATGAGATTCCTCCCCTGATGCATTCCAGATGACCACAAGGGCCTGTTAATTACAAAAACAAACTTATGCCTTTGTCACACACAGTCTCGTGTGCCAAGAGGTAGATATCCTACTGGGTCTGGATTTGCCAGACAGCATGCCCAACCTGAATTACAGGAGTAAATCTGGATAATGTATTTGTTTACCTAATTAATACATGAGACAGCAGAAATCGATCTTTTTTTAATTAGGGACGGAACGTCTGATGTGTCAGTAGAATGGTGCTTTACATTACCAGTTGGCCGGCTGGAAAGGCCCTCTCAGCTCACATATACTGTGTGTTTAATAAGCTTTTTGATGTGTTCCAGTCCAGTGATCTGGCGGTGACTCAGTCTCAGGCACTGTGTGCTGCAGTTTGGGGATTACTCTATGAAGGAGAACAAAAAAAAGAGAAAAAACTTGCAACTTACCTTGAAAACTTCTGGGGCAAATTGTTCTGAAACTTTTGAAGGGAAGAGGGAATGATAAGTTCAGTTTTCCTTATGGTTCATAACCAGTGCATATCATTTAAACAGAAAAAAAAATCATGGAAGTAGTTGTTGAGGCAGTTACGAATATTTTGGTTCTACATTCTCTGTGCAATATGTATTCTTTTACTGTTTTCAATACTGAAACAGTTTTCTATTTGGACAAGTGACCTAGCCAGAGATTTTCCATTAGCTCCAGGATGAAGGACGAAGAGATGATTTGGCGGGATTTCTGGGACCATGCTGCAGTGACTTTGACTCCTCTCTCTTAGAGTCCATCTGGGGTGGACTAAGCTAAGCTCTATAATACTCAATTTGGCAACTTCTGTCCCTCAAGGTTCACTAGTAGAACAGCAAACACTGGCTGATAGTCAAACTGGAGGGCGTTCAATGTTGACCTGCTGGGTAATAGATGGGCTAGAGCGGACTTCATAATCTGAACCATAGAGGGAACAGACTGGGCAGTAAGGGAAACACATGGTATGGTGATTTATAAGCCACATTTGCTATCTTTTGTCAAATGTTTGAGAAGGATCTTTATGTCGGCCCACATTTAGATAGTGATTTAGCTACCACCGTCAGAACAGCGGCTGGGGGTGAATAGACTAGAGTGAAAAGAGCATTTGCTGGCTTTTTGATTACTTCTGGTGCCGTTTCATTATCTTTTCCTCTGCTCGTAGGCAGGGTGCATTGGAAACCTCCCATAAAGACCGCCAAAGCCGGACCTTCTGCCTCTCCGACTCTATCCGGTCCGATCCGCCGTTCAATTTCCTGCCCACGGTCCATCTCCTCGCTGACAGCGCAGTCGCCTACTGGCGATCAGCGTGCTGCCGCGGTGAAGCCCTCCACTCCCACCATGCGACCCAGTTCTGCCTCACGCTCTCACTCCTTGAATCGCGGCGGCTCCACCGGCAGGGTACCGCACAGCAGCAGCCTGGGTACCATCCACTCCAACATGGCAAGTCCAGTTAGCAGTAACATGCATGTGCAAACCGTTGTGTGCACAGACACACATGCACACAAAAGGGCACAACTGCATGCACTCGTTTATACGTTGTACTCCCTTTACTTTTTGTGTGTGTGTGTTGGGGGGGGTAGGGGGGTCAGTGATAGGGCTGGACGATTAATCAAATTTTATTTTCAATTACCATTTTGGCTTCCAACGATGATGAAAACAAGATAATCGAGAAAAAGATTATTATTATTTATTATTGATTTATCTCTTTTTTTACATTTATTTTTTATTTGTTTTTCAGTTGAATTATTTTTAAAGTTCAAGAAAATCCACTGTTAACGCTTTCGCACGTAACTTATTTTTATGCTGTGTAGCGCGAATGTTACATTACATGGTTCGTTATGTTTTCATTTTCATTTTCATAGTGTCCAGTTAGCATTTGCTATATTTTTCAACGTTAAATCGCTGTTTCCTCAAAGCTAAAATTAGCTAGATTTTTCCAATCTAGTGTGCATACGCACCAAACAGCTAATCACACCGGTGTGACTGTACGCTCGCAAGGGTTAAAGACAAGTTTTTTAAAAAAGTTCAGTAAATGCATGATGTTTCCAAAGTCAATGAGTAAACGTGTTAAATAATCGTGATCTCAGTATTGACCAAAATAATCGTGATTATGATTTTTGCCATAATTGAGCAGCCCTTGTCGGTGAACACTTTTTTTTTTCCCCCCTGAATTTTTTTTTCTTCTCCCTTTGCCCTGCCGTCTGCTTTCTGTAATTACCTTAAAAAATTGTGCGCTTCCACAGATGAAGTGTAGGCTGTGTGGCTTCAAAGCCGTCACACACATTCCTCGTTATCCCAAAGAAAGACAGGCCACCATGTGCAGCATCGCATTTCGCTGTGATTCTCCAGACGGCGACAGTCGCTTCTTAGACCGTTACCTCAGGAGCAGAGCAGGCCTGAATGATGGCCTCTCTTTGAAGTGCCGCCAGAGTGTGCATTAATTGTTGCAGTTATTTTGTCTTCTCGCTGAGCTCCAAGAAAGGAGCGGGATCGTAGTGTGGTGAAACTCATGATTAAAAAGAGAGAAAACTTTGGGGGGGGGGGGGGGGGGGGGGAACTTCGTACTAATTCATCTCTGGTTTTTCATTCTATGTTTTTGCCAATGCTGTTGTGTTTCAGGGAGAGTCGCTGTTGAATCTGAGAACTAAAGAACAGGAGGCGGAGCTGACGCGGCAGACCCTGGCTGCACTGAACGAAATGAGGATCCGCTTCCCAGGAAAGAATGAGGAGGAGGCGGAGATGGTGTTGGATGACGTGAGTGTCTGGGTCTGATCTCTGGAGTCATCTCGCAACAACAGCAATGTCGCAGTCTCTCCCCTGGGGAGACCTCTTTATTGGCTCACCCCCCCCCCCCCCCCCAATTCATCTGCGTTTGATTTTAATACCTAAATTTATATATAACGTTCCGATTTCCTGTTTTAAGAAATGTAATTATTTTTCACTTATGCTTTCGTGACACGTAGTCCTTATTCCTTTTCTGCTTTGCTGAAAACTGCCTGTTTAAAGCATAGGCTTTTCATGCAAGACAGTTAAGGTCAGGCTGGTGTTCTGTGCCCACAATACTTTTGAATATAACTTGTATAATTGTCAGTGGGCCTACATAAAATGATTACCTTGTAGAAAACAAACTTTAAAAGCTTCGTGTATACTATTCATTGTTTATTTTGATTTGCAGCAAAGACTGTTTTGCACAGTTTGCAGTTATTTTGTTTTCAGATTAATTTTGTATGAGGTCATGCTAACCTTGCTTTTTTATTTGGAAAAAGAATGTGTACTTTGAGGTTAAATGCAGCAAAACTGCAAACACTTCTTCAGGTAACTAACCAGCATTAAGTATCAATTGTCATCATTGTTTCTTTTTTGGGAAGGTTTTTGTAGTGTTAATAGGTAAAATTAATTGATTGCAGTCAAACTAGATGTAAATTGGTTACTGGCTATGTATTTTCCTTTGCAGATAAATACATGTCATGTTCATGACGCCCCTTATATACCATAAGATAGCAGTGAGAGCCTTTGGCCAGCTGGATGCTCTGTGTCCACTAGAGTTGTGTAATGGAGGAATTATAAGATGCTGTAGCATAATAAATAGAGCCACAGTGACAGAGAGCCCTTGACACAGGATGGGGATGGGAGAGGGATTGCAGGCTTCAGTGATGGTATTCATTGTGAGCCACCTTGCATAGATAAACATTATGCTTTTGAAAGGAGATGGAAACAAGGAAGTGAAGAAAAAAATGAATGCAGATCTAACATATCTGCTACACTGCATAGAATATTCTGTCTCTTCACACTACAAATATTGATTTCACAACCCTCTATTATCACATTAACACAATACAACTATTCAAAGTTGTAGCTACTTTTAAAAATGACTAAATGTGAAAAACCCAGTGTGAATATTCTGTTTTATTCCAAGGTCTTCACTGGTTTAATTTACCTATTGACTAAGGTAGAATTAAATACTTAAGGCTCTCAGTGCCCCCTTGAAACCAAAGATACAGAAAATTAACTTGTCACACAGTGTAGTCATTTCCTTAGGCTGAGTCTACAAAAACATGCTTTTGCTTTAAGTTTTAAAGGCTTATTTGGATTCGAAGATGTTCTTCAGTGGTTCTCAGTGTCTGGACCACAGACATTGATTTTGTCTCGCTGGCACTTTGTGCAGCAAAGAACTGTTGAATGCTGTAAAAAATCCTGCCATTCAGCAAACAGACACCTGAGAACTTGAGAAAGGAGATGTGCAGATGAATTGAGTGAAACAATCTGTCTATGTGAACAATGTTCCAATGTTCTGCACATTTCCTTTTCTCCGATAGATCCTTGATAACTGGAAATACCATAAACCTAAAGTGGCATCATATTGGTTGGTGAAGTTGGACTCAACAAAACAAAGGAAGGTGAGTGCATTTCAATTTTTCTATACCTTGCAGGGATAAAAATGAGAGATTTTTCACACTTGATGCTCAAGATAGTAGATTGAAATTTCAGCCAACCAAGTTCAGCTACTAGGCCTGAATCCTAATCTTATGTCATGCCAAAAGAAAATTTATAGAAGTACATAAAAAAGTCAACAATACACACAAGATTTGTGTCTCTTTATTTGTTATTCCTCAATAATTCAAGGTTTCATCAAGAAGAAAAGCATCAATAAAGAAAAGAAAATGCCTCTAAAATATGATTTCAAACTAGTGTCATCCTTTTGCATGCACACAGTAAGCAACTGGCCACAGCTCCCCTTCCTGTGGATAAACTGGTGATATATCAGAGGATGGAGTGGAAAACCACAGCATTAAAAATATGTTTTGAACATTTGCGGTGGTGGAATAACCCAGCCCGCTCCCCCCAGAGCTGCCGCCGACACCATCTTCCAGTGAAAATAACGGCAGCCGCTCTGGAGCCGCTTTTTTGTGTGCAAGCACCTTCACATGTCAGACGGCACGGAAATATTTCTGCTGGTAAATAACTAGGGTTTTTTGGGCTGCAAGATCTGATTATAAATGGTGCCTTTGCTGTAGATTGTGTGTTCATGACCTTCAAAGGACATTCTTTGTGAATTTTGAACTGGGTTGTCATTTTAATTTTTAACTAATAAATTAATTTTTTACCGAAAGGAGAAATATATTAATTTGTCACGCAACCATCATTTAATCATCTGAGTGAGAGGATCTCAGGAGAGCGGATCATACTGAGATCATGTAAACAGCTCCGTTTATATTTCAACAGCATACTTAAAGCGAAGGCATGTTAAAAAAAAAAAGAAATGTCAAGTTTCCAAGACAGGATAATGTGTGAATGTTGCTACCTAATGCGCTTGATGTGGAACCCTTTGTGAACGTGTCACTACCAGCCAGACAACCAGACAGTCAGTGGGATTTGCACAGAATCGCTGGCTATTGCATCAGGTTGCGGAGCCTTAATGAATGAACTTCAAATATCCTTTTCTCTTTATGAGCTATAGCAAAGGGACGAGGATATATTGACTGTGTATTTTTTTTAAAGAATATTTATTCCATATATTATCTGATGCTTTGATTCTTGATCTGAGCATCCCAGCGGAGTGGAAGTCAGTTACGAGCTATGCTGCTGTTCATCAATACCTCCAGCTCGACAGCAATATTTAGAGCTGCTTCTGAGATAACATGATTACGTTCATTAGAAATCTGAGATCTCAGGTGCCCTTTCCTTAGAGTCTTATGTGGTTTGCAGAAACCGCTCGGAATGTGGATGCCGGTATAATGAACTGCAGACATCTGGTGGGCCAGTAGCACCCCTTATACGCTGATTACGATGTGAGCCTAGTCAAACCTGTCTGAAAAGGTTTACTCTGTCCCACATGCAAGATCATTAAATCTGGCATCTCTGTTGAACGGCATATCACAGACGTCAGTAATTAGGGAAGAGGATTCAAAAGCCTAAACTATGGCCTTGAGCAAGAAGGGAAAGAAGAGGGGAGAGAAAATCCTCAACTGACCAAGAACTTTTGACACAGTACGTGTGAGACTGACACTCGCTGCAATTACTTCTCCCCTTTTCCCAGTGCAGCTGGGCCTTAGAGCTTCTCTCACGATGTCTCCTCCTGCAGTGTTGTCCAATTTCTCCTCCATACACAGCCAGGATAATTATGGCCCGTGTCTGCTGCCATGTGGAGGGAGCATGTGGCTGTACCCACTGCTAAAATAATACATTAATAAACTTAGTGAAAATGTATTCCCACCTTGATTCTTAATTAGTCCATTGGCAGCTGTCTTAGTGCTTCACTGTTTTTTTCCCAAGCCATCCATAGGCACCTATTTAAAATACTGACTTTTGATTTCTCTCTCCCCCCCCCCGTCCATGAATATTTTATGTGAAGGTCTTAGACATCGTCCGTACCAACTTGCGCTCGGTTCTGCAAAGGATCTGGAGGGAGCCAGATGTGGACAGTTTACCTTTATACCGTCTCTTCAATCGTGTCTTTAACCGCCTGCTCTGGAGTCATGGCCAAGGGCTGTGGAACTGCTTCTCTAACTCCGGGTAGGTTCCATCTCCTCAGCTCTCGCTAAACAAGGCTGACACCTACATTAAACATATTCCAGAAGAAAGGAAATGCTGTTTCAGCCTAAGGTATATGCTCACGCCACTGCGACTTTCATGCACTCTCTTCCTCCCAAGGTTAGCTGAATGAGAGTAGATCTGCTGCTGCCTTCCTTGGCTTTTTTTCTCTTCATCCCAGTGAATTTTCTTGTTCAGTTATGGAGACAGAAAGCTAGCCAACTCAGGGAAACAGCGCAAGGAACTGCACAGTTGCAACACTATGTTACAGCAGAAGCAAACTGATTTCCGTCGATATTCTGTGACACGTGCTGGTGCATCTGCAGACTAAAGTTGCTTAGCTGGGACAGAGAAGAAGGGGCCTTTGGGTTCCCTCCATTTCTGAAGGAAACTGCTGTCAAAGTGTCACATAAACATGTAACCATCCTCGAGAACAAGGGCTTTTTAAAGCATTTATTTAACGACAATAACAGCCTGTATCAAACGGCACGCTATGATGTCAGTTTTGGTTTAAACACAGTGCCGTTTAGACACAACTGATGAGTCACCAAATGGTCTGGGCTCCATATTAACGGGCTTCTGCTCTGACAGCATTTGGAGTTATCAAACCTTTTGAAGTCTCTGAGTCTTTTAAAGTGTCCATTTCTCTGTTAGTTATTTCAGCTCTTCACATCGCTATAGATGTTCACGTATACATTAGCATAATCATAGCATCTCACAAAGCCAACCGCGCGGGCTGCTTTTCATCTTGAGGCGGTGTGAGTTTTTCCATTCCTTTTTTTTTTTTTATTTTTAAAGTAAAGCAGCTTCGTGTCTATGCAGGGGGTTCCCAAGTTCTGTAGAGCTGGCTTCTTTACCAAAAGTCTGTAATTGACAGATGGCCGTGTTGCCTGGTGTTTCAGATTGGGTTTATTTCAGCTGATGAGGGCCTGCATGCCAGGGGATTAACAGCAGTCCTGAATGCCACTCGCTGCTTGCGTTTAATCAGACCAGGCACTGAAGGAGGTAGGCAGCTGGTAGGAGAGAAATCTCAATGGGTGTGCATTGTCGTGTGGAGAGAGGCCACCTTGTAGGTAAGATCCGCAGTGTTATGCGATCTTAAGATCCCTGGCTTTTGATGTTTCATCTGAATGACTGAACAATTAAATCATTAAAAAAAATTGAATGAGTATGTGGAGATTTTTGATACAACTATGTCATCTTCCAAATTGAAGGAAGACTCCTCAGACAAATCAATTTAGTTTAATTTTGAGAGGATTTTAAAGAAAGGGCTTGTGGCTGAAAATAAACAGCTGTAACTTTCCTGTTTCCTAGCTGTTCGCTGTAATGGTTATGTGTGTATTCCTTCAGGTCTTCATGGGAGACGATCTTCAGTAAGAGCAGTGAGGTGGTGTCGCAGTTGGAGCTACAGTGCTGTCAGAGGCTGGTGCAACTGTGCCGGGACTGTCTGCTTGTGGTCTATAAGTTTGTGGCCGACTCCCGTGGCTCTCTGACAGGCCTCAGTCCCGAGTGGGATGACACCAGGTAAGGGGCCTCCTCGGGTTCATCCTCTGAAATGGCAGGCCGTGAATCGTGGCCTTTGCAGGTCAATACACACTCAGTAGTCAAGGAACTTCACTTGGCTTTGTACGAGTTCATTTTTATAAGATAATAAGGTGTGGTTTGAACAGGAGGTAAAGACCCCTGGAGTGCCTAAATTCAGTTAAATGGTCCAGTTAACATACCCCCTGGAGCTAGATTAATCCGATTATAAAACAGATCAGTGGCAGAATGAATGATCTTATGGGAGTAAGACCCACAACAAGCATTATATATCACAGTTCAATTAGAAGCATCTCAGTAAAGTATCACATTATTGCTGGGTTTTAGTGAAATGTGTTAAAAGAAAGAGACTAAAAACTCCATGTCATCAGAGTTTTTGTGTAGATGGCAATGAAAGTGAAATGAATTAGAAAGTGACAGCAATGAATGTGAATTATTTAAAAAAAAAACCTGACGAAAAAAACATGGTGTCTGGTATTCCTTTGAATGTTGCATGAATGACAGCACATTTATGTCGGCTTTTCCATAGATCCTGTACTGTGATGGTGATTTTTAGATGTTGTGATGTTTAGATATTATGACAAACATGGTCATTATTAGGAAGTATGAAATGGAATGTCAAAAAATGACATCTACAGCCATTTATGTTCATCCAGTCTCTGACATAGTCAGTGTCATGGATGGGTATTTTCTCCCATCCTTCATGATAGGAGGCAAACTTTTTGTCCATTAAAGAACGTGTCTCTCTCATACGCTCCTACCTTGGCGGACTGTGGTGAAGCTCACTATTGGCTACAGGACCAGCCTTGGCCCATGGCTTGGCAGACTCGTCATCCTCTACCTTGCTCCTGGAAGCAGGTTCTCAATGCTTCTTTGCTTGATTTAGAAACACCCCATGGTCTTGCAGCCTGTGGCTGTGTCCCTAATGCCTACCCACCCCCTTGCCCCCTGTCACTACTGTAGCACACCTGTCTCATAATGCTGCATATGGAGGACGCTTGACCAAGTGAGCGTGCTGAAGATGTCCTCCAGCCACCTCCCCTTGTCCTCCTGCTGAAAGAGAATGTCTCTCCATCTCTCTCCCTCTCTGCACTTAGCTCACTTGACAACACTGTACGTCTCCCCTCTGCCTAATGTGTCTAATTACATCAAGCACTTGGGGATTGCTCCATGCCCTCAGCCCTCCCACTTCTGGACCTGAACAGGACTGAACTTTGTTATTTTTCCATTAACTGCATATGCTTTGCCTTATTGGGGAAATTGTGTCTGATTATGACGGGAGCATCATCTTGCCTGTAACCCGTCTGCCGCCACTCGTCACTTCACTCTGGCATGTGCCTGCGCCCCCCCGAACTGCACCCGTGTGCCGCTCGTCCTCCATCACTGACACGCACTTCTCTGAGCGGCTCTGAAGTCCACTGGAGAGGGGTAGAGAGGAGTGCTGTAGGGGGATTCTATTTTCACAGGCAATTCTGTGCTCGCTTAAGCACCACTCGTGGCTAAATTAGAGGTTCCTTTCTAATCATGCAGGTCTCAGAACATGCTGTAGCTCAAGTTGAATCTGAGCAGAATTGAAGTATGTGGACACCTCCACAAGCCTTTACCTGTTGAAACTTCAATTACCATGCCAACAAGCTTTTACAGACTGCTTGGACTATTTTTTTGCTTGGTTTTCATAAGAAACTGTGATTAATATGGTTATAATGTGCTGTATGCCTTTTTGAACACTAGCTCTTCGCTGAAGTCCATATAAAACAAAATGAAATCTTAACACAAGATTCACTGTCTTATGGGTTTATGGCAGTTGTTGCTTTTAGCAAAGATCTTTGTCTTGGTTTATTAAGAAGTGAGTTCTCTCAGTATTTTTCTCCAACTCAATGCGGCAGCTCATGTAGGGTGTAGACTTTGAAAAAAGACAGCCTGTAGGATATGTGTGATGATGATGTACAGAGGTGCATATAATGAGAGCAGCATTCACACTGAATGGTATGAAGAAACCAGTGGTACAGAGTTACTGGTGCTTGAGGGCTTCAAACCAGCACGTTTTCCTAAGTCTCTACAGATGATTAAAAGACTGAGACCTGGGGAAAGTTTTACATGGGTCCAATTAAGCATCTCCTGCAGCCCGATTGGACTTGAGGAGGAATGGTAGAAATCCATAACAAGCCACTTAACAGTATATGTACAGAACGTTCTTAAATGGTATTACATGGATGTAGACGCACCGATCTCCACAAACTTTGAATTGACTTTCTATATATAAACATTTTCGCGAGCATGCTGGGGTGAAGGTGACGTGGTAATTGTGTATGACCCCGAATCCAATAGCTACCCTGCTTTAATACAGAGGTAAAATATTTCATAAAGCTTTGTTAGAATATAATCAGAATCAGTGAGCCCTAAGAATAATAACTGCCTTGCTAATTAACATAACAGTCACGAGCCATAAGAAGAATAGGAATCTACCCATCCAAAACGTCAGTTTTAGAACTGGCGATGTTCAGAATAGTAAGTGCAAGCCCCCAAAAATTTGTATTTAATGTGTGAAATCCTGTGCAATCCAGTGCTGTAGACAGGCAGGTGAAAAAATCTCACTTCTATCCCTCCCTCACTCCCCAGCTGAATGGTTGACATAAAGGTAGTCAAAGCAAATTTTTAAGAATGCATTTGACCATGCAAAAGCCCAAATGGTTCACTTGAGCAGTTTCAAGGACATTCTGCTTGAACTAAATGAAGTTAATTTAAATCTTGCTAACTCTCATGGGTAGGGCTCTGTTACAGAAGATGACTTCCGTGCAGTTCTTTTTTTGGTACGCTTATAAGAACCAGGTCTGTTAATTTGTCAGGGAGACATATTTTACAAGGAACACGTTACATGGATAGTGTTATTGCCCAGCAACCCAGCTTGTAACAAGTTTTAGCTTTTTTGAGACAATTCGTGGCTCAGCTTCAGTTTGCACATAAAATACATTTTCCCCCAGAGTGAAATGTTATTCAAAATGCAATATACATTTGTGTCATGGTATGCAAAATGGTAGTGGGAAGTCATAGATGAAGTCATGACTATAGGCTGAAATTCACTGAATTATCAGCTCAAATTGTTTGCACACCCCCAGGTTTTTTTTTGTCATGGAATATTTTTATTTGTGCTATACATTGTATTGGCGTGTTGTAAACAATTCCTGTAAAGACACAGAACTTTGCAGAAGCATATAACCTCATCCTTCACATGACTGCTTGTATGGCCAGTGAAGATATAATTAAGAACACTTATTCCTTACTGTTTAAATAATTTAAAAGGCCAAGTTGTCTGCAGTTCTGAGAATAGATAGTAAACAAATATTTTATTGCAAATCACAAAGATGGAAATAGTGACCAATTTAACAATGAATGTACAGTGAGAATGAGTGTGATGATAAAGCCATCTGTGTGAAAGGAGACTGCTTGGGACAGTGCATTGTCAGAAATGCCTAAAGTAAAAAAAAGTCCAATTTTCATCATGTGATGGGTTTTCTTACCCTGCCACATATTCCTGAATTCCTAACCATTGTGCATGAATGAATGAATTAATATGCTTATGTCCTCAGGTAGAAGGACTCTCCCTTTGAAGTATTCTGACTGGTTAAACTGGCCTCAGTAAAACACCTGACAACGGTCGATCGGCCTGCTATTCTGGTACTCCTCCATGTAGGTCAATAGCGCTCTCGTACTGTGAACCTACCTGTCCCATTCCAGGGCTTAATTATCTAATCGCACATCCACAGGCAAGGGCGTGTGCCCGGCTACTGAGGGATTCAGACACTTTTATACCAACCACATGACCTTTAATCCATCTCAACAAGCTAAGTCCATTTCTCTCACCAAGAGCCATTGAACAAGGAGTAGAACATAAAAAATGGCCAGGAGATAAAAGCGGAGACCATACCGGAGCTACGCCTCATGGCGGAAAAGTATAAACCGCGGGGCCCCAGTGTCAGATTGCAGCTCTGGGTTAATGCGGACTGATCTCTTTATACGACCTTTGTCTTTCAAATCCCCTCATTACCTCTCCTGTCCAATCCTCCCGTCTGTCCAGGTATCTGCTGCCAGTGACCTCCCAGTTCATCATGAAGTGGCCTTCCTCCAGCTTTGGACGCGTCTCCTCCGCCATGCCGCGCTCGCGCAGCCTGTTCACCACCAGGATGGGGCAGTTCTGATGAAGGGAGGGGGGGGGGGGGGGGGGGGGGGGGGAGAATGGGACAGGGCAGGGCATACCCCAGCTCTGTAGATTGCCAGATTTCAGTGTTCCTAGAGCCCTTCAGCACTCAGGTGGGAAGGACCGCATCCTGCCCAGGCCAATGGGGTACTGAACAAATGCTAGAGCGAGCGGGAGAGGAGCTTTGCCCCTTTCCCCCACACAACCCCCCTGCTGAGCTACAATGTCAAATTCAGAAGCTTAACCAATCCCTGATGCGCCGTCCAGATGTACCTGCTGTATGATACCTGTTTGCTGTACAGTTGTCACAGTACTGTAAAAATTCGACAACAAAGTATTCATTTATTTTGAGATGTAACATATTCCATGTAAACAAGAATGTTGAAGTAATATGTAGATGGAATGAGATTACAGGTAATCCCTTGTTTGAAGAAACAGATGTAAATTGCTTATTTTTGCTGTTGATGACAAAATGCAAAATAATTTTGGTGCTGTTTTTTTTTTAAAGGTTGTAACATCTTTACATGCTCTAGTCTTAATGTTATACTGCTGCTTTTATAGTTCTTCAGAGTAGAGCTGCTCCATTCTATACAGTGCAGTCCAAAGTACAACATACTCCTACTCAATAGGCTTTCAGAACTTTAAATATATTGTCTCAGCCTACACCTGATCTGCTGAATACCTCAGCAGCTGTCTTGCCTCAGTGATTCTGTTTATTGATTTTAAAGAGCCCAACAGAATGCTAGCGTTGCTGTCAAGTGTCCATGAGGAAAACAAAAGTTTTGTGATCTCGCATTTTAGCTTAGTGTATGGCTGCGTGTAAGGGAGCCAAAGGACTCCTTACAGAATGTTAAATTGAATTTGCGCCTTGCAGTATGTTAAGCTGGGACTTGGTGTACTGCAGCTGTTTGCATTATTTCTTGCATGCATAAACAGTTGCTGATCATTTCACCTGCACTGGATATGAGCAACTGTATATGGGGAAATACTTGAATTATTTTGGATTTCAAATGCATAAATTAAGTTTGTTTTAAAAACATGTATGTGTTGTCTTTTTTGACAGTAGTATCATGAATTTTAAGATACCTGTTTTACTGTATGAGGAAAAAGCATTCTTTCCGATTGGTTTACCCAATTGTAAGTGAAGTGCATTGTTTCCGATCTGAATGAAGCCAGGTCTGCCATAAAGTGTTTTAGCAGCTGTGTCCTATTGCTCCTCCAACAGATATAAGTGCCAGTGCAAACAGTGATATGCCAATATTAAGCACAACCAGTAATACAGTAATTGGTTCATTATTAACGTTAAAAATTACTTAACCACAGTAGATTCTTCCATTGGGATGCATTTAAAATAGCTATAGAAATGTACTCTTAAATGTACATTAATTACACATGTATAGGTACACTGTGTTCTGTTTTATACATTATTTAATTTTTTTCACAGTTGATAATATCAGTGTAAAGCAGCAAACCCCAAGGTATGGTAGGTTTTATAAGATTCCTTCTGATGGATTCCATCCTAATTATGTGCTTTAAATAATACTTTCTTTTTCCCTAAATGTGTCATTTAACAATGCCAAATATTTGTTTTGCCTGCATATGTGTAGAGTACTGCTGTAACTTTCCTTTCAGAGTATGAGTTTTAAGTTTACATAGCAATAAAATGCTTCAAACACTACCCCTGATTATCCTTGTGATTGATTATACTCATTTGATTTCTTACTTAGATGGTAGTCATAGTTGGTAGACAGTGCGGAACGTTATAGAAATGTATCTTAACAAGATGGTTGGAGGTTCAAATGTCAGATGGAACGCTGCTGTTGGACGCTTGAGCAACATGTTACATTTATAAATATTCATCTGCATAAATAGATAATGTGTAAAATGTAAACTATAAATTTCACTGGAGTAAGATGTTTGTTAAGCAAAGAAGTAATTTAGTATAATGACTCTTAAAATTTAAAGATTAAATTAAACTTAGGTTCCCCCTACTTGTGTAGCCCTGCCTGTGTATGCAGACTTGCGTCCACTTCACAGATTGCTTCTTTGATCTCAGCCCGTAGAAAAGTGGCTTTCTCTGCCTTCCCACACAGACCGTCAACTTGATGTGAGACTGGACTGTGGCCTTGTCATGTCTTGTCCTGACCTGAAACCATGGGAATGAAGGTGATTTTGGTGAGATTTCAGCAAGCCTTTATTTACACTCTCAGTGTCAGGATAGTGTCCAGCCACATGCCAGCCTCCTCTGCGTTCTCGGCTGGTGCCACGGGTTCTCTGCCCCCTCCTCCCTCTCTGTCAGCAGCCAGAGTATAGATCACGACCTTGAATTCCTCTTCAAACAGCTCCCGCAACTTCAAAATAAGTAGACATTGGACCTTGAATTCTAAACCTCGGCTCTCTCCAAAAATATCCTGACACGTTTTTTTTTTTTTCTCCCACCGCCCAGTCGCACCTGCACTTGTCCAGCCAGAGCAGAGCTGTCAGTGGGTAGTTTGTGAGTGGAGAGGTCCCTGTGGTTGACCCACTTTTAATAAACACATAAGCCCACTGCTGCCTGTCCCTATGCGTCTGTGGAATGTTCAGTGGAGCAGCGTGAGACAGAAACGGTCCAAATGTGATAAAGTGGCACACCACGACTGGAAAGTAACCTGAAGCGGTCCCTGCTTTTCCAAAACCTGTTTGTTTTAATCCTGCGTTCTGTGGAAAGGGAAGGAAACTGGGATCTAAAAGATGACCTCTCTGGCTCCTCTGATGTTCTTAGTTTTGACAATTTTCGAACTTTTCACTCTGAGCAATCCTTACAAGGTCAAAAAGGATGTAGGGTATTGACAACATTTTGTCTGACAAATCTGTTTTCCTAATGCAGACAACTTTACTTCAGAATAAGTGGCAATATCGGCCCTTGCAGACCCGGCAGAACAACAAATGATTTCGTTTGTTGACACAAACAATTTTCTATGTGAGCTGAAGAGCAGGGGAGAAGTGACTTCCTTCATTGCGTTATCAGAATCCGACATTTGCAGCATCTTTCTCTCAGCTGGAGTCCACCCAGCAGCTGGCAGATAATAGACAGTACAGGAAATACATGTTCCTCTGGCTTTCTCAGACCTTTGAGCGTTTGATATCATCATTTGTCTGAAAAATGAAGGGCTCCTTTCCCCCTGTTCTAAATGCCTAACTACACACCATTTAGTGTTCTTTGCCCAGCAGAGCTAAATGAAAATGATTTTCAGTTCATTCGTTTAAATACCTGTCTTTGTGAAGTCTGAAACATCATTCACGAGTTGAGAGGCATCAAGAGTTGGACTGAACAAGGTTTATCTTTTGTTGAGGAAATGCATGGGCAGCATGTACTATGTTGTAGTATTTTATTGGTAGCAATAACACCATTAAATTATTTGCTTGGATTGATTGACCTGCTCCTCTCCAGCTCTTATGGAAAACCTACTAGTGTGGCATGGTCCCAACACACTGTCACTGTCAAACATACAGGCACAAAAATCATCTCCCCAAAAGCCCGGCATTCTTTGTTCAAACCGCAGGGTGACAGTAAGCCCGGAGCCTGAACTCCCCACACAGCCTCACATCCAAAGGCACTCCCTTCAGCTCCCTTGGGCATTTGCAAGAAGAAGAATGTAAAAATAGACACACTAATGTAATACAGTTTCACTGAAACTACAACTTTAAAGATGGAGAAAACCCGCTCCTAACAAGAGGCCAGCGCACGGTTTTTCCCCCGCCGTATTATCACTTCTAACAATCCAAAGAGCAGGACCCGCCGAGTGGTCTCCTCTCTTTTCCACTCTTGTTACACACCTCTCATCCCCTCTTAAGGTGCATGCTGTCAGTCTGTGAAAGTGACAGAGAATAAAGCGGGGGAGAAAGTGAGCTGCTGCCCAGGGATTCCATTCCTCTGTCCTTCTGGGGATTGAGACATCCGCGTGGATATTATCAATACATCCCCTCCAGCCAAGCTCAGAGACATGAGACAGGGCTGCTCTGCCCATTAGTCGACTGCTGAGCGTAGGGACTTGGGAGCAGCTGTCTGTTTGCTCCAGTGCCAGGAGATCTCCCGGAGTCTCTGCACTTGGAGAACAAGTGCTGAGACGCACCTAAATTCACATAACTACATGAAGGAATTACTGTAGCTTTATCAAGTCTCTCTCTTCTCGTCTTCTGCTAAAAACCCGGGGGTCACCCTAGGCTCCCCCTCTGTTCCTCTGAAAATAAGGACCCAAGTTAACTCTTGTGTATCTTAGTTCGGTTCATCCAGCCCTAATATCTAGGGCTTGAAAGATGAATAGTGGCCATTTTGTGGCTGAACATTCAGTTGTGATGGAGAGGCAAGGACTTTAATTAGCCAGTTAGACTTGGGGATGATTAGAAGGCCAGATTGAGAGAGCTAGGCTGGGGACTGCACAGTTGTCTCCTCGAGCTGAAAATGTAGGTTAAGCTGTACTCAAAACTTGTTCAAGAGATTTCTGGGCTGTGACTGCTGAAGAGGAGCAATGCTATGCACATAAACCATGGAGTTTTGAATTTCATATTCATCTTTCTGCTGCTATTGGTTAGCTCTCTTTGGATGTCTGTCCCAAAACAGTTGGAAAACATAAGAATTAGGTATACCATTAGTTATGCTGTGTTTGAACATTGGTGATTATATTTTGAGACTAGACTAAATTCTGGGCACTCTTTTACTCATATACTAGGTTAGGAACGTTTTCACATTTTGGTTGCTGCTTTTGCGTTTTTCACTTTCAGCATTTTGCTTTTTCTTTCCAAGGCACATCTTTGTGTGTGTGTGTGTGCGTGTGTGCGTGCCTGCGTGCGTGTGTGTTTGCGAGTGTGTGTGCTTGCACCCCATCCCTTGTTGGAGGATATGCATTAATTTTGCATGAAATCTCTTTAACAAATATGGCAATACATGGTGTGCACTGCATATGGAGCCATACTTCATCTTATTTTTCATGATTAGTCAGAGGTATTTCCAAGTGTGTAGAGAGACTTGCCTGGAGACAGGTGCAGACCATTCCCCTCTCCTCAAAGTCATCCCAAAGTCATATTTGTCTTATTTTCTTTTAAATGCCTTGCCTACGTTATGAGAGAAGACAATTGAAATCTACACTATTTCAGTACAGAGTGGGCTGCACATACTCATGAGGAGTCTCTGACGTGCATGTTTCACTGAATCTGCACAGGCAGGTGCGGTGTGTTGAATATACGGTAGTTTTGGCATGATATTGATGCGGTGTAACTTGGGGATGGCACCAGATAGTTTTGAACATATTTGAAGAAGTAAACTGCAGTCAATTAGATTTGTCACTTATTGTCAGGCACGGTGGAATGCCATTTACTTTCCACATTTTATGTCTCTGAGCCAACCTGCCCCAGACTTGCCTCAATAATTGATTGAGTGTTGCAGGGTCCTCGAGTTGAAATAATTGGACCCTTTACTTTCTACTTACGCTTCAAGTATCGAAGTATTCTGTAGATGTGCAGAGTTTTCCTTGAACTTCGCTCTACCTATTATCATTAATAAAATCTACTCTGAAACAGAAAAATAAAATGTAAGCAATGTGACACCCCGGTGAGATCTGTGAGAGGCAAACACTCGATTTATATTCCTATCTTTTAGAAGATGGTTTCTGCTGAGGAAACCATGCAGAAAACATTGAAGAGTGGTATGGATATAAGAGTCTGTATCTAAAATCGAACACTGTGTAGCACCCTGGGGGTGGAGAGGGAGGGTGCGGTGGTTGGGCATGGGATCAAATTTGCACCGTCCACACTCCACACTGCTGATCATTGCAAATAACGGCCTTCTTGTTAAAAAAACAAAAAAAAATATTTTTTTTTTTCCCAAAATTTATATTTCACTGTTAGTTTCCCATTGATTCAACAGAAACAAGCACTTATGGTTTAATGATGGCCAATTTGACTTGCATTGTCAGTCAATAAGAAATTATACTTGTTTGCAGGATTCATTATTTTGCTGTAAACATAAAGCATTAATAAAATCTGGTCTATCAAGTTCACTTTTGATTGACAAAAATAGAATAATATTTTAAATTTCATATACAGTGGAAAAGAAAGTCTACACACCCTTTCAAAATGTCTTGTTTTTATTGCCTTGGGGTCTGAAATGAAAAAATCAGATTTTTTCCACTTTCATTTAGACATGGTAACCCACAATATCAAAGTAAAAAGAAAAGGCAACACACTTCTGAATATCAATTTAAAATAGAGAAACCAAAACACCTTGGTTGTATACGTTTACACACCCTTTATAATGGGAGTTGTAATTGTGCTCAGGTCTGACCATGCACCATCCAAATCATGCCAATCATGCCAAACCTAACTGACTTCACCTGTAAACAATTGAAGTGATTCTGATTTCTTCAGGATAAAATCAGCTGCTCCTGAAAGTTTTCTCAGCAGGGTTCCTTGTTTCTTAGTGCATACCGGTGTAAGGAAACAACTGTGGGCAACAAGGAGCTACCAAAACATCTCTGGTTTTGAACTGTTGAAAGGTACAGATCAGGAGAGGGTTATACAAAGATTTCACAATTCTGAGCTGTGGGGTAGGGTGGCAAGATGGAGGCTGTGTCTCAAAAAGAAGAATATCCAGTCTTGTCTGAATTACACAAAAAGTCTCTGGATCGCTTGTCACATGGAAAAAAAGACAAAGGTAGAACCTTTTGGCCTTAATTCCAAATGATATTTTTGGTGCAAGCCAACACAGCCCATCAGCCTAAGAACACTGTACCCTCTGTCAAGCATGGTGGTGGCAGCATCATGCTGTGGAACTGTTTCTCTTCAGCTCTGGTGAGGATGGAGGGGAAAAGGAACAGTGCAAAATACCAAAAGAAAACCCTGCCAGCCTCTGCAAAAAAAGCTGAAGATAGAGAAGAATTTCACAGTGGGATGGCTGGAGGGAAAAAAAGAAGATCAATGTCCTGGAATGGCCCAGTCAGAGCCCTGACCTCAACCCTGTTGAAAATCTTTGGATTGACCTGAAGAGAGCTCTTCATAAGTGGTCCCCTCACAATTTAAGTGAACTCAAACTCTGCTGCAAAGAAGAATTGGAGAAAACTGCAAAATCTAGATGTGAGAAGTTGGTAGAGACTTATCCAAACAATCACTTCAGCCTTTAAGACACCAAAAACAAGACGTTTTGAAAGGGTCTGTAGACTTCTTAGATCCACTTTATATATATGTGTTTATATACACTCAGTGACCACTTTATTAGGTACACCTTTCTAATACTGGGTAGGACCCCCCTTTGCCCCCAGAATGGCCTGAATTCTTCGTGGCATGGATTCAACAAAGTGCTGGAGACATAACTTAGAGATACTGCTCCATGCTGACATGATAGCATCATGCAGTTGCTGCAGATTTGTCAGCTGCACATTCATGCTGCAAATGTCCCATTCCACCACATCCCAGAGGTGCTCTATTGGATTGAGATCTGGTGACTGTGGAGGCCATTGGAGTACACTGAACTCATTCCTGGAACCAGTTTGAGATGACGTGTGCTTTGTGGCATGGTGTGTTATCCTGCTGGAAGCAGCCATTAGAAGATGGGTAGACCGTGGTCATAAAGGGATGCACATGGTCAGCAACAATACTCAGGTAGGCTGTGGTATTTAAACGATGCTCAATTGGTATTAAGGTGCTTCATGTGTGCCAAGAAAATGTTCCCCACACCATTACACCACCACCTCCAGCCTGAACCGTTGACACAAGGCAGGATGGATCCATGGATTCATGTTGTTTACATCAAATTCTGACCCTACCATCTGCATGTCACAGCAGAAATTGAGATTTGTCAGAACAGGCGATGTTTTTCCAATCGTCTACCATCCAGTTTTGGTGAGCCTGTGCCAACTGCAACCTCAGTTTCATTTTCTTAGCTGACAGGAGTGGTACCTGGACGGGTCTTCTGCTGCTGTGGGCTGAAAACCAGTAACTACCATACTAGTAGCAGTACTGGTATTTCTTCGTAAATTACAGTACCTTTGGTTAATCTTGGTTGAATAGACAATATTGAATTAAGAAGTCCTTGCATTTTAGGGTAGCTAGGGTATAATAATGACAGGAAACTAAAAGACTAAAACATTATCATGGTAAACATTTTAAAAGCATTTTAAAAACATTTTAAAAATTCAGACCTGAAGGATTTTTGGTCATCAAAAAAAAATCCACCGATACCGAGATTTCATAGCAACTTATTTGCACAAATGTGCATTGGCTAGATAAATTATCTGGCTTAATTGTTTGACTTGAGAATGGTTTAGCTAAACTAACTAAAAAACTGCTAATGTTCCTGTGCAGATAGCAAAATCATGCTTGCTATACATTTATTCAAATGGATGACAAGCATTTGTGCTGTCGTAAGACAAAAAAATGTCTACGAAACTTCCCGTCTACACTGAGTAATAAACCCAGGGGAGTGTCGCACTTAAATCCCTCTATCTAAAAAGGACCGCCTCTGTATGCGTTCTCTCCATCAGAGCTCCCTGAGAGACGGTCTGCTGAGGGCAGCGCGGGGTAGCAGACGGTCAGGCTCGTGCTCTGCACACTCCCGGACAGCACACTGCAGCATGAGAGACAGAACCCCGCAGAGGGAAGGTGGCCAGGTGGCCCCACTGTACTGGAAATGAAAGCAATATCATGCACATCCAAAACCTAGCCACCCATGTTTTCTGTGGCTTTAGTTTACAGTGGCACTTCTCGACAGTCTGCCATATAAAGTCAGCTTGGAAGGAGGGAGTTTGGAGCTATCAAAAGCCTAAAAAGAGAAAATGAAAGGCTAAACAAACTACAGACTTCAGAGGGCAGTTCAAGCAACAATGATTTACTCAAAAGGACAACCTGTTTTTCCCACCTATATTGACATTAACTGACCAGAAAATATTGGATTTCTAGGAACAATGTGTATAAGCAGGATTAAATGGAGGGATGGTGAGTGCATGCTTTTCTTATGCACTGTGTTTACTCAGACAATGCTGCTCTTTCTCTGTATCAGGGAACATCTGAGTCTTTGTTCCTGCCTTGTGCACACATCACATAGTCACTAGCCAGTGGGTTGTGCAGAGTCTCTGATTGTCTGTAACGCACTTAATCAGACAAGAATAGCTGCCACATTCTGCCATTGTCTCAAGCAATGGGGAGCGAAGCAGAGAAGATGTATATTGACAAATGCAGAAATAATAAAAATACTTAGAAAAGCAAAAGGTATTATTTAGCATCTACAGTGGGAGAGTCAAGGGTGCAACGTGACAGAGGAAGGCAGAACACCAACAATACAAGATTAGAAATGGGATGAGTGGAATGAATAGAGAAGTGGCACAAATACACTGGCACAACACACAGACAATACACACAGAAGGCAATTACCGTACAGCAACACAAAACTTGCTGAGATGGCTCAATGCATCATTTTCGCAACAATCTACCCTCCAAAGGTATTATGATTATTGCACTGACTTGTGCAATCTCAGGTACCTTGTATTGTAATCTCAAAGAACATTCACCTTTTTTTCATCAAGGCTCCAATTAGAGTGTTGCATTCCTCTCAAGCAAAGATTATTATTAGGTTTACTGTTAGTGTTATTTTGTGATTTTGATAGCCTTGCTACTATTTTCTATAATAAGGGCAACAAATATACACATAGAAGATGTAAGGATGTGAGATGATCAACAGAGTGGTGTCTGTTGGAAACTAAGGGAATACTGTGCTGAATGATGTTCACAAAGAGGAAACAGTTTCACACTTTCAGCTTTTCATTAGTACAGGCAAAGGAAGCTCTCATTGACTCAAATCAGCAAATATGCTTCATTACTCCAGGAAGATTAATTACTAGTCTTGTTTCAACTTATGGAAAGAAATATGTAATTCAAACACATTTTAGGTACAGTAGGTCAAGGTTACATGATGAAGCATTCATTGGACAAATATAAACATTTGAATTGGTTGAATGCCTTGCATTGGAGAGAAAAAAATGAGAGACAGATAATTCAGGATCCTGAATGTTGGGTAAGGTGAAGGATACTACAGTGTATATGCTTTAGGGACGGTTCTAATCTTTAAAATAATTAAAATTCTGTGAATGGTGGTGTCTTCTCCCTTTGGTCTTTGGAGGAGAATGGTGCAGTGCTACACTTGTGCCATGTGAGTGGGAAGCATACCCGGCCAATTCAAAGCAAAAAAGATCAACAGCCAGGGGGAACAGTAAAAATAGCACTGAGGCTGATTAAGGAAAAAAGACGGAGAGTTTTAACACCTTGATTACGGCACCTGTAAGGCCTGTTAATACAGACCTTCTCAAGACCTGCAGCGCTCACATCTGTCATTGCACTGCAGACTGCCTATAAAGTTCCTGTGGCCTCGAGGGGTTGGAACAAACTGAAATAGAGTGAAGGAACAAAGAAATGGAAAAAAGGACACATTCAAAAACAGGCAAGGACAAGGAAATATGCTTAAAAATGATTTCTGAAGGTTGGAGATGTGTGCATATCAAAACACCCTTATCAATACACCTTGTTTAAAGTGCTGGTTGTCATTTTTTGAACAGCCTGTTAGCTGTCTCATTTGCAGGTTAAGATGTGAATAAAAAAAATATAATATTGTCAAATTGTTTGAAAAGGACATCAAATTACAGCACAGTCAGCTTTAACGTCAATGTGCGATGATTGGTGTCTATAATTCACACCATGTGTGTTAAATCTCAATATTTGTTTTGTAAACTGCAGGCCGGATGCTTGGATTTGCTTGTGAACACAGCCAACTGTGCTCCAGACCATCTTTCTCTCAGGTCTCTGTAGTGAGTTCTCAGACACTCTTGACCTTGTTTGACTCGTAGGTTGCTCCTAGAAAGTCATTAAAACAAACAAACCCTCTACAGATGGGCTGTTTTTGAACAAGGTTTGCAGAATTGAATCCCAAGACAATTCCCCATGTTAAAGATGGGGTATGGATGGGTCAGGGTGCACTTAACCCCGTGGAACACCGTTTCTGATTTCAAACTCCTGAGAGGAAAAGCATGGACTGTGCCACTACAAAGAAAGCTGAGAACATCCCTCATACTAGTCTTCCATGGTATCCTCATCCAGCTTCTCAGATCACTTCACTCTAAAACATAATTTTGTCCCTTTTCGATTCAAGAGTTTATAGCTACTGTATTTCTCTCAAGACTTGTGATAGGTTTATTGTCAACATTGAATCTGATAAAAAATAAATAGATAAATAATAGCGGAAATCATATAACATATCACCGTTCATCCTAATTTACAGCCCAAAGTACTTCACACTGCATGATAAAATACATCTGAATTTTAGTACATAACATGAAAAATAAATGATACAAAATAAAAACAAGTACAATTCAGCTTTTCAATACATTATCTTCAGTTTATGACAGGCACTAAAATAACCCAGGTTAGTAAATCTTCAGCTGTATGCTGCCACATGTCAGATGATACAGTGTTCCATTCCGCAATGCAATCTTAAATCATTTGACTACCATTACCAAATATTTTCCTCTGCCTGACAAAGGACTGAGTGGTGGAGTGCATGGTGATCTTCATTATCACTGCACAGCTTCACTACTGACAATCAAGTCCACCCAAATGGACAGATGGTCACAAACACTAGCCAGGCATTTCCTGGTCACCTGGACGGAACATGACCCTTTGGGTTCCCACACTTCCTGCTTGGTTTTGTGAAGCCTGAGAACGGTCGTCCTGTCACAGTGGGTGTGGGGATCCACACAGTGATATTTGTTATCTTATTAACTCCTCATTAAACTCCCAGAGTGTGGCCCACCAACGTTTCTTTGCAGGCGAGGAGCAGTTCAGCCGGGGATGGTCTGAACTGCTGAACTTAAAAAAGGAAACAACAACAAAAAGGAAGAAAACAAACATTTTTCGGCTTTCCATAAAAGGCTGCTTGTGAGAGGACAAAGGTAAAACCTTTAAAAATGCATGTTTATGTGCTGTGATAAATCTAGTTGAAACAGCACTTGTACACAGCCACATACTTTTACAAAAGGATGTTTATTGGTGGCCGCCAACCAGTTTTTATGTAATTACATCATTTATTTGAGACTGCTGGACAAACAGTGACTTTAAATAACCCCCCAGAAGTCTGCTTTATTACTTATAGACAGACCCCCCTCTTTGATTCTCCAGAAATCCAGAGAGGGGGTTACTTTGTTACAGGAGTCTTATGGAGATAAGGTTTAAATTATTAAGGGAAATATTTATCCAGACTGAGCAATATCACTGGTTCCCTTCAGCCACTCTGGTGATCACCAGGGAGGGACAATAAACTAGATGAGTGGAGTGGCTAACTTCATTAGCTGACTGAAGTAATAAAAGCTGTTCTTATGAGATTACCTACACCAAGTATACAAACACTGACTTATGTGCATCTAATCACTCATCCCCGAGTATGCGCCGACACCAGACGGATGGCTGGTTTAGGGGAGGCTTCCTGTTACATACCAACCTAACCTTGTTTTGCTGCCTGACGAATCTTCAAATGCCGATGTTATTGAATCTCGGAATATGCCGTGTAACCCAAGCGCAGTAATGAGGGCTGAAGCCGGGACAACACTGCCAGACAGGGGGACTAATTTTCTTGTCATTTTGATTTGCAGTGGAAATGCACAGAAGAGTGGAAAACCATTAGGAGCTTGCTACGCTGCAAATGGCTAAAATCTACAGGGCACATGACAACATCCTCAGAGATTTTAACATCCTGAGTTCTTGCTCTTTGAACATTCGCTTGTGTGTTGAACAAGATGAATAGTTCTATAAACATGATTAATGAGGCTTACTTTGTGATGACAGCTTCTGAATGACATGTTACAGGTGTGGCCCTCATGGGCTGCTGTTCCCCCATTATGGGGACTGGAGCAGCCGCTCCCCTGCACGACATGTTGTCTTTTCAATCATACTGTGTTTCTCAAAATTATTGGGAAGCATAACCTTTGACTCTGATGATAAACATTTGCCAGGCCTGACTATGACTTTTTTGTCCCTGGATTCCTCAGCCGAAGCCCTTGGCTTATGTGCTATTTAGCCGTCCCTAGAGTCTGTCTCATCAAGAAAGAAATAGTTAAGCTGTCACCCATGAGAGTGGACACGTAACGGCCGTCTAACATTAGGCCTTCCAGTTGGCTAAATTGTTGAAAATAATCAAAGGCCTTGAAAAACAGCTGCAAATGGGTTTAGTGTTACAGCAGAAAGCTGACCTAACATGATGAAGACTGTCAATGTGTCATCACTGAAACCAATGTATTTCTTGTTTGCTTGCAGTCCTAGCAGTGTGGTACAGTTTTAAATAACCTCTTTTTCTTTTTAATTGGATGAAAGGAATATTTTCTTCATTGTCATAAATAACAAAATCAAGTCTAACACAACAATTTGCTTTTTTGTAGAGAGGATAATTGAATTTTTGAGCTATCACTGTTTGAGTGTCATTAATTCAGTAAATTAATTCTATTACACAGATTAAAGCAACACAACCTGATCTTGTTTTAAGCCCTTCAACAAAGTATTGATGCATTCTCATTTAAGAATTTTGAACAGCGGTGAACAACGAACTGAATTCATCAGTCAGTAATGTTGTGAAAAAAAAGCTCTCACCCTCTCTGGATTGGAATTCATGATCAGAATGATTTTTGATGATTAAGTGATTGCATGGCCCAGAGCTTCCAATGCAAGAACACCCACATACAGGCAATGTGGGGAGCATGAGCTAGACGCCATTGGGGATCGGGGGAATTGCAGCATATAGCAAAAACCTTTATTTTACTCCCCTACAGTTTTCTGTAGAGGGTACCTATGCTCTCCAATAAGAAATTCAAGGGAAAAAAGAATACAGCCACAAATCACAGTACCCTACGAATGGACTGAACACCCTCTGACACAGTATTTTATTGACTCCTCAAAACAGCATGGTGCTTTCAGAAATTCTAAAATACAAGGGCCTTCCATTCATGCAGGCACTTTGAAAATAGTAGAATAACTCAAAGTTTCAGAAATTACGATTAGGATGTACTCATTCATAGCTCTCTGCCATTAATGTATACTTCCAGAAATAATAATATTAGTCATATTATGATCATTGTAATGAACAAATCTGTAATTTGTTGAAAAACGGAAAGGAATGTCCACCCCAACTTCAAGTTCATTTGTGCAGAAAGTAGGCCATCTGGAACACTGAAGCACACACAAACATGGTTTCAGTCAGTCTGGATATGGGCGCTGCAATAACTTCACTCATGCTTCCCCACTCAACAACACTTGGACACTGTGCCACGCCGTGAAGCTCCTGAAATCTGGCTGTCATGTGTTTGACAAGTATCCTTGACAAAGAGAGCCCAATCTGTATGCGCTGCAGCAGCCAAGGACCTTGTCAGATGCTAATGCTGGGGCCACAGTGGAGGTTGAGATCTGCGGCTATTTTTATTTTTCCAACAGAGGGATACATTTGTTGTGATGTAGTACTGGGACAAACCAGATGGTGGTGCTCTCTGCACTTTCTTCATAAATCATCCTCTCATCTTCTTGCCCTCTCTCTTGTTATTCATTAAAGCGGGTTGGAATAATAAGTCCCAAAGAAACTAGGAACATGTGATGAAGCCATAGTGAATAATGTATACATCTACCACCCCCCCTCCAACCCCCTTCTCTCCCTTCCCGCCTCCCCCTGCCCACCACCCCTCCAAAGCTGCAGTGCTCAATGAAGCTTCTTTTTCAATACACCCATGCCCTTGTACTGAATGGGGTAAACATACATTAACATATTTATACTTTGCTTTAAAATGTGACAACACACAAAAGTAAATGGACTCAATTGAAGCCTTGATCACACAACTCCTTTCACACCCCATTTCAGCTCTGTAATTACACTGCTTAATGTGGTCTCATAAGACAGGGGTATGTTCTGATGCTAAAAAATGCCCATTTCAGAATGCAGCCATTTCAATCAAACCCAGGAACATTAACAACAAAAGTGCTGTTATGATCATAAATGACATATTTTGACACTTCTGAAAAAGGGAGAGGAAAGGTAGCGACTCGATGGCGTCTTGCTGGTCAATGATTTCGTGTGATGTTGTCTATGGAACATTATGCAGTCAGATTCTGGGGTTTCTTTGCTTTATGTCACTGGCAGGATGAACATACATTTTAAGCTTATGCAGATGTGCAAATCACACACATGCCGCGCTGAATTTTAAACAGAGAGAACAAAAGCGTATTTAATCCATCAAGGTTTCTTAATTTCATTTCCATTTTTTTCCCAGATAAAACAAAATACATAACTCCTAATCTGTAATCTACACATGCCGCATGCGGCAGAAGATGCAAGTGTTATATTTCAGGAAGAAAATCTCCATGTATATTGTAGATGTCTGAAAGACACTTGTCTTCTCACTTGTGCGAAATGTCATTTGAGAAATGCCAACAAGCCTAATGCTACACCTTACAAACGCAATTTATACGATCACTGTGGATGTGCTGAATGCAATTGTTGTCTTACATCTGTATTTGGAAGGTATAATAATTGTTTCCTTGCTTAAAATACCAACAGATGTTTCATTACTTCCATTAATAAGGTTATGGATACTGAGATTGGCACACCTAATACACCTAATTAACATGCTAGAATATAAGTGAGGGACACTGAAAATGATATGTTTTGTTTTGTGTCGGTTAAAGGGGTATTGCAGAATTTGTGCTCACTGCGTACATTTGCGAGCATTTGAAAAAATGAGCCGCAATTCCTCTTAGCTTTAGAAAATAAATGAGGAGGCTGAAAAAATTAATTATTTATTCTAAAATTGACTGTATCCTTCACGGTACTCTCATAAGCTCCAGATGCAAATGAAAGTGTCTCCTATAAATAGCTTCAGCTAGAGTGATTTTTCAGTAGGGCGCAGTTTTACTGAGGAACATGCCAAAAATTCTACAGTGATGGTTTCAGAAACATCACAGCGTACAGTCACGTCAGATCTTTCATTATGCACACAGTCATACATGTAGATGGATAAAACCTTAGTTTACACTGAACTAAAGACTGAAAATACCGAAAATATTCTCACATAATTCTGCCATGTCCTCTGAGTAGGTTTTCTTTCATAACCTTCAACTGTGATTTTAAAATGAGCCATGGCCTAGTTAAAAATGTATTCACTTTGATACGTGCAACAGTGAAATGGACTGGGGATATTCTGTTTTATACAGAGATTTTTTCACTCCAGAGCAAAGAAAATAACTGGACACTGAACACTGACTTTATATTGTACAATATCATATTAACATTTCTGAACATCACCATAGCAGAACTAAATAATACACAAAGTGATTTCAGTAGAAGATCCGCCATATTCCACTTTCACTGTTTATTGTAATTCCACACAGTCTTGGTTTCTTAAGCAATGTTAGAATAGTTTTAATGTTTTAATCTCTTTTATTCCAATATCTTTGAAAAAATAGAACATATCGTACGGGAGTATATAAACACTAGGAGAGCACTAATTGAATACACTGAACATTGTCCATTCCTTCACTATTCATCTTACTTCTCTGAGATTTGGACAGATTAAGGAAAATGAATATCAAAATCAGTCACACCTGCTTATTTTACATACACCACTGAAAGAAGGCTCCTAAGTATTTCAGTCCCTTAAATGGGAGCGTCCTTGCAGACTGCATTTTTTCTCAACTTTATTCCACCACAGGGGCAAAAACACCAAGAATGGGATTTGAAAGTCTTTTCGGAACTCCGTGTATTTAATTATTTTTCACCTTGGCTTTGACACATAATTCTGTTATGCTCCTTATAATGTAATATTAATACTAAACACTGATACCTTGAAGCCAAATGCAATTATAAGCATCAAAAAGCAAAGTGCTGATTGTGAACCTCTGTATATTGCTCACAAAGATGCAGACAAATGCACAATCAGAATAATCCTCAAAGCACAGTAAAAATGGAC
Source organism: Megalops cyprinoides (assembly GCF_013368585.1). Classification (NCBI taxonomy): domain Eukaryota; kingdom Metazoa; phylum Chordata; class Actinopteri; order Elopiformes; family Megalopidae; genus Megalops; species Megalops cyprinoides. The sequence continues at coordinate 49,356,052 of NC_050584.1, read as the reverse complement.
ACTTTGAACTAAGCTGTGGAATGCATATCCTGTTCTGTCTCATGTACGGGCCCGTTCAGGCAATATTCTCTTACTGAGGAGTGGCTGTTTCCCAAATGACTATCAAGACACTCAAGTCTGATGTTTTTTTTTTCCTACCAAACTGAAGTAATCAATGTGCATTCTCTGCACTTTGCTCTCTGTTTAGGGAAAAAATGATAGCAATACACAGAAATAAAAACTGTGAGCATTTCTTTTCAGATCATCACTTGCATCCATAATTTTGTAATTCCTCTAAGAGGGCACACATTAAATTCATTACCACTACCGTATGTAAGAAACTAGAATGTACCTCAAATACTGAATGGAAGGTATTTATGATATCAGATCTATTGTTATAATAACAGACTCATTCAAGCAGGATTCTAATTTTGTTTTAGTGAGCTAATTGCAGCTTCACTTCTTTTCCACATCTTTTTCTACTTTTTCCACTTCTTATAGGAACCACTTCCACAGAATGTACTAATTTTGGGAATCTGGAACATTTTGGCTAGGTAAAATAATTATAGATTTAATATACACTTTCCATATGGTATTTCGTGAAAAACGTGCCATTTCATATGAACAGACCATTATGGTATAGCATACAATAATGCAGTTGATCAATACAATAACTTTAGTTTTGGTCTTAGTAAAATATGGCAAAATATTACATTATGTTAAGATTTGCCCTGATAACTGACCCCTAGAGGTCACTGCAGAATAAGAAGACAAAGTAAACAATATCTCATTGTTTCCCAATCATTCACATAGCATACCTCCACCCATGTACAAACACTACACCTCCTCTACTATTATGCAGGTGGTGTGTTCCTTAAATACTAACACAGTTAAATAATAACTCAGCAGTGGAGAATGGTGAGGCTTACATATATGTCCAGGACATTCCAGACAAACAAAAATGAAAACAGCATCGACTGGACACCAATTCAGTTACACTTAAATGCTGCAAATAAATAGACAACCCCAAATCCAGTGATGTTTACCCGCGACACAATACACCAGCTTGTTTATAAAGGTCGGTTACAATACACATGCATTTGCTTTATCGTTTTTTGTCTGTGATAAACACTTCCCAGGGCTTGAAACAGACATGAAACCATGTCACCATGGAGTCAGCCTGTCTGAGTCCACAAGCAGCCGCCTTTAATCCAGTCGCTTTTTAAAAAATGAGATAAGGGGGCAATGGAGTGCACACACACTGCAGATCTTAGTGGAGCAGCTAAGCTATGGTAAAATTATTGGGCTAGGCAGAGAAAGGATTTAACCTTTAAGGCATATCTTCTCCACAGCCATTGATGATATTTAAATGTATGGGTGACAAAGCTGGGACTGTGCATTTTGATTTATTTATTTATTTACTTACTTATTTCCACTTTTGACAGTCACAGGAGGGTTTCAAAGTTCATTTGCATAATGATACACATTTTTTCCCCCTCCAGCCTGTAAGCTTAACTGGCCATACTGTACATCACACAGGCCTTATTACATTTCTTAAAAAAGTTTGTGTACAATTTCAGAAGCCAGGTCACAGATGCCAACCCTCACTGTTAACTTAAAAATAGTTCCTTGATCTGTCCAGGACGTGTCCAATAAGTGTTTGTGATGGTTTTGACATTATTAATAATGCTGAGAAAGAGGGAGACCGCTGCGTGTCTGAGAGAGTTACCGTATTTCTGCTGACCCACTGTAAGAAACATTAAAATGACCAGTGTTAGGAGGAGGCGGCAGTAAGACAGAACATCGAAAATAAAACACATACAATATCTATGTAGAATTAAACTTGAAAAGACGCCAAATACTACAAAAATAAATATTCTCAATGCGAATGTTAAATGTGACATTTACGTAGACTAACACAACGGATAATTACAGCGGATTAAAAATCAATAAAATGGGCGTTGTAAATTTATTTAGATCACCCATTTCAGAGATTTAAGCAGATTAGACGCGATGGTAGCAGTAGTAGTAACAAGCACAATTTGCAAATAATACAATTTGCCCGATGTAGTCACGATTTAAAAAAAAAAATCCAATTCCAACTTAAAAATGGTTACGTGCAAATATTTCCATTTTACAATATGGAGGGCTTAAAATATGGAAATACATTAACGCACCCCTTTACAACACAGAAAAAGCGTATTTATTTTATTGTACCAAAAAAAATGTGTACATTTTAAACTTCGACAAGTCTTATGTTTCTCTGAACTTTGAAATCACAGGCAAAGTTCCGCCTCTGTTTACATTGTGAAAGTTTCCTTGACCGTCATCTCCAAAACTATTAGATGCTTTTGTTAAACGAGTTTTTTTTTTAACTGCTCCAAGGTACCAGATTTCTGATGAGGTAATATACATGCAAGGCCTAAAGTCTTAAGTTTAAACCTTTTTCCATTAAAGGAGGTCCTCTCGATGCCAGCAATATTATCTTTCCATTGTTGGGTTTCTCTCGGGATTCTAATCAACGGCAGTTCTCTCGTGGTACAGTATGCTGACGGTCATCACAAATGACCGACTGCATACTTGTAACCCACAAACACCGACCTCTGAAGCTTTGTAAGAAAACCAGGACACTTTATCCAAATTGAGTCCGATAAAATTTATTTTCTGTTCCCAATAATCTATTTATATTCTCCAAATGAAGAATCCTATAATCTGACTGAATACTGGTGGCCAATGGAGATTTCTTTCGCCATCCATTCCTAAATATTTGAAAGTGATGAAATGGGATATTGTTCACAACGGCAAATTCAAGTTCAGAGATGTGTATCTTTGACGCTGTTTACCTTTTTCACCACTAGTGTTATTAACATGAATCTAACATTACGCCTTGCTGTAATCCCCGTGATTAAGACCCGCTGACAGTTCAAGTCAACGTCTATTGTTTGGCAGCTGCTATGAGTCTAAGTCTCGTATTAAACAGCGCTAGCATCCTGACTTCAGACTGAAAAACACATACCAGAAAAACGAAGACTAAATGCTGACTTCTCTGGGAAGAGCTGTATGGCTTCACTTTTATTGGAGAGTAAAATTTTGTTATTAACTACATTCAAGTACACGCACGCTCAGATCAAGTAAAAAAAAAGCATTTAGATCGTAGAAAATGTATTTTAGTAGTTTGACGAATCGTTTCTCGATCACCAAGGACACCTTTCCTAACACACGTTCCTCAGAAAACAGGAGTTTCAAACCAACCATGCAGAACAATTTACTCATCTTTAAATTGAAATTCATACAAAATGTTGTTCCCTTATCTTATGTTTTTTGGAATTTAAGATTTTTTTTTTATTATTTTTTTTTTTTACAAAAAATAAAAGAACGACATTTCTAAGTTTTCAAACAATTTTGTGCTGTAGGTTTGTATAAGATAATTTTAATTTAATATTAACGTGGAAAATGACTGCACATGATTTCTACACTGGTGAGAGATGGACAGAGGTATGCTAATTCTTTTTTTTTTTCAAATAAATAAAATTACCTGATTTCCACCCCTCTTTTTTCTCTTACTCTTTTTTCTCAAATGCCCAATCAGATCTTCAGGTTGTGAGATGAAAATGCCAGTTCTCCTGAAGGCAGCCTGAGGCATGTCATTAGGGTGGGAATTTGATCCCCCTCACCGGTGCTTGGAACTATCAAGTCCAGTAAAAGTGAAAACTCATCACTTTTTCAAAAAATTTCAGCTTGTCCTTGAACAAGTCACTTGTGCACCAGCAAGATGGCTATGGAACTAGCCTTTAGGTGTCACTGTACTTTCAAGAATAATTCCCAGCTCTTGCAGTGCAACAAAATGGTGTCTCTAGTGGGGCTTGTTTTGTTACAGTTTGCAGATTTCAACATGCCAAAGTTTCTCAACAGTGACTGGACTTAACTGAGTATTTTTTATCATTTCAAATGGACAAAAAAGGGAAACAGCACAAATCATTAATCAAAAGCTGGTGATGTCTGCAGAAGTGTGTATTTGACATTTTGTTATTATGCAAACAACAGTGTACTGTATATTGGCAGCCTTGAAAACTTTTTAAATTAATTGTGAGTAGCACAATCAAGCATTTGGAGCACTGGGTATAATGGTCATAAACTGAACAAAGGCAGTTCAGCAGTGGAGTTATGTAGGTCTGAACTATTATGACAACCTCAGTCCTCTACAATTTTTTCTCACTCACTCATAATGCATGGACAGTAAATAAAATAGTTTTCATGTGATATAGAAAAAAAATGAAAAAGACTTTTAAGATTCAACGCTATACTTTCAACACTGAGAACAAAGTTTCCCCATAAGTGCTTCCATATGTTTAGTGTTTGTGGGTATGAACAAACATCTTTTCAAGGGAAAACATGCGGTTTCTGCTAAAATACTTACTATTCATAAAAACATGTCTGTAGATGAGGAGATCTGAATTTTTCCAAGTACTTTGTTTTTTTTTTTTTTTTTTTTTTTTGCTGTAGCATTACCATAGATAAAAAAAATCTCTTACTGATGCAGTTGAGACCAATCAGTTATAGTTCTGCTGTTTATTTTGAAAGGGAAATACTGCCAAGAGGACAGAAATAATCAAAACCTGAACAGTAAGGCTGCATTGGAGAAGTTCAGACAAGAGGCTTATTTGAAACAACTGGAGCTATAGTAAAGCAGACCACTGGAAAACAACAAAATATTCTACATTTGGCTTTAAGATGGTTTTAACATGAGAGTAATTATTGTTCGTTTTTGTTGTCAAATATTCCCCGACAAGAAACGGCAGTTCTGAAGCCTGCTGAAAGCCATGATGTCTTCCTCATCTTATTACCGCACTAATGCTGTCACTGTGTGCTTTCAAAAAGCACTCGGCAAATAAAGTTAACTGTTGGCACAGTAACACAGTGTTTCACTGAAGATATACTGAAGAAGTGGCACAAACTTGGCAGTGCTGGAATCTTTTCTACAGATTTTCTGAATTATAGGGACTGGCACGGCAAGACACAGAGGCCAGTCTCAGTGTACTGGGTTAAATACCATTATTCATGCAGACCCGTCACAGTTCATCGAAAATTCCATTCTTCATCTGTCCACATGTACGTTATGTCTTTGTTAAGCTATTGTTCATGTTAGTAATTGTAACTAATAGTAAATAGCAACTGTTTTGAATACTGTGGGTATTCCTTAGTTTGAAATCTGAACAATTAAAATGAAAAAATCTTCAAAATCTTTAATTTGCTTGCCAACACATATTGACCGATATTTAAAAAGAATTTATATCGGGGAGAAAAAAAACACAAGAAAGACTTGGTTAATGTAAATATACCCAGTATTGCGTGAAACTTTTCATGTGCTCATCAATCATTCTGATGTGTTTCAGAATGCCCATCCAAGAAAACCACCATGATCCGTTCTTTGCTGTGCCTGTGAACGCCATATCATGTCTGTGAGGAGAATTGTAGGGTGCTGATGGTGGCTGTAGTTTTCAACAGAATTACAGTATAACTCTATGCCATAGATTGCTGAGAGATGTACTTGGGAGCCCTGATAGTCTGGGCTGATGTTGGCGAACAGCAGCTCTCTCTCTCCTCCTAATCTCTCTCAGCTCCTGCGAGAAATCAGCTGAAAGCCGTAACGAGATCCTGGAAGGTGTAAGGCTCGGACACTTCACAGCTATTAGGATTTGTAAAACATATTCCGCAAACACTAACTTCGGAGATAGTCAAAATATTTCACTGATCAGAATCTGAATCCCACACAGATGGTCACATGATAATGAGGAATGTACCCCCAAAATGTACAGGAGGTGTAAGGTGGGCCTCGAGCACGGTGTGTTGAGAGAAGTCTTGTGTGGAACGGTTTGGTAAAGCTGAGATAGCGGGATGTGTGGCAGGCTCTGTGACCTAGATAGTGAGCAGAGAGAGGCAGGGAAGAGAGAAGTGTTGGATTTCAAATCCAGCGCTCAGACAGCGATGTGCCAGTTGACCTTGGGCATGTCACATTGCCATCTGCTGCCTCTGTCTCGTCCTGTCAGCGCACCTCTATTGGAGCTAAACCATGACATTCCAGTTCATGACACAGAAGGGAAGTCATCATTGCCAAAGACCAAGAGTGAGAAGCAGTGCTGAACTGGTAGACAAGAGCATTACTTTCCCTTTGTCAAGCCTTTCTGTTCAGAGATATACAGTATAATTAATGTAGAATACTTTACAACACAATTAATATACAGTAATTATTTCTAGGTACAATTCCATGTAATATAGTAATATTATGGAATATGGAATATTATTAAAATATTAAACTATGCATTATAGTTGGTTTGACATCCCTAAATTTCTGTGAGGAAACATAGTTTTATCATGATGCACCTGAAACATGTATAGTTACTTCAGGGGTAGTTATGTATATATTTTTATTTGAACTCCATCCTTTTGAACATGTCTGGATACTCCTGCATCATTGCACTGAAATGCAATTTGAAATCACTTAATGTGGGGACTGTGCCATGACTTAAGTGATGAAGAGATGTATGAGAATGTACCATTTGCTTAAAAGGGGAAACACCTTGAAACACTGCATAATGCTTATAGTATGAGATTGAACAATACTTGAAACCAGATAAATGACATCCAGGGTATATACTGCCCTCAACTTTCTTTCTAGATGAAACTTTGCTCAAAGAAATGAGTGTGCCGTTTGTGTTCAGCATTCTGAAACTCAGACCCTGAAGACGTCAAAGTCATTGTTATGGATTTCACGGCACACAATTGTGTACTTCAAGGCTTCAATTAAAAGTAGATCTTGATAAACCGACATTACTGGAACTGGAACACCTGGAGGCAGGAAGGGAAGGGGGGAGGGCAGTGTAGAAATGAATTGAACCAAAAGGGAATAATTCAGCTCACCATAATCTGTTAATTATATTCTGATGTACCGGAATATGTGCTGAGCTGTATGCCTGAACTAGGCCCTGCATTCTGAGACAGATAAGAACCAGGAGATCAAGGTGCTTATTATTGGGATTATCCTCCAAATGAAGTCCCCAGCTACTGCCCAAGGTAGATTTGGGCTAGCAAAACCATGTCCTGTTAATAAACGAAATGGAGCCATTGGACCTATATATGGAATATACCTTTAAATAATCATACTGGTTATCAATTTTTAAAGGAAAAATAACTTGTTAGGATCAAGACCAATACCTCTAGAAGTATACCTCAGTAAACAAAGGAGATGCTTTGAATTAAGTCATTTTGTTATCAGAAGGTCACCAGTGGCATAAATACCTGCATTATACCCCCAGAAAATTGAGTTAATTAGCAAACTGACATTAACTACTAAATAAATAACATTAAATGTAAGAAAATACAAATTTATTTGATAAAAGTATATTGAATACACATTAATAAAGATGCTTCAACACCTATATTTCACTCTGAGTTGGCTCTGTAATTTCCACTACTACAGTATATCACCAACCTGTAATGCCACTAGTATGCTGCACTTTGTCTTTTCTGCTTAATTTTAAATGGTTTTCAATGTCAACTGTGCGGAATTTCTTCTGATTCTGTCCTCCTTATGATCTGCATTGTTATATTTAGAGAATTTGATTTACATTTCATCTTCTGCCCAGGATGACTACAGTTGCATTAGATGGCTGCTAGGATGCCACAGTGACTTAATCAGTGCTGCTACTAAGACAGAATAAAATGAGAAGTGAAACAGGGACCACTTCTTTAAAATGTTTAGGCAGGTGTATAGGCAAACATGTAAAATTGTTGGCTTTTGACAATCAAAACAAACAGAATTGGTACTCATGGGAACCAATTGCTTACCAGGATGGGAACTGCTTTTCATGACTTCTGGAGATTACATTAACCAAGGTATACCTACAATAAACATTCCCGCTGTTCACATGCCTAACTTCTTATGTGTTATTTTTTAAGTGGATTTTAACAAACTTTAGCACAAAGTATATATGAAAAAAGAGCAATGAATAATTGAAGAGGCACTTGGTAGAATGCATACCACTGCACACAACGTTTTGTAGCGACCCTGATAATTGAATTGTTTTTCTTGTTCCAAAAGCAGTCACTTGATCAGGTATAATCCAAATCTGTCAATGTTTCACTCATCCAGCTAACAGACAAACACAGAATTAATCACATAACCTCCACACCACCTACAGATGGTAGAGAATTAAAAACAGACATGATATCAAATACACCAAAACCTCATAACCCTATTCATGGGTCATTTGAGTTCAGCTCAGGGAACTCTCACCTTCCTTTTGCTCCTCTCAGAACACACCTGACATCAATGTGGGGAATCTGGAATGGGGAACAGTGGGATTTTCCTTGTAAGTAGGGGAACTGCAATGGGGGAATATGAAGACTATACTTCTCTTTTGTATTTTTGAAAGAGGGAAAAAAAACTGAAAACCACATCTTCATATTTCTACCTGCCACTGTGAGGACCGCAGAAGGGACTTCAAAATGGTCTGAGCTCGCTTTCCAGCCATCCGAGACCAAAATGAAAGGGGAGCACACTGACGGTCCGATGGCCTGGCTTTGACTTTAGGAAATTGCTCTGACCTTGCTGTGCTTTGGGGAGGAAACAACCTGGCACACGCCGGGGAGAGTGGCCCTCTGTTCTGACCCTGAGGCTTTGGCAGCCCCCTTTCCCCCCTCATACATAAACAGGGAAAATTGGTGTGGTGGGATCATATTACATCCTCCATCAGCTGCACTCATTTTACATCTTTATACTCACTCTGTATTTTCTTCAGAAAGTTATGCCTGTGGAAACTGACAAACTTAGAACTGAAAGGTCTGCAGTCTGCATGTGAGTTTTTCCAGAGGCCACATGGGAGGCTGATGAAATGGAATGTGCTACCTGTGTCATGGCAGCTCTACCCTGTGGCCCATGGGCCCAACCAGAGCGCATGCCAGAGTGAGCTGCCCAGCGCTGAGAACAAAATTCTCTAGAATGCAACACGTCCTGTTTCCACCAAAGCCACTCACTCAGAGACAGATCCCCCTGAGCAGGACCTACATCTGACATTTGACTGACAATGACTCCATTGCACTTAGTTTTAAAGAAGGAGAGATTACACAGATCAGCTCACTGAGGCCCAGGTTTTGAAAAAAAAAAAAAATGCATGTAATTTGAAATTGGAAAACCTCAGGTTGTCTGGATATTGTCTTCAAACCACACACAATGCTGTAAACACCCAAGCAAACATGTTCTATAAACGGTTCTCTGTGTGTATTCACTTTTGATTCTTATGAAATTTAGCAAAGGCATGCAAACCGATAATGCAAAAAGGTATACCTGTTATTTATTGTGTGTCTGAAATAATTTTATTGTCAAAGCAGGCTTCAATTTGGTGCAATTTGAGTTTATAAAAGGCACCCAGAGAGACCGTGCTTTGCTTAGTGATGAAATTACTGACATTCCCTGCAATATTTTCTGGTGTCCAGTAAATTTCATAAAAAACAGTGGCTTCAACAGCTGACATGTCCCAGTCTCAATGGCTCCCTGCGGTGATGGCCAGCTTATTAAAGTCTTTGGCACATTACATTTGATTTCCCAGCAGCAGAAAATAGATTCTAAAACTGTTTTTTTTTTCTCCAATGTCAATTTACCTCTCATCCTTACTGGAATCGAATGCAGTAATATTCACTAGAACTAGGCTTGCCACAATCCATTTTTTTTTTTTTTCAGAATTTGACCACATACAAGGTTGAAAAGTTAATCTGAACACATTATCTATTGTGTATGCTGCAGTGCTGTGTGTGCTAAAAAAGTATTGTTGTAACTGTTGTGACTGTGAAATTACATAAATTGCTATTTTGACTTCTGACATATTTTTGCAGCTAATTGTATGTGTGTGTCTGTACGGACCTCGCTTTAGCCACCTCAATAGCTTGTCAAGGCTAAAAATCGGCAACAAGAAAAACTAGAAGTGAAGCACTTTCATATTACATCTTGCTAAATTCATACAGTACAATTATATTTGCTCTAAATACCCCTATAAGCATGTAAGAAAATAAACAAATGAATTGTTGAAAAAAAAAACTAAAGAATAAGCCATAAACTGTGAGTTTAACAGAACAGAATGGCATTATCAGAATAAAACAATATTAACATTGTCAGTGACAATTATTTCCATTATTGGATCTGCAAACAAGGGGTAAATTGCTCTGTTTTGAAGTGGCAATGGATTTCTTTCTAATTGATGTCATGTGGCCTGTTGTGTTAGTCTCCATGAAGCAGCTGGAATACTTCTCATCTCGACAGGCGCTCACTCATGGCAGGGGGAAACTACATCTCTTTCTCATTTGGAGGAAATAACAGGGGTAGAAACGCTTTGGCAGACAAACAGAACTACACCCAGAGCTACACTTAAGGAAGGAGCACAACTTTTGTTTTGTTTTGTTTAAATTGCCATGGAGTCATATTCTGATATTACGGGGTAATTTAAGTTTGAAGCCTTTCAGAATTCACAAACTCACATTTATTCACAGCATGGCACTGTATTTTCTGATAACCAAAACAAACAGCACTTTTAGTGAAAACAACAAGGCCTAACCATGAAGGCCATGCAGTTTGTGATCTGCTCTTTCTATTTCAAACTTCATGATACATGCTAGGAAATTCATACAGCAGAAATGGTCTATTATAAAGCCTCTTAAAGCTCAACGACAGGAAATTGCATAGGAAAGCATATAACTACAGGACAATTTAAAGTGGGCAGCTCAACATGCAGGTATTCTCATATGAATTCCATATACAGTTCCCACAGTTCTATTCCTGTTGTTCTTTTGAAACACTGAGGAACTGTGGATATGTGAGAAATGTGCTGTATATTTGTCTTGTTAAAAAAGTATAACAACAAAAAAAGAACAAAATAATAACTGTAAAGAGCTGGTTGGATTAAAAAAAATTAAGGTTGCGCAATGGAAGGCGTCACTTATAATCCACCGTTTCAAAAAAAAAAAAAGAAAAAGTCTCATATGTTTTCTAAAGGAATACATTTTTGTTCATGTGTCATGATATCTCATCGGGGCTTTTAGGTTTGTGTTAATAACAGAACGAAACTGTGTGCTTATACTTTCCAATATATTATTACTTTTTCCCTACATGTGACATTGGTCTAATGAATACACAATTGGTTAATCAGTGCAGTCCAGTCTTAGTATTAGAGGGGTTAAATTTTAAAGCAATTCTGACTTCTGCTGTTGTAATTGATGATTAAACTGTTCTTTCACGCATCTTTTTAGAGTAGGAGCTTGAGGAACTGTGAGTCATTATGTACTACATAGTTTATGGACTCATAACAATATATGATCTCTTCTTGAAAGGTTAGTGGAGAGGTTCTTGCTCATATTAACATTTATTTCCTCAACTGGTTTGGTGGTATTTGGTAGTGAATGGAGCAACATAATTTTATTTTGGTCATAATGGTTTGGTTTAAGCGTCATAATTTGGAGTAAGTGTGGTGTCTATTCAAAAAATAGCAATGATATGATTGTTAACTGTGTCCCCCTTCCCCAAATAAAGGATTTTTTTCAATTGTAAGATAGGCAAGAAGCTCATTTGTATTTGCTCAGTGAAGCTCCATTCAACATGGCTTTTTATTCTACCTTCCCCTTAATTGGCATCAACAGGATACGGTAGGAAATGTAACAGAGAGGATCATTAAAGGGACGCCTTGTCTTTCTTTCCATCTACCCATCCATCAATTCAGCATGATGTTCTGACTTTAATATGGTAATCATTTCCTACTGTCTTGTGAGCACAGGGCTACCTCCCACACACCAGTGCTTAATTACTTCTGACTCTGTCCTGCCTTCTCTTGTTTGCTGCCATTTTCTCAACAGGAATGCTTTTATTACAACTCTGCCTCAGATACAGGCGTTATTATGACCCTCCAGCCACTAAATACTTAGAAATCTTATTACTTGGCAGACAGGGGGGTGGAAGGCATGCATGAATACAATTCATTGGTCTGATCAGGCATGGTAAGATATACATGGCTCATACAGAAAAGTGAAATCACTGCATTTTTTCTTCACCACACTGTATAAGGCGACAATACAGCTATATAAACTTGAAGAGAATGCTGGGGTATGCTAGATCGAATGGCTTTACACAAAGAAATCACAAGTGGCTGAGAAGCTCTCGTGTGAGGCTACCATGCAGACCTATTGTATTGGGATGTACCTTCAGTGTTGTATGAAGACAGCACCAGTCCTTCCTCCGGGGATTAGATAACTAAGCTGTATTACTTGTCCTTCTCCAGGAAGGCATCAGTCCTGTAAGAGCAGTTGTGGAAAATACTTCTTCTTCTTAAGCCATCTTTCTCATCATTTGGGACAGTTTACTGAAGAGATTCAGGTAAGGACACTTCTTCAATAAGGTTGAGTAAATGCTGAAAAAAAACAGAGTCATTATATGCTGGTTCATTTCATTTGCTATTCCATAAAGTAATGGCAATTCCCCAATGTTCCAATGTATATATTATGATTAGGATGTCAACTTTAGCATCAAAATACCTATATGGTATCTATGATAACAGATAACAGGTTAGATGATTTGTCTGAACTGAGTAAAACTAGTCTCAATACAGAGTTGTATAATCTGTTCTATCAATTGACACTATAAATGACCGCTCATATTAAGTTAAACTATCATCAGCCATTCATCTGGATAGATAATAGGGAAACAATAACTGTCATATGATCATAATAAAAAAGATTTGGTTTTCTGAGTGGCAGAGATACCAGCGGTGCCAACCAGTAATGACTGGACTCAACATATGAAATGTATCAACTGTAATAAAGAGGCCCAGCATGAACTAGCAAAAGCAAATGCATTCACCAGGTTAGGGAGAGCAGATCTGCAGTTGAGTACAATAAAAAGGCATGAGAGAGGCTAGCAGCATGAGAGATTAAATAGGCAAAATGTGGCAAAAGAGGGAAAGGAAAGCAATTGCCATCTGCCACCTCATGCAATTACAACATTCTGAACGTGGTGCAAAGCTTATATGCGATCAGTGACTTTAAAGCTTCAGAATGTTCACTTTGCGACTAAACACAATAAATCCTTCAAGGATAATGCCCGTGTGTGAGCTGGATACAGCAGTGGGCCTGAGCAGTGCCTGCAGAAATGGCAAAGTCTGTCATGGGCTGGCGTGCAATATAGCCTTTGCCACCAGAGACCCAATCAGAAGTAAGCTGATGAGTGCAGTCCCTCTTTCCATCACAATTAATGGCACTTCAGACTTCACGGGGGAAGACTTAGGGTGTTTATACAGGGTGTGCAATCTGCCATCAATGGAGGAGTTACTGACTGATTTCTGACAACTGCTGTGCTAGTCACTGCTGCATCAGCCAATCTGCACCTGCTTGTTCAGAACGCTTATTTTTTTCTTCAGGGCGACCAGTAGAACAAAACAAGGCCTTGCTTTTAGTCTACTACAGAAAAAATGATGGGGACCATATCTGGGTTAGCTGAAAGATTGAGTAAAATTTCTTCATTTGGTTGTGTCTCAATGACATTCTCATTCCTGAAAACTGTTTAGGTTGCTGGTTCGATTCTCCAGTGGGGTGCTGCTGCTGTATGCTTGGGCCTTGTGTAGAGCTGTATAAATTGATAACATGTAAAAATCTAACCTATGCACTCTGGATAAGAGCATCTGCTAAATGCCAATAATGTAATGTAAAGTAATAATGTGGCACTTTCACACTTGTTATTTATGGGGCAGCCGCGTAGCATATTGGTAAGGAGCAGGAAAAGTTTGCTGTCTTGATTATCTGCTGGGGCACTGCTGCGGTACCCTTGGGCAAGGTGCCTAACCCAGAGCTGCCTCAGTACATATCCAGCTTTATAAATGGGTAACCTGTGTTATAAGTTGTAACCTGTGTTAATTATCTTTAGATAAGAGCATCTCCTAAATAACAATAATGTAGCAATAGGGTAGTAATAGGGGTCCCTCAGCTATTGATTTAGCTGCCACCCCTGTTGTTGGGCATCTGCTTCCTATTACACCAGACCATATGAAGAACATGCTGGCATACACTTACACAGAGTTCGATGTGAAAACCCATATATTTAGTAACCTATTTCTCCCATGTGTTGATGTTTACTGATTTCTATCACATTTTTTTCCCGTGAAAAGCAGCAGCTGTATTAAACTTATGGTTGGATTATTTCTGATTTAAGAACTGAGGAACCTAGTCACATGCTGATAGTTAGACTGAGGGGAGACATTTCACGTTCCAAGCATGACCCAATTTTGATGTAAGCAATAGTTCAAGTCCTGAATAGCTTGTAGCACTGGTTTTATTAATTATGTTTTTCATATCAGTTCATGGAATTGCCTCTAGGATGCATGGAGCTGAGCCTCAACCTGGTAGAGGTCAGCAAGCAGCTGATTCGTTCTGGTGTTCATAACATCCTGGCAGGTGTACATGGAGCTGGAACTGAGGGATTTATTTATTTGATGAAAGGTTTCGCTTGATATTTTGCTCATGCTGTCATTTCATATTGCCATTGACATACATGCAAATCTAAATGGTCACAATCTATTCAAATATTTAAATGGTGTATTTGAAAACTACAGATTGACAGACACAATAAGATGTAATCCCTCTGTGTACCTGACATCTATGATTTTGATTTCACATAAAGTTGATATGAGGCTAAAATAAATCCTAAGGAGATAACTGACTCTAGGCAAATATATCTAATAAGTTAGCTGATTCCGACATGCATGCAACTGTTTACATAAAAATACAAAAACACTAAACAAACTAAAATAAGTAAAAGACCTCATTTATATTACAGATTTTTATATACAATATTTTATTTTCCAGCAAGCCTGAAAGTCATTTCAAGTTTTAGTTACATATACATGTTAAATAACAATTTTAACATTACCTGTTGACCAGTTACACTAACATACTGAGCAAAGCAATGGTTTTATAGTATTACCTGACTTTTTTTTATCTCTCTGTCAGGGTAACGCATCAGTGCCCCTTCATTGTATATATTGTGCTTGATTACTGAGCCATGAATCGGGAAAACAACTGCCTGCTTCTGCATGCAGTCCTCATTTTCATGTGCAGACCTGAAATGGACAACAGTACAAATTATATGACCCTTTTCTAAATAAGTCAACATATAATTCCATCAAAAGTATTATAAAAAAAAACAGTTTTGCCCCTCTCAGTTCTGTCATGTTTGAGTGCTCTTGACATGTTTTCCCTGTGCTGTGGGAATAACAATCAGCCAAAAATATTAAAATCCCTACCAAATAACCAAAGGTCATTTCAATTATCCAGATGGGCTGTCTGGCAGTCATGGTCCACAAGAAATAGAAATAGATGACATAATACTGAACATGGAAAGCAGTCCATCAGTATCTCTGTTGGATTGAATGCAGTCTGCTTCAGAGCACGTTGGAAGAGGCAGACCACTGGAAATCCATGTGAAATTATTTTAGTCAAAATCTATGGCCTACATTCACGAGGCAATTATACTTTTTACATGGTTCAGTGAAACGCATTTCAAAAGTTTTGTATGAAACTTACTGAGACCTAATGCCTTCCTAAAGTTAACTGTACAATAGAATATGTGGAAGAATCTACATACAGTATAAGCTGGCTTCTGTCTTTCATTCTTTCTTACAGTATGACTTTTTATTTCCATATTCCCTGTTTGCTGGATACGTTATCTATCACAATTACAACTTCTGTGCTGCAGTTTCCAGTGACAGAAATATAGCACTTTATTCCAAAAATATTACAAAGTTTACAGTTTGACTATCTGGATTTTGTATATGGAGGCCAAATGGTTCATTTTAAAGCTGTGATATTTCATTGTAAGACTGACAAAGAAAAAAATGTTTTAACTGTAGCAAAATGAATACCTTTTTTTCAGGAATGTGGTGTAAAACATTTCTTCCTAGTACAGGCATAGTCTTTTGAGACCACTGACAAAATGATTTGAACCTATGGTTTAATCCCTTTTGGCCAAGAAGAAAGCATTAAAACTAATGAGAAAAGCGTATGAAACCTTGCAGTACACACAGTATGTGCTTCAGCTCCAGAGTGTGACAGCAAAGCAAGGACAGAAAGAAGGAAAAAAGGAGTGTGAGAGAAAGAAAATAAAAAAGAAAGTATGAAAGGAAGAAAAAAAGAAAACAACAAAATCTGCCTGAGAGGTTTACTCAAATTACCCTTTTGAAAATTCAGGGTGGTTATCAATGTTTTAATCTCTGGTAAGGAATGAAAATGAACTGAAGAAACAACAAACAAAAAAAGTCATGCTGCTTTAAACGTCCATAGCTTGCCCCCTCACGGCAGGAGTTCAAAAGCATAATAACAGTGCCGCACTCATCACCACCAAGAGAAATACAGGGATGTTTTTCAATTCCTTTTTTAATTACGTGTGCTAATTTGATCATTAGAAACTGCAAAATTACTGTAAAGCACAAGGCTCTGGAAATAATTAAAGCAACAGTAAAAGTGTTAAACAAAACCCACATCTGCAGGACAAAAACCTAGCTGCCTGCACAATGTGTACGCTCCACTGATCCACTGAGTCAAAAGGCATGGGGATGGAGTCAAGCCAAGAGGGGTGAGGGGGTGACTCTGGCAGGGCTGAAATTACAGGCATTAATAGAGAACAGATGGGCTGGATTTATGATCAGATATGCAGAAGTACCAGGGTAGAGCGGTGTCCTCAGTCTAGTGGTGGTCAGCTCGGTCTGCAGTGATCCCCGTGGCATGCCTGTCACCAGTCGAGGATTTGAAGCTTAGCCGGAGATGCAGATGTACAGTATAATTAATTCTTTGTGGTGGAATTTTTCAAATATTTTTTGAACTGAAGAAAACAAAACCCTCACAAAGTGAGCAGTATGCAGTAGCTGACTGACATCCGCAGCTATGGCTGCACCATTGAATATGTCTCTATTTTGGTATGAAACTGTATTTGCTAAAATTAATCCTCCCACCACAGACCTATCTATTCCCCGACATGACATCTTTGACTACCTGTTGTGTGTTGCGTGCCGCTTGTTGTTTTGATCATAGCTGTTGCCATTGTTTTTTTTTTTTTCTTTTTGTCTCGCTCAATCAAATGGCAGCCTCTCACTGCTTCAAGTCAACCATCACTCAGCGCGGCCCAATTTCAGCCGCAGCTTCAGAGGGCCGAATTAAGGAAACCTGAGCCGGGCCAGATTGTAATCAAAGCAAAAATAATGAACCTAGGACAAAGAACTGTGCTAATATTCCATGGGACACTTTTTTTTGCCCTCAGTCTCCTGAACAACATAAACAAGCATGAAAAGGAAAACGAATGATCGGGACGATGGATGTTAGCGTCCTTCGTTCCTCCAGGATTTGCTAGAGGAGGACCGCGAGTCTCTCCCACGGTTGAGTTGCTAATGAGCTAATCACCTGAGGGGATTGTTCTCAGCTTACTGAAACAACCTGGGAGTTAAACACACATCCCTCACAACCGTCTTCGCGTGAGTGACCCAGGGACTGGAGGATGGAGGCTTCCAGCCGGTAGCTGACTCAAACAGCATCTGTTCCCCGCTCCTGACAGGGGCAGAGGCATTTGCTGCGATGAAGAACAAAGGCAAAGGTCTGCGCACAACAGACGTCAGTGTCTCCATTTGAGGTTTGTTGATTTTTTAAATTAATAAAAGGAGACAAAATGATATGTCACTGCAATTTGTAAGGAAAACATTGGCTCCGCTGTAAATTAAGCATGCTATTGCCATAACACTCTGTGTAAATAACGCAGAGTGTGGCTTGAGTCATGTGAATAAAGGCAGGGCTCCCCGCCCCCTCTCCCTTCATGGGGTTTCTGGATGCCATTTTTCTGCTCGCTATCCATTGCTGTCAAAATCTTTTGATATTCCATTTGAGCTGTGACAATAATTTAAGTAATACGAATGAGGAGAGACATCAGTTTCATATTTTCGTGCCTGTTTGAACTAGCGTAAATGCAACCAGATTTGAAACAGAATGTAACAAGGAGGAAATCACTGACATTATTTATACAGAAAATGATTGTAGCCTGGCCCCGGCCAGTTCATCAGGATTCTGGAATGGCTGGCAATGCTTTCACATCTGGATTTTCCCCCTCCCAGCTCCCTCCCTGACAATGCAGCAGGCCCGGGTTCTGTAGCAGCTGCAGTCCTAACATGACAAGTTCTGTAAATTTCACACTCTGCTGGCTGCCAAAGAAACAGGGCCCATATTTCTGATGCAAGCTGGCTTTTCATCTCCGGTGAGGACCCCATCCCTGTTTGGATGCAGCGGGGAAACATCTTGAAGTCACCAGCTATGGGTCATTTGCAGCTTTCAAACAAATCAACAGAACTTCAGATCATTGGCAATCTGCAATCCATATCACATATGTGCATAACGGATGGGAAAACCGTTCACAGGCCAGTGCCATAAAATAGTGACGCTGGTATTGGCTCCAGAACAGACCAGGAGAAGACTGCATTTTTGTAATGACAGATTTCATAAAATACATGTACACAGGTGAAAGTGAGTCTGAGGGTTGGACTTGGATTTTCAACAAGATTTGTTATTGCACAACCACTTAAAAAAAGTCTAACCATATAGACCTTATTGTTTTCATCTTTTATCTTAATCAGCTACTGGCAGTAGTATGAGAACCATGACATAAACACTAGTGTTTCTCAAAGGAACATTTTGGGTGGCCTTTATGAGTTTGGGAAATCTTGACAGATCTTGTGAATAACAATTGAACAAACAAATTTCAGAGCTTTAGGATTTCCCAAATCAAGACATACATTCCAGTCACACATATTTATACAGAACCACTGCTAATGATTTAAATGCACATTAAAGATATGTCTAATTGGCATGTTCAGCATTTGAAAAACACAAATGTAGCAACATCTCTGAGTCACTGAAACCCATTACGTGGCAGAACATGGAGAGAAAATCAAAGAGCTTTTGAATTCAGTGAACATTGCCCTGTTATTGGACATTTTGTCTTATCTGTCTGGCCCCATCTTGCCAATGGTGGCCTCTTCTGTCAAGGGAACAAATTCAGAGTTGGATGAGGAGTGGTTCTGGAGCAGACCTTACTTTGATTGATCACTTGTGGGTCAGTTCCACTAATTACAGGTCTGATTGTGATGAAGCATGGCAATGGATAGGGCTGGAAGGGCCTCACAGGGAGAGTGCCAGCTACAGAGTTTGAGGTAAAAATGGAAGACTATGTGATCATTGTGCTATGTGTTGCATGTGCACAGGTGATGTTGGAATGATGTTACTCTCACACAGGTCTAAGAGGAACATGTTTAAAACACTGTTAACAAGGTTACATGACACACCATCTGAAATACATCAGACAATCCTTAAGGTGCTACTCTGATCATAAATCATAAGAACATCTAGGGTGTTTGAATGAGGAGATATGAGGAATGACAGTGTGCACACAATTCCTGATAAAATCACGGGGTCATAGAACAGAATATGCTCAAAATACTTGAAATTTCTGGAAATGCACATTTAAAATCGCAATTTTCACTTCACTTATACTTGATGGAAACATTGATTGCATACACATGTACTAATACCTTTTCTACAACAGATGCAGTGAAATATGAGATGAATCACAAATAATTACAGTAAGTGCCATTGACAAATGAATACATATCTATGGTACATTAATTTCTCATTAGAATGGTTTGGTGTTATGATTTAAATAATTATGTTCTAGAGCAGAAATGCAGTTGTTGATGTAATTTTATATATATATATATATATATATATATATATATATATATGTTCTTTTTAATTTTGAGAAAGATTCATTGAACATTTTTTTCCTACAAAAATACTTCAGTTGTTGTGGTTGCGTCAGGGACAGTTGTGACTGCAACTGGTACTTTGATAAAATGTGACAAGGCATACAATCATCCAGATAGATGGAATGGTTGAAATACAATGCTGTTTCTTCTCACTATTTTGCATTTTTTACACTCTAATATAAGGAGACTAAAACTTTGCATATTTTAGGTTTATTGTCTTATTCCTTAACAGAGTTTTTCTTGCTTACACAGCCTCAGAAGTGACCTTCGTACTGTGGATAGATGGACAGTGACACCTAAACCTTATCCCAAGTTGTCCCAATTCATTGCTTGCCTTTATTTCCTTAAGGATACTACTTCAAGTACTGCTCATCCTTCTTATTCAGCCTTTTTGGTCTTACCTTCCGGGGTTCGTGAATAACAGATCATCTGTGTCTCTACTTGTAGATCATGCTTAGGATACCATACCTTGAAAATCAAGCAGTGAGATATCCTTGACATATCAGACCTCATTCCTCTGAATCTCCTTTTCTTTCTCTCATGGACTCTTTCAATTTGTGCTTTGTTTGCGAACTGCATGTAACATTCATGGTGAAATTCCACATTGGCTGGTATGTGAAGTGGTTCCTGAGAGGCTGAAAACTCAAATTGCAAAGATACCTCTTCTGCAATAACACCTTCTTTGTGAAATTGTCACATGTCTCTACATTGTTTACAAAAATGTGTGAATTTGCTCAGGTCTGAATGAAAAACTGTCATTACATGTGTTTTATTTGCAATGTGTAAGCAGCACTCCACAATGGCTAGAGATGCATGGATTTACAAGACATTCAGCCTTTGTTTGTGTTGTGGTGGGCATTTAGTTAAAAAGATGGCATTTTTGGAGTTTTGTGCTGCAAACAACATAGGGGTTTTCATACTACAGTTAAAGGTTTGTTCCAGTTGAATATGCTTATAACATATTACATTCAAAAGAAGTTGTTTGCAAGTTAAAGTGACCATGATGGTGCCAACATATCTTAAAGTCATTCAAAAAAATGATGGCAGTGGGTGGCAGTGTGGCATAGGGGTAAGGTTGCTGGGTATATTCCCCACTAGGGCACTGCTGCTGTACCCTTGGGCAAGGTATTTAACCTATATTGTAAATATCCAGCTGCATAAGTGGGTAACACTGTAACCTAAGTAAGTTGCTCTGAATAAGAGCGTCTGCTAAGAGACAATAATGTAGTGTAATGGCTAAAGTTATTCTGAGCCGAAGAAGATAAATCTGAATAATTGTATACGAGTTTTCCTACCGTTTCTGAAGCAGAGCATAGAGTGTACTGCAATATAGAGTCAAGAGAGGAGACACAGGGAACTCCTTCATGCAAAAAAAGGAAAAAGAAGAGAGAAAAAAATAATAAAACAGCATATGGGAGGACTACAGCACACTACATCTTCTCTGATGACAACTCAACTCTCAAACAGTTCCAGATTTCCTCACGTGCTCCTGCCCTTTCTACAGCGAATCAACCATCCATCACCATTCTCTGCAGTGTAACGCTGCCTTAACTCTTCACTTTTCATATGGAAGAGTAATAAAGCACTAGGTGAAAGCCATGGAGTCTGGCGATTATATCCCGGACTGACTAAATAAATGAGCTATGCCAGAGCATTCATTATAGTTTCATTAACTGTAATGCAAGAGAAGGGGAAGATTTTTTAATTTCCAGGAAATACCACAGACAATTATGTGGCTTTTTGTGACAATAACACAAATGCATCATTCATGTCAACATTGCCAAAATACCTTTTGGTAGTTTAATTTGGTAAAAGTACAAAGCCAGGAGACAGTGTACAAGGTGACATCTATTGTCTTGACCCTGCATTTTATGCATGGCCATTAGCTACTATTACCCAATTTTAACAGCTTTGTTAAAAAATGTACAGCTATTGTAACAACATAAAATTAGTATACTTTATTTTGTTAAATAGATAAAGTTCCATTGATTGTATATGTGTGTTCATAGTCAGCAGCCCACTAGAAAAAGGAAAAATAGAAAAGAAAGAAAAATTCTCTGTTTCAAAAATTCCAGGTAGATTTAATATCTGTTGCTTGAAAGGATTTTACTGCTATTATGCTATTCCACAGTATGATGAATTACACCTAGAGGAACAATTATACCAAATACTGCACTGCCAGAAATGTTGATAAATGTAAATGGATAATCTATTTATCTTTTAATGAGAATATTGTTGTTCTAGAGGTTCCCATGCAACACACAATACAAATTCCTCATAGTCATGTGGAGTACAGAAATATATGTAACGGGGAGGTGCGTATGGAATTAATTTTTCTGTGGGTCACCTTAAGCCACTACCAAACACAAAAGCAGATGTGTATTTTCCTAACTTGCTCTCTGTAGGTAACAGTAAATTACTATTATGGAAATGGCCAAGGGTAAGCACAATATGACATGCACATGATACTACCTATCCTAAGTATTGTGCTAGCAAGGTCAGCAGAAACCTCTCTGATATCCAGATGAGTTCAGCTGACTAGATCATTGAGCTCTATTTCTTTTAATAACAGTATGAAGTAATATTAAGCCAACCTGCATCATTCCATAGGGACTAACATATTGCATGACAGTATGTGCTTCCAAGACAGTATGTGCTTCCACTACTGATTTGTAAGTTATCAGATTGTTCACTCTGCCCCCACTATGTTAAAAGATCTGGTCCTAGTGGAAGATCAGATGAAATAGCTCAGTTTGGGGATTGCATCATTCTATATGCCCATTATTTCAGCTACACTGACAAGTCAGCCATTCAGCTAGACATTGAGTTTTTGTTTATATTCTCATATTCCCTAAAGTCAAACCTCACGAAAGCATACATTCCAAGTCCCCGGAGTGACCTTGTCCTCAGTTTACCAAACAACCTTGTGTCTCTGTTAAACTTGGTTCTGAAAGTGACACCCGTCATATTACTGTATATATAAATACCTCAAAAGATCCTTTGGATTTATAAATGAGAATCAAACAAAAAACCCTTTTCCAGTGGCTTTGCAGAATTCCTGTAATGTCCCTGTCTCTTTGCTTTACCCTTAGCCTGTTGCAAAATAAGCATTTTCCATTTTCCAAACATTTCATGCCAAACAAGTCAATCAGATTTACAGTGCAATTATTTTCTCTTCTTTTTCTATATGTAGTCTTCAAAACATTCCAAAATGTTTCACCACACCCTGCAATGTGTAAATTCAATTGAAGAAAAAACATCTGCATAACAGATTGGGCAAAAAAGACTTGTGTGCAACAAACATTTTAAAACTGTTTTTCTGAATAATTATGGCTAAATGCATTACAGTTTTAAAGAAAGAGTACTTTATTATGACGTAATGGAGGGCCAGATCCTCTAAAATAAAGGCCAAAAAGTATTACTTAATCATACATTTTTATAAGGTCACACTGTGTAGAAATGCTACATCTAGGTCAGTGCATCTTCGAAGGCATTGTAGTGTGTGCGTTCCCATGGTCCTTCCACAATAACATAATAAAAAACAAAAGGATGCACCAGGCCAAGGTTTTCCCTTGTTTGCTCATTTAGAAACAACATGAGCATCTGGTCAGACACGGTCAGATACAGACACAAACACCTCCTGTGCCCACACAAATAATAGCATTCTCAACGAAGTCTCTACATTCGGATGCATTGGTAAACAATAATGCGGGATCCTTTGGGGTTTGCAAACCATCACTGACCCTTTGGGAGAAAAAAAAAAAAACAACAACTAAAAAGTCCAGTTGTGTTGAATAGCCCTGCGCCCAAAACCAGCTTTTTTTTTTTTTTGAAGTGGAGAATTGTCACGGGAGTAATCCCACTCCATGGGGTCTGCACCCCCTGTCATTACTACCCAATAACCATGCTGTGACACCGCGTCTGCGGATGACAACTCCACAAAGCCGGCATCCCGGGGCACTGTTGGGGCTTCTTGCTATGCACTGCTGTGCGTGGAATCTGCATTGGGGGAATAAAGGAGATGAGCATCGTGTTTACAATGAGTGCCTGGGTGTTGAAACCATGTCAGGCCACTGTGTGACCACCCATCAAATCCCCGCTTCCCTCATGGCATCCCTGGTCTGTGTCTGTGGTGGTCAGAGACAGGGGCTTTCACTGGGGCTTCATCCAGCGGAACTGACAGCTAGTATGGCGGGAGAGTCATACCTAGCTCCCAATATACAAGGAACAGACAGGATGGTAAAAATGAGCTGGCACCACCATTGTCTTGCTAGTCTCCTTTCAAAATAAAATAGCATAATCGAGCATAGCGCTAATTGAAAATGGAAAGCCTTTGAATGCACAACATTTCTGTATCTCAGCAGAAGCAGATTGGTAATAAAAAGTACATTCATTCCTTGTTATCTGTTAAAGTCTATCAGGTTGTATTTTTAAATCCTGCAGCAAGATTCTGTGTGATTATAGTTTTTTTATATAGATTTTATGTAATTATAGTTTGTTTTCCCTGCAATTACCTTTCAGTTATTTTAAAAGTAATTCATCAGCTCACTCTTTTGCCAGGAGATACATTTACGTCCTCATCTCCTCAGTGCCTCAGTCTTGGAGATGTTTACTTATTTTATCAGAGATACAGGCACCCACAAATTCGGTTTGAAAGGATATACATGCAGCTAAGGAAGTAGGTAAAACCAGAGATAAAAAAGAAAGATATGTTGGCTTCCTGTTGCTTTTCCTCCTAACTCCTAATTCTTGCAGTTAGCTTGTTTTTTTCTATACATTCATTCTTCAGTATCTATTCCTCTGTTTCTGTTGTACTGCAGACAGCTTGTATATGGTTTAGACACGGTCATTATGTCCAATACATTACCCCTGGTTATTGAAATATTTTAAAATAACATATTATCTTAAAAAAAATGTTCATTAGGCTCCCTGTTCATAGCGTTTCATTCTTAGTGTTATGTGGATAGGATTAGAATGTCATTTAAACCTAGTACATGGCTTACTGTATGCTAATGATAAAATAACAAGAGAAATAATAGGCTACTGCTCATTAAAACTCTCATGGACATTTCCTTTTTCACTTATTAAAAGCTGAAAGTAGGGGAGTCAAAGAAAGTGATGAGCTTAAATGCAAATGTTTTGGAATTGTAGTTAGTTCATTATAGTACCACTGGTAGACTACAAATCTGTGACACACTCAATCTGAGTGTTATCTTTAAGGAAAATTGTGCAGTTTGAAAAAAAAACCTCCCTTCACTGGAATCTCGAAAGAGATTGAAGAAGACTGTTTAAGTCAAAACATCATTGAAATGTGTATATGAAATAAATCCAAATATGTTATATTCATGGAAAATACATGCATACATGCAAGTATGCACACACACACACACACGCACACACACACACACACACACACACACACACACACACACACACGGGTGATACTATTCTTGGTTATTCTATATGTATTAAAAAAACATTTTCCTATTATCATATTATTATGCCCAGTTCCCAATACAAAAACAATCACAAAGCTATTCTCTTTACCACATCACATTAATTTTATTTCAAATGACTACTGCATAATTTAAATATTCTTCCTTTCACCATGCAAATGAAAGTGAGAGACATACCATATCACCATATTTTACATATCAAATCCTGCTCCCTTTAATTCAGAATGAGCAGTCACAGCAATGTAGAAATGTAGAATGGATGAGTTGTGTGTGTGTGTGTGTGTATGTGTACATGCAGAACTTTTTAGTGGAATATTAGAAGTAACCCAAAGACATAATTAAAAACCTTTATGCATCCAAACCTTAAATATTGATTTACTCCTTCTGTAACAATTGATATACAGTGTCTCACACAGTGTGAGAGCATATACATAATTTGCTCTCCTTCTATCCCCAGTGGACAGAACTCCATTGTCAGTTTACCTTGCCCCAGGTAATTCAAGGGAAGGCTATTGGCGTTCTCACTGCAAAGACATGTGGATCTGTTTATCTCCTAATTGATTCTCTGAGGAAGGCAGAGATTGACAGTGTCAGTCTTACATCGTCAAAATCCTGTTCCCGGAGCAAAGCCATGCATCACACATTAATAATACATAAAGGGACTCCTTGCTGATAAGCACCTGCTTTCCACTAAATGAATACTAAGAGTGGTCAAATACGTCAAGAGGATTTTTTAGCCTAATCACAACTGTATTTTTTTCAGCATTCTGACTATGCACACATTGTGTGCAGCAACAACAGTAAATAATGCTGCTGGATTCAGCTGTTAGGCTGGTGTTGTAAAGTGTATACAACAGACACCCCTTTTCTACCAAAGGACTCCAATGACAAAAGCAAGAACAATATACAGAATCCATAAGTTTACAGTAAGCACCTTGTTTGTGGTTGAGGAACCAAGGGTCTATTTGTTCCCTTTAGAAAATGCAGTCATACTAAGATTTGGAAATATGGTGTATAATTCAGATATTTTTGCACATGGAAGAGCAATGTAAGGTAAGGATTTGTAAGGCTAAGGGTGTCTGCTGAACTAATTATAAAGTTTTATAGTAATTAATACTAAAAAATTATTTGACAAGTATTGAAATTTGGAATAAATTCTATAACTAAAATGTAAAGTTTTCACAAAAATCTTGGTAGGATTTCACATAAGAATGCTACTCAGAAAGACATTTTAGGCACAAACCCATTGTGTTACTGGGTTAAGAAAAAAAAAAAGATACTTCAAGTCTCTTCTCTCTTCTCCCCATTCTTTGGTAAAGGGTGGGCAGGACATGATGATACTTTATGCAAATGTATGAACTGTGTTTAAAACCTAAAGTGGTAATTTAACTAAGTTAACTGTAAAAATGAGTGTCCTGCTGTTTTGGGGTCCAGCATTTTCTTGTCATTACCTGTCAAGAGGCAGGTTTTTCCTCTTGATTGATGTTACTGTGCAAGTTACACACTGTGCAATTTGTACACTATGAGATCGTGGCTTTAGCCTCCAATTATGATGTGGCGAAAGTAACAAAACCTGGCCTTGTTTTGCCTGTCAGGGATCGTTTCCTTGATTTGGCTGCAGGCCCCGGACGTTTGTTGCAAGCTGTTGTGAATAATGTCGCAGAGTACTAATAGACCATCCTCCAGCTGGGCATTGGCAAACAGTTTAATATTAATGCTGCGCAGTGAGGTCTCCTTCCTACACCCACTCCCTTTTACAGCTATCCAAGTCAATGCTGTCTTATCTTAGGTGCACATTTTAATGCAAAATCTTATCTCACTGTACGTGGAGTATGGGGTACGTGGAATTCCTTTCTGCCTGACTGTGTTTATCCAAACCAAATTGCTGTTAGACACATTTATGATGTGTGAGTAACATTAGCTTCCAGACCTTGTGCAACATAGGAGTAAAGGTGACCCTGTAGAAACACGGGAGGCCTTGCGAGTGGGGACTGCTCTGCATACAATATAGACGGAAGACTACAAAACAACTAAAGGTGGGAAAAGATTAGGCGCTTTCTCTCTTCCACTAATCACAGGTTATAAAACTGATCACTGATCTGAGTGTGATCATTCATAAATTACCTTATTCCTACCCTACCTCTTAGTGAACTGAATTTGCAATTTAGAATTGGCATCTGATTTTGATATGTTTTGTATATTTATAACTACCATTCTTCCTCTGAGTTTAAAATAATATCAGGATAAAGCCATCTTCATATAACCTGTCCTTTCTGATACTCTTGCAATGGTTCAGTATAAAACATTACCACCCCTCAATCTAGTTGTATTAATTGTGCCACACTCCTTTACTAGGCTATATTAGCCCCAAGAAAGAAATTAGCTTCACACTGCATGCTGTTAAGACAGGTTTGAAGTAGTGCCACAATCACCTATTTCTCCTTTTAAAGGTGTTTTACTGCATTTCAGTGAGAAACATCTCAAAGTGGTGCTCCCAAGAGCCATCAAAGGGACTGAACGTTCTGGTTCAGAGCTTATTCAAATAAGGCCTGTGGCCCACAACTGGAATCCTCCACGGAGAGCCGCAAGGTCCATGCCGAGAACGAAGAACTCCTAGAGGAAGCCAGTGGAGACATTAACAGCAGCAACAAAGAAGACCACCTTACTCTGTAGTTGCGAAGAAACCACAGTGGAAATTTTTTAAACTGTTGAACAGAACCACAAAATGCAGTATATTTACCCATCCTTTAAACACAAATGTTCTAATCCAGCATCTTATTTGAGGTGAGCAATACACAGCAGCTGTCAGTATATTTCACCAGGTGTGGCTTGTGCTCCACCCACTGTGTGGCTTGTGCCAGAAGATAAACAGCCATTCTTTTAACATCCCAGTCATGTGTACTCTCCTCTGTCCTCTCTTCCTTTCAGGCGGTATGATCATAACAATATGACCTTAGAGTGATATCATTCAGTTGCCTGATGTCATAATGCACAACAAAGCTAGTGTATGTAAAGGATTCAGTGTTTCTAAGAAGCATGGAGTTCATTTATTCCTTTCATGACTTGTATGATTTCTCTGCAGTTTATTATGTTGCCTCGAGGGTAAATCTGATACACTTCCAAGTTTGCTGAATCCTTTTCACCCATCTTGTTTTGTGATTTATTCTGTGTGACTAGCTGTGCTTCAAAAGCATATTCTCCTTATGATACAGTGTTTGTCAGTGACCGAAAATGTCTTTCATCCTTGTTTTACTGTCAGGGCTTCATGCTTTGTAGGTGCAGTTCTTACATTATCAGACACTGCAGCTCAGATCTCTCCTCAGCATCTTCATAACAAGAGCTTCGTGTCTCAAGCTAGAGAACAATCAAGCTCTAGAAAGACAGCAAAAAACAAAATCTAGCATCTTTGCTAATTCTGTAACCCTGTTAACTTGGAACATGCCTGACTTCAAACACACAGGCGAGACATTCATCTGCAGTGAGAGGAGGAGGGAGGATGTCCCGCAGAGCAGCTACTGATTTTCACCCTGCAGCCGCGTCCTTAAACCCATCTCACGCTCTTCGAGACAGACCAATTTCACTGTCTCTGTAGTCACGATCCATTTCAAGTGTATTCTGTGTTTAACACTAGGAAATGTCACTATAAAAATACTTTGGCAAGATAAAATCACTGCTTACACAAATGACAGACAAGTAGACAACAATGCCACATCACAGTTAAATGACAACATAAAAAACAGACAAAAACACAGTGAAAAAGACCTAGAAAACCTCTGCTCAGTTTTCATATCCTAAAACATGGAAAGGGGTAGATTTTGCATTCATTACGACATTTTATGTTAAGTATTTATACCTGACGTGGGTATCACTGTCCTTTACCATGCCATGTTCTTAGCTTGTTCAGGCTTTCTTCTGCAGTACTTGGCACAATGGCTCATTGGCAGTTCTCAGGGTGACAGTCGAGTGGGGGGGTAGGGCATAATATTATTCACACCTCCCCCTTGCAATGCTTCGTAATTACTCTGACAGCATGAAAAATGAACATGATACACTGTCTCTTTCTATAAAATGTAAATATGCAATAATATATATTTCATGCTGTATATGGGATTTCTCTGCAGTGAGGAAAAACATGCCGGAGGATCTTTGTTTCTACACTTTCAAATTTGAAATGTCAGCATTTAACATAAAGTAGTATCCTTGATTTGTCTTTGGATAAAAAAATTGGTGTTGTTGTTAAAGTTTCAGTTTTGCTTGGTTTTTGAAAAGTATGCCGGATGCTAAAAATATTATACCTTTCTCCTCAAATCTTCCCAGTTTAAAATCTAACCAAATTATTAGTGGTACTACCTGTAATTGACAGGTACAGGGCTCCTCCAAGATTGCTGTACTATTTTAAGGACTGTAAATGTTTCAGCTGACTTCCTGGGTGATAATTATATCAATTTGGATTAATCCATGTATGTCTACAACCACACAGTGGTCAGCTCTGACTGCATTCCCTCAGCTCTAATATAACTGGAATGTCTCTCGGTATACATAGATGGTTTGCATAATTACCACTATTCTCACCATCATGGATGCATACCTGCAAAGCCTCCCAGGAGGTTTTTCAATTTTATGTTTTTTTCTGGCCACTCCTGAATAAATCCTTCACGCACAGGACACTGTGGTGTTTCATGCTATATACAGAGGAAACAATACAAAAAAAAAAAACAAAAAACAAAAACAAAAACAATAACCAGTCAAGAGGCTCTGTAGGAAGCACACTGATTTCAGCCTTACTTCTCAGGGAGTGGAGTGTAACCATTATTTATCTCTTTATTGTTTGGGTTTTGTATTGTCAAATTGGTATCACAGTGGTAATATTGCATTTCTATTGAATAGTGTTGGTCCTGACCTATATATACCTTAGAAAACAATGTATCAATAGAGGTAGATAGAAAGCCAGAACAGAATGGTCTACAATTTGATAAAAGCATGGTCCTGTATTCTGCTCTGCAATAAACTAATAATACATTTACACAGAGACAATATGTCCTGATAATGGCAAACAGTAGATGGCTATCATCTGAAACAGATCTTGGAAACCATTAAAACATATAAATAAACAAACCTTCCTGGAAAAGAACGAAGCAAGCTCCAGTTACTAATATTTACATGGTACAAATAATAACGATACTAATGTCAATATAAATACAATAATGCATAAATCTGATTACTTATTCTGTGTGTAGTGAGTTGAAAATTTAATTTGACATTTGAGAACTTGCTCTGACTGTAATGTATCATGAGCTGGAAGGCTGAATTTAATAAACCTAGAGAAACTTTTAAAATGCATATTGCAAAAGATAAGGATGGGACTGTACCTTTTCTAAAGTAATTATGAGATTTTATTCATTTCCATCATTAGTCAAACTGACAGGAGCTCCCCTCAGGCCTTGTTCCCCCGCTTCCTCCTGTTCACCTATCTAAAAAGAATCCACATAATGAATGTTTACAACACACAGGTAATAGAGTAAATATTGGAGTCATCAATTATTGAAGATGAGGGACCGGCAATCAAATCCCATGATTATTGTTAGTTTTAATACTGCATGGGCTCTGTCAGTTTCTCACAGGCACACTGCCTCTGTCCTTTCACCTCAACATTTTGTACAGAGAAATTATACTGGATGTACAGATAGGAGACAAAAGAGTCCATATACACAGATATCATTTGTATTGGGGAAGAAACACTTAAATTGTGTCATTATCCACCTGGGCTTTGGTTCTATAAGTAGGGGTCAGGACCTGTTTATGGTTCCCATATGCATTCCTGATAGTTTCCCAATGAGGACTACAAACAAACAATAAATACATGAAAATGATAAATAACTTCATGCTACTTCTACCTAAATGTCTGTAGTGTATATGATAATGGTAACTTTTTAGTATCCTCTGTTAAGTACATCAATTTTTTCTTGTGAAAGATTTACTGGTATAAACTGATGTCCAATAATACACTATATTGTACAACAGTATACATAATCATACATATTAGATATGAGCAAGGGAACAAGGCAGTGTACATTGGACAGAGTTTTTGTATACGTCCACACATTCACGTGTAAGCATATATAATTTTACTATATCCGGAGGCTGTACCTTTATTGAACTCAGAGGAGTTAAATAGCTGGGAGCAATGATTCAACTGAATCATTGTGCTGATGCTTGTTAGTATGAAGCATTTTCTTTTTTCCGAACTCTTGAGGCACTCCCCATTGTTACCAGGTATCAAGGGGTTATTTAGACTGAGCAAGATGCGGTCTAGTTGTAAAATGGTGCTCCTTAATGTGCTCAGAATCATTCTGTATTCATTCTAATCAAGGGAAGGATGAATAATTGGATCACAGTGGGAGGGTGAAATGCCCACTTTGTGTTTTGTTTCATTTGAAATGTTTAGTAAAACTGGACTTGCAGACATTAAGCGAGGGATTAAACAAGATGAATCGGGTCCACAGTTTGCTTTTTGCAGGGCAAGTGTTTTCCGTTTTCCCCCAACAGCTGTTCTACTTCATTGACAGAGAGGAGTTGGAGGTACATTCTAGCATGTTGGAAATCCCTGTTGTAATGCACCCCATCGCTCGAAAAGTTATGTTGCCACAAATGAAACACTAGATTAAACCCACAACTGAGCCTGATCATATCACACATACAATTATTCAAGGAATAGTGGATGTACGAGGCATCTTTAAAGTTAGCTAGCTAACCCATTTTAATGACAGAGACAGGTGTTATGTTTGGCCTTCACATGGATTTAGTTAGCCAAAGGCACAGAATCTAATTTCTGTGCTTCCTCTTTAATCCAACTTCTAATAGGAAAACAAAACAGAAGCTTCTCCGTGTGCCCCCAGATCTGATGTAATCAACATTAAAAAAAAACTGCCATTGTTTTGTTCTAATTTGTGAATTAACTGCAGGCATACAAAGGCTCTCTTAATGACTTATTACACAAGTGGTGCTGCAGCTGTACTTGTGCCACTGAAGTGTATGGAGTGGCCCAGAGCCAGGACAATGCCAGCTGAGCAGACCCACCCCTGGCATTACTTCAGGTCTGCCACTCCCCATCCCCCTGTTTTGAGCAGACCAGTATAATTTCTAATTTAGCAGGGTTTGATGCACCCCGCAGGTGCTTTTTTCCCCCATAGCCAGTTTTTTTGAGTGTGGGGTGGGGGTGCAGTGTGAGTACACAGGGGATCAGTAAAGGGGCGAGGGATCTGTGAGAATGAATCACCCCTTGCACCGTGAAGGGGGTGACTCTCTGGGGGTGATGTCAGAGGGTAGGTGATCAGGCTGAGCAAACAGCGACCGCCATTGATCAAACTGCGGCTCGTACCCGTGTTCCCCTGACCCTCCCTGATGACTGCTGTCACTCCAACGCGGTCTCAGCGGGGTCGGCTGGACGTCACCGCCGACTGATTACCCGTCGCCTCCATGGCAACTCCGTGTCTGCAGCCCCGCGGCGGCTAAGATTGCGGCGCTGCACTCCTCTTCTGCTGGCACTCAGACCACGCGTGCAGAGTCACTGCATAGCCGCAACCTGCTGCTCTTCTGGGGAAGTTAATTTGACCTTCTTTCCTGAGCTGCGTGGCCTAATCCAGGCTGTGGAAAAGGTGCAGTAAAAAAGCCCATCTGAGAAAGTGTAACCGTGAAGTTGGCAAAGCGCACGCTGGTCTTGTGATGTACGCACTGTGGATTAATTCCTGAACTTGTTTACTGCACCCTGCAGCATGAAAGAATTATAAGAAGCAAAATGGGGTGCAAGGTGTTAACTACCACTACAAACATTAAAAATGTGGCGGAACTGGAGCAGCGGACCATCATGTGAGGTCGTCCCAACGTGCTGAATGCATGCCAACTGCCTACTGACACGTTTTAGGAGCCCTCCTAAGAGTTTAATGTGCTGTTTTGTGTTCTCATGCTGTTGTAAATTTGCACAGAGGGACATTTTACTAACTTGTGAATACCCCACCAGCAGCTGCTTGGCTTAAACACCTTGTGCAAAATAAGGACATGGAATCTTACTTTTCCCTCTGTTCTCAAAACAATTTGATGTGTGACTTAAAAATGCATTTAAGTCAAATGTTTGCAGTTGTTCTTACAGAGAGGCACAAGCGGCCAAATTAGCAAGACTGCTGATACCTTGCTGAACAGAAAGCTAAAATCTACAGCACCACTGAGGTTACTGATGCTATACTGGACTGCTCAACAGCCTCTTCACAGGGAAACTTAATTACTTCAAAACACATTGGAGGAAATAGTTTATGATCGCTACACAGAAGTAATTACACACAATGGAAAGCTTCAAGATTTTATATATATATACACACTGGGGTCCAACATTATTGGGACACACACTTGTTTTCTGAAAACCCACAATATTTTTGCTGCATATTCCATCAGACATTGGGAAAGTCATATTTATGTCAATGTTCCAACCTTGTTAGGCTTATATAGGCTTCAGTATGAGTGTTCAATTAGGGAGCAGGGCAATGTTCAATTAGGCCTAATTGAAGTGATGGTCATTTTTGTTCACTTGTCTGCACTCACTAAGTATGTAGGTACCTGTGTTACCTGTGTTAGGTACCTTGTTTGGCAGAATTAATGTCATACATATTATTAAAATGTTGGAAATAAGGGTAGTCATCAGGCAATCGTGTGCCAACCACATAAAGAGATGTTTTGAAAATGTTAATAGTTGCCAAAACATGTAACTGTTTTCACCACACCATAAATTAGGTTTGAGATATATATATATATATATATATATATATATATATATATATATATATATCACTCTTACACACACACACACACACAAACACAAGCACATTTTTGAGGGATTCCTGTGCTCCACTTTCAAGATTCATCTGAGCTGACAGCTGGGTAAGTAACACCACCAGGAGCAGCAGCATTAGGATTAAATCTAGGCCTCATGGGTACCATCAGGTCTAATAAGTTTATCATTAATTGCAGCCTTTGGGGACATTTGTTCTTGAATTAATTAGTCGGCCGCAGAAAAGCTTTCAGCAGCAACAGGCGAAGAAGGACAATCTGTGATATGACGTAGTGGTTTTCTCTTTAACATTAAAGATTTCACTACACGGTGTGTGATAAATATTCTATAATAGCACTATTCTGTCATAAATTCTTGGACAAATGTCCATGCTTTATAGCACCCTACAATATTGCACCTAAAAAGGCTACATTCACCCTTATATGTCTTTCATTTTAATTACGCTTTGATAAACATGTCATGAATAAAATGTATTTGAATAAAGAATTGTACTGATTCCTATTATAATATATCTTTTCCCCATAAACCTTACACAAAATCGCTTCAGATTTGTAAGCTTTTGCGACATCCATCTACTGTTTTCGGAGCAATAGGAGGCTTATGGAAATGGGTGTGGAGAAATCAGTGACATTCTGGATAACTATTTAGCTTTTCCTGTGGTGTACCAAAGTATTCCTTAAATAATTCAATTATGAACAAGGAATAAGTGTGGGCCAAGTGTGACTAATCTCCCCATTGCTCTCTGTGAGTGCAGGAATTAAAAGGGAAACGATGCTGAGAGGACCACCAACAAAAAACAGTCCAAAGCCAAGACTGCAGAGTAATAAAACATGCCTATGGATTAACTACTGAGAGCTACTCCATGTCACACTGCCAGACACCCTCTGCTAAAATTAGAAGTCCAGAAACACTAACTGGAATTCAAAATCCAAGTCCTTTAAAACACACAGTAGAATAGATGACGTTTGCACTGCTGTGTTTGGAAATATGGAGGGATGGATATATTTGCTCCATTAGAGCAGTCTCTCAATCAGCTCCTTTTATACTGTACACAATTTCCATATTCTTGATTTTTTTCACTCTTAAGACTTGGCAAAAATCTATGCATCCTGAATTAGGTTGGCTGCTAATGTCTGAAGGGGTGGTTAGACACACAGGCAGACAGACTGAGATGGGTTCAGAGAGAAATCAATACACAGGCCGCGTCTGAAAACAAAATTTGGCCTGCAGTAGATTTAGTCACATGACATGAGTCACCACAAGCATTTCTGACAACCGCCAGTCAAAGCAATGCAGTGCATGGCAGAGTATGTCACCTTAGGCCTAAACTTAATGCACCAGCAAATGTTGCCTACAACCATCGGCCTGGACACATTCCAAGATGGAAAGGGGGTTCTGGGATAATTAATTAGACTGGGTGGTTCAGATTTGTATTGGCCTACAATGTATTTTGCTAAAACACCACTGTTGCTGTAGCTCCTCTTCTCTTTCCAAAAAATGTCATGGGATCTCTGAAACCCAAAGCAGAACCAAGGTCTGATGTGTTCAATATTGTTTTTAACACAATACTAATGGTTCCTCTGGGCAGTGCGGAGAACTCACAGAACGCCCAGGCACAATGCCCATTCTGGCTCCAGCCTGGAGCCTTGGGAGAGTTCCACACATACAGCAGAAACTTCTGAACTAGGAATCAGCCCATGCCCCTTGCTATGGAGACCACATGCTGGTTTTAATGTCCACCATTAGGCTGCATTACAAGTAGCCACTGTTCTTTTGTTACTGGAAAAATAAGTGAAAGTAACAAGTAGTTGAAATAAATTGCTTGAATTGCAGGCTCAGGCCATTTCAGTCAGAACAAGCCCCACGAAACGGGGGGCACAGCCACTTCTGACTCATTTCCTACTGGGATGGTAATTTCAGCTGTTGGCTGACAGGATGTCGCTTGCCCCCATATGCACTGCTCACCTGTGTTTGAGGTTTTGTCTTTTTATTGATGGTGCACAGTGGCATTTATTTAACATTACAGTCAGAACTCCGTCAGACACTTTGACCTTTCATTGCCTGCCAGAAGGAAAAAACAGACATTACGAACAGCTACAAAATAAATAACACAATAAAAAAAAACAACAGTGAAAAATGGAAACAGAACATAGAGAATAATAATGACAGAACTAAAAAGTCAACCAAGTCCTGTGTTAAAGTTTCCCCTTTACTTCTTTTTTTACACAGTGTGACCACTCAGGGTGATAGCCCGCTGAATTCATGCTCGGCTGACTTTGAATCTGCAGTCACGTCCGTCCTTTAAACCAGCAGGCCAAACATGGCTATCAGCTTTCCTTCAGACCCTGTCTATCAATGTCATTCTGGATCAACAATGCAGAACCCTCCTGCCTCCTTTCCCTGTTGCTCTGCTGTATTTTTTTCCCTCACATTATTGTCAAGGGCAGGATTTGAACTCAGGCAGTGCGTGCTGATTTATTTATTTATTTACACGTCCATGGATCAATATGAGGAATCTGCTCTGTAGCATTCTGCTGCATGACAGGAGCGGGGTAGACAGGAGACAGCCGGGGCTGACACATGTGGAGCATGTGCCACGGTGCTTCTGTTCCGTAATGGCTCAAGCTGAATCGTGACACCATCTGCTTGAAGATCAACCTGGTCATTTTCACAGGAAAGAAAAGGTAAAAAGACACCGCAGACATGTGTACTACAAGGGTAGTAACTGAAAGAACAAATAGCCATTATAATAAAGTCATTGCTGTATTAGTTGTAGCACACATTCTTCAAGCAGTAGTTATACAGCTCTGTGCAATTTTCTGCAGTGAAAGTCTGACTGTGTTATTGCTAAATGAATGAGGGAGTAGACCCAGGTAGTCCTCCACAGGCAGAGCTGTTATGCGTATGATCACATACATGAAGAGTGTACAGTTGAGATGACACTAAATATACATGTTTAAATTCTCAGACAGAATCTATTTGGCTTTTTAATATCCAGCATCAATCTCCACTACCATATTTTTCCCATTTTAAAACATTTTACAAAGCATATTTTTCCCTTTCATATAAGTTTTAATTAACTTGTTTCTGACCTCAGCCCCTTCCTGTTGCTTGCCTTTGTGTTGCTGTGGAACGTTACCAAAAAGTAATTAAAAGATAGCACGAGGCATTTATTTTCCTTTTCACATGCATCCTTTAAAACTTAAAAATTTGTAAGTTGAATGCATTAGCGTTGGAGGGAAGACAGAAAAAAGAAGCAAAGCAAAAGGATGAACACATACCACACATATTCAGAGATACATTCTTTAAAAACATGCTGCATGTACTGTATAAAGATTTCTGGTAAACCATTAAATTTTCAAAAAAATTATTAAATCACATTGAAAAATCTGTTGTTTTAAAATTGTGGCAAACTGTAACCACATTCTACCTCACTTCAGCCATATTGTTGCAATATTAAAAAAAATAATTTATATTAAAAGAAATAATGCATCTCTTACTGTCATGAAGCATTGCCATCAATAGGAATAACAAATTTTTAGCACACTGTCAGTTCTGAAGCCTTGCCAAGTGCCTTTATCTTCATATGGGTCTCTAGTAAAATATACAACTCATTTGAAGTCAGAGTTAAAAGCATTGACAGACATAAGTATGAAAAAATGGTACCACATGTGGGTTTTATAACTGAATGCCAACAGTTGCCAGGGCCACACTGAGAAGATATTACACTTCAATTTGGTTGCCTGAGGTTTTTCAATGCTCTGCTAAACTCTCGGTATGATTAATTATATTTTGCAGTACTTTATTATATAAATCAGTACCATTGACAATTTGAAGCTGACAACACCTCTGCATCCAGGAACACTTTTTATATAATGCATTTCCCCTTACCAAGTGGATTTTTATAACAGTAATATGTAGCTAGAGGGACAATATTTATGTTGGAAGTATTTCAGGGCGATACTCTCGAATTTGTCATTTAGCTTTTTAGCTTTTCCTCCAGTACCTTCACCAGGTACTTGGGAAAGCACTGGACCCATTCGGAAGACGGAATTTGAGAATCCACAGTGACGTAGACAGAAATGGAACATCTCCTCCAGCTTCATCTTGAGCCAAATGCTGTGTAAAAAATCCTTCCCAGCAGACATCCTTACCCTGTTCTCCAGAGAGGTAACAGCCTCTCATGTCCTAACACTCCCAGCTGTAGCCCCACAGGACTGTGTAGCCACAACAGGTATTCCAGGTAGCTCTAGGTGACTGCATCAGAACAGGGCATCAGAGGCATACTGGGATTAGGAAGCACTGGCCGGTACTGCCACAGCTGCTGGTCAACAGAAGCAATTGTGTCAAAAAATGTCACCTCTTATCTATTAAGTATGTTGACAATGTATGTGAAAAGCAAGGGCTGGTGTCTTGCAAATTTTGCTTCATTTGTCAAAATTAGTCAGATGTCCCCCAACATATGTAATACTGCCGTTGTGGCAAAATTCAAAGTAACTTTGCTAACTATTGTGCTATTTCTGTGAAAGATCTGAGATGTGACCACTGATATTAATGCCATCAGGGGTCAATCTCAGTAAAACTCAAGAGGGGAATTTTTGCAGAAGTGTGCTTACATGTGTTTAGAAAATAACCTCGGGTCAGCATAAAATACCTCCATTTCAAATATTTGCCTCATCTGCTGTGACAGAGTAGTGTGTTGGGGCATTCACAGGGGAGGTGCAGCACTCTCCCACCTCCCCTCAATAATATGGACCAAAAATTGAATTCATACGGGACACTGCTACAGGGCCAGTTCCTTTTGTACCCCTTATTACACACTGACATTAAATCTGAGGCTGGGATTCAGTTGGGAGTCTCCCGCGCTTTGCTGGAACTGTGAAAGTCACAGGACAGTGTTCCGGCATCCGTGCGGTGCTGCGGGAATGACAGGAGAAATGAAAACAGCAACCGCCTCCATTTCCCCAGCACCTGACACTCTCATGATCTCCATTAAATAGTTTTCTGGAATTGTGGCACCCAAAGTAAATGCATCTGAGTGGAGTTATCGCTACAGGCTACGCTTGGGTGTACTCCGCGCAGCCCTTTGGTGTGCCACAGGGAGCGGCATGTTATTTTACAATTAATTGCAACTGTCAGCCAGGGACCTCAGAACTGAAAGAACAGTAATGTGACATGACTGCAAAATAAACTCTTTTGAAGGACATCTGTAAGATACATTAACATACTGTAAGCAACGGACCTTAGTCATGGCTTCTAACAGGGGCTGCACTGCCTTTGAAAAGACAAAGAGAATTTATAGCCCTGGCTGGTGAGGGATGGTAGGTGCAGTGGAAAGCACTACTCTTAGTTAATGGCATGTCACCAACAAGGGTGAGAGGTTAGGTCTCACAACTGCACACTGTGGAAGTCTGCTGCACTACACCAAGCATACCTATATGGTAAAGGTTGCCTGCATAATAGGTATACATGTCACAACTTTCATATTTGCTGGATAAATTCACTGCTGGTTACTGCTGAGAGCCTTTCTTGGTGTAAGAAAGATGAGCTGACCGTACACATAAATAAAACTGCTGTTTTTGTCTTTTACCTTTATTTTGCTTTTCCAGGGAACTGTTCATCTTGTAGGAAAAAACACAAAGAAAGAAGAAAATGCAATATGAGCTATATCGCATTTACACCATGCCATCAATTATGTCCCAGTGACTGAACACCACTGCCAATTATTTATTCCAGCTGACTGATTAGCCATAGTTGATCTTATTTCTTTTCTAAATATGCACACAAACACATTAGTAACTGTGGGAGAAGAAAAAAGGCATCATGTTGTGACTATTCAACACAATGTTTGGCCTATGGCCCCATTACCTTCAATATGTGGTTTCACATACTGATGGTGAAAAACAAAAGGATCTAGTGTCACAGGCTTTCCTTTGCAGACCGACAGACAGACCTGAGGAACCACGAGTGCCACTTGTCATACTTATGCTTTCCAGCGACCTCTCACAGTCCCAGACAGGGAAATTTCTCTTACACAATACAGAGCAATATCACATTGGATAACAGTAACACACCACTGCCACCCCACTGTGTGCTTTGTTAAGGGATTTGTCTTAATTTTCCTGCTTAGGCACATCTGTACGTTATCACTCATTAGTACATTTGCTAAAACTGAGATGGAAGGAATGCGGAGCAAGACCCTGAAGAGTGTGATGGGGTTTTATAGCTTGTCAAAAAGGATGAAATATTATCCTACATGGGAGATGGAAATGTAGCTGTAGAAAACGAGCCCAATTCACAGGGAGGATTTAGAGCAAAGCACTCTGATGGGAATAAGGACATCAGATGATGCTGGCTTTCCCCTCAATAACATACGTTATGGTAAATTAACTTTAAAAACATATAGAATTAAAACATTGTCACATTTCAACATTCAGAGAGGATGCATGGAAGTCATATATAATTACCTCACACAGCTGGACAGATTAAACCTTCAAAGAAGCTGGGCTTCACAAGTAATACAATCTTAATGCCATGTGGGAAACCATATAAAAAACAGGAAGTTATAAATGCTTGGGGAAGTTATAAATGCACATGGCATAACTAAGACCCAAGAGGCTTCAGTGCTACACTGAAAAAAAGAAGGACAAAAACACAGAGACAACTTCCTGTGGTATACTCAGTTTGATCTCATTTTTCTTAAAAAAGGGGTTGCTTATTTATGTATATTTACTCCCAAGACTCAGGGCTACCTAACAGGCCATGTCCTTAAAAGCAGGCCTTTCCAAGCTCTTTCAAGCTGCACACCATTGCATTCCTGAACCAAGGTTTTCTACTGTATGCCTGTAGGCCACCTGGCTCACATTCAAAGGTATTATAATAACAGTGAGAAACTCCTAGAGGAAAGCTCCTTAATCATGCAACTCATACATCTCTCAGCAAGGGAACTGAAGCCGGAATTGATGATAATTGCTGAAATGCAATAAAATGGTGTCAAAATCAAGAACCTTGAATCTAAATATTATTGCAGTCATTCACATTTTGGATTTTATTCATGACCCCTTCTGAAGCACAGAGGATTGTTGTTTGTTT
The DNA here is from genome assembly GCF_013368585.1 of Megalops cyprinoides. Taxonomy (NCBI): domain Eukaryota; kingdom Metazoa; phylum Chordata; class Actinopteri; order Elopiformes; family Megalopidae; genus Megalops; species Megalops cyprinoides. The sequence goes on along the minus strand of NC_050584.1, from coordinate 49,314,803 downwards.
CATACTGCAGCAGTTTATTTCAATGAGTCATGTGACACTGTTGTGAGGTACACCTTCATGTCAGAGTCATGTTCTTACTGTTTTAATTTTTTTGTCTGGTAAGAAGCAGCAAAATATAAAGATTTTCATTCATATTATCAATGATATAATATCAAGCACCACTTTAATTTATCTTGCTTTGCACAACAGAAGCACAATCATTCTGCAGCAGCATTCAAATTAGACTGTATGGTAGAAAGTTTTCCTTGTAAGCAGCTCTCATTGTATAAAGTTAATGCCTTGTTTCATCTGTAAACACACAGGCCACTATAGCATGGCCCACACAATTTTGATGAATGAAAGTTTGTTCATATTGATGAACTTTGTTCATTGACATTATATATCATTGATATTGTAAAGCCAGAGTGCTGCTGTTAAAATAGCTTATATGTAGCCTACATCCCCCAAATTGAAATAAGTTCAATTTACGAATCACAAACCATGAATGAGTTTCATATTTAAACTATGTCTGCTATTTCTATATGTTGTTAATTTAATGAAATTTAATGTACAACTATTTTAGGCTGCTTTGTTCATGTGATTCAGTAACAAACCTACCAGTTCATAAAAACACAGTGCATGAACAGTGCTATATAAGCTCTAACGGTATTTGTTGAGAGTTATAAAATTAGAACCAATTATACCAATCATTAAGCAAAAGTACTGAGATTATGACATCATCTTAATTTAAGTTACCTCTCTGTCTCTAAATTTCAAACGGCACTTGACACTAATAGGAAATATCAGGGCGGGATAGGATAGCCTATGGATTTAAAAATGTGTGGTGTTAAAAACCCTCTTTCAAATTGTATCAATCAGTACTCTGACCATTATGATGGGATCTCCAGGGGCCACTGCTTCTTCCAAGTGACTGAAATGATTACGGTGGAATGTGTATAAAAAAGAACTACGAAATACATGTTTCCCATCTGTCTGCAAGTACAGCATATACAGAAGGCTACTGTATTTGTGTGATGTCTAGTGGACTTCACAGTATGGACTTGTTCACTCGCTCACTTGGATTAGGATGCTACTGTATTCTCAATACCTTCTCATCTGCTTTAAGGAAAGGGGGCATTTACTCCCTTGAATGGAAAAAAGAGAACTGCAACATCAATGAATTTCCATGAGCTAATCTACATACTGTAGGGGTCTGACAAATTAAACTGGTTCATCTCTTTAAGAGCAGTGACAAGACAAGATAGTCTGAATGGCCTCTTATCATTATAATGGTCTTACACAATGTTGTTCTTATGTTCTGTATGGTAGTTCATTATAGACCGCTCAAAGGCATGAACATGACATTAAATGAAAACAAGGCACCAACAGCAGGGATGGATCAAAACACTGACAGTGAGTCTTTAGAGCTGGGATGCAGCCTACTTACCTTCATTTGTAATTTCCATTGTTAGAGGAAACCCCATGCAGGTAGGATCTTGAGAAACACAGAAGGTTTTCAGCAAACTGAGACAGGCGCCTTCCTCACTCCTCCACCACCCACAGAGAACTGAGATGCCCAGTAGAGAGTTAAAAGGTGGATAGGAATTCAATTAAAGTGAGTGGTACAGAGCACAAAGAGAGAAAATACACACAGAGCAGAAGGGAGCTGGGGCTCTGGATTTAGACTTGATCAGGGATTTTTGGTTCAAGAGACACTGGTACTGTTCCCCTGTGCTGGGTACTTATTTAGATTGCCCTAGTCAAAACCCAGATGTATACTTGCAAATGGGTTCCAGAATTGGCAAGTCACTTTGGATCACATGAATGATGTGATCCACTATGTGCAACAAATAGCCTTGTGTCAGTACATACATGTCATCACAGTCCTCAAGTTGCCATGCAGCAGTGATATACACCACAACAGGCAGGTTGACAAAATATGGGAGGCTACTGTGATGTCTATAGTATGTGGAAGGATTGAAGACTCCATCCTACTTTTTCCACTTATTGTATTCCTTTCTTTTCCTGTTACATCTTAATCTTCATCCTTTGCTGAGGCTTTCTTTTCATCTGTTGTATATGTGTGTGTACATATATGTACCCACAATAAATCCACCCTTCACATCAAGACCTGTGACTTTGTATGTTCACTATAACATTATTTGGCTACCTGACCACACGACATTGTGACACTGTCGATACTTTTCAATTCGTGTTTGGATTTAAAGTGAGGCACCATGCCTGGTAAAGGTGACAAGGTCGTTCCTCTTGGGGACTGCATGGACAGAAGAACATGCTGATCCAACACGAATGTATGAGAAACTATGTGACATTTTTATAACTGTAGAGAAACACTTCAGCAGGTTATGATAATTGACAAAGGGAATTTTGAGAATTTTGAAATTATACTCAACTCAATAGAATGATTATCATGATGCTCAAACAGTAATATTGCAATTTAAAGGCATGGCATGCTTGCCACCACACTGAAATGTCCATTTCCAAAGAAGAAAATTATTAAATAATTATTAAATTAAATATCAAAAAGTGTCATCTGCATGATACATGTTACTGCATTAATTCACATTGTTACTTCTTCTTGGTGTGTTGTTTGAACTGTATCTTTTTTGAATATGTACTTGTAGGCTACTTTAAAAATCAATAACAGAAGTGCTACTCTAGAGAAAAGAAAAATGCATACACAAGGGGAGAAACCCTGCATGAATTGTGAGAACATCACCTTTGTGGTGACATAAATTGACAACAGAACATATTATATGTGTACCTTTGACCTTTGCCAGCATTCTTTGTGAATAAAACAAGTGATACTTCCAAATTTACAGGTTAAAATTCCTGGCTGTCAGAAAGGGGGATTTGAAAGAGGCACAGATCTGATGCACGGTGACATTTTGTCCTTTCTGTCTCGATTGTGATGAAATTAGTAGCGACAAGTTTGGAAGTGACAAGTTTCAGTTAAAACAGCAGGAGAGTTTGTCTTTTTATTTACTATTAACACACTGCACGCAATAAACAACTTTTTTTTTTTTTTTACATTTAAGTGCTTCCAAACAAATATAACAAAAAATCTGTTCATATGTCAGTTATACTACCAATAAAAAACTGCTTTCAATAATTGTCAAAGTTGGTCTTTTTGTCCGTGTGGTGAGCTGAAACACGCATCAACTACACTGCAGTCATCAGTAGGTGGACATTACGTCTTTGTTGTGTACAATCCTGTTATTTACTGGCATCCCATATTCCTGGTATATAGCAAAAGAAAAAAGAAAGTATTGTTATGCCCTGAAATGATGGAGATGTTGAACAGAGATCATCTGTTCTTTTTGAAATAAACAAGAGAACTACTGTTGATGCAAAAAATATAGACAGACTTTGCACTGCTCTTGCAGAGCCAATTTTACTGATGATATATTTGACACTATGGAAGTGAGAAATCCTCCCATTCATGGCAAAACAAAAGGGAAGTTTTCATGCAAAAAATAGTTACTCAGTGGAGAATGAGGTAAGCTATTATGGCTGTGGATTCAAGGGGCTAAAGCAAGGACTAAAATGATTCACTAAAAGCCAAACCATGCACTGTTTTGTTTGATTGTAAGTGAAAGTTTATTTATTTATATGTTTTTAAAAATAAATTGTCACTTGTAATGCAAATGATTACAAATGCCCGGGGAAGGAAAAACCGGTTTGTGGATTGCTTGTGGACCATGGGCTGCGTGTTGACTAAAACTGGTATGGATGCAGTCAGCTGTTGAGGCAGCTTTTTTGATATGCCCCAGTTTCAGTCATGAGTGATCAATTAATTCAACTGACAAAATGAATTCATCATTACTTCATCACAAATCACTTCATCAAAGGCAAGAACAAAACCAATAATGAGAGGAATAACAAAATCATTATTATTACTTTAATTACAGCCAAATACAGAGAAATATGTTAGTACCCTTTATAAATTAAGACACAACAGTGAGAATGACATGATCATATAAAGAGATTGTCTGTTGTCGTGGCGCTATATGAAAACAAAAGGGAAAATGGAATTGTCTCTATTTTCAGCACATAAGTGTCAGGAAAAACGCCAACTACAATTTTTTTCTGTCCTGTCAATAGTCCTTGCATTTTATGGGAGTGGGAATGAAAGCTGGCCTACCTTTTGAGTATTGTCATACAAACTGTGCTTCACTAGTATTTTAAGCAGGCTGCTGTGGTCATTTGTCATGTCAGAAGAATTGCTAAAAGAGGTTGGGTTTATTTGGCAACACTAAACACTGCTGGTAATTACAGAACATGTAATACAGGGTGTTTAATTTGAAAATCCAACACCTCACATTAGCAATTTACCAGAATAATAAATAAACATTAATGGTTCAGCAAATACTCCCAGTGGGCTTGTTGGCCTGGGTCTGAAATGAACCCATCATCTCAACAATGTCAAGGTTAATATTTTGGTTGAGTGCAAAGTCAGCCTGATCCTTTCTCTCTAACCCCTGGTGATGATAATCACACACAGAGTACAGCATGGTAATGGGCTTCATTGCTTTATATTGCATTTTAGTTGTTGTTCACTTTGTATTTGCTCATCTGGGTGTGAGTTTGCATTTTGTTCATGTTCATTTTGACAGTGGACAACCAGACATGATTGATAAATTAAAAGGTCACGTCAACAACAGAGGCTTCAGCTGCAAAAGCAGCGCTCCATATAGATCAGCCAATGGCTACACAAATTAGAGCATTTCAAGTTCCTTGTTTCAGGAGCTTGACACTTCATATATGCAAAGTATGTGGCCTTTTCTTGTTGCTCTTATTTCTGAACAGAGATTTTTTTAAACTGACTATTTTGACTGTCTCATTCTTTATGAGTTGAAGAAACACAGAGAATGGATTACAATTCATCTGACTTTATGATTCAGTTTTTCAGTTCTGGAAAGCATCCAGCCTATTTATTTTAGAGGAATTGGTGGCAAGTCTAAGGGCTTTGCAACACCATGACAGTTTTATTGCCTGAATAGGAGACTCGGTAAAGAGGTGTGCTGAACTTAGACCTAAGGTAAATTAAGGATACTTCAGTATGTTTGCATGCTGTACTATGCAAATGCACTTTATCATTCATTTTTATTTGCCTTATATTTGTAGTTCAAACAGGAGGACATGGAATCTGTTATTTCACTTATTATGCTCAACATTATACTGTTCTGAGGAGCTGATTTGAAAATACATGTCCGCCAGGAACTGAGGCAAATTATGTTCCAAGTCAAGTCTTTGGTAAGCTCTGGAGTCCTGGCTGTATCACTCGACATGAGTATGATATTTCATACACTGTTCATTGTAGAGCAGAGCAGAGAGGAAAAAAGTTACAATATGGGCTGCCATAAAAGAGTTTCAGCTTTTAGAATGGACTATTATAAATGTATCCTTTTTCTGCCTTTCCCCCATTACACAAAAATACACAAATCATGGACTCCGATTTTGTTCTGGCATTACGCATACACTCAGCTGAGGACTAATGCCGGGAAAATATGCCATTAGTAATGTTGTTTTGTTGTGGGGGTGGAAATCAGTGGTGAACTACCTTTTGAGGTGAAGTTTCTGCAATTTTACATTAAGGGAACATATTCAACTCATTTCAAGTTTCTCTGCTGAGCTGTGAAACCCAGCACTGCAAAACTATTGTATTTGGCAGTGTAAACTACTTTCTACAAAACTGAGCAGATGGTATTTCATTTTAAATGTGAAACATCCTTCTTTTCAATATTACACTGTCAATTTGTAAATCATTGTTTTCATGATTGAATTGCCTTGTTGTAGCAAAATAATGTTGTTGAATGTGTCTGCAGAGCAGATGCAAGACTCAGAACGCTGGAAATTATGTAGAGTTGATATCCCTATGACATGAGGTAGGGGTCATTTTCATAGCAATTTCAATGTCAGTAGCTGGTTTGCTTGTTACAATGGTAGACAACTTGAGTGCTTCATAAATGCTAGGAGGTTAACACACAAGCAAGCTACATTAAAGCAATAAGTATCCTTTTCAAAACAATGCCTAGCAACCAGCTAGCTTAGCAGCCAGCTAAGAATATCTTTACTAAGATGCATACCAAGTGTATAATCATGGAAAAACAGCAAATCTGTACAGTACTACCCCAACACAAAATGATTCTGAATACTCATTGACTTCTTAAATAGCTACTCAGCCATCGTTTCCTCAGAGATTAATACTTCTGAGGTGTTGAACAAATAAAAGGATTGTTTTTAAAAACAATACATTCTAATTCAAATAATGATAGTTTACTGACATTATTACTACTATATGAACAACAAAAAAAGCTTATAACTGAAAATCCTAGTTTGAAATATTCAGCAGGAGTCATCAAGAATCTCTCAGTCAAACTTGAGCAAAAGTTAAACTTGAAGGAATGGCACTTTTAAACAAGAACCCAGTTGCATCGATTAGCTCTTTCTTGTGAGTGGCAGTAAATTAAATGGAAAGGAGCCTTTCTCAAAAGGATAGTATGAACGGTGTTGGCAATGATTTGAACATATAGGGTACTGTTGCAGAAAACAAAACACAAACAAAACCGAGCAGCACCGCCCTAGAATAATAAAGAATTAGATATTTATTTGTAAAGGTTCATTTTCACTTTTTCAAAATTTTTACCTTAAATCACATTCTTACCTTAAATTAACTCATCACCCACTTCACGCTGAGAGTACATGTTCCCACGAAAGTGACAATAAAGTTGTAATCCATTTTCTTTTTTCAAAGTTCTTTTCTTTGTGGCTGAATACATTTACAGCCTCTAGTTTGCTTTTTTGAAGAGCACATAAATCATTAGGGAAATGCTGTACTGTATGGAAATTAATGGCGGAAAGGAACTAAAACTTTGACAAATTACTACTTCCCCCTTGTTCTTCAACAAAAGGAAAGGCTTATGTTATTTTAATGAACCTAAAAACTGTGGAGGCTATTGTAATGTGTCCACCCTTTAACTGCACGAGTCTGCGGCCTCCCAGAGGAGGATCATTAGGAAAATCAGTCAATACAACCCATTTGGAAAGTAGTTCGCCGAATCGCTGTACACGCTGTTAAAATTGTCTAGTGTATGTGGTGTAAGTTGAACCAGTGGACCTTAAAATGCAGTTCATTTTATGTGGCTTTACATTCATTTTACTGTCATGACAGCCCGGTGTACAGCTCTGTACAGCTCCAGGAATGTAATCTGAAAGAGTAACAATCTAAGGTCCATGTTAGTGGAAAGATTACATCCTGAAAAGGGTAACAGGCTTACTGCAAGTATTGTTGGAAAACCTACTTTCTTGGTGTACATTTTTAAAATATAAAGCAAAGACATTAACCAAAAGTGATATTGTTTACATTCACATTAATTGCTATGTTTTCAACCTCTACAGCCAGTTCATTTATATATAGGGCATACTGTTGCAACACACACACACACAAACACACACACACACACACAGGTGTAAACTATACTGTATGGAACAACAGTTTCTTAAGAAACAGTATGACTGTAGCATCGCATTTGATATGGCTGATTAGTGACCTTAATGATTTTGGCTTCACCTCATGCTTTACAGCCCCAAATGGTCCCTGCTGACTGATAAATCAACTGCATATCGTGTCAGATTGCTTCAATGAACTTTTACCATTCCCACATTGCTAACTAGGGGAGTAGACCAAGGATTTAGCCAATGAAAATAACTCACTTTCCAGTTGGTCACATTCCAGGTAGAATTTTCTTTTATCCATGGAAATGCACTTTATTGGTGTACTCTATATATGGAAACAAACAGTTTACTGATCTTTCAATGGAAGGACCTATGACAGAGCTGAATGGCTCCCAAGGTTAGAGCTTATGCCAATCATCCTGCACACCCTCTCTGCTGTGTATAAAATTGTTCCACTGCTGAGTCAAAACGCATCCACCAGCCTTTTAACACACTGATAATGTGGTCCATTACAGAGCAAGTATGTGTATCCGGTTCTGTTCAACCTTCCATGGTGTCTGCAGGATTACCAGCAGTGACATCAAGTTTTGACAGCATAACTATATAAAAGAGAATCGTTACCTTTGCTGGGATTTTTGCAGGACCAAATAATTATGTGTGGGTTTACTATTGTATCTACGTTGTTTTTCTTAAACCGACGCACCCGTGGTAAGCACTCAGTACAGTGTTTTCAGTTAGGCGCGGGTACTTAAAATACTTTTCAGCATGTAACCTGTCAGTTAGAGTATAGACAGATTTTCCTTTATATATAGATTTTATGTGAAAGTTTATTGAAAGTTTATATATTATTATATTTGAAATTCATTTGAATTTCATTAATACATAGGAACAAATTCAAGGTAAGAATATATTTATTAATTCCAAAATATTCATCTTTTTAATTGTACGTACACTACATGCACAAATCTGGATTTAGTGGAAGCAAAGAGCCTCAAGTCATTCAAGATCTGCCTTAAACTGTTTTACATACATTAGACTGTAGGCAAAATAATGAGTCCAGATGAGCTGGATGTCGTGTTCTCATCATTAAACATCTTATGTGAAACCTTTGTGCAACTCGATTTATTAAGACACAGTTTAGATGTAGAGTAAATGAATTAGTACATTCATTAATACATTAATACACACAACTACCAACGTTTCAACCAAATTGTAAAACCAAAGTGGAAGATATACATTAATACACACAATGACCAATGTTTCAATCAAATTGTAAAACCAAAGTGGAAGATATTCTTTAGAAATAAATCTTGGACCTCATTTAAAGCAAAGATAAATCTAGTTTTAGTCACATTTTCTCCTACAGTATGATTAAATTGATACTGTATATATGCATGCAGCCTCCACAGCATTTTAGATGTAATGTATTTTACCATGGAGCTTCATGATTTATTACAGTGTCTCTTAGCTGTCATTGTTCACTACATGGTGGGATGGACATTAGTGACTACAGATTGGTATATGTTTGTACACACGGCTGTCTTGGGAAACCTGCTTTTTGCCCCCATTCCTCTCTCCATTGTAGCAAACATCACCTTCACTCCTATGAAAGGTTATTTTTTAATATACCAGAACACTATACTTAACTTGGGAAACAGCTTTTAACAGCCTGTGCAGTCCTAGAAATGGTAAAAAAATACACTTAAATTGAGTACTCTCACGCCTCTGAAGGAATTAATGTGCACAGTTTGAAGTACTGCATTTGTTGAATGTAGATATTTTAAATTGTTGTGGTCAGCCCTCATATGACTTCACTGTATTACTCCCATTTTATTTTACTGATCCTTGCTGATCTATTGTGTACATTTATATATACGTGTGTGTGTGTGTGTGTGTGTGTGTTTTCCTGATCTCTTTACCAGACATGTCTTGCAAAAGATATTTTAAATCTCAGTATGACTTCCCTACAAAGTAAGTAAATAACAAACTTCAAAAATACATATTCCTTGGCATTCTGCCGTATTCTCACAGCAGGCATGTTTTTGAACCAATTCAAATCTGAATCTTCTTGGGCCCTCCATCTTTCGCATTGCTAGATTGTCACCACTGTCACCCCCTTGCTGTTGGTTTCCGGAGCCATTTGATCTGAGAGGGGTGGGATGTCACCACACGAAGTTATCTTTCTAACACAGGCCATTTAAAAGCATAGGCTTCTTATGCCAAGGCCATTAGGAAGATGGAAATGATGCTGTGGCAGACCTCAGCAGCTATGGGCAGCCACATGTAATGGACAGTGTTCTCACAGATAGCTTATTGATTTTTCACAAATTAAAGTATTAACATACATTCAAAGAAGGTGTTCATTTATTTTGAAAAAATTTAAGAGGCATAACAGATATAAAGATATTGACATTTATTTGTTAATCATCTTTCGTTTCAATCTCTGTTAGTATTTGATCATTTTAATGAAATACCATTTCCATCTGTGTGTATTGTTAAATAGGGCACAACTAAATATAAAAATAATATGCATAGCATCTTTTGTTAATAACACAATAAACTTCCAGTTTTCATTTTCCCAGTTTCTCTTATAGCAATAGGCTTTTTTTGAGGAGACAGATGTTGACACCAGTCCTTCCATATTATTCAATAATAAAACAAGTGATACATTAGAGATACTTGATAAAGTTTGACAGATGACTAGGGCAGGAATACTCCTATCGACAGACACCTAAACAGATGTTACAGACTAATATCCTCTATAACTTCAAGCGTAGTGAAACCCGAACTTAACTGACCAGAACTAAGATAGATGCTCCCTATTTTCTTGCAGTTTTATTTTTCTTCATTAAAATTACTGTCAACATTACAGTGTTTGTCCCAGACATTAGCCAGACAGTGTCATAAAGTAAAGTATGCACCATACTTCTCATGTAGCTGTCCCAGTGGTAGAAGACCATATTGTTGGCGTGCTTTCAGTTCCCCTGAAAGACATATTTTGGCAGACTTTTGATGTTAGTTAATGTCCACAAGGAGCTTTACTGAGATCACCAACAACTCTGCCTTGTCAGCTAAGCCAGGATGTGAGCTCAGACGACTGTTGACAGATTTAAAACTCTGGTTTGTGCAGTGCGTTGCTAGAATTCACATTTCATCAAAGATTTAAACTTAAAAACTTAAACTAAAGTAACACTGAACCAGAGCCAGTCATGTGAATGAAATGTGTGTTTTGACCTTGTAAGTGTAAATTAATACCTAGGTGGGGATTTGTTTTTTTTTTTTTTTTGTTTTTGTTTTTTTTTTTGAATTCCAGCTGTTCTTGAGAGTTCTGCCTTGTACTCCCTGGTAGTCTGCTGGGGTTCTGCATTATTACTGAGGAATATCATTGCTTGCCAGACTGCACATGCCTCTCCATCAGGAGAATCAATCCATGGACTTAGAGAAATCACACACTGGCAGAGGAGCTGATAATTTTAACATGAACTGCCAAAATAGCTGAGGCAAAAATAATCTCCAGCACTTTTGTGTGCTCACTTTGAGATTCAGAACCACTTTTAATGGCACATAATTAAGGCCAAAACAAATTTTTCCCAAAGGATGCGATTAATGGGAAACTTATTACTAGCTATGACACCCAAGGGGGTAATAAATAAATACTAATCCTGCTGTTGATGGCCCTGGGGCTTGCATGGTGCTTGACACATTCATTTCCAGGGTGAGGAGGACATGAAGAATTTAGCCACAATGAGGTGAAATGCCGGTAAATCAGCTCAGATCAGCATCATGGCTACAAATTCAGAAGAAATCACAAGGTTGGAGTGCTTCACAAGCATGTGCAGTGTGCATATGCATATGTTTAGTTTTTTTACAATTCCACATTGTGTAAATGCAATCAATTCTAGTCAGGTGAGGAGAGACACAGGTGCTTTGAAAGTCTCAGAAGACAGAGTAATGCAGACTAAACAGAAACTGAATACACCTTTGTGAGTTAAAGGAGGAAGGAAAAAAGATGAAATGGAAAGTTTGCTACAAAATAATGATTATACATCAGAATTGCATGACAAATCACCACTTTTAACATTGTGGTTGCATTAATTGATGTGTGCTGCAGCTCCATTATCTCAGACAGATTGAACTGAGGGCATCCAAATAAAAAGGACTGCAGACATCTAGGAGACACTGCTCTAGATAGAAAAGTTAATGTACAAAGCTTGTGTGTGATGGATATTCACCTCAGAGATGTTACAGCCACATATTTCCATTGATACATTTAATTACTGGAGTCTGAAAGTGAAGGGGTGAAGAAAACAGGTGAGAGCTGCAAAATATCTGCAATGAGGCACATGCCTGTAAATACTGAAATTAAAATCTGATAATGCAAGTGTTCTGCCTTGCTTTGAATATAGGCTAATGTGAATGCATTTCCATATAATAAATAACCATAGGAATTAATTGCCTGAGTCACTCATTTATAGTGTTTACTATGTAACAACAACATGTGAGACCACTGGAGGTTGTACCCCAGGGATCAGTGCTATCTGTTCCTATGGAAATTAAGAGTGAATGTTGCAGCTGCTTCCTGGAGTTCCATGATATCAATGTTGCAATTTGCAATTCGAGAAGGACTTCTCACACTAGTCATGTGTCCCAGAGTCAAGGCTGGGGGGGGGATGGGGGCGGTCGATGAGGTGTGGGGGTGTGTGCTCACTCATGGGAGTCAGAAAGAAATTCATCTAAAGCTGATGAACTTTGATGAAAAAACGGATACCAAAGTCATTACATGTAAAGACATGTAAAAAAAAGACGTAATGAGAAGTCGAAAGTACTTGTGAATACGTGAAAGTATCTGTGAAAGTGAAAATAAAGCCTGTGATCTTTGTCACTTCCTACAGCGAAATGTGATGGAATTTTCTCTTATAGCTACATTGGTTGACTGCTGTGGTTTATTATGTTCCACTTTATGTTTTTAAAGCAGGGGGGCAAAAATGTTAGCCTGCCTCACTAAAGTCATGTGTCAAGACCTCTATGTGAAAAGGATCACGCTGTTAATGTCTGTACTTTATGCTTCTACCTTTTTATATGAGGTGTCACACATGCATCTGGGAAAGGGTGGAGAAATCCTATTTTTTCCCTTCAAGTCTGCATGTTTCAGTTTCAGCATCATTGATGATGCTATCCTGTCTGTCATTGAAGAAATTGATTTTAGCTCTTTATTGATAGATGAGTGGTTGGCCTGTCTGAAAACATTCTTCCATGGTGAAGATATGGGAAGAGCCTCATATACTGAACAATACTGTTTGTGGGGAAGAAGCTGAGGCAGCCTGTACAAATATTACATACAAGACCAATTTCAAGAAGCAGACAAGTTAGGACTGAATACTGTACAAATACAAGTACTTTAAAAAATGATTGTGCAAGGATATTACAAAAATTCTTTGGCTGGAGTGGTGATTTCTTCAAGGTAATTGTGGAGCTATGCCAAACCAACCCCCCATGTGGATGTCATTGTTCACAAGGTCATATTCAAAATAACTTGCCTGTTTGCCTAAAAATGCAGCCATCTGCACATCTATGTAAGTATAGTAGTCTACTACATGTGAATAATGCATGTCAAGTGTGAGGAGTTCCCATTATGTGACAAATATGTGTAATTACTGTATGTATGCGGCAAAAACAAACTCAACAATGTTTCTTAATCACAGCATTTTTTTGGTTGAAAAATTTTATTTCTTTTATTTTATTTATATAATGTTGAATTCATTTATTCTTGAAGAGTACTCGTCTGGTCAGTTGTGTTCATGGTCCAGAATAGCATGATAGGAGTGAAAGGAACTGCTATAATAAAGTACCGTGATAATGTTTTAGTCAAAACAATACGATTTACATTTTAATGTCTGTGTTCCAGTGGGGCAGCTATACGAACAGCCTTGCCTCTTTTGGTTTTGTACCATGTGTTAATGCAATTTATCCTTGCCTCACACCCCAAGGCAACAGGACCTTCTCTTAAGCAAACAGTCTCTTTATGTCTTGGGTGTTTAGAAATAAGGCAAAGGCAAATCCTTCAGTTACCTTGTATTCTTTCTTTTTGCTTCTCAGTGTCAACCTGTGATTAGACACTTTTGAGTGCTAATACTTGTTCAACTTTCCCAGTCTCAGATAAAGCAATGGTCAGCTGTGCAAAATCACATAATGTTATGAAATGTAACCATTATGATTAGACCATCACTAGCAGAGGTATGCAGTATCCAGAACTGTATATGTATACATTAATTTAACCTAAATATCTAATTTATGACATAGTAGGCTAAACTGCATCTGGGCAACTCCACACTAAGAAGTCTCTTATAGAATGTATCTGTTTATTGGACAGACATAATGCAGGAATGTAGCCTTCTAATGGCCTGTAAAAACAGTTTGTGACACAAAAAATAAAATCATGCTGTAATGAAAACCCTCTTTATTATGCATGCTTGCATACAAAGTAATTACCAAGTTCAGTGACTCTATGGACTGAGAGCAGAATGTAGAAAAAAAACCCTTTTGTGAGGCAAAAGAGAATCACTCGTGAAGGATGAGATTTTAAAAAGAGAAATTAAAATAAAGGAGTTGTAGTAATTGGAAGTATTAAATAACCCACAGAATTAATAACTAGTGACAGGCTATTATCGCAGGTACGGTACCCATGAACAGAAGTTAATTTAACAATACCCTTGGTTCATTTTGCCATTTATTTCACTGACTCACAATTATCAGAAGACTCCGCTCTTTGGCTCTTGAGTGGATGTTTTTATAACATGTCACTTGTATTAAATAGGTTATTAGCAGCTAAGTTGTTAGGACTATGAAGCAGAGACAAATTGTTAGATACAAATGAACATCTCTCATGACTGTGACCAATTGTCACAATGGGAAAAGGGCATGTTTTACCACGTGTGATAGGAAAGCCTTTTTTTATTCAAAAAACATTGACAAACATGTCTGTGTTTTATTAAATATGAGCATCCATTTCTAAGTGGGATCCAAACAAATTTAATTATGTGTTAACAGTGTGTATTAAAAACTGCTGATGTAGTTGTCATGGTAATAGTTCATCCAGTTGATTTGGTGCCATATTTTAAGGGAATGATTTGAATAAATTCAGGGGGCTACCTACACTTGTATTTGTGAGGGGTTTCAGTTCTACCCTCTAATACACAAATAAAAACTGTGTTAAAAGAAACGTGATATATGCAAGACTGCTAATGGCAGTCCATGGGAAGAAAACCAGAGCAACAACGTCACTGCAAAGCAATAATCATACAGGAAACAGGCAACAATCAAGCTAGGAATCTCCTGTAAATATTTCCATCTGCTCCGTTATGAACTCATTTGCACAGTCTATAGGCAGTTTCAACTGTTTGCGTTTCTGTCAGAAATGCTTTATTTCTAACAGAAGATGAGGAGATGTGCTTTCCACAGTCAACAAACATAAACTGAAACTTTACCACGATACCATATGTGGCCATGCTAACGTACATGCTTCAAGCTCCCAGACACCAAGCCAATGGAACAAATTGCCTTTCCATCTCAAGGAAACAATAGGGCATTCCTTTACAAATGTTAAGGCCAAGGCTACATAATCAATCATTGCAATGACAAAGATGTTCACTCCATCGGATCCATACTGCATCAAAAGAAGAGCCTAAAATAAGAGCAATGCGATCCTTGCTCCCCTGTCTTTTTCAAGCATTTCTACACCCTTGAGACAAAGTTGTATTCCCACATCCTTGGGGACTGCTGACAGAGGCCATTTTACCAGTCCATAGATCTCAGTAGAGAACTATAGAAGTGGATTCTGGACACAGCACATGCCATGTTGCCAGCCAGGGGAAATAATTCAGGTTCTCAATACTTCTCAGTGCAGAATGGAGACATTGAAGTGGGCCTCACACATACTGTATAATCCGCTGAAAGGGGCCTCTAGGGGTTTTAACTTCACTGTAGGCAACCAGTTCAGTGGCTTCCACCTGTTAAGTTTTTTCATTGCCAAGCTGTCCAAGGAATAGGCATCTGAGACATTGGGGAAAGAGTTTGATGAAGCGCAACAGAAAAATCTAAATACAAAACAACTGCATGTAAAACAGCTAGCGCATGGCAAAGGCTTCTTCCTAAAAAAATGTGTAATATGGATTCTTGATTTTTCTTCAGGCAGGATGGCAAGAAATTGGTCTCAAAACACACTCCCCATCAAGCATTAGAATAAACAAATTTCCACTTCCTCAATTGCGAGACTTCACAAATGGAAACAAAATATTAAGAAAAAATAAAACAAAAATAGAAATGAACAACCAGTTTGACGCCATCAGCTGCAGCCTCAGAAATGAGGGACTCTGCTGACTTTCATTGTTTCATCCTTGTTCCATTTCTCCCCTGAGGCAGGATCTATGTCTGTGGATAATTTGGGGTCTATGGCACACAGAAAATACCTCCATTACAGTAGAGGACTGGCAATCAGTAGAGGGAGGGCTGCTAGGTTCTTGGTAAGTTGTCCATTTGAGGACATCCCACTTCCTATGCCTCAGACAGTACATAATCCCTCTGCTTCACCTCTAAACCACAGATGTACTCTTTTCACTTTTTCCTTTTTTCTACTCCCTCTACCTTTTCCTCATACTACTACATTAATATGTATAGATCTTCATCATATTGCCAGCTCAGTCCAATATTACCGAAGCACTCCAGTTCCATGAATGATCAATTAGTCCATATGATAAAGTTATGAATGCAATGACACCAGCAATCTGTATGCTTAATAAAGTAAGGCATCCATAGAATAATAACCCTGTGTTATGCTCCATATAACTTTTGAATTAAACTGGAATCTATCTATGCACTGATTACAGCTGCGGGTTGCAGCAGCCATTGACTGATGAAAAAGGCAGTAAAAATAGCTAAATTTAACTTTCTTCACATATCTCTCACAAGGTGTTTTAGACATTTTAGACATACTGTATATTGTTATGAGTACACAGCTCTAACATTTCAATCGTCTGGAACCAAAGTGTAAACATGTAAACCTTGTGCTTACAATACAGATTTGACAGTGTGGACAGAAGGGCTCAGATTTTTACCATGCCATTGAAATTAAGATGGGATTGCTTTTACTGTAATCAGAGTCATATCTGTCAACTCATATCCACATTAAATATTGTAATATTTAGGGGTGGACCAGTGATTAAAATATATGTTATGTACTTATGCTCCAGTAACTGCCTTTTTAGAGGATACAAATCTACCATCTTCTCCTCTAAACTCATCACGACTTATCAGGTCAGGAATTGATGATAGCCATTTAAAGAGCAGTAGGCAATGAATAAGTTATGTCTGGGTTTTTGAGCGGTGCAGCCTACTTGATTGAAAAATACATGAAAACCATAGGAAGAATCTTCACCTGGCTACATTTTCACTGGTCATGTGCCATCATATAATCAATTCTTAGAAAAAACATTCTTAATTACTAAGCATGTTAAAATGAGGATCCTTATTATCTATGTGCATGTTATGTCAAATCAATATTTCCTTCAATGGCAAATAATTGGTATAACACCCATAAAACAGGATGACATTTCAACTTTGGCCAGACAATTTACAAGCAGGATTACATTTAATTTTTTGTCATTTAGCAGACTCTTATCCAGGGTGATTAAAGATGTAGGAGTAAAAATTGTATACAATTAGAAACAGAATGGTAAAGACAATTAAAGAATGTTACCAATGTAAGATCAAAATGTAGGGGGAACACATCTCAAAATCTCAAAGGTGCCATGATAAACTCACATTGACACATTTCCCATTGGTGAGATGGTTGCCTACCCACATGGTTGCTAGGTTTACGTCACCCTACTGAGTGTTTATTTAGGCATGACAGAATGATTTATAACACACATGTTAATAGGTTATGGCAAAGCAATGAACGTGTCGAAATTTTATGGTCTGTATGCATGAATGTTTTCTTAGGCAAATAAAGAGGGACAAGAGTGGTTCAAGGCTTTGCAACAATGAGATGTTTACATGTACTGTACCTATGTATATAAAAAGTCATCTAAAATGCATATACATTCAAATCTTTAGGGCTTTTGGTATGCTTACAGGAGGTTGGTGATGATGCACAAGTGTATGCATTGCTGAAATAAATTACTACACATCTCAAGGTTGCGACAGTGGAATGCCAGCCATGTATCCACAATTCTTTTTAAAGTCCTTCTCCTTGTAGATTCCACTTTTCATTGCATTAAAAGCCATGCTCCTTGGGCTGTACTTTAGGCCAATTTTTAAACCAAAAACTGTCTCCTTGAAATCATCATCTGGATGCAAATAACAGATGAAGCACACATACTGTACACTCTATGCTTTGTGTCCCAAGCATTGTATTGACTTTTATTTATCAGTATCCCAAGATCAGAGGGCCTTGTGTTCAGCACTTTAAAGTACCGACAATGCTTTTTACTGTCAGATGTTATTCATTAGAAGTGCTAGGTCACAGACGCCTGTGATTTCTCCTAATTCTGATCAGTAACACTTTTTGTACCCCTTTTGATGAGGAAGAGTTTGGTGTGTAGAGGACAAGCACAGGTATGCCAGAAGTCTCCAATGACAAAATTTGGCTCAGCTGTGAGATAGGACCAATGCCTCATGGAGAGTGTTTGGCTGGAGTGACACCACGGTGTTGCCTAGCAGCATCATGGTTACCTTCTATTCTTAGGCAGTACACACCGCACAGGACACAATATTTTATGGAATATTAAACAGTGCAATTATTAGACTTAGGATCAGTTGCACATGCCTGATATATATAATTGTAAAGTACTCCTTTTATTCATACACTTCTTCATTTCCAGCTAAAAATTGCTTTTCATGATTCCACTGTGGAACTCTGTATCACATTAGAAGCCCTCAGCAAGATAACATTGGAAATAAAAATAGTGCCCATTCACTTGCTTCAGATAAAAGGTATTTTAGTATTTCCAATTTTAAATTAAGAAGACTCATTGAGGGGTTTATAGTCTGTGATTTTAGAGCAATTTGAAACTTGCCCATCACTGAGGACAGAAAGGTAACATTTTATGATTTGTGAAGTTAACAGATGTGTTTTGTGTCTACAATAGCCATTTTACAATAGCCACTCTCTGACATTCTGACCTCTCAATGGCACTTCTGTATTAGTTACATTTCATTTTGAAGTATACTTGTTGAAACAAAAAAACAAAAAAATATGACCTATTGTCTATATGTACATGTATATGAGTGTGTGTGTGACCATCTTATCTCATTTATGATATTTAAAGGGAAAAATTATCCGTACACTGTTGAATTTTCAATGAATTATGTCACTTTCCTCATAATCTACAATGTCATCTTCCACAATTGAAAATATGAATGTACAATTGAAAATAAAAGGTGAAAACGTACATGTACCAAGTCTCTGCCCATATTTCTGAGGGAGCAACTGCTAAAACTGAGTCCATACTTCTGTGAAGTCTGCAGTCTGTCAGAATCTTCGTTCTGCTGTGCAATTCCAGAGTAAAACAAACAACGCTAACTTTGTTTACCATTGAATCAAACACAACTGGGGCTGGTAAAGAAGGACAAGGCAAAATATTAGTTTTGTTTGAAACTCACCAGGGCAGTCTGGGATAGGTGGCATGTAGCAGTAACTTTACACTCTGTCTTTTTCAACAATTGTCATGAAGAAACAGGGTGACATAAAACTGATGGAATACGGGGGAACAGTGGTACATTGTAAGCTGGCGGTTCTTCTATTTAGAAAGACAGGTTCATCTATCTCCCACCAGATTCCCTTCAAGTGCCAGCAGGAAGGAACAACAAGCAGTTAAGTATTTCCTTTGCTCTGACCTTTGACATGTGTCTCTGCAATACTCAGACAGAGAACGGAGCAGAAAGAGAATCCATCCCCCAGGCCCACAGCTCTCCCTGACAGCACCGACCAGCAGAGGAGTCCCTTGCTTGTCAGCAGAGTGTTTCTGAACACATCCCATATAAAAGAGAGCCACCCTCTGTAGTACTGAGTTGTTTATTGAAAAAGAAAAAAAATGCCATTGTCTGATGACCTTTTGACCATGAGACAGATAATCAATAGCTGAAGCTCTTAGTAAGAGTTACAGCACCATATTTTTAACCTTATACTAAAATGGGCCCTTTAGCAATAAGCCCAGACTGTCCCTTTGGTACAATTGAGGTAGCAAACATCTTTGAAGCAGAATTTGCTGTCCACTGAAATGTTACATTTCATAGAACAAATACATACTTACATGCTTATTTGCTAAAGTGACATCTCTAGCATTGCCTCTTATAATTCCAGGAGGTTAGTTACTGAAATATCTGTTATTTTAACTGTTAACTGTTACTTTTAACTGTTTGAGGGAAATACTAACTGCTTGAATTGTGTTATGTGTGTAGCTGACTGCACTTATGTTCATAGCTATGAAGCTTGCTTCTGAAGCATATATTTGAAGCGTAGAAAGAATCTTAGCTAATTTTGTCTGCTGAAACTCATCAGTCCATCACGAACACTGGCCAGCAACATCTGAAATAAAGATCTGACTGGAACACAAAGGCAGGATGTGTCATGTTTAATCATAATGGGCAGAGGCCTACTGTCATTGGTGGGACCCAGGTGCTGATGTCACAGTATGGCTTACAGGAGGCTGATGGGGGCCGGCAGCATCTGTGTTGGTAATACATGGGCACATTTCGAACAGATGGATTTACTGGAGGATAAACCTCACCAGAATCGGGTTTGATTGAAACACAATAACGCAGAGCTGCTGAGCGGAGCGGTGAAATTGAGGATAGCGGCTTTTGATCTAAGCTCTTTGCCCTTGCCTTGTGCTGCTTTCACCTGAGCTGTACTGTTCGTCTAAGGCCCAGGTAATTTACCCATGGGTAGACGTTATTATCACATAGCCATGGAGACTGGACTGTAGGAAGAGATGGGGACCATTTCATTTCCTACACGATTTGTCATTAATCTGCAGGGAAAGTGGAGAAATGGAAAATAAGAAAGACTCAGTTTTCCATTTCATTCCATCCCATTTCACAAACATCTATCTGCTGGAAGTACATACCATACCATATTCATTCGGTACAATATGAGGGGGCTGGGAAGCAGAGAGGGCAGGACAAAGGGGCCGGGGAGGGGGCCAGCGTAGTTGCCAGTACAAATGGAGGAGAGTGTGTTTTGTTGCTCTTTTGTTTGTGGAGAACGTCTCTTGTAAAATAAAAAAGGGGCTTGATCATCATCACTGTGCAGTTCATTCAAGTCAGCTCACAGTGGAGCACACGTACCATCACCTGCTGTCCCTGCTCTTTGCTGCCATTCTTTCTTTGGAGGGACATTTCGATGCATTTTTAATTCTGGTAGTAACCATGGAAATGTGATTTTTGACAGCAGTAACGTACAAAGGCAGGTGCATGGCAGGGGCCTAGGGCAACAACATTTGAAAAATTGTTCAAATGTTCCTGCTATGGACTGGCTCAGCCAGTGCAGATGAAATAAGTGGCAAGGTCACAACAGTAGCTACAGTCTGAATGCAGAGCTCATTTGGAGACAATAAATTGAAGCCACCTTTATACACAGAAGATGGGATATGTGTATATATGGGATATGTACAGTATATACTATATGTATAGACTAGAACAAGGCAAGAAAATTCAAAAGCAATAGAAAATTTAAAGATTGCATATTTAGAGGTTATGTTTTGAGCGCCACTGAGAATGGCTGAAAAAAGTATGAATCAATAACTGAGTATTTTTTGCAGGGAAACCTTTATGTAAAGATGTTCATGGTACAAATACACAGCAGTTTGTGGGGCACATTAACGATTCTAGTTCATTTGACAACTTGTTATAAGCTAAACTATGGCACAGTTTGGTGCTATATGTGAAATCTCTGACAGTGATGTAATTGAGTCAGAATAAAATGCACCATGGCTGGTAGGACATGTGAGCTTAGTTTGTTTTAAAGCAAACTCACTTGCAACATTACCTCTTCAAATATGTATGCATTCAAGTGAATGCATTACCGAATTGCTCCAAATACTGCCCCACATTCAAAAAGTAAAAGGGCGTAAAAAACATTGAGTCACTGCACCATTGAATAAGGTTGTTAAACTATTGGCTTGTGGCAACTCTAACGATAATTACAACTTGCACAGTTCTTCAGGTAAACGCATACACACACACACACGCACACACACACACACACACACACACACACACTCACACACACACACTCACTAATACATGATATGATGCAGGTACAAAAAACAGCTTGGCTTGTTTGTTAAGTGTTACCTTTTACATGAAGCCAGATGCTTGGCTGTTATACAACTGAAAGTCAACATAAAAACAGGATAAATGGTATTTGCCTTTGATTTGGTGATATGTCACTTAATTCTCGGGTATGTGCCATTTCTTCTGCAAGTTGCACTGGAAACACAAGGGAATGCAAGAACACAGCATAGAGTGTTTCGCCATGATATCTATATTGTTCAGAAAACTCATGCTCAGGTACATATCAACTGAATTTGACTGAAAGGTGAAACAGTTATTACGTGTTGCAGCAAACAGACAAATTTTAATTGGTCTACAATTCTAATCAGTTCAAGTTGGATTAAAATTCCCTCATCTGAAATGAAATGACTGTAGTGTAAACTGTAAAAAATTAGGCAAAAAAAAACCTATACTAAGTTTCTACTGATATGTGAATTATGAATTCATGCTTGTAGCTGACACAACCAATAATTTGTTTGGCCCTTCAGAAGAAGCAGTTGATAATTGCAGAGATGGGCAAGGACTTTTCCTAGCAGCCTTAAAGAAGACATCATCTTCGCACTTATATGTTGTTCTTGATGAAGATACCAACTAAAGAAGTGGAAACTGTCCACAATCCATCTTTTATTATCAAGGGCAGAAGCAGCTGCACATCTTATGACAGGGGGTAAAAAGTAAGTGTCAGAGATAAATACCTGTTTTTCCTTGCCTTTTCAATTTTTAATGTTCTCTGGAATTGTTCAGTTTTTTTTCCTAGTGTCAATGGCCTGCTTATTTTGGAGATTCCAATGTTTTTCCATTTTGAAAAAGTACACATCAAAGACTTATGGAACAGCTTACATGCAGAGTACAAAGTATAGCAATGCCCCAGGAGCCCTTCAGGCCACATTTTAAAGGGGTTATAAGATAAAGCCATATGTATTTCAATGCTCACAGAAGGCTGACTTGATACTAATAAGCCTGTTCTTTCATGCTTACCATTTGCAGACCGAGCACAACCACATGCAAAAAAAAAAAAAAAACTGAATTTGTATTAACGCAGAATCCCAAAAGCCCTGGATTCACATACAAATGAGAGCATGGACATATAAAGCTACAAACTCTAGCTCTTTTTTGGTCTTCCATAGAATTTTTAAAACATAAATCCATTTAATACTCTGCGCACCCAGCCTTGTGTTTCTGTCTTTAGATAGCATTTGTTCATGGCTGGCTAGTTTTACATTTTCTGGTCAGTGATTGGCAGAATGTCCAGCAGGCCAGTTCCTCGAAGACTACCACTGTACCGTCTGGAGGTCCACCATTATTGATTTCCTGCTTGTGCACACTGCCTAACCTGCCAATCACTGGTCAGAACCACAGGATGTCACTGGGAGTGAGTTGACGACGTGTGATGCTTGACAGACGTGCAACTGATGGTAGTGGGCTAGCAAAACATGTTATACTGAGAGTAGAGCACAAAAAGAAAGAAAATCCACCAAAAGAGTGAAAACTCTCAGTTTTGCCCTATAACAGAGTATCATCTTGAATTAAAAGGCATGAGGTGTGTTTTATATACCGTAGGTTGAATGAAATCCAATCAGATAAAAAAAGGGTTTCATCAGGGCAGAACATGGTCTTGGTTATTTCTGTTCTGTAATGTTCAGCCAGTGTGACTGTTTTAGTGTAGTCAGTCTGTACCAGGACTTTGTGATTAGTTACAAAATATAATCTTGAGACACAATGATTAATCTACAGTGTGGACAGTGAAGTGGAAAATTATGGAGGAGCACTACACATTCCAGCTCCAAGTTCAATTTCAAAGACAGAAGGAGGGGTTGAATAAATAAATAAGTATTTCTTTAAAAAAAAAGAATTTGGGATTACTGGCCTAAAATGAGATCATGGAGTATGATACAAACAATGGATAGATAACCTGAGCCCTTAGTTATTGAATCAAGAGGCAAACAACTGACAATCACATTGTGTTAAGATTCATTAAAACAGAATGCATGACAGCAAGCATGGCTGCTTCTTCATCTTCATAAAACAGAGTTTTCTTATATTTGGAAAACAGATGTATCTGACTTAATAGCACCCTGAACTGAGTATTGTTCTAAAATTGTATCACTTCATTTTCATGTATTACATTTGTATATATCTTTTTCTTGGTTATGGATGTACCCAGCAAAGCAGAACTAGTGAGTAGGGTTTTGGAAGTCTGAGTTAAGTGCCGTGTCGGTTTAGCGAATATCACATTTCTGTGACCAATGTTTCGCCTAGAATTTTGAACATTGAAGTACATCTGTTATTCAAAAAAAAAATTCTAAATGATTAGTAACACAACAGAATGAGGGTAACAAAGTCCCCAAGAAAAGCTGGAGAGAGGATTTTATACCAAAAACATTTCAACAACAGAATTAAAAATGGAACTTAAAGCCAATGCACTTTGGGTCTAAAATGAATTAATTCATGTTTCAGTTCGAAACACTGCCTTGTAGTTCTCTCTGTATGCATGTCATATATAACTAAATATATTAAAATAAATATGGTCTTACCTACAGTAGTAGTTCAAGGTAACCGTAAAATCAGAAGATGAATATAAAATCTCACCTTTTTTACAGAAAGAATACAAACATTTCAGGTAAAAACTAATAAAATAAGAATATGAGGATGAAGATGGAGCAGAGATGGACTTTTACATATTGGGCTGAAAATGGTCTGGCAATATGGATGCAATCTATAAAATCAAATTGTAAAATGCTCCTATTGTTACTGAAATACAGTGCAATTAATCATATTTGACACGTGAGTTCACAAATTGATTGGGGTTGGACTCAAGAGCAAAAATCTTAAAATGTTCTTTTTACCTATAAGGCAATTTTTCGCTCCTATCAATCAAATGGTAAACATTTATATTTACAACATGAACAGCAAAGGTTACAAATTACAGACAGCATTTTGTTCCACCTTCAGGCTTCAAATGTGCCTTCATTCATGCCTTGTGAGTGTACTTTCATTACTTATAAAGTAGATAATTTTCTAGTGGCGGTTGCAATCAAAGTGAAACTTTATAGCCATGATGAACATGCCACTGGTTCTTTACTTCAATGTAAAGTATTACATACAGTAATGATTTTAAATATAATGAGTGTGGCAAAAGAATATGGATGATGATGAGTGACAAACTGACTTATGGAAAATGGCTGTAACAGTAAATATGCACCCAACATTAATTCACAATTCCATTAATAAGTTAGTTTAAATAAAATATAAAACATGCAGTAACAAAATGGGTGATGCAGTGCCATGTCACTATTTAAAACACTCTTAGTCTGCTTAGTGTTAGTGTTAGTGTCTTAGTGTTTTATTCACAATATTGTGGAAAAGAATTATGAAAGTTTTGCCATTTTTGAGTGAAATCTTACCAAATATTCTTTTACTTTGTGATATTAAAATAAAGCTGTATGATTATGTTTGAAGGAAAAGTGGACAGCATTAAGTCATTTAGCAAAAGCTGTTGCAATATAAAGTCATTAAGCAAAAGCTGTTGCTTTTGCAAATTAACCCTCTGACACAATGAAAATAATTTAGCCTGAAAACATGATCAATTTTTCATAAGCTTGTTGTTATAATGGCTGCATTTTCCCATTAATGTGTCTCTCTCTTATCCTTACGGATCAACCAGCATTAAATATATATTTCTCCATGAATACATTAATGATGTGATGTTTTCCCTCTTTCCAGGTAAACCAGTATTTGACTTATTAGTTTTGACAGTACAGCCAATATGATCATAGAACTCATATTCTCATATTCTCAAAATTAATCATGCTCATTAGTAGTTTTATCATTGCTAGTGAGGATACACTAGCTGCCATATTGTCTGTTTTAAAACCACATTAATCACTTGTATCATATTCTTTGCATATTGAGAATGTTTGTTTGCACGTGTTACTTAACTTAATGAAAGCAGTTTTTTAAAAAATATTTTTACCTACATGCTATCCTTCCAGCTACAACATAGAACAGCATTACTAAAGTTAAGAATCTTTTTAAAAAGTACATTTCTTTTAATGTTGAGAAAGCTGCTCACTCCCATGACTGTACATTTGAACTCAAACCTTAGTCCACAGTATCATGAAGATGCCCTTACAAGGATATAGCTGATGTCTCTAACTTCCTATTTTCCTTGACAAAGTTGCAATGTCAGCTAAATTAAACATGCTGGCAACAGGGATAGCATCAAGCTGTCTGTGAAGGAAACATTTCCTCCTCCAGCACCTTGACAGTTATGCGAAGCTGCCATTAGTGCATTATGCATAATTGTACATTTCTGTGCTACACTCAGTGTCAGTGGAAGACAACCTACAGTATTGCAATGATGCCTACGGCACATTTGTTATTGTGTGCCATCAGCAATTTTTTATGTAAATTATATTATTACAAAGGGTCATTTTCCAATCTTCTACCATGAAATCATTCTTCCTGTCACTGAAATGCACAACTCACACTAAGGTTCCTAAATACTCAATAGGTTTTCCGCTGTAAATGCATTATTTTTGTCCAAAATGACCAAATGAGATAGAGAAAGAGAAAAATAGTGTTCAATACCTTGATATATCTACCAGACTGCCATATGCTGTAATATGACAGGTATAAGTTAAGAGTGTTTCACACTGTTTGAGCAGGAGATGTACAATAGTACACGGATGGGGAAAATGTTCACTTTGGTCAATACATCTTACTCTCCCCACAATTATTTCTTTAGCCATTACTTTGGTTGCAATTAATAAGTGAAGATGTTCTTAAATGCCACGGCTTAATAGAAACATACATTATACTGGCATATAATTTAATTAATATAAAATAACTTGCCACACAGACATTATCCCTTTGGACAGTATGAAGACATTTGTAACATAAATGATCATTTCTTTTTAGACATTTTTGATTACCTCAGGTTAGGGAGAAATAAATGTTTTTTGTAATTTTCCTATTTTGTTATTTTAGCCAATGCTCTTGCCCAGGACAACTATGATAGCACAGTGGTTACCAAAACAATACTGCTAACATAGCAGTAATAATAACTAAATAATATTTTTTCATGAGAGTATTCAGTCCAGTGTTTTTTGAGAGAATTTCTAAAAAATTACAGTAATATTGAAAAACACATATTAAATCAGCAAATTGCATTGCATAGACCTGCCGTGTTATTTAACTTATCAATGCAGATTTTGGCATGGTTTCAGAATGTAACCATATTTAAATCCAAACAATTGCACTAATTAATGAGTTTCATGTTACACATAAATGCTGTTTTTTCTGTTTGATCTGTATATTTAATCATAATGGGATAATAATAATAACATAATAAGGAAAACTATCATTAAATAGATATGAATTTCCATGCAGTCAAAGGTTGTGTTTCTTGTGTTCATAGTGGTACTTTATTTGGATTGGCTTCCGATGAAGGGATTACACCCCGCAATGGGCTGAGGTTGTTCATCCCTCATGTGCACATGATAAACAGGGAAAAAAAGTGAGGAGAGGAAGGAAGGATGCCATGAACAGATAATGTGGAAAGGAAGTGATAAATAAGTTTTTTATAGTCATGGAGAGGACCAGTTTGTCTAGGATTGATAACTTGTATAGGAATTGTGCGTTAATTTCCCCCCCAAATCTTTGTTTTGAACTTCACTTGTTCATTTGCTTTATTATACAGAATCACAGAGTACTGGACCACAGTTCCATTTCAAATATTGCTCTCTAATTGCCCAAGCAAGCCTGCTGTCGCTGCAGAAAAGTGATTTATGTATGTAGGGGGAAGCAGCCTCACAAAAATAAGCCTTGAAATAATATAGTAATAGCTGCTACAGAAAGATGATCAGGTTCTGAATCTATGTGTAATCATAGTTTGCAAAGAGCAGCCCCTCCCTGCTACTTCTACTTCACCTCTTTTATATTTTAGCCATCATTAGTGGTTTGACACGATGTCTTTACGATATAGTTTAGAGTGAGATTAGGTGGAGAATGAAGCTTTGTAGAAGCAGTCTGAGGGCAGCCATCACAAGAAGTGAGGCTGAACTGCAATTATGCATTAAGACCCAGCAGGGGGCTTGGTACCATGAGATGAATTCAGATTACAATGCTTTAAGTGATTATCTACTGTAATATGGCCAGAACAGACCTGGTTCAATTTGGTGCGATATGTGCTTTGCTATGCAGGTTTCCATTTATTAAACACACTATTTAAAGAGGAGGAGTGATGCCACATATTGTGTTGAACTTGGCCCATGCAGGGTTCTGAACTTTCCCACTGATATATTAATATATCTTCAATGTATGAACGATACATAGCAACAGAAGGGCAATATGAAGAGCCTGCTGTTTTCTTCAATTCATGATATCTTTGATATCTATTCTGCTTTTATTACATTATATTGCAAGGTACTGCACTTGGAAGTGCACAAAGAATGTACAAATGTACAAATTTCTCCTGAATGGACTCAAAGAGAATTTTCAAAACCATCTTTTAGAGGAGAGGTACTGAAGGCAAATGTTCAGAAAATGTGTTGACATTTCCTTGATTCAGAGAAAAAAAGGCAGGTGTTTTTTTTTTTAAATATAAAACAACAGTATGGTATTTATGAGACACAGATATAAGTGGGTAACATAAGATACTCATGACCCCTCAACCAATGAGACACCATTGTGTTTGTGGACCCGTGAAAACTGTGAACCACGCTTTTGAATGAATGAAGAAGTCTCTCTGAAGGTCCACCTTGGGGAGTGTGTACAATAATATCAGGAAGCCAGCTAGCTTAAAGCCACAGACACTGACAACCAAAGCCTGTGGGAACAAGGGCAGATAAACGTGGCATTCAGACAAATACAGTACTTGACTTTTCTTTCTAGTCGGCGAGTGTTGCATGAGGGATTACAAAGTCAATGGCTGCTTCCCTATTTAAATATCATATCTATTAAAAAAATGACTCCCTCCAGAGTGGAATCAATCATCTGCTAATTCTGTTGGACCACTCATGTGAAAAGCGGCTGGGAGCTCAGGCTCCCCGGACATGCACAGAGTGAGAAAAGGGCTCCCACTCATAAACACAAAACCATGGATCAGACAGAATGAGAACTGCTAATTGCATTTAAACACTGTGCCTGTGAAATACTGAGAAGTGATTCAATTCTTAGTGTGAGAGCCACTGGCTTTCCTTACACAAAATATAAAAAAAAATAAAAATAATTACACAATTACACAAAATCACCACCTTATTAGAGCAATATATATATAGCAATATAATTGTACGTAAATATGGAATATGTATCGAATAAACATGGAATACATACTTGAAATGTTTCTAATTTTTTGCCATAAGTCACTTTTAGGAAATCACAGTGATTTCACATGCCTTGACAGCTGGCTAACTGAAAAAGCTCTACATCGAACTAAACTGAAACCTGTTGAGATTAACCCACTGATTTTGCTTGCAAAACACAGATAATTGTGTTTGACCTATCACCCAAAGAATGATTCTCTCATCAAAAGCCATTTTAACTGTAATGTATGAAATTAATGAAACTTCTCTGGGTCCCAGCATGTTTTGAAAAGATTAGGACACTTGATAGTTTTCATGGATACCGACATCAACAGTATCATTTTTGATAATTGACAAGAATGCTACGCAACACCTTTAAAGATGAAATGGATGGTAAGAAATGCAATAAAGAAAGTAAATGAAATAATAAAGGTTCTCATTGGTTCCTATTTTCCACAATACATTGTCCAGGCAGACATTTGACTGCTGGCACAAGGCAGTCTTTTCTCTGTTTCCCCCAACATTCTCCTTGACAGATAACATCTGTCAGCTGCCTCGCCTTTGTTCTGGTGTCACATTGTTGGGTCATGCTGTCACATTAATATTCCACCACACAAATTTCCCTGAGACCTGACTCAGTGGAGCTCTTTTGCTCTCTGCACATAACTTCCTGATAGTCCACTTAAAGTGCTAAATTGACAATCTTGTCAGGATCGCTGACATTGGCCGATGCATCGTCAATAAACATGTAGATAACAGCGCTCAGAAATCTTTGGGGAGCTGCGTTTACTTTCCTCTTGTACATCAACCCTCAGTAATGTAATGTGAAATAAACACATCCAGGACAAGTCGGATAGCATGATGTGTTGTAGTTTCCTGTCCATGGCGTCTTCTAGTGAAAATGCCATCTCTCCATAGGATATTAAGACCACAGCTCAGTATGCATAGTATCTCCCTTGCTGATCCCATCTTCTTCCCACTATGAAATGATCAATTCACTATGCCAAAGATGTTTTCACACAGTAAACATTTGACACTGGTGGGCACTCCCGCTTCTTGTAACATTTTTCTGACTTGAAATAATAGTGGTTATTTTGAAAAGAACTGTGTAGCTGAATATAAATTAGTGGATGTTTGACTAAACCAACATAATGAGCAAAACAATAAAACATGAGCAAACCGTGAAGAAATTTCTTTGTTCCTTCAAGCCATCCACATCTTCAACATGAACTCAAGAATTGGAACATTTTTTAAAATGTTAATAATAAAACCTTTCTGGATATGGTTTACTTCTTAAAACATAAAAAGACAGAGCATGAAAGACAACAATTACTGTCCAGTAAAATAAATAAGAATCCAAATGGAAGTTATAGCACTGAAAAAAGTCAACATGATATAAAACATATGCAGGATACCAAATGAAGTAAGGACATACAGACATGAAATGCTGAATTTTGCCTATTAGTTTCATATGCATTTGTTTGCCATAAATCACTATTCATGGGCTGCAGAACCTGTATACCAGTCTCCGTTTTTTCCAATTATGTTTTCTCAGATTCCATGTCGCTTGTTAGCCAACAAGAAATATGACATCTTTTGACTTTTTTGCAAAATGACTCAAAATACACTGATTGATCATTGCTGCATACATAAATCTTTTGAAGCATTCAACAATTTTGAGACAATGTATACTCATTATCAGCATTAAAAATCAAATGTGGTTATTGTCTAGGAGCTCCAATTGAATGATTCCTCCCTGTAACCTTTCCTTACAATACTTTGTGCTTAGAAGAGTTACATTTAATTGCATAAGAATGCAATTAAATTAAAAATTAAACCTTGCCCATGAACAGTTGTTTAATTTAACCAAGGATTTTCATTGCCACAGAAAAACCAGGGATAATTTATATTAAATGCATTACACAAGATGTGGCCAAATAACCAACACAGCCAAAGAATGACTATAAATTGGGCAGCAATGTAGCATAGTGGTAAAGAGCAGGGCTCATAACCTAAAGGATGCTGGTTCAATTCCCTGCTGGAGCACTGCTGATGTACTTTTGGGTAAGATACTTAACTCACAATTGCCTCAGTAAATATCAACATCAATTTATCAATATAAAAATGGATAACATGTAAAAACTGTAACCTATGCAAGTTGTTCTGGATAAGAGTGTCTGCTAAATGACAATAATGTAATGTAATAAAATCACTGAGAAGGGATGTGCAAAGACAGGTTTGAAATAGTTAAACATGGTACAAGGATTCTTGTAACCAGAAGCCATCAGCAGTTGAAGGAAAAATAATAAATAGGCTTTGCACAGCATATACGAGGAGAATGATACTCAAATCAGCTGCCTGGGTAGTGACTCCATTGTATTGATAAATACAGTGACCTATGAAGGCTGTTGCCTATTCTGTTAACGGACACATGTTGAAAAGCAGTCGCAGACACCTGACCTCAGTCCACAAATTCACAGTTGCCTTGAATGGTTTAAATGTGCACCTGGGAATGAGCAAGCAGTTTCATGGTGGCAGTGGAGAACATTTAAAATGCTGATGTAAACTGAATTAATATCAATGATACTTATTTGAACTTGTCTGAAAGAGAAGCAATGTTGAACTAACCTAAGTAGTTGTTTTTAGGCTTTGCAATGGAAAATAAAAGATATGTAATAGTATGGTTTAAAGAAAAACAAAATTAGTGGTCATAGCTAATGATGTTGATATACCACTACACGTGTTCACCAAATACCCTAATTGTCTCTGCTGTTCCAGCACTGAAACACATCACAATTTTTCTAAACTCAAAAAAAAAATACAGTAAAAGTGATAGTAATAATGAATCTGGTCAATTATTATTAAGTGTTAATTTATTTTACTTCATGATAGTGGATTATCTGCTCCTTGGCAGTAGCTGGCCTCCCCTGGCCTTAACTTTGGCCAGTGCAATGTAAGGGGCTAAATAATTGTATAATAAATATAGTACACATAAGAGGCCAGATGAAATGCCTTCCAGTAAATATTTAGTTAGTCTGTGTTTTATAAGGCCTAAGCCCAGTACCAATCCCACTTACAGACAGCCTAACCTTTGACACAAAACCTCTCTACCCTGCACCTCCACCCAATCCCCACCCATTCTCAACACACACACTTGCACACACACACCAGAGACATATGCAGGTATACAAGTAAGGATGGTAGACTTTTGTGTATTAAGATATAATGCAAAATTCTCTCCTGCATGTTTTTATTATTACATTACAAATCGAGAACTGGACTGCAAACTAAGTGGAAGTTTAATATTAACACCCTTTCACCTGAGAACAAAAAAGGCTATGGGAGAGCTACCTTAAGCTATTTTTGTTTACTTGCTTTTACCACATAGGATTGAAGGTTATTCTGTGCAAGTAATGGATTTGTTCAGCACAACAGAAGCTGACATTTTAAAGAGTGCTTTAACCCTAAAATCAAATTCATGACAGTTGTTATCAGCAAGCTGGTGGTTTACCACCAGATTGTGAAACCTACTTTTGACAAATTCCCATGTGCTGTCACACCTGAATATAAAGTCTTGTTTGTGGCATGTACCTATGGTGGTTTCTATGGCAGCGTTTCCTAAACCTCTCTTGGAGCTGATTCAAATGATCAACTCATTATGAACTCCTGAAGCTGCTTAATAACAAACTGATCATTTAAATCAGCTGTGTTGTAGCAGGGAGAGATCTAAAACATGCAGGACAAGGGGTCCTCTAGGAGAGGTTTTGGAAACGCTGTATTATGGAAAGCACACAGGAACAGTAAAACAGTACCTTTTAACAACGGTCATGTAGAATGCAATATGATGACAAAAACAGAGGTGTTATGATTTCAATGAGATAATTGAGACAATCAAATAAATTTTATGAAAAGAAAATATTAATCCAGCATTAAAACAACACATGCATCAATGATCACTCGTTAATCTTTCATGACCACCTATTCCATAGAATTTACATCTTTAAACCCAAAACTTTAAAGATTTAAAGAGTTCTTCTCACAACTATACAGCACATTTGTTTTCTCATTTTTATTTCTGCTTCAGGAAAAAGGCAAAATCAAAATAATTGTATCATACATTTATACCAACA
The DNA here is from genome assembly GCF_013368585.1 of Megalops cyprinoides. Classification (NCBI taxonomy): domain Eukaryota; kingdom Metazoa; phylum Chordata; class Actinopteri; order Elopiformes; family Megalopidae; genus Megalops; species Megalops cyprinoides. The sequence goes on along the minus strand of NC_050584.1, from coordinate 49,281,580 downwards.
GACCTAAAACCACTCATACTCTTACATGTATATTCCACTCAAATTAAAAAAAAAAGAATGAGGCTAGACATAGAGGTGAGAAATCCCAATCAAGCCTTTCTGAATATGACGGCACCGCCACACACAACCAACCTTAAAGGGCTAACATTACCAAGAAGCATGGAGTCACCACTGCGGCCACACACTGTCAACATAAACAGGTAGAACAAAATAAACAAAAAAGGGAGAAAGGGGTATTACATTACTGACTGTGGGCACAATGAGGCAAAAGTGTGATGGATGGATGGAGGAAGTCCTGAAAGAGCTGTTGAGGGGTGGACTACAGGGCACTGGCAGGTGATAGAGGAGATGCAGTTGACAGATACTGTCCCGCTCGCACTCATAGAAAGTGTCTGACATCCCATTCTACTGACAGGTTTGGCAGAGAGCAGGGGATGCTCTTGCGCTGAGACACTGACGCTGAACAGCTGCAAGTCAAGTCTGACAACAGTCCTGCTTCTCTTTAGGAGATAAAGACACATTTTCTTCACTGAAAGCGATGGAAAGGAACCGTGATGAAAGGAACTTTGGACACTCCACAGAATATATTTTCATTTTACTCTGCTGCTCGTAACCAATTTTGTGTCTCTCAGAAATCACTGCCGAAGATTTAAAATCATCCAGACATTCATATCATTCAAGTGTCTCGTCACCTTATGCTACTTGGTAACGCTCCACATAATGAGAACTTGATTCATGCTCAAGAACGGAATGACTGAGGCTTAATTAAAACACTGTGCCTTTTGCAGTTTGGCTCGTAGCTAATATCTCTGGCACGAAGCCTTTTCAGTGTCATCTGTGGATTTATCAAATTGAAAGCATTCAATTCCAGCAGAAGAAATGATCTGATTTTTTTAACAGATGGCTTTTCTGGGGCAGGTGGGGGGCAAACAATGAACACCATTTTCCAAAGAAATTTAAACTGTGCCTGGCATTGTCATGCTTTGCAAAGAAAATTTTGAATCATATCCCATTCAATGGTTTGGTAATATGATAACATTAATTCTTGCCTAACTATCTCCTGCACATGACATTATAACATTTAGATATCATTGCTGCAGAATTTATGACCAAAAAGATTAAAATAAATGTACAATGGAATGTTGAAAAATGGCTCATTAACTGGGGTAGTTGTTACTATTATGCATATGCGTTGACATGAAAGGTAACTCACAGGAAATGATTAGGAAGGAAAGAACCTCTCTACACTAGAGTCAGGGGACTTAGGCCCTGAGCTGTCACTGATAACCACTGAGTGAAAGGAACAGCAATTTTAACATTCTAAACATGAATGAGGTTGGCTAAATTTCCCTTTGCATATATATATATATATATATATATATTTATATATAGGGAAATTTAACTATTATGATTATGAATGGAAAGAAACTCAACAAGCAACTCAGGTAGCAGCATCCACGGACATGACAATTCTGTGTACTGGCTGATGGTAAACAATCAGAGTGTAATCAGCACTCATTCTGGTGTGCCTCCTGCCACAGTTATACTCCCATCTTAAAACAGACATCAACTACTTTGAAAATTGTTTGCAGAAATACTTTGAATTTCATGGTAATGGGGTTTCTCAGGAAGCTTGAAGAATGACTTGTGTTACACCAGTGAAATGAGGGATTAGGCCTGGATTCCATCCTCTGCTATTACACAATTTTCTGTATCACTCTGCAGTTTATATTCAAATTGAAAGTTGCTGTATGAAAAGCTCTTTGATGGGACAGCAAGGGGCCAATATGAATATAAGGCTCCCTGCAGTCTAAAATGACAGTTTTGTGTCAGTTTTGTTGGTGACTGTTTCTTTTCTCCATGTCATAAACCTTAAGAAAAGATAGCCAATGTAATTGACTACAATATCTGAATTTCACCTGGCCTCTGTCTTTATTACAATGTGATACGATAAATATCACTAAAAGCACATAACAAGAATGAAATTTGATTGCTATTGATTGCATGAGCTCACTGGGCCTTAAATATAGGGAGCTATTTAAGAGAAAAAAATAATTAGTTTAATGCACTTATGTATTTCTTTGTTGGTAAATGTATTGGTTTCCTGGCAAACATCATTCTGAATTGTACTTATATGAAAGGATTTGGCTTCAGGTATTTTTTAGATTAGCTGGAGTTATATAATTCATAATGAGTGGAATGATGTGGTTCGTTTGGCATAAAATGTGTATTGGTTTGCTGGCACATGTATTAATTTCATTTTCATGTATTGGCTGGATGTAAGTACACACATATTGGTTTGCTGACACATATGTTATTGTGACTGATACATGTAAAAGTTTGTTGTATTGGACTGATTTTGCATTTACACTGGTTTGCTGGTGCATGTATTGGAAGTTAATTTAGGTTATAATAAAGTTAAGTTAATAAAGTCAATGCTGACACCACTGGAATATCTGTTTTTCTCAAACTTGTCTAAACCAATGGAATGAATTAACTCACTATGAAAGTACAAAAAACATTCTTTAATTAATAGGTAATGGAAGTGCTTCTTGTTTTCAAATATTTCACTGAGGAACCCATATTTGATGATGTCAGACGTATAAACTATTATCTAAAAGAGCAAGGAAATGACCAAAATTGTTATGAAATTGTTATGAAAACTGATTAGAAACACTGGAAGATGTAATAAACTGTCAAAAACTGTTTGTTGCGGAATTAAAATGTAAGATGCACAGAGACATCACCTTACATGTTGAGACCACCAATGAACTTCCACCATCCTCCCTGGCCTGGGCTTTCATAGTCACTGTAATAAAAAGGGGAGACTTCTTCTAAAATAGGTGGCTATGTCACCAAACATTTTTTTCTTGTTTTGGAATAGTTAACATACCTAGGCAGCTTGCAATTAGTCATTTATCTTGCCAGCACTCAATATTTTACACCTCGCTAAACCTAAAAACAGGAAGAAATAATGCTGTACCGTATCTACATAATTAATGCTAATCGAACCAGCACATATGTCGATCAGACCAATACATGTCCAATACCAATACTTTTACCAACAAACCAAGTACATGTGCCACCAAACCACTGCATATACCTGGGAACTGATACATACAGCAATGCAGTATATAATCGCATCAAACCACTACATTTCTCATTAATTCAATACACACCCAATGATAATGAAATGCGTATAGGTACAAATTGATATGCTTGTCTACAATCAAAACAGTTCATATGTCAACAAAACATTTTAAAACATTTTAAAACTTAAGGTAGGAATCTGAAACATCTGTCAGTGCTGCATGACCACACATATATGTCAATGACGATGTTTTACAATGGCACTGAACAAACCAAGCAAAATCAAATGACTTCAATTGATGTACAGTGAATTTGACTCAATTGTAAATGAAGGATTACATTTCTTCTCTTCACTGAGCAAGGTGAGGGTGATTTTGCCATCACTGGAGAGGCAGAGAGTGGAATGGAATCAGAGTGAATGGGAACTTGACAGCAGTCACTATATCACACTCTGACACTCTCCAACACCAGCACTCTTAAGTCATTTCCTGGCATGGGAGTCACTGAGGATCCAGCCAAAGCTAATTCACATTGCCTGAGAGACTGAAGGTTTGCCCAGGATTGATGAGTTTCTCCACATATTATGCTACACTTAGGATGCATATGTGATTTGGGAGAACATTTTATGCAATTGTGTTGTTATTATTCTTAATCTCATACTTCAGCATTTTACTGTGACTTTTTTCCCAATTTCCTCGGTCTTAGGCCTGACAGTGATGGATAGTCTAACACTGCAGCAATAGTATCATACGTTGTGGAGCAGGAAATGATTGCTGGTCCCCTTTCTTCTGGAAAGGCCCTCTGCATCCTCGGCTATTAAAGTGAACCTGCTGTTTACACCCCTCAAAAGAAAGCAGTGTGCTGCAGTGCTAAACCAGGATTTTAATCATTTTCACAATTCATACATAAATTCATTAATTCATTTTGGTGAAGTGGCACGGTAACCGTTATGAGATCACTTTGGATCCATTCAGATAGTTCATTCTATTTACTACACTACCAAGAATTACTTTTTGCTCCTGAATTGAAAAACGGTATGTGTGCAACAGCCAAGTATACACTCAAATATACATGAATAGAATGGAAATAAGGGCATTAGATCAGTAAATGTTAGCAGAACTCTAATCACAGTTACAAATTTAAATTACAGAGCCATGTATGGAACTGATAGTAACATTTCAGGTACACCAACACATTGCCAACAGTGTCCTATACACATGTACTGGAAATTACACTTCACACTAGAAATGAATAGAACAGTTTACAGTATATATAAACTGCCATCCAATCTAGTTTAGTCAGATTTACAATATTTTATTTTTTTTCAGTGGTCTGTGGTGAGGGGACAGGGGCATTATCATAGGTGAAAGCTTGTTTCATAGGATAACATACAAACATTGTGTCATTTTTTTTTCCTTTAGGGATACATGCTTGTCACAGGACAAAACAGTCAGGGAACTAGTGGACTGCATAATTTCCTTCACTGCCAGTGACACCTCTTTTATATGTTAGCACAAGGCTTGGCTGAAGTTTGATGGTTATGCATCATTATTTCTTGGAAATAGGGGGCACAAAGTGTACCACCAGTGACTTACTTACATTTGACAGTTGGCCTTGTTTTACATTAACTACATCAAATCAAAACCTCTTGCTGGAGTGGAGAGCAACAGCCAGAGATTTCTTTTAACATCCTGTTACCTTGGGAAATGGTGTGAGAAAAGGGAACCACTCTTTTAAACAGTGCCGACTTTTACTGAATACTGATTTATCAATCTCTTTTTAAAATACAATCCAACTCCATGTTCAAACAGTACCACTGGCTGTGCATGGACCAGCACAGAGGGATAAAGTAGAGTGCCCACCCACTAAAATAACCCTTGATCGCGGGCCAGCTCCAATCCACCCCCTCTTCCCTCTCTCATTCTTGGAAGACCCTCTCAACATGATGTCTTGGTGACCTTACAACGTGGGTTAAGTATGTGAACAGTGAGTGGAGCAGGAACACAGGTGGTTAAAATCCTTCACTTAAATTTTATACATCCTTATTCAGTGTTTAGTAATCACATTTTACAACAGAATTGTTTGAGAAGATGAGTCAGCATCTGGGGCGTTTGCAAGAGCAATCTGTGGCTGAATTTCAATCTAAGATTCCAAGTTCTTGCCAAAAGCAAATGATCTTTAATGAAATATGAAAAATGTGTCATAAATTTGAAACCAATATGGACTGTTGGTTCATCTTTGCTCCCAAATATGACATTTATGTTTCATGTTTAGAGGTAGAGAAAGGGAAGAGAAAAGGGACCTAAAGTGCAGTAAATCTTCCAAGAGCATTGGAAGGTGCACATTAAGTATATTAAATCATTAAAATATTATGTGTAATGTATATTACAGGAAATGTGTAATACATGTATAATACACGTATATGATGTACCCATGTATTATACATTTCCCTTTTCTATGGTGTGACATTTATATTCCCATACCTTTTGAACGACAGAAGTTTTGAAATTTTGAAAACTAATATTTGGCTCTATATAACCTCATAGAAAGAAACAGATACAACCCCTGCCATTACATTTGCTGTATATAAAGCAGTTCAATCTCAACTGTACAAATTAATGTGATATGCTAAAATGTATCCACTGTAGGTTCGTGTTGCCAGCACTATTGTGAAAACACTGGCTTCTGAAAGCATTTCCTCCTTTAATATCGGAAAAGTGTCACTGCTTCTCTTGAAAAGTGCAGCGTTCCATAGCCAACTAACAGCTGCCTTTTTTCCTCTATATGATTCTCAGCTACAATATTATGGGATCTATTTGATGGATCATGCTGTCAATCAGAACACTATTATTACAGATAAGAAGGTCACTGAACCACACAGCTAAAAAAAGGGAGGGCTTCAGCTTCTTGTTTTGTCACCTAAAATGTGCTAATAACATGATGCTTTTTATTGCATTATTTTCTTTTGCTTTTCTCTGATAATTCAGCATCTGTTCACTCCTCCATCAATGCTCTAAAGCTGCAGTGCTTGATAAAAAATCTCCCTAAAATATGCCTGTGCTGGCATATAAGTGCACCTATAAATGAAGAAAACAATCTTAAGACCTGTAATGTATCACAGAATGAACACCTTACATTTCTATAGTGTCTTCTTCCTCGTCTTAACTTCTAAGTGTTATTTCTGAAAATTTAGGCTAGAACCTCATGGACTAATGTAGTTGTATTAAAATATAAATGAATAGATGGCTGGAGGGATAATGTTAAAATGTATAATGAATGATCAAGTAGCATTCTTTTGAAACTGATGGCTGTCATGTCCTAAATAATCACTTAGCTTCACTCATTTTACTGTTCCTTGATTGGATACAGATGCTACGTGATATGGATACAGATGCTACGAGCTATATGATTTTGTATCACTTCTCACAAGGATATTTCTCACTCAAAGACAGCACTTGCTAACACCTATATCCAGGTAAAAACAGGAGATACAACAGCTTTAAGTACTATAAAAAGTAAAACGGATCCTCTAAGAGTAGTTTGCATGTTCACACACAAAAACAAACAAAAATGTCACTGGATTAAAGAACATATTAGATTATATAATTTCTGCAAGGGAGAAAATTAAATCCCTTTTTACTGAAAGACAGCTGCTGTCCATGACAAATGTGTCACTGCTTATGAAGGAGACCATGCTGTGGCAGGGAACCTGAGTGTACCTTTGCTGTTTATTCTTGTGTCTACCAGAACCTGTGAAACTGCTAATGCTGCTCAGAGCACAGCAGAAAAAAGTCAAAGAAAACATCATCCTGTTAGCATTCAGACAGTAATGAGAGAAAATGAAGAGAGAAATCATGACTCATTTAATGCAGGCTAAATAATGAAAAATCATTCCATGGGTTTCAATTTAAACGGTTCATTTACAAACTAATTAGAAATATGATAACAAATGTCCTGTATTGTATCTTTCTGTGGTCTCAGACAGTGGCCCTGCAACTGATTGGCAAGGTTTGCTGTTGCCATGGCATCTGAAATAAAGCCCTTTGATGACATCACAGTGGGAGGGAATGTTCCTGTGAGTCTTGGAGATCAGTGCAAGTGTGTATTATAGCCAGAGAGCTGTCCTCTGTGCTGCACACCTGGTGAGTATCACACCTCACTGTAGGAGACGTCAGAGTCAATTTGCTCTTTAAGGAAATGTGAAGCCATACCATTTACTAGCACTAGTTTGATCTTTGATACCAGAACGGGATGTGTTATCCTTAGTGGCCCTGATCAGCAAAGTCTGCATGGTGTGTTATGTAGTCAAGCATATACACAAAGGAAAAATGTATGCATATCAATTAATAAATAAACCTTGTTATTAATTATTATTATTATTAGTAGAACAAAATAGTAGTAGTAACTGTTTAAATGGCTCCCAGATTTTCAGCACACACTAAACAAAAAATTCCATCATTTTTCATGCAAGCCCATCAACTGCAATGAATGTAGTCTGCCCTGTAGGCACAGTTACTCCTATATAAGAACATGGTTTATTACGATCCAGAATCCTCCCTCCCCCAAAGTTGCTTAATGTTTACCACCATCAAGATGTTTTATTTATTAGTTTTGTCATAAAGTTCTGTTTTGCATAGATTTTGCCTGCTCATGCATGTGATATGAGTGCTGAAATTAACATCTCATTACTCCAATAATTAGGCCAATGAAGACCAGATGTTCTGCTTCCAAGTGGAGAGGGATTTCTTTTGAGCTTACTTATCTTCAATGAACACTTCTTGATAAAGTTTCACATTCAGTGTTAATTACATTAATGAGTGGCAAACAAAGGCTAACTATAAACAACTTTCACTCAGGTGTCTCACTCAGCTACAAAAGTATGCCATGTACTGTAACTGCAGACGGGGCATGAATAACCATGAGCCACAAATCCATCTCACATTCCAAAATGGCTTCATTCCAACCATAGAAGAGTGACGGACCACACAGCATTGAGAAAGTCGGCTGAACTCCCCATACTAAAACGTTCCAAGATAAAGTTCTCCACTTCCGACAGATAATTATCTTTGAATTAAAATAATTAGTGTTGTTGGTGGCGCATAGTTAAAGGGTTTCGAGTTCATAAAGGGTTTTGAAATGCAGGGGGAACAGAATGAGAGCAGCTGAAGTAACTCAGACTGAAGCACAGGCGGCTTTGATTCACAGTTAAGATAACTTGCTGTTGACTAGCGAGGTATGCTGGAAACTGAAGCTAATGATGTCTGACTGATCAAAACCTCTTCGATCATCTCCAAATTAACATTTGAGGTTTTAAGAACTTTTTTTAGATAGAGCATTATTTATTTTTTATAAGTTGCGAAAAGAAAATAAATTAAGTGATGAGTTCAGGGAGGAAAATGGAACCTATTCCTTGAGAAATCAGTGAAAAAAGTGTAAGAATAAACCCAGAACTCTTGGCATTGGCAGGATCCAGACTAAGTTTTCATCATTTCTACCTCCACTCTGTTCTAAAATATTATAAACATGTTTTCCGGAAATCTGGATAGAACAGGGGTCTGAAATTAGTTTAATCTTTGTCTGCATATTAATTAAATTAGAAATACTTCCAGGCTTTGGAAGTAACTTAAATGTGAGACATTTATGCATAGAAAAACATATTAACATATGAGAAAAACTACTCAGATTGCACTGGTCTAAATAAAAGACAAAATAACACACAAAAGTGTGTTGAGTTGTGTGGACTAAGGTTGCTGGTCATATAGACAGCATCTCAAAAGTTTTAGCTTATGAAAAAACTAATTTAATTCCTTCAGAGTTTTTTTGTGTTAATCTACCTCAATATCACTGGACTCAAAAGGGAAATATTTCCCTTCATCCTTATTTTATTAAAATTTTCACAGGCCAAGGTCCACATATATTGAAAATCCACATATATATTTTAATAAATGCCAATCATTTGGAAATCACTATCCCATTCCTTCTTATTATTTCTTTGAGTCCTATTCTCACAATGTCATGTATAAAAGAAACAATGATATCATCTGCTTATAATAAAGAGCAATGTTTATTAAAATGGTGACAGTAGTTTATTTGCAATTTGAATAAATAAATATCATTAACTGATAAACTATTTTTTATATCTAATTGACAATGCTGGTTTATTTAATATGTCCCCATTAAAAAGAGTGGGGGGCCTTTCAAAAAGTTTTTTCAGTTTTTACTACACTGCATAATAATTTCCTGTACATAAAATGCTGGAATGAAGAGCGCATTGATAACGATGTTTATAGTGTCTTTCCCCTTTTGAATAATACTTATGAGAAAAACAACCTATATATCACTGATTGTTTTTGAATACTATATTAGATAATATGGTATGGGCTCTAAAATTCACCAATGAGGAGCACTTTCTGTATTTGAAATGGCTTACACTATACTAACACAACAGAAGGAAATGGAAGTGGCTATAAAAACAAAGCCCTAATAAACCTTCATAAATAATACAGATGTATTCATAGGTTCACATAAGAAATGCAATACCTTAAACTGAAAAATTAAGAAAAGGGAGAGGAACCATGAAAAACTTGTTAGTGAATTTTGACTGAAACAATGTTTTCGATGGCAGTGATCTTCCTTCTTTGCCTTTTTCAGGAAAAGCACACGTTTATTGCAACATGGTCCAAACCAGTGGACAAAGCATAATACTGTGCAGATGCTTTGAAAAGTCAGGGGATATCTAAACAAGCTTTAGATATGAAATTGCACCAAAGAAAATTCAAATCAAGACAAGCAACAGCATAAAAGAGAATCCTTTGACATCTGAATAGATCTGCACTCTGTAAGATGATTTATAAAGTAATTTTCCGCAGCAGTATTGTTATATAAGGGACAAAGGGACATGGAAGTCGTATCCTGCACATTTTAGTAGGCAAGAAATTGCTTTTCAAATCTCTCTGCGTTACATTAGGCTGGTATTTCTGTCTAACTTTCATCTGGCTGGTTGAAATGACATATCCAAGTGTATCTCAACAGCAAGAATGGTCACAGATTGAAGACGATATTTGCTCACAACCTCAGAAATAAATGGACACATCCATCAAAACGTAAATGGAAAGCAGTGCTTGTGGATAAAGATAATAAAAAGCTCCAATGGACTGTTTGGAAAACGGCTCTCATGCAACGAGCTTGAGCCTAACAGTGTGGCCAATTTAGCAACAACGTAGTAGAAGTAAGTCAATCATGTCAGTGCTGATACAAATGACTTCCGTATTTAGAGAAGTGGACTGGCAGCGCTTTGACTGCTTTAAAACTTCATAAATCACTATCTCACATTCATTAGGCTTTGCGCTTCTTTCAGCATCTGACACTAAACCTGAAAGATGAGAATGAAATGAACTGTATCAAATGCAGTTGGAGTAGGCCCTTAGTGAGACACACTTCTGTGATGTGACTTATCTCTGTTATGCATCACATCTTACTCTTCCTAGTTTTTTATTTGGTCTTGTCACACATAATGTTATTTGGCATCTACAACAGGCGCTAAACAGTGGAAAATTAATGATTAGAACAGTCCTTAAATTCATCTGTCTCAAATTTGATTAGAGGCATTGACGGTGTGCCAAGTCATTTGCGACTGATAAACCTCATCTTGTCTCAGGGCTGCCTTACCCTCTTGGTACTGTAGAGTATAAAATGGAGCTGCATAATGCATATTATCAAAATGATCTGTCTGTGGATATCTTCCTCTCTTGTTCTAAATGGAGATAGAAAAAGGATGTACTCAGTCTGACTGTTTACTCAGCCTTCATAACCGGCATGGTTAAAGGAAACCCCAAGATGCCCTTATACTTTGTTTGATTTAATAATGAAGGCAACAGCTGTAGCATTGTAAAACCTTTTAATTAGAAAGCAAGACACTGAAAATATCATTATTGTAATTTCTCATCAGTCAAAGTTTAGAGGGAAGAGCCTAATAATTATTTTTGTTTCCATGTTCATGTTCTATTAGTTGTTGATTTGACACTTTCACAGTCAACCTGTTTAACATGTTTTCTGGTATTCTTATGACCTTAAAATGGTGATGAAAATGGCATAAATACAGTTCCACAAATATGTTTCTGCACATCACTCAATCAATACAACTGCTTAGCAGAGGAAGGATACTTCTGGCTACTATCTTAGCCGTTAGATTTTTTTTTCAGACAGAGGTGTTTAATTCACATAGATTTTATAGTTTTCACCCCTACTGGTATTACTGGGAAATTGTTGATGTTGTTACTTCATTACAAACCTATACAGTTTAGCATAATCATCAAGTTCCAGAAACTCCTAGACTATATGATGGGTGAAAAAAATCTAACATTCTCTGTGCAGTTTGTGAACTTCACCAGTATTGCCTTTCACTCCTGCTTCCTCCTCTTCTTTGACAGACGGCAGATTTTTCAACATGAAAGCAAATCTTTAACACATGGTATTACACTACAATCGTGCATAAATGAAATAATTGCTGAATCTAGATATGCATTACATTTGAATTTTTAATTTTATTTCCAAACAGAACAAATGTTCAAATGGTATCATAAAAATGCAAATCAGATGAAGCCCGACAGTAAAACTGACATGACTCATGATTGACTACTTGTGTCCTGTCAGTTGGCTGCTGGGTTGTAGTCGCTAATATTTGTCTTCTTTTGCAATTTTAAAATGGCTCTCTACTCTCTTGCCTCTGCTCTCCCCTAAGAATGAATTCACAGCTGAACGTAGAAACAAATAAGCAGAGCATAATACCTATATCGCACCATCTGCTTGTCCTCTGAGAGTGAGTGGCAATGGCCTGTGATGAGGCTTCCTATGGACAGAACTCTGAAAGTGATAGAATGATGAATGCTCTCATTTCAGGAAAATGTCAATTATCAGCAGATTCTGCTGCCCAACCGGTGAGCTTAGCGCACTACAGATCCGACATTAATGAGCCTCCCCTCTCCAATGGATATATCAAATTGATTTGTGCAAGTAGTGAAAAACAAATAAATTATTAAATGAAAATATATTTTAAAAATGTAATGGCTTAAATGGAGGAATAAGATTTTCTGGTTTTTATTGCTAGAGTGTGTATTTTCTATCTCTCAGGCACTGCCTGCTGGGTGTCTACAGCATGTCATCAATCTGCTCCTGCCCTTGTGTTCCTCCAAGCTCTAAACATAGCCAAAGGAACATTAACAGATAGTTATTAACATTAAATGAGACCTGGGGTCACTGGCATTGTAAATCTCCAACAACAACACTTTGAAGAGCTTTGTAGGTTTGAAGGCCTCTAATTAATCTCCAGTGTTTTCAGTTTCATCTTCTCTTATTCTGACAGTTTGTGCAGAAAGACCCCTTGCTGTCTCTCTTGGTCCACACTGCAAGAGCAAATAACAGGAGGCAGTGGCAAAATGACCCTAGTTTTAATAATTAATGTTAGAGTTGTACAAACTAGCTTTAAGAGGAGATACACAATGAAAAGTCAACACCCAAACATTGATCTCTCAACAGAAGATGTTGTCTAAAAAGCACTATTCACACTGGACAAAGATTACCAGGAGTCCTCAGAGTTTTCTAATGAGATCAGTAATTCTGAGGATCGCTGCAGTCTCCCACACTTGGATTAGTGCTCTCAAAAACAATGGGTTCCAAAGTATTTGTAGACACTTTACTGATGTGTGATTGAAAGGATGACAGCTTTTGTATCAGAGAGAAGGGACACTGCAGTAAAACTTAAAACGTTGGAAGGGAAATACTTATGGATAAAAAATACAATGTAATCAATAAAAGATGAACTGATCTCAGTAAAGCCAGTCCCCACATTATGATGATTTGGTTTAGGATGATCCATGTTTATGACTTATAAGTATGCGCCCATTAACTGTTTTTCAAATTCCAGATATAGGACTGTGGAATGAAAAAGAGGAAAAAAGCAAAGGATATGTATGAATAACTACAAATGTTTATACAGTATAAATATTTTATGAATGTTTGATGTAACCAATATTTATTCAGCCTTTTTGTTAAAAAAATGTTCCAAATGTAAGTGTTGCATATAACAGCATTGTACCAATGGAAGACTATGACTTACAGGTAAATCCCTACAATTTTTAAGATGGGATTTTCAGGGGTGCATTGTACCATGACTGCAGCGACTGGATCAGTTGCTAAAAGATAGGCAGGAAAGCCAGGCATTTCATAATCCAGTGTAAATAATCCTCAGGAATCATTTTGTATCTTTGATTAGTACATTTGAAAGGCTTTTTAAAAGTTTCTTTTCAAAGCAATACATATTCCAAACACTCTAATACTAAATATATGGCCAAATGGAAAATAATATAAAACAATTATTTTCTGCAGTTTGTCCATTGAATGCTGACAATTTAGGGAAAACATGGGTTTGGCTTCATACATCTTAGCCATTCAATCCTCTAAATAAACTATCCAACTAAAAAACTAAAAAAAAACCCTAAATGTAGCTGCCATTGGAGTTCAATTTACAGTGCAAATTACATTCGTTCTGGTGTATCAACACCACGATTGCACCACACACAATCTAATTCACCGTCAGAAAAATATTATGCTTCTTGAGAATATAAGTGGTTACCAAAATGAATACCATGTATACACATGCTGAATGTTTCTATTGTAAAGCTCAGTGCATAAAACTCACAGATGACTAGCATTATTCTAATTAAGCCCATAGTACAATAGTGCACAAGTTAAGCCATCAAAATAATGTCTGTAAATCTCTCAGAGACACTGAAAATATTGCAACATGATACTGAATATATCAATCACATTATTCATGCCATCCCTTTTACTAGAGTCATTTTTGTGTAGGTACAAACACAGTCTTACTTGTCATTAATCTTTTGCCATGTGAAGACCATGTATGTTTTGAGAATGAAGAACTACAGGAAATAGACTGCAAGCAGACAAGAGGATCATAATGATAAAAGAGAGATATTTGGCAAGTGTGATCAATAGCATCAGGGTGCCTGGAAATTGCTTTAAAAGATTTTTATTGATTCTTCTGCGGATGTCAGATGCTTGCAGACACTGGCAACACGTATACTGTTCAGTACAAAGAAAACAAACATGCTAAAATGATATCCATAATATTCTGACAGCTATTACTCCTTAGTGTGGTTTCATTAGTAATAGAATATAATCAGGGTCATCAATTATTCTATCAACTATACTTTTATCAAAGTATTATTACATTTTATCAAAATATTAATGATTACTATTTATGATTATCAAAAATTGATCACATTATTTCATTTAGACTTATGTGGTTGTAATTGTTATTGTAATATGATTTAGTTTGATGTTGTGTCTGTTATTGCAATTATTGTCATCTTGTGTACATTACTGTGATCAAGGACATCTACTAAACTTCATTAAAAGAATTCCACTGAATCATAAAAACAGAACTGCTAGTTAGAGCACAAATGATTTCTTAACTCAGCCATCAGTATAAATAAAGGGATTTAGCAGTGATTATGTATACTTTTTTCCCCATTTAAACTGTGAACCAAGGTCAGCAGGTCACTAGTTCACAATTCTAAAAGCCTTTAAGTTCAGAGAGTTACAGTACCCCTCACCTGTAATCTCATCTGTTTGTCTAAATTTACCTTCAATCACTGGCTCCATTCTATCTCCTCAGCTAAGGCATCATACCCTCCCTTGTTCAGATACCAGTCCCCATTCCTTTCCTTTCTCTACCCATCTGAATTTCCTGACTTGTCATTTCTCCCTTTAACTGTCTCAGCTTATACTCCACCCTGCATTGGGGTATTCACTCCTTTTGTCTTGTCTGCATTTGAAGTTTCCCTGCCTTCTGTGCAGACAGCACTAGCTCAATTTATAATTAGCATTCTACCTGTTGTCAGCCAGACTTGTCATTTGTCCTCTTTTCTGTTCCCCACAGATGATGTCCCTCAACATTTTCCTCATTGCCTACCCACTCTTTTGACAATACCTATGCTTTAAACATGCATAAAAATGGCAAATTTAGTGATATATTAATAATCAAGGTACTTTTGTTTTATTGTTTATGTACTATACTGATAATTACTTTCTCACCTTTTCATTGCCACAAATCAGAGTCTAATGTCATTACAATATGTTTCTGCTGTTTTAAAAGTAGCAAGTAGTTTAGTCATTTATCACCTTAAGAACTGGAAATTACATTTAACATTGATCTCTAGCTCTGGCTGCATCTGCAAATAAAAACTGGCAAAGCCAAATATGTGACCGTTTTAAAAACGTAAACTGAAAACAAGCATTTTGTTCCAGTAACCTCACTCTGCAAAGCTATCAGGTTAATGGCTGAGGTGGCACAGAGGCTTGGTCTTTATTTTCCAGAAGCCAAATGTTCGGAATTCCCTGGATTCTAATGTACACCAGAAGAGCTGTTTTCCAACCTCAACTTCAAGTAGGATACATTGATTCATTAGGATTAACTACTGATTGAGTGTGACAGTTTTGAAATATAACACTTGGCAGAGATTTCAGCCTTGGATTTCCTGCTATTTCATCCTACCTCTTTGATTTTTGAAAAATTGCTTTCTGAATCTCAATTATTTTTGTGTGTCTGGAACAGCCCTTTGTTATAGCTAGTTCAAGGTCATGAAGTTATGTGTATTTCAATTAGTTTTTGTGTTACTGGATGTGAAATTTTTACATGTGAAGCAGATGGGACATTTTCATGTAGTTATTGAACAAACACTGCTTAAGACATCTTCTGATCATGTAAATAATTTTTCACAGAACAACATGTCAAGATGTTTATTCAGCAAAGACATCAAAAATGTTAAGCGTGGGTGTTTGGTTTGAGTGTCAAATACAATTACGAATGACTGGTTCTCTATGGGGATTGACCTGGTTCACGTTAAATCTACCCAATTACGCTGTATATCCTCTCCAGTAAGGCTGACTCCTAATTAGTTCATTTTCCTGCAAGCTGATACTGTATGCATGCATTGCATATGTGAACAAAGAACCACTTTTTTTAACTATGAGGGCTTAAAACAGGTGAAAATGGATGCTTCTCTGTTGCAACAATACTGAAACTCTTACAGTACATATACCTTCTGAAAATTTCACGACGTGAAATGGCAGCAGACAGCAGTACTCATAATTTCACAGCATACAACATCTAGCAAGAGACCATCAGATGGCATAAACCAAGATGATTTGACTGTTAAGTAACATCCAATTACCTACAGACCATTGTGGTTGTGTCATTTGGGGATTTTATTCCAAGTTTGAGAAAAAAATTTACATTCTACTTTATATACTTAGTCTAGCTACACTGTAAGGCCACAATAATGTAGATCTATGGTACCACCAACTGCAGGACATCTGTAGGATCACTAAGGAATCTTGGTAGGAACAGCCCTAACTTCAGTGTTCTTTGGTAAGAACACAGCAAACAAAAGGTAATGTATTTTACTCACTACCCCCCAGACGAGAGAAAACCTGGGAAGTGTACAAAGAGACTAAACAGTGGCTAACACTTGCCAAATCCTTCTGTTAATATTCTAATGTGCCAATCAAATGGCAGAGATACTGGACAATATTTCTCCGATGAAAGACAAAGAGACACAGTGCACTCACAGAAAAAATGCACATATCACATTAATATTCTGATGTTATGGATTGTCAGGGATATCCAAGGATATTCCCTCCCTTAAAAGAAACCATTGAATAATCTAAAGAGATGACCATAGTCATTCCATACCTGTGTGTTACAGAAGTTTGAGATGCAAAGAAATTCAACAACTTAAAAATGAAACCCTACCTGGGAAATTGATATCGGCTTATGACATGAGTACAGTCCTAGCACAAAAGCCAATCTGTTTCTCTACCTGGCCCCCTAAACAATCTTTGAGTAACACTGATATGGTGTGATTTGTACAAGGCATATTGCAGCATAATTGTGTAATGATTTTACGGAGTGTGCTGTTTTTCCCTTGCCAAAGTGTCTAGTCTCATTTACCACTTGGCTCGACCACAAACAATGTGACTGACAGGTGCCATTGGCATTATGATCCATGTAAAATGTGCATTTTCCACACTGGGTGGTCTATTCTGGTGCATCATTCTACCACCCTGCTGTTGTGGAGCCTATCTGACCATCTTCCTTAAGACAAAATTTTTTTTTTCTTCCTGTGTTGTCACAGATATACAGACTACCTACCCTGATGACATAGTAATGACTGGAGCATTCACTAAAAACATGTTACAGACACTAGGAATTTACTACCAGAAGAAGAGTTCTGAAGTACCAAGAAACAGTCACAGTCCTGGACTTGGGTCTTGCGCTGTGAACAAAAAACAGACAATAGTTTATTGTCCACTCGGCTGAGGTGGTCAAATGAACTTCACATTCAGAGGTGGCTTTCCATCAGGGCACTTGCTGCTGGAGAACCAAGTCAGTCTTGGATCATCCCCAACCAGAGTGGATCTCACAAAACAGAGAACTGAACCTACAGTTTCTAAAACCATACCATTTTTGTTGCTGACTTAGCTACCAAGCAGGTGAATCATACATCCAGTCCTAATCCTACTACCAGCTAGCAACACCTACCAAAACTGAGTAAGATGACAGTTGTACCAAATTATAGGGTTGCAGTACAGGAAAGAAGACAGCATATATTCCACTTCCCTCCCATTCAGCCTTTATTTAAGTTCATCCTCCATTTTTTGAATTTCCCCTTATGATTGCCCCATTCAATTTTACATCAAATTAACATTTTTTTTTTATCTTCGGCATTCACTCAAAATGTAATTAGACTCATTTACATGAATGCCAAACACATATAACAATGTACATTATGGTTCGAAGACTGGCCCTCGGCTAACTCACTACCTACCAGGGGAGTCTGAGCAGTCCCGGAGCACAAAAGAAAACTGTCTTTTGATTAGTTGCCCTGGTCATCTCCCCTGCCCTCTCTATTTACTGACAGCTGCTTCCTAACGAACTCCTGCTCCTTCCCATGCAGACCTTGCGATAATGAGGTACTGCCCAAAAGCACAGGCAGCAGGGGAGCAATGTCAACAGCTCCAAGCTGACCTCCTGAAAGGTTTGCCTCTTTCAGTTCTCTCAGAGAGCACAAGCTGCCCTTCATCGTTTGACTGGGATAGCCAAGCCATGCCTTGGGGAATAACATATGTATAATACTATCGTGAATTGAGGATAGTTCCCAATCATTGCTTTGCTTGCTACCCCATGAAAACACACTAACGCATACACACACTAACACAGGCTAGTCCTTTTGTGTTCTGCATTGCTCTTCAGAGGAACACAAATCTGAATATACTTATTTTAGGCTCAATCCAGACAAAAGCTAAAATACATTATGGGAAGACCCTGGAAACAAAGGGAGAAACAAAGGGATAGCTGGAAGTGAACAATGCTGCTGTTAGTAAACAGAGATTTCCAACCACCATCTACCAGTGAAATTAAACCTAAGGCAAAGAACACAAGCAAATTACAGTATAAATTACAACATCTGATAAAAGGGAAGTAATGCCCAGTGTGCATGGTTCAAACCCAAAACATCTGGCAATCACTGATTTAATTACTTTGCATTACCAGAATAATAAGTTTAAGAGGAGACATCCACCTTTTGACATACTTGGTTCAACTAGCCTAATGTTTGGCGCTTTATAATGATGTGTTGCCTGATTTCAAACACATGTTCAGAAAGCCTATCATGATTTCAAAAGGGAGTTTCTAAGTGATGTATGAAGTTCTTTGTTGAAAATGGAAGAGAGAGAAAATTTCACAAGCTGAACTGCATGAATGAACTGGTCTCATGGGTTAATGTGCCCCCTGATATGTGGTCTAGTAAAGGCATGCCTTGGTTTCTAAGCCTATTACCTCCAATGTCTGTTTGTACTTCAGGAAATATTAAGCTGCATTGACTTAGTAATGAATATAGTACCTACCAATGTGCAATGATATTCAGCCAATGTCACCACTGGAATGCAAACAGACAAATAGGAACAATTTGCATCAGAACTCACCTTTTATAAGCACCACTGAGGAGTAATGGACAGAGTGAGTAAACCAAGTAGGAATTCCACTGTATACCTGTATTACATTCTACCCAGTTTTAATCTTAGTCACCTCTCTTTCTGCTGTGTTGCAACATCAAATTTAGGAATATTAGAACGGGATTTTTTTCTGTTCATTTTGAAGTGACTCTACAGAAATAAAATGAAATAAAATATTTAGATATCTTCAGCATTAGCTGAAAAATCAAAATCTGAAAACTGCTTAATTGATAAGTATTCAATCCCCTTTCTGTAAACAAACTAAATTAGGATACGTGTTTCATTTTTTTGAGAGCTCAGACTAAATATGGCAAACAAGGTACATCTGTGTCCATTTCAAATCAACCTGTGTCCACTTGTATGCTTACACAATAAATATCATTTGTTTTGGGAGGTCAGATCAGTCCTGCTGTCATGAAGACCAAAGAACTTTGTGATGAAGTTGTTAGGAGAAAAAATGCTGAAGAAGGTTATAAAAAGACCAGCAAAGCTTTGAACCTTCCTAGGAGCACTGTGAAATCCATTTTAACAAAGTGGAAAAAATATGGCACAACCCAGGCGCTACCAAGATCAGGCCATCCTTCCAAATTCTGAAGGCACTGTATATATCACTTTTTCCAAAACCTCTCCTGGAGTACCCCTTGTCCTGTATGTTTTAGATCTCTCCCTGCTCCAGCACAGCTGATTCAAATGATCAACTCGTTACGAACTCTTGAAGCTGATTAATTTAAAAATCAAACTGATTTAAAAAACAAACTGATCATTTAAAACAATCTGCTGAAAACCTGCAATAACAGCTGGTTTAATCCTGAACTAATCAGAATCAACTTCAGTTTTAGTTTTCTATTTTAAATTAATATTCAGAAGTGTGTTGCCTTTTCTTTGATGTTGTAGGTTACCATGTCAATATGAAAGTGGAAAAAAAATCTGGGTTAATGGGTTTTCATTCCAGGCCTCAAGGCAATAGAAACAAGACATTTTAAAAGGGTGTGTAGACTTTCTAGACCCACTATATATACACTGCCAACTGTGCATTTAAGCTCATCACCATCGCAGTGACAACTGTTGAACTCATGCAGGAGTGTATTCCCACAGTGGACCAGGAGGCAAACAAGGTTAACAAATTGTTGATTTATTAGTGAAACTGTTCAGAAACAATATTTAGAATTTCATGGGGGAACAGTTTTCTGGGCACAATAATGTGATTACTGTATTATGTACACAGAAAAAGATATTTTTATACAGTGTTGTGAGGTTCACAGTAAGGTTACTGTTGCAACAAATACTTCCCTTCTTCAGTGTGTAAGAGGCTGTGTAGTGTCCCATACACGTAGCACTGGGAAATAAAACTCTGGCACACCATTGCTCCCAGAGTAAGCATGACATTCTCCTGCGTGAGGGTGAAAGCGAGCATTTAAAATAGGCTCCAGCCAGTTCAAAGTCTCCTGGCTTCTTGTGCTATTAGTGCTAATCTCACTCACGAGGATGACTATTGAATCGGCAATCCCTCTTTACCCTGGTTGACAGAAGTCACCTCTGTCTTCCCATTAACAACGATTACTGCTGTGTTAGCCAACCTCCTTTTGCACTGCATGGCAACAGAATCTTTTCTTCATAGTCCAGACTGTTTATAAAATGTAAGAAGATTATGGTAAAAAGTAAAGCCCCTCTGGTTGATATTAGAACAGTTTAGGAACCATTTGAATTAGTGATAAATCCTACTAGACTCCCCCATGAGCAGATGTGACAACTTGAATTATTTCCCCTCTTACCAGGAAGCTTTGTAGGAAGCTCTAAACATATGGTACATTGCGCTTCCATCTCAGGCTATAAATGTTACTGGAAAATGAACATTCCCAGGAGCAGGATGATTCTGAATATTGAGCAAAATGGAATCCGAATGATCCCTTAGTGTTTAAAAATTCCCAGAATTCCTAATACTTGGCAGCTAACTATCTGATCCAAGCATTACTGTTGAATTTAATTATTATACATTATATTTCTGACTTTCAGGCAACTGAGAGATAGCACTTCACTCATTCAGATCATAACCAGCTTGGTTTCAACTGGTACTGGTAGTCCCAAATAACTATGACCACCTATTGAAGGTTAAGGAATAAGACAATATTGCTGATATTTATCCAGCTGGGCTCTTTGTATATTTTGCATTTTGACAAACAAAAAATTAGCAAATAAGATATACTTTGCAAAATCAGCAAATAACAAGCGTGCCAGTATGTATTGTAATTATTATATAACAACAACAACAGCATCAATAATAATATTGACAATAATAAGGCTATCAATATATACCCTTGGTGCAAAGTAAGGTAAATAGTTACAGCGCCCCAGTAAAAACAGAGTGATTACTGTACTGTGAACTTCATTCACTTACTTTCTGCATGAGCACACAGTAGTTGGAATATCCTGTATGCCTAAAAGGTTGCCAAAATGGGTAATTTTCCTGGTTCCCCTTGAGTGCCAAAGCCTGCTGATAAAGGGAGACAGGTTAAGTGCTCCTATCTGGATGCACATATGGAGCTGATGAAGATAATGACCTACACTTGTTTGCAAAAAAAAAAAACAAAAAAAAAAAACACCAGAATGGGGACGTTCAGAAAAAGGCTAATATCTGCATTTTCGTGAAGAACAATTGAGTGCAAACACTAAAGCAAATATATCACCTCATGACAAGAACAGTTAATGAATTATATGATTTCATTCACAAACATTCCCTTTAAACTCTCCTCTACAAACCCAGCTAATTGAGCATGACAGCATTTGTCAAAATCGAAAAATCACTGGCAGAATCAGCACAGTAAAGATCTATGTTCCACATTTATGACTCCTTCATGTCTCCAGGCTCTTGTAGTTAGTATATTTCAGTACATGCATTTTTAGTGTCCATATAGTTTCAGTGGCTACAAACAGAATGACAAAGGTTGCATTGGGTCCGGCTTTTAAACCTCCTGATAAATTACCTAAAATACTACTGTAGAAAGGTTAACATAACACAACATGACATACAAACTAAACTTGTCAAAAACTAATGCACAATTTACTGCAAGGGCAAAGTACTGCCAATGGGTTGTAAGTTTACTCAAACACTTTTATTCATCATAGTTGCCATCAACGTGATTTGTTCCTGCACCTCTGTCCCTGTGAGGTTCCACCACCCCCAGTTTCATTGTGACTACTCGTTTTTAAGGACATTAATTGCAATAAAAAAGACATCAGGATTAATCTGGTTCAGATTCATTATGCTTTATAGTCCTTTGATTTCCTATACAGAGATTAAACTGTGTTCTACTGTATACAGTAGGTATAATAAATCACAAAATTGTTCTTCATAGTAGTGTGCTGAAATCTATGTACAAAAACAAGGAAATTATTTGTACATATCTCTGTACATTAAAATCACACTATTTTTGCAAAGTCTCATACTCACTCAGGGAGGTGGAATCCCCACTTAAGTAAATTAGCAGTGAATAAGAATTCCTTTTAGACATAATAATTCCAAATTTAAGATGTCCTGCTGCCAGCCTGCAAACTAGGCCACAGATCTGCAGGCATTTTAATATGAAAAAGGCACAATGCCATTGTCAGCTGTTGAAAATCTTCAATGGTTGCTTTGATTCCAAACGAAATTCAGCCTATTTACATTTTAATTTCATTTTCTTTGTTCATAATTTGGTCTCCTTAGATTTACCAGCAGAAAAAGGGGGAAAAGTCTGTAAATACATATGAAATCAAATTAAGTTTACATGCTAAAGGGTACTGAATGCCAGTGTTGCTGAACTGCAGGCATCAAAATTACCTCTGTAGTTCTGGATTTGGCTAGAGCTGCATTGCCTTCAGACTAAATTATTTAATTCTCAAAGTGTACATCAAAGCCACCCACCAGGTGGTATGTCTCCTCACAGGCAGCTGAATGTCAAAGATCTAGTTAAATGATTTTTTTTGCAAAATGTAAAACAAAACTGTGTTGGGATGATAACATTGTGTTTAGGAAAAATACTGCTTGGCTAAGAGCCAATGAACCTCCTCCCTTTCGTCCACTATAACTCACAAATCTTGGACAAATTTGAGATCTCAAATGGTAAAGGTACCAGGCACCCAGTTTATATGTCTGTTTCCCAAACTCTCGGTTGCCAGTCACAGAAGTTAATCAAGTCACAAATCATTGCTTATACCATGTTTATTTCTACGTTTCATACATTTGAGGCATTTGATACAGCTCCAGCAGAATGGTATACTGTGGACTACAGTTTAGGTATCACCATTATGGTTTGTGTCTCTGTTTTTAGTTTTCTTCCAATGCAGTACTGCATTGTGGAGCACACCTTTTAACAGTAAAAACACATCCATTTGCCCATCTTGATTATGTAAAAAAAAACCATACTTATGTTAAATGTTGAACATTGGGCCACACAGAAGCTAATGTATCAAAAAGTATGACTTTCAGTATTCCCTAACTAGATTTGCTATTTATTATCATGAAAGCAATTAGTGGGGGTCATGAGCACCACACAGTTGACATTTCTGAGGTTTGAAGATAGAGTTTTACAAAGACAGAACCAGATGGTTTTATATCAGCCAAAACCCTGTGAATTCTACTGAGACTTGCAAGAAAGAGGGTTGTGTTAAATGCAAAGACTAATAATATGAAAAATTCAATAAAAAACCTTTATATATTATATATGTTAGTCATTAAACCTGATCTCATCTGAAGCAGATCTCTCTCTCAAGCAGTCCTACAAACAATGATGTTGACACCTCAGATGCAAGTTGTCACATATGCCTACACATGTTCTACTATGCTTTACTCTTCCTCAGATCTACTCTTCAATGTTTGATGTATTTACACATTAGAAAAAAATATGATAGACTATAGATGATTTTCTGGGATACAAATTGATGTTTATAATTGCCTGCTATTAAATTACAGCACCCTACAAGCAAATGCGAATATAGCACATTGTCTCACCGACTGAAGCAGACACCCACTCTGATTGTATTCTCACCATTCAATCATAGTTGCTAAGCATCATCATTAATTGGTTTAACAGTTTTGTATTGAAATAAAGCTACACCCCCCACCATTTTAACGATCACTAATTGTATTACATCATGCTTGCTTTGCTTTACGCACCCTCTCTAAGCATGTAGGAGCGTTCAAGTGTGACAGATACAACCTTTCAATGAACTTACATCCAAGATCAATTTGTTTTGGCTACTGCAGACTGATGGTCATCAGCCTGTGTTTGGAACAAGCCCCGCAACTGGCTGAGCCACTCATGAGCCCAATGAAGTTACATAATTATGTTTATTACAGAATGTGTCAGTGTAATTACAATCAAGTCAGTGCTTCTAACCTTCAAGTGCAACATGCATCCTGATACAAAAGTCAGTGGGCCAGACTCGCTTGTGTATGAAAGTTTTGTGTGTACAGTGTTCATACGATCAAAATAATGCACATGTTCAAATTGATAAATTTGTTTCTATGTATGAATAAATTCAACAACTGCTCCAGACCACTTGTACTTGTACATATGCAAGCCCTCAAATCTGAGCAAGAAGTTTTTGTCATTCCAATAAAATTGTGCAAGTATCAAGTTTACATGTGAACAAAATGACCTTTTGCAATCCAATTTTGATCAAAATGTCTTTGAATGTATGTTTCCCATTATCTTAATCAGGTGTGTCCAAACTTTTGACCAATATTATTTATATAAGACATTAAGTAAGACATTTTGATCTAATGACTTATGCTTAAATGCTTTAATTTTTTTAGAGAAATATAAATTACGAAGTTAATGCCTACATATGAATTTTTCCCCAAAGCAAATTATGTATATATATATATATATATATATATATATATATATATATATATATATATATATATATATATATATATGTCTCCATGCCACACACACACACACACACACACACACACACCAGGGTATATATTTTCATTATATTGTCTTCATGATGATTATGGAGGGACAGTGACACTGACACCATCAGTCCCAATGTTAGCTTAACCATAAAGAACATTACCAGCTCTAGGAAATGCATAAATAAACAGGCAGGTCTGAGTATCTTAATTGCAGGGCTACATTAATATGATTTATTGACAATACTCTGGGATACAGGTGAATAACTATCCAGATTATACCAGACTGATATATATCATATTGTTACTCTAGTGGTGTCTCTAGTGGTGACTCTAGTCTATGTGTGGACACCTCCTCTGTCCATTCAATAAATGTATAGTTTTCTCTGGTTTGCACCATCCCAAAATATCAAAAGAACACTTGGACACAGCATTTGGTCTTTGGTGGTGGTGGTGGTGGTGGGGGTGCTCTGTAAAGCCCTGCTGTTATTGCAGTTTGCAATCACACCACCTGCTTCACACTTTTTGAGCCAACTTCCATTCAGTATTAGGAAATTTCCACTTTTAACTTTTTTTTGAAACTGAACAATTTTGATGTTACTTTCCTGTGCTGTGACCTGAGCAATTCGCTTCTAAGAGGCTGTTGTAGAATACATTATGCCTTATTTATTAGTACTGGTTATATGTCTGGATTAATTATTCATCCTTTGCGTGAAGCAACCACCTGAGGAGAGGCAAATTAGCACTATTTGCATCATACCAAAAGGTTGGTAGTTTTTGGAGACATACAAAAAGTGATGTCAAGAATTAGAAATGACTGATTAAATAAAACAGTAAATCGAGTGTTGTTCTGGTCGGAAATATAAGTGGTGAGCCCAATAGCATTATTCACATATAGCGCATTCTCTTGAAAGCCAAAATCTGCTGGTGGAGTACTTCCTTCCTAAATTATTGTAGTGGACAGTAGATACACAGTAAACATGTACAACAAAATGAGCAAATATTGCAAACTTCACAGTGAATGCTGTTGTACATCCTGACGTTCACATTTACAAATGCCTACACTATAGACATTAGGGAAATATGAAAGTTATCTGATAGACACATGTTCTATGTGCACATCCTTTTCATCTATGAGTTATACTCAGAGAACTACTGTCATAACAAGTCACTTTAAAATACCAAATTGAACATTGGACATGTGAGAACAATCACTTGAATGATGTTGATTTGGATGGTATTATTAGCTTTAGACTGGGGCAGGTATTAATGGAACTTTTTTAGAACTTTTGATGTATGACATTAATTGCTGTAGTTATTATGCTTTTAAATGTAACTCTTATTTTGAAATCACTTTCCACTTTCTTTTTTGAAGCTTCTTAAACCTGAAAAATAAATAGATGTTGTTAATATTAATACTAAAAGGTCTTATTAGCAAAAAATGTGATTCAGCTATTCACCCAATTGGCACACCATTCCCAATGCTCATGTGCGCGTGCGCACACACACACACACACACATACAGAGAGAGACACACACACACAAACCCAGCATAGAAAAGCTGTTAACAGTGCATGAGACATGCATCATAAAAGTTACACATCTTATAATTTAATAGTATGCAGTCACATATGCACTTGGCAATACTACCCAAAGCATTTCATAACTTTTATTATAATTTTGTATTAAATGCATTTAATAAGCAAATTCATAGTCATTCTAATAAAGTGAATAACAACATGTGTCTAAAATAAACTGTATTTTTTCCACAAATACCCCAAATTAAAACATAAATGGCTGAGCTGGTTTATTGCAATAATATATAATTTTACTGTTATGAATTTTCATGCATAATTCACTGAAATGTGCCATGGTTTAAGGTTAAGTATCTAACTGTGACCAGCACTTCTTTCAGTTGTTTTTCTTTCAGTAAGTGCAAGAGGTAAATTATTCTTTTTTTAGTATGTGTGAGAAATGGTAGGGTACAGCTTCTTTGATACATTGGCATTAGAGGTGAAACACTTTTGACAGTGAAAGCAAGAAGCTGATGAGGTTAGAATAAAAGAAGGTAGATATCAAGGTTTATGGAGAGAGCTTTTGTGGGTGTTCGTTTATCATCAGAATATTAGGTAGAAAAAACCGAAAGCTTTGTTAAATTCCATTTTAACACGTCTTTTATTTCATATGCATTTCATTTCATATGATTCTCTGTGCTTGGTGATGATGGCTAATGTAAAATGTACAGTCCCCTTGTTGACAGTCAATAAAGTAGTTTGTCAGGAGAAATCTTCAGTGTGAAAGCTGTACAAACTCTCCAAACAATTTGTCCTCTCCTTTGAGTAGATGGGTATGAAGTTCAAAAGGAGAATCACAATCTCGCTTCAGCTTCTAATGGACAGTTCTGACCACAAGATTTTGAACATAATAGTTACATCAGTTTGCTGTTCACATTATGTGGTCAGATCAGATGTTTTACCATTGTAAAGAATCACCTCAGGAAATGCTCATAATTCATTGGCATGTCTCATGTAGAGAATGCTGGAAAGTAATATATCTGCTGAAGTCATGCAGTATGAACTGGTCATAACAAGCATTACATTGTGTGAGTCTCACAGAATGTGCACATTACACTGTTAATTTGGAAAAATGACATATGTATAAGTGGTGAAAAACTAAGGCCTTAAACCTAAAAACCTAAGTAAAAACCTCTATTGTAGCATCCTTTCTTTGGACTTGAATCTTTGCTGCACACACTTGCAGAAGACATGCTACCAATGTCGAGTAGCTCAAAGATTCTGTTATCATTAGGGGTCATTTTCTTGTCCAATAGCAAAAGAGTTTTGTAATCACTTCAGTGTATTCATTTTTTCAACATTAGTCTTCTTATAATATAGACACTTTATAAACTAGACAGTTTAAGGTGTAATGCACTTCCTTCATGTGTATATGCTTGTGATGCTTGCTCATAGCTTTTCACAGTGAAAACCTCTTTCCTTCAGTAAGTGGTCAAGGTGGTTTTATTCTTCATGCATTGACATCAAATGCATTGACCATTGATGCAATACAACCATTTTTATGTACTGTTTTATGACCACTTATTTCCTTGGCAACCAAAACAAATTACTGTGGCACTAACAGGCCTCCACTCTCTCAGTAAATAAGCAAAAGAACAAAGATGCAATGACAGTTACGGGGAAATTGAGGCGTAAATTAGTCTTTGGAAAAATATGGCAGACAGACACATTCTATTTTCTCTGACAGGTGGTGTCATCCCTACATAATGGAGTTCTATGGGGATAAGACAAATATCAGAAATGCATAGCCTTCATAATTACCTCAGAGATAAATGCACAAATCACACTAGCCCTAGTCCTAAGGTAAAAAGAAATAAAAACAACGCTCCCTTTATACTGCCTGCCAGGATGTGCCCTGAAGCTTTAAAATCAACACTGACATCTTCCGTTCAATGACGTGACAAAGCCGCGGTCATAAAGGGTGCACAAAAACAGTGACAAAGTAAGCAATAATTTGCGTACTTTGTAAATGTTTTGTGTGAATAATGACTGAAATTGTATCTTCAATCAATCAATAAACTTTTATTTGGTATTGCGTCTTTTCCAATTATATTGTCGCAGACCACTTTGCAAGGCATTATTTGCACAGGGAATAATAATTAAAACAAAACAAAAATGAAGCGAGACTGAAAAGTGATTCCCTGACCCATTCAAAAAGGCAAAATGGTCCCATAATGCAGACTTTGACCATATGTTTCAGAATGATGTGATGAGTGAAGCCCCATCAACCAGACTCTGACTCATGTATTAATTTTTTATTTTAAAAATGACGCAATGGATCTGGTCCTGACCTGCAGATTTTAAATTTAAGGCAGACACACTGACTCGGCTTCAGAATAACATGATGATGCAGTCCCTCTAATGCGGACCCTGACTGTTTTAGAGTCAACTTCAAAAGAATGCACTGATTCAGACCCTATAATACAACTCTGACATGTTTTTAGAATGACACATTATAGCAGGCCCCATAATGTTGACCCTGACTCAGTTTACATAGGTCCCATTATTTAGACACTGACTTGAAGCTACTTTTCATTTTAAGGATGATGCAGTTCTGCATTTCTGCTATGCTGCAGCAGAAAACATCAATATT
The DNA here is from genome assembly GCF_013368585.1 of Megalops cyprinoides. Taxonomy (NCBI): domain Eukaryota; kingdom Metazoa; phylum Chordata; class Actinopteri; order Elopiformes; family Megalopidae; genus Megalops; species Megalops cyprinoides. Next base: position 49,252,329 of record NC_050584.1, on the reverse strand, counting down.
TTCTGGCTTTCCTCATTAATTCAAAATTTGTTCTAAATGGTCACTCACAAATAAATACAAGGTTTGGGTCATAAACACTGTCTGGCAAATTCAGAGATCACCAAAATGAAAAATAACTGAAAAAAAGCACACTTGCATCATTTGTATGTCAAAGTTATTTATGAATTTTGGTTGAATCCAGAGGACAGTCTAGGACAGATGTCTAGGATAGAAGTAAATATCAAATAGTAGATGCCTAAGCAATTACACTAGCAGGTTTTGGATTAAAAAACTTTATTGTACATTTATACATGCAAATACAGATCACAGACCATAAAACAGTCTCAACAAACTCACAAACACCTACCATGCCTGACCAGTAGCAGGCAATGGAGTGGGGGCAGAGAAGCTGCCAGTCTCCCATCAGGCAAAGCCAAAAATCTTGCCTGCAGGCAGAGCAAGCACAATGCATTTCACTTTCTGAGGAAATTTTAAAAAAACTGCCCTAACCCTAACCCTTCCTTACCTATTGAAAGATATCAACACCTGTCTTTAGATGATTGAAAGTAGGTGCAATCATCTGACATCGACGTTTGCCAGTGCCTAGTCAATCTAGTGAATTACCTGTCTGAACTACTTTCACTCCATTTCTTTCACTTCAATGACTGCAGCTTCCCTTGTTTTAGCCCTGTACAAAGGGAAAGCATTTGGAAAGCAAGTGTAGAAGACAATCTTTCCTTTACTATGTAATATAACTAACATTTAAAATGAAAGTTTTCATATAGCATGGGCAAGTTAGCTAATTATCAACAGTGTTCATTAATGGGTGGTTAACTGGCTAGTTAAATAATGGCGATAGCATTTAGCTACTCACCCTGATATAATTAGAATGCATCAACCTAACGCCGTTGCTGCTTGTTAATTAATAAAGTCATGCAAACTAATTGACATGGTGACAGTGTCCACTGAACAGATTATTGATATTTCACCTGATATATTTATGCAAATTTGTAGGTTATTGACTAACAGGCTTCTGCACTGGAAAGCAAGCTACATAGAATTATTTTAATTCAGCAGCTAACTAATTAGTCTAAATCATTGGCTATTGTAGTCACACAAGGGACTTATTATTTTAAGTTGTTAGCTGTTTAAGTTGCTTCACTTGAATTGACAGAGGACTGACTCATTTTACAGCACTTTTCACTCTGATTATTTTGAATATACTAAATGGCAAATTTCTGACTGAAATACAGTTAATATGTTTGACAACTTTTTTTTTTTTTTAAAGAAATACAGTCCATAAAGTATTCATCCCTGACAACACAGTCTGAATGCAGTGATTCAAATGTTCTTGCTCACTGTCTGTGTGTGCCTGTGTGTGTGTGTGTGTTGGGGGGGTGGGGAGGTTGGGTAGAGAGAGAAGAACAGACAACATTCCTGTTTATGAGATTTTAGTGTAGACATGTACTGCTTTTTATTGTTAATAAAAGATTGCCCCATAATTGTACTTTCACATTTACATGTACTTTCAGAAATTGTTAAACTTGTAATATATAATATATAATTGTAAACCTTTTAAAACAGTTATTGTAGTTATTGCTGTAGTGTATTTAAATGTACATGCATTTGTGTGCATGCTCACATATCACATTTGGTATAATCTGTTTGACAAAGCCAGGGTATGACAGCTGTTGGTGCAAACATGACGAGCAGACAGTTTGATCAAGACTTAATGTTTTGAATTTCCAGACTGGTCCAGCAGTCTTTGGTTCTCTAGATACCATAATTGAGGAACTGATCTAAGCATCCAATCAATACACAATGACTTTTTGCCAATATGATGAACAAGAAAACTTCCCTCAGGGAGGGATATGAGAATGAAACAGACGATAGGAATGCTTTGTCATACACTCCTAACATTCAGTGTAGTGAAGTATGTGGATGGATTCAAGCTGCATTGTAATGCAGGGACTACATTGTAATGCTAGTTTGCCATAATTTCAAAATCTCAATGCCAAGGATGATGGTATTTCCAGATATACTAGAATGCTATGTATTTGTTCATTCTTATTGGTGTCCACCCATAACATGTTAAAATGATGAAAGAGTGCTGAAAATACAACATGCTAGACAATTAAAATGGCAAAAATACAATGTGAAGACTACTCTATGTATTTATGCAGATATGCAATTATGTTCAAGAATGTATGGTAATGCTGACATTTTCTTTTGCTCAAAAAGTCTTGCTATTTGTAACCGCACAGTTGGAGGTCAGTCATAAATGAACCCCATATATTTCTAAGATTAAGATTATTGGTAAATAAACACTCATTTTAACTTAATTTGCTGTTTAACTCAGTTGTCTGTAATGCATATTTTAAAAATGTCTGTTTACTTAAACTTGACATGACATATTCATACATTGTAATAAATACATGAATAAATACAGACATAAAATATTAATAGCTGTGATCTTTTCCCTCAGTTTAATTGAAAAAAGTAAAACATTTTGCAGTTTTAAATTAAGTGGGTGAGGTGAAATTCATTACCAAAGGAAATGTCATCTTAGCTTGGTGCAAATGACAATGAAGCGTTTAGGTGGTGGAGAATTGCAACTTCATGACAAGCAAGCAGCAAAGGCACATCTGATCATTTGACACTTTAATTTACTGTTAATTAAAACTTTTGCAGGACCTGATGACATTTTCTGAGGATGTCTAATTTCAGACACAACATCACCTCATCATGTAAAGTTTATGATGACAAAAGCCTCCTTTTAAAGCATCATATTGATCATATTTCATCATGAACACATCGATATGAAATTCTAGCTCATTCAGAACAATTTTAGCTTAGATAATTATGCTTTTGCGTAATATTGGCTCTGTAACTTTCAAGCAGCCACACTGCAAAAGTAGTAAAGTTATGTTGATGAACAAATACCTAATTTCTAGCCAGCTCTCTTACCATCTGTATCCATCTTTGGTGCAACCGCTTCTTTTCAGTTTCATTCACCAACCACATAACCCACATAGCTTTTTTCTGGATAGCAATTTTATTTTCTGCATCCAATGAATGATTTTTTTATTGCCCTTCCTTAGTGTGTCCACAAGCCTCTTTGCCAGATTCATGTTCGCTAGCTTGTGCACCCATCAACACTTCTGCAGTTAGTGTGACTTTGACACGCGGACAGGTTGCCAAGCAACCAGAGAGTTTGCCAGCAAGCGTGACCTCCATTCAACAACAGTTATCTTGGAGCCCTGACAAGGTAAGCATGCACTTAGCTATCTAAACAATGTTCTAAGCAGGTCACATTTTTCAGTGAGCAAAATTTGATTTGTTTGTTAGTTGCCCGTTCTCTGATTTATCCATCTGACTACATGTTAGCTGTATGTTTCGTGTTGTTAATCAGGTATTGTAGGCTTTTTAATAAGCTAGCTAGTGATAGCTAGCTAACTAGCTAATGACCATCTATTTACATGACCATCAAAATAGTATATGAAATTAAGCTAGCTAACTTCCTTGGTTAAAAAAAAAAAAGCTGATCCAGCCAGTTTAAATGCTAGGGAGCTCAAAGCTGTGTTTGTGTAGTAGAATGAACTGAAGACACTAGCCTGCACCCAAGCTAAATTTGCTGGCTAGTTAATAAGCTAGCTGCAATGATTTTGTGTGCAGTTTTATTGTGTTCTATCATTCTATTGTATATTGCCTAAATAATTTTTTATAGTGTTATTGTCAGCACATTGTGGTGTTTACGGCATTGTGCAATATTTATTTTCGGTAGGCCATGTAAATTGATAATTACTGTTCCTATGTAATCCGCTGCAGAAAGGAGACAGTCTGATACATCACATGCAGACAGCAGCAAGTCATTTCCATCCTCCACCTCCTCCTCTGATGCACGGGGGAAAAAAAAGAACAAGAAGAAGAGACACCCCAAGACCAGCACCAAGTCGAAAAAATGTGTGGAGTTTGGAAAAAGAAGTATGTAAAGTGCATGTTAAGTGCATTCATTACTGAGTGTTGTTGGGCTTTGAAATTCAAGATTTAACATAACTCAAGTTTCTGTAGTTTTTCATTTTAAATGTAATGATTTTTCTCGCCGAAGCTGTGAGCATCACGACATGGATAGGAACATAAGTGCAATAACAGCGGTCATCGCAAAAGTCTTCATTGCTGCCAATGAGGAGACGGAGCGCATCCCAAAATTCACAGGCTCCAAACTCATGTCCTATGCAAAGGAATGTAAAACATTCTTAGACAGTGAGCCACAGCTGCAGAAAAAAAATAAATAAAAGAAAGAAAATGGAGATCTGTTGCCTGTGGCTTACAAAATAATCACTTAGTTGTTCTTCTGATTTGTGCAGTTTTTTTGTCTATTCTCCTGACATCCCTTTTCTTTGGTACTTTTCAGTATTTTTTTAGTTTTTGGTATTGTTGTCATTATTTTTTAGTTGGTATTTATTTGTAATTTTATTATCTTGTGAAATAAACAAAAAGAATATTGGTCTCCATTGCTGACCAAAAAGAATGTGAACAAAAATAATGTGATCAAAGGGATGTCTTAGTTGCTGCTGGCAAGAAGTTTGATAAAGTTTTTGTTGTGCAATCCAGGTATTTCTACCACTCTTGGTTGCTTTCAACCAGTGAATGCCATCCAGAATAACTGATTTTTACCACCCAACGTACTGTTGCACTTTATATCTCTGATTTTAGGTTATTTCTCTGTTACCTACATTTTGTTGTGTAAAAGAACATGATTAATGAACATGATTAATAGCTATTTCCGTGCAAACACTACCTGCACTGTTTTGGAAGACTGCTGTCATCACCTGGTGTGTATTGCTGTAATATAGAATTAAGGTGGGAAAGGTTAGTTTGCATTTTACAACCCTGATAGCATGTAGTTTTCCTAAAACTACTTCATTTGTTTCAGGGTAATAACAGGCAAAATACCGAATTTCACCATCTAACTACTACATTGATACTCCCCCTGATAAGTGTATTATTATGTTGTAACCATTAAAAGTAACCATGTTCTTATGAACGTGTTACTCTTTTATGGCCAACATAATACTGCTGCAATTACAGAAATATTATTTGATAATAAGTAAATCCTGAGTTGTAATGTTTAAATGATTATATATTAACTACATGATATTACCATTTTGTTATAGATTTAAACCACAGCAATTGCATGGTTATTGTTTAGAAAGAACTTGGTAATTACTTTGTAATTTGTGGGTTCTACAACATTAAAATGACGTTACCACGAAACTACCCACTCATTACCATGATATCACCCACTTATTACCGATCTGTAAAGTGAAGTGCTGCCGAATAATTTTCCAATCTTTTCCCAATTGGCCTTGGTTTTCAGTTTTTTGATTCCCTCTGGAAAACCCACTATGCTACATGTACAGTGCTTTGTGACAAACTTGATTGTAAAAATGTGCTATAAAAAATGCATTTAATTTTTATTAAAAAAAATTTAAATTATATCCATATTTATTCATCTCCCTGTCTCAATAAGACAAACAACAAAAACAGAACAGAAAAAAAAATGTAATTCGTGAAAACATTTAAATGATATGACAGTACACATGATTTTTTTGCCCAGATATATTGATTTCTGCCAATATGCAAGTTACTTCAGAATTATTTAAAGTCAAAGCTGCGACTTATGAAAACATAAAACATAAATCACTTTGTACTGGGTTTCCAACTTTGCACTTTTTTGATAAACAAGTGGGTCAGTGACTTCATTAAATTAAACAAAATCAATCTTTGATGTGCCCAGTCATCTGAAATAGTCTAACATAATTTTTTATCTTTATAATTGTTTTCCTTTTTCAGAAGACTGGAAGAAGTTCTGAGAATTCAAACATTTATATCTAGGTTTAATATTTGTTAGTCATGGATAGGTCACATTTTTCATTTTTTCTAGCCTGGTATCATTTAATTTAGTCTGAAGAGCTTTTTCCTCTCTTTTCTTTATTTGCACATGATTTCCATTTTGATACCTGAAATGTTATAGAGCACTCTACTTGATTCTATGACTGAGAAACAAACCTTTGCAATTTGCCGATTGCCTTATAAAGACAAAAGTTTCAAACTCTGTTCACTTCCTGTAAATACTGGGGATATTGCCAGGTATTTTTTATTATTGAAAACCTTTCTCCCTTTATAGACGTGATCTGACAGGAAATCTTTGAAAGGCAGCACCAAGATAACTGCCCAGAGATTTCAACTGTCTTTTCTTGCTTGAGGAAACGCTGAGCACTGGCTTCCTATTAGGCAAAACACATGGAGCTCTGAATCCCCTTCTTGCTCATCCTGGGCCTGGCATGAGGCTGTCAAGCTCTCTGCGTCCCAGTCTGTCAAACAGGGCCTGTTATTCAGCACCCTTCTTCTGGGACAAGAGCAAACACACACATACACTCTCTCTCTCTCTCTCTCTCTCTCTCTCTCTCTCTCTCTCTCTTTCTCTCACGCACACACACACACACATAAACTTTTTGACAGTACTTTAAGAAGATTCACTTTTTGTCAGCATTCTCAAGATAACTGACAAACACATTTTGTATGCACTAATCAGGATCAAATATAAAATCCAAACAGACACTAATTTGCTGAGCTTTTGCCTTATCAGAGCAGTGCTGACATAAACTTCCCTCTTTATGGATTCCTACTGTCAATTTGTGTGATTGGTTGAAATGTAACAATCATTAACTACAGCATAATAACATTTCATAAGCTCATATCACTGACAGGTGTCCAATCACAATCTAAAATGGGCCCTTTGAGAATCAAAATGCCAGCTTGCAAATTATTCTGCAGGTGCCTTAACAGCTGCACTTTAAAACCCAACACTAGTGGAATGCAAAGAAGTAGCAAAACACATTCTCCATATTTGTATCCGTAGCGTTACAATTGGCATCTAAATGTTATTTTTTCCTGCACAAAGTGAACAGCATACCGGCTAAATGTCACTACTGGGTACAGATATTAAAATGCCAAGACTACCAGCTACCAGAAGACCAAGCACATGAGTGTGAGAGTAGGTTCAAGTGAAAATACTGTACCCTACATTACTTCCAGACACATCCAACCCAAATGTGCCTTTATGGTCTTAACCATTAACTCTTCCCTGTTTGCTGAAAATCTAGTACTGCTGTTGATAAATGACAACATGCTACAACCACTGCTTACATGAATTCACATTAAACAGGAAAATATATAATTTTGAGTACAAAAGGGCAGGTTGTACTGCACTTTAAATACATGGATTGCTATGGATGAGAACAAATTTTAGATCACATTGAAGTTTCTTAGCAACTGCTTATTAGACACTGTTATTCAGGGTGACTGAAATAACATATGACAACCACAAATCAAGTTCACAAATCAGAATTACAGATCAGATTTAGTTAATAATACAAATACAAAATACAAAAGAATTAAATGTGATCTGACTATGTTGCTAAGGCTCTTATTATTATGATTTATAAGAATGCTACTACCACCAGCACCACCACTACTACGACTACTACTACTAGTACTACTACTAATGATAATAATATTTGTATGTCCTGTATAGAAAATTGTCTTACTCTTAGTATATTGTTAAAGCAATACAGAATTGATTCACAAAGAGGAGGTATACTGTAGATTAGTAAATAATACTGAAGTTTCTTGTGGTTTATTTTGCAGTATATTGTCTGATATGTTCTTTTGAAATGTAATATAGTAAAATTATAATTATTATCATCTTTGAAGCAACCCTGCATACATGCCCCCAAAAGGGTGCTGCTCTCATAGAAAAAGAAAAATATCTCATTTAATTTGTGTTTGCCACAGAGTTTCATTACATAAACAGGCTTTTCAACAAAGATACAAGCCCACTGCAACCAGCTCACTGCTGCACACAATGCTTCTTAATTATTGTGGCACTAAGCAATGAAATGAAACAGGTGAGAAATAATAAAACAAACAGTGAAATATGCATCTTACAAATGACAAAGGTTGCTGTCACTCTTGCTCCCTCTTATGTGTACACACACGCACATATGCACAAATGCTCGCACAAACATACACACACGTAACACCACTGTTTCTCAATCATATTCCCTAGACCAGTACTCTCCCAACAGGATTTTTTTATACCAGGTTCCTGTTGTGAAGACAAAAAATAGGGTTTACGTGTCTACACTTGTTGACTTTTTAGAGTGGAAGCCATAATTGCATTTCTGCCCCTTGTGGAAAAAAGCAGTGAGCTATATCCAACGTGGAAATTACTTTACATCTGCAACAACAACACACTCTTCTACCTAGGGCATTTGTGTGAGCTTTCCAGACAGAGAATTCAGCTAATCATTAATGCACAAAATATGTTGTGTTGTTGTTACCACCTTCATTGCTTCATCAACAATAAACAAACATGTAGCAATAGCTTGACAGAAAATCTTCTCCATTAACTATTCAGTGTGAGCCCACTCTCTAAGTAAAAAAAAACAAAACAAAAAAAACAAGCAAGGCAAAGAAACAAAGAAACAGTATCTGAAGGCATGTTAGCCCAACTACTTTTCATTCCAAAGTAGAGTGTCAAGGCAAGTGTAACTTTCAACAAGTACAGGTGGTCCCCATTTTTACCACACAATTCAATCATGGAATTTCTTAATTCCATAAACCAGATAGTCAGGAGTTCAATCCTATTCATAAATGGGACTTATGTTTCGGGGTCACAAATATATAGTTTATAGTTTTTCTACATAAAATGCAAGATAAATATTCAATAAACTCTAAAGTCAAACATTCATTATTAGTAAAATTAACAAATTAGTACTGTATACGTATTTGCACATTTAATTACACTCACACCTGAAGTAAAATATCATATTCAGTGTTGTAACACACTGTGTGACATTTGGGAATGACAGGACATGGAGAACAGCAAGGTGCAAATCACAGCCTACGAACAGGTGTTTATTTAGGCCACAGGGCAAGTGAGGCAGCACACACAGTCATAGGATAAAATAAGAAAGTCTTCTTCAGCTCCCATTCTCAAGTTCACTGAATGAAGGCTTCAGACTAAAATACGCCAGACAAGACAACACAACAAACTAAAACAAAGACCCCAAATGGGAATTAAAAACTGGTGCCTTGCTTGCAAGCTCTTTTTTGCTGTCATTCTCACTCTCCAGTCTCTCTCCCACATTTAAATCAGTATTTTATGTTGAGAAACAATTACATCATTATTTACATAACATACATCATAAGTTCAAACACGTAATGTTCAAAGTGAAAAAAACAAAATTGAAATGGATTGTCTTTATGTTTTAACACACAAAAGATTCTCTGGAAGTATTCAGTATTTGAACAGTAGGGTGAAAATGCTGATCATTTAGGATTGCTTATTGGTGTAATATTTTTCTTTAACATTAGAGAAGTCGCAAGCACAAGACTTGTTTAATTCCAGTCACAGACAATGCTCTTACCTAAGTATTTATATTTGTCTGTATTTTCATTCTAAATAAATGAAACAAAAGGGAGCATTTATTTGCATATTAACACAGTGGAAAATGCAAAATATGCAGTTCTCATAAAGCTGGATAAAGCATCACACCCACATTATATTTTTATAGCTCACAGATGGAATGTACTAAGAAAGACAAAATAAAAGACTTAAAATGAGAAATAATTCTGTGACAGCAAGAATGAAAGGACAGTGTGTTTAATTTCATCACGTCGGACAATGCAGGTATAAAAGGTACAAACGAGAGCACTGAGTGAACATTTAGGCTTTAGTGTCTGAAATTTGTGCCAGTATGCCTAAAAATGCCCACATTTTACCTCATAAGTATTAAAGGTGTTAGATCAATATACACATCCATGAACATCATATGGCTTTTCATAGCAATATATAAGCCCTTTGTCCTTTGTCTGACAGTTTGTTCAAATGATTAACATGTAATTTACACACACTGGCATTATGAATATTACACAGTGCAACCTTTAGATGAGAATGGGTTTAAGCCCTAAAATTCATTCTCAAGAGTTACAAACACAAATTTTAAAATATTTTAATTTAAAATAAATTACACTGCCCTATTATAAATGATTACCAATAAAAGAAATATAGTAATAAATTAAATATAAATAATAATATTATCTATTATAAAATAGCTCCAATACAACTAAACCGATGTGACTAGGACATTTTTGAGCCTTTACCTTAGCTATGTGCTGAAAACTAATGCCGGCAAATAGTAAATTAAATCCTGATGCTAACATTTTAGGGGAGTTGAACCACAGAACTTGGCTGATCCTCCATTCATCTTAACAGAAAAGTGCCAGGACTCACCATCCTCAACTACTGTCTAAACAACAGAGATGCAAAATGAAACCCACCTTTACCTTTATGAAGATGGAAGCGCTGATCAAAGTGATTCAAAGACCACTGTGAAGTGCTAGCAATGCAATTCCAGCAGAACACTTCTCCCTTGCCTCATTTTGCCCCCTTTGTGCATAATTTTACACAATCTGACTAATCACAGTATTAATGCCCTTTTAAAAAGGCTTCTCTGTCTGCTAAATAAGGAACTCTGCTAATTTCTCTTCTAGACGCCAGCTTAATTGCATTTAAAATTAATGGTGTGCTTTTGCGGCCAACTTCACAATGAGACACGGGTAACGTTCCTCTTCCTGCTGGGCTAAAAGCCATACGATGTACTCAAAAGTACAGGACTCTATGCCTTTGCTTATCATTATTTTGGGGGGAAAAAGTGATACAATACATATGCATAAATAGTTCTCCATTTTTTCCCAAAGGCAGTCATATCTTGCCATTAGTTGTCCTCCATTTCTGTGTAGCTCTGTATTGACTTTTTGAATAATATCAAGCAGCCTGGACATGATTTATGATGATGTACACTATCGATCACTTAAGGAGTTATTTAGGTATTCAGTATAAAAGTAATGTTCTCATTATCTTGATGGTGTAAGGCGCCAGGCCAGGGGGAAGTCACAGTACACTTTGCAGGGCTTTAATTAGCACATCTGAATTTCATTCCTCTCTCTCTCTCTCCCTCTTGTTTTCATTGCAGTGCAGTTGTTGTTTCTCCTCTGTGCTCGCAGTCCTGTCCCTCTGTGGGCACAATTTGTTATAGCCCACAGGTGGGCGCCGCGATCTCAGTGCCTCATCAGCCAGGAGGATGCTGGGGATGAGGACAGAGATTAACCACTCTCCTCTCAGCCTGGTCTCTCACTCGCCTTGGGGTCAGCAGTACTCCCATGTCATGAATCATTTTGCCCTCCACCTAGCCCATGGGATCACAATAATCCAATACTTCCTCTGTTTGGGTAGCCTAGCCAAGGCAAGCAACCCCCACAACAGGGATTTAGTCTGGTTGGCCAGCCAGAGGCAAAAAAATGTGTCAAGCAATCTTGGGTGCTGCCGGCAATTCTGCTAACGGAGGCAACATGCTGCGTACAATGCAGACTTGGTAATGTGGAGCTAGAAATTCACAACACAGCAAGGACACTAAATTGACATACTTCAGGTAAATATTGAGGGCAGCAACTGTATGTTGAATGTGGTGGAGTCGGGTGTAGAAGGTGTCCAAGCTGTCATAATTACAAATATAGTCAAATATCAGTCTTGTACATATATTGCTTTTGATATTTTACACTGAAAAATGCGAATTGAGGTCAATATCATGGTGAGAAAGATAACTACCTGCTTGTTGTGCATTATGGATGAGCTTTATTTTGCTTGCTGTAGCTTTTCCCTTTTAACAGGTGTATTCACAGAGGGTTTTTTCAGAAGGGAACATTCTTATCTCTTGCAGGACAAGGGGGGATTTTTAAGACAGTGTGTCTGCATTTTTCAGAGCCCCTGTTGTAAACCAAGATGCATTTACTCACCTGAAGCTAAACAACATATCTTCTAGCAACACTTTTGCATTGAAACTCCAACACATTCTAACTTACAAAAAAAACTTTTTAAAAGTTGTTAATGTTTTATTCCATAATTCACAAGCAAAACCACTGGAGAGTGACTTTGTGGGAAATCCAGGCTGGACATGATGGAACCAGGCTCATTAGCGTCTGGTCTCCGGGGTACCATCCTCGGAAATAATCGGCTCAATCAATAAACAAAGCCAAAGTTTTAAAATATTTATCTGGATGCAGATCCATCTTTGCAGACCGCCTGAGTACTATTCCTCCACCTTAAAAGTAATTCAGATAGCCGTTTATTAATGGCGGTACACCTCGAGATCAATGGGGTGCCACTCAATAGCTGAGTGCTGAGTGTTACAAGATCCCATTAATTCTTTGTCAATAACCTGGATGGAACCAGAGCAGGAACTCCTCTAAAGTAAGGGCTTAGCCCAGCAATCTCCTCAAGATCCACCTTCAGAGTGAACACCCCCATCTTTTGTGTGACAGATTTTTCTTTGTTTATCATTACACTACATCTTTTGAGTTTAAAACAAGCCTTCTTTTATACACTGGTGTAAAAGGCATGAATATAAAGCCTTGTTAATGTACAGGATGAAAAACACCACAGTTTAAAGAGCTTATTTATCGTACTCCTGATTGCAGTAGCTGCATTGTGATTCCAAAAGGGCAACAAATATACAGCCATCACCAAGGCATAACACCGCAGCGACTGCCTTTGAAATTCAAGTGTTAGCTCGTTAGCTCACGTTTTCTTACCATAGAATGTTATGGCCGATTAAAAGCTCAATTGTAAAACAACACTGACATCTAATTACAAGAGTGAGTGCCCAGTGCACTCCATATTTTCATACTCATAACGAAGAGGACATCTGATTGGTACAGTAACAGACTTCCTTTTACTGGAAAATTCTGAAATAAAATTCATGCTCATTACCAACCTATTAAGTGTTCCGCTCATTTCCTAACACTGTTTTACTCACATGCTAGTCCCTGATACAGGTTTTCCGAAATTAATATGACCAGCAAATCAAGTGAGCAGATTTAATGACCCTCTGTCATCTGATTTCCATTATACCTGTAATACCTTTAAAATAGCTAAATAATTGATAGTCTATGTTTATTGAAATAATTGGTAACAGTGCAGCTTTTATTTCAGAGGTAATAATCCATCCCTTGCTCCCCCCATTATTACCCCTTTTGTAATGTAAATTTATCATCTTTTAGACACTCAGTCCATGCCAAGGTACATTCTGTGTAGAGCTCAGTGTATTACTAAGTCCCTTCTTTGCCTCAGATGGAGTTGTGTTTCTTTGGAGGACCTACACAATATTACACATTGCATGAATCTGTTGCAGACATGTCAGCTGTAAATCTGCTTCATCCTTTAGTCATGATTCATAATGTAAGAACATGAGTCTTAACTGCTGTGACCAGTGTGTCACTGGAGTGACAATTTTACAAATGGCTATATAATGTTATTATTACCACTGCATGCACATAACACAGCATTTACCTGACAGACCACATCAAGCAAAAAATGTTGCTGTTCAATGATAAGGATGATCTTTTTTTACTTAAATGTCTAGAATACGTATTACAAACTGATGAATGCAACTAACTGTAGGATAAAACTGTCTGCACCCAGCACAGGTTTAAATGATATATTTTCTGGTCAGTAGTCTGGAACCTAACATACTGCTCCACATGGATTTGAATGACACCTAGTCACATACTGTGTTAATCCACATTCATCCAACATTCATCTTTGCTTCAATGGCATGCATGCATGTTTTGTTTGTTTATGCTGACTGATTTAACTGCCAATGTTTTTTACAGGTCTTTGAAATCCAATACACTTGTAAATATGCCATGGTCTCAATTGGACACAGATGAATGTAATTCATACTTGAGCATTTAAAGATAAAAAATGTTTACTAGCTAAAGGAGAAGCCACAAATTGCACTCTCTGCAATAAATCTTCATCCTGCCACTGTCCCCTGTTGCTTTTTACAGCAACCACTGAGGAATCATACTGTTGATGACAACATACATAGTTTGCGTCAGAGATAAGCAGATTGTCACAGGTCCTCACTCTGTAATCATTTTTTTTTACTTCATTACCTCATTAACTGAAAGGTCATCATTAAGTGGCCTCTGTTCCGTTCCTGGCCACGATGTTTAATTACCATTATCAGGATTGTAATTACCAGAATCTAATTTGTTTACATGTCCTTTTCTATTGTTCTGTTTTCACTCTGTCTCCGGTGATGGTGAGGGGGATGATGAGTGAGGAACTTACCAGAGGTTTATCCACATCCTCTCTGTGACCCCAGATCTTCTGACTGAGGATGAGACGTGCATGTGGAAAAGATTGCAATGCACGTCACGCCTCTCTTTGGCTTTGTGTCCTGATAGAAGGACGAATAACAAAAGCATGGACGGAGCAGGCCGTGTGAGACAGGAGGAATGCGCCACGTACCATTCAAACAAGAGACCCCATCTGCACAGAGTCCAGTACTTCCAATTCTGGATTTCCACAATGCCCGGCTGCAGAGAGGAGTCGGAGGGGTAATCACAATTACATGCTTCAGTGTGTTCTGGAGGAAGGATCCAAACACCCAGGTGCTTTAGATCAACACTGAATCACGGTTCACTTCATTATAGTTAAGTATTTTCAGATGCACATGTGATTGCTGTGACCACCTCGAAATTATCCCACGTAAGTCAGCACACTGGCTGTGTCTGGTGTGATTGGTTCCACTGCACCCCCACCCCTCCCCTTCCTGCTCAAAAAGCTGAGGAATGTAACTGCTGTGAAGTGTAGACTGTAGCTGATGCTTAATTAGACTTATATCAAAGTCCACTAATATTCAGACTGGCTGTCACAACTTTCCATTTTTTAGCAAGCACTAAATACGCCTTTGCAACAGAGTTCAATGTATGAACAAGCTTACAGTTAAGCACCATCTCAAGCTTTTCTGGTGAAACAGAAGTAAATTGCATACATTGGACGGCAGCTACAAACCAATTTGATAAAAATATCTGTGCAGGGTAAATTTGACATTAATATGTGACTCTGGACAGCAAAATGAGTTACAATAACAAAAAGAGATTTTCCATAATTGAAAATAGTGTTAATAAGCTTGCTAGTGATACCAAATTCATTATACTTTTACAACTATACAATTTGTCAGGGCTCCCGCCCCCTAGTTGTTGTGTTTTTGTTTTTCCCTGTCCATGTGCTCTTGTTTTCCTTGTGTTTTAGCCCTGCCCCACTCTCCGCCCTGTCTCCGCCCACCTGATTGTCTCCACCTGCCTGCCTGCACACCTGCTTCCCATCACCTATCAGCCCAGCCCTATATCTACCCTGCTTGTCTCTGTGTTGTTTGCAAGATCGTTTCAGTGTTTCTGCCTGTCTCGTTTCCCGCCTGTTTCCCTGTTTGGATTTTGCTGGTTTTTGCCTCGCCTGTTCCTTGACATTGTCTTTGCTTGCCCTTCTGTCCTGATTGCCTGATCTGCCTGCCTTCACGGTTTGACCCTGCCTGTTGCTGTTTTGCCCTTGGACTGCCTACCTGGTATTTTGACCCTGCCTGTTTTGGACTGCCTGCTTGTTTGACGATTCGGTTAATAAACACCTGGAATTGGAGCACTCGTGGTCCGCGTCTGAGTCCGTGCCTGAGTCCTGACACAATTATACTTCGAAAACTCAGAGAGCTATATGACCATTGAAATCAAAGGTCTGATTGACAGATGATTTAGCTATTTAGCATTTAGTAAATGAGGTCCTGCTTTCTTTTGTAGCAACCAGTGTTATTAATATTTATGTCTTCACGATTCTCTGTGGTTTAGAAGAATGCATAAAACAGACAACACAGATGGGAAGAGGACATACAAACATTTCTAAAATCTTCCAAAAATTCAAATCAATATTTGTGGCTGCAAATTAAATTTACACGACTTCCAAGTTGTTCACCAGGTGACAAAAAGGTCATTTTTATTGCTGAAACTATTACCCTCTTCTTGCCCTTGTATCTCTCATCTGCCCTTTAGCTCCACAACAGGTGATTATTCCACATTTAAAAAAAAAAAAAAGTCCAAATTTTCCCTGAAGTACAAATTCATGAACTCTAGCATTGTTTTCAGGGATGGACACTACATGGAGATGTAGTCTCATTTTCCTTTGTTGTGATCTCTGTGGACCTCTCTGCAACAACTGTAGGCCAGGTCTTCCTGTGCACCCTGGTAGAGGTGGAAATCAGACAACTCCAGCCTTACTTATGCTATCAGACTATGCAATGCTACATTATCTCCATTTTTGGAGCAGCATGACAAAGTACAGGGACCAATTTTCAGTCAGTGTGACACCTAAAAACTAGAGCTTTCCTTGTAAATGTGAAAATAAGTGCTGTAATGTTAGTCAAAACACTTTACCATTGCTTTGGCATATAATTCTCCCTTTAAGCACTTGGCATTAGAATTATTCATTTTGAATTGTTTGCAGTATATATTTGGGAAATACCAGGCTTATATTAAAGCTATTTAAGAACTATTTTAGTTTGATGCTTCATTGATGTGTTACTGGCTGTCTGTACCTATGTTCTTATTGCTACAAGCTCTCCAACAGTTCTTTAAAACTTTACTGTATTTACAGCACTGCATGTGTTAACTGTTAAACATTTCTGAACCCCCCCACCCCACCCGACGTGACTTTATAAATTCCTTGTGTGCTAGTTGAAATATATTGTATGCACTCTAGCACCTCAGTAATATCACTGCCTCTTTTCCAACTGAAAAAGAGTAACTTTCAGAAGAATTTTACATTACAGTAAAACCATCTCAAACATTTTTCTTTGCCAAGATGAAAACAAAAACATAACAAAAAAAAAAAATCACTTTTCTTTCCATAGTTTTTCTCACTGTGTATTGGGATTTACTGTTGCAATATGAGGGAACATGCAAAGTTTACTCTTTCTTTAATAAGCAACAAGCGCATTGGACAGAAGTCTTTGGCTGTGTAGTATTATTTCTCTACATCAGACTTATAAATCCCCCTGTGTGTGTATGTGAGAAATGGAAACACAGAAGATTTATTCACTGCTGAGCCTCTGCTTTTCTTATATTTGAGCAAGAAAGATCTGCATGCAACATATTCCATTGTTGTTACAAATGAGAATTTTAGTGGGACTGCACAGCTACTATTCTGCATTTTCCAAGGCCTGCAAGTTTTTCATTTTCTTTCTTTTTCCAGATTTGTGGTCCAGTGCAAGCACCACAACCCAAAATATTTATGAGAGGTTTACATTAAAATTAGAAAACAAGACTCCTCCAGAACCAATGACATGACCCTGAATGGTAATTGCTTTTATTTTAAAACTGATCTTAAAATACTCTGGGTATCTATCTAAAGGCATTTTTAGTGGAGCGTTCCTTTTCAGTGGAGTAGACTGTGCAGGTAAATACATACAACCAATGCATAATTTTAACTGATCAAAACAAGTGGTTCAAATAGATCTGTCCATGCCATATTGATTACTTAAAACAAATAAATGAATACAAAGAGGAGAGAAACAGATAATGGAGACTGGAGGGTTTCCTATTAGCAGAAATTTTCATACTGACAAGTCCTTTAGCAGTCGAGACATACAGGCTTTAATATGCCATGATGCAATGCTCCATAAAGTGTACATAGAAAGTTGAAGTCATTCATAATTTAATCATAATATGTATGGTTTCATTTGGCTTACAGTAATTTCTCCGTTTTCAGCTGGTGAAGGCATATTTATATTCCACATACTCCATGGACATTGATCAAAATGAGACCTGAACTGTTCTTGAATGGTTTCGAAGCTTCAAAGGGGGAAGATATGCAACATGGAAATTTTTAGCAGAAGAAAATAATCACACTTTTGACAGTCTGGTAATGTAGGTGTCATTAACTTTACTGATATTAGTCTTTAAAATGTAACTATCCATCTATCAGTCTGTCTGTCTGTCTCTGTCTCTTTCTCTGTTATTATATATCTTTTTTCTGGCATTGCATTGCAGCCAATTTATGAGCAAAATGTCACAAAGGCTCATGTGGTCTATGACATGTTCCTCCCAGAACCTTTTTACTGGGCCAGGTTCCTCACCAGACTACTTTACTGTCCAAAGAGTGTTCTGCAGATATTTCACATGTTTATCAACATAATTAAGAAACAGGGGTCCATAAACATTCATTGCAACAAATGGTTTTTTTGCTTGTGCTCAGTGACTGGCAGGATTGTGTTTGGTTTTTGATTTATTTTCCTACAACCTCCTTCTGAGCCAAAATGTAATTGCTAGAGCATTTTCCTGAACCATTAATTTCCTATCCATTGTATCCATACATCTTTTCTGAGTCATTTACTCCACAATATTTCTATGCTGTTCCTTGGTATGTGTAACAAAAAAATATAAAAGGAGAATATCAGACACATTTTAAATGCTCACTGAATTTTATAGTAGGGAAAGGATAAGAAAGGCACTGTGTTGTTATGCCTGAAGTCTGACCTTATGTCATTCTCTGAGAGAGTATTATGCATAGTCTAATTATGAAAGCTTTTAAAGAAACCTGACAGAAGAGATACATGTGTTCTTTTCTTCATCTTTGTTGTTTGCAGACAGAAGGAAGGAAAACTGCAAACCACAGCACTAAATTTAAGCATAAAATGAATGGACATCAACGTTCTGTCACTACTACTGTATTACTTATGTCAATAAGCAAGTGCTTATCTTGCTCCTCTCTTTCAATAGAGGGATGTTCTGGAAAAATATATAACCCATTGGCCTGGACTGACCAGAAATGTGCAAAAGGTTTTAATAATTTATTATTTTAGAATTGAAGGAACTGCTAAGGAGCCATAGTTTTCAACAAATAATACTGCAATACTACAAACAATACAACAAATAATTTCAGTAAGTTCAAATGTAATTTCTGTAGTAAACACTTGTATACTGGGATAACAATGTGAAATGTGAGCTGTGAAACTAAATATATGAAGTGGCAGCATTTGGGTCATCTGAGTAGCTCCAATAATCCAGGGGAAGTCAGGAGTATCATTATCTCATAACGTCTTAATTTTGAACAAACAATTGATGTTGTTAGTCACCTCAGCTGAGTATTGTGTTTTTTGGAAAACAATGATATTGCTTCCCTAAAATAATGCTTTAGCATCATCTTATCAACAAAAATGTACAATTCAGAATGAACTGCAGACAATCCAACCCAGTAAAACTGACTGTGACTCCACTACACATTGAACTATAAGCTTAGTTATTGAAACTGAAGAATTTCAAGATTACTGTGTGTTTAATAATGCCACAATGATATTAAACAGCAAAACCAACAATTAAAGTTTAACCATTTAAAGTTATACCCAAACAGTTTTAAACATTGACTGATTTGTAAGATAACTATATTAATTGAGCCTGAAAGACACCATTACATTTGATTTGCATTTATATGTTTTATTTTTATTGCATGTTTATACCAATAAAATGTAAAATTCAAAAGAAGTCTCTCCATACTTTTCTTTTGCCTGACACCCACACAGTCTCCTGAAACACCAGAAAAAAGCCTTTGATGTAACATTGACAATATATCATAGCATTTGAGCATACATTATATAATCTGTTCAAAAAGGTATTTTCCAGAAAGATTATATGTAATTTTCCAGCACTTACAAAACTTTTTTTTTTTTTTTACAAATCTATTTATTCATATTTTGTATAATTTGATGGTGTTACACATGCAGGACATTTTCATCTGTGCACATGTCTGTTTACAGTACAGTACATTTGCATTTATCAGTTTCAGAATGCAGTGAGATTCATATCCCCAGCAATCACTGTCAATCTGATCATTGCACACTGATATCATTTTCATATCCAATTACCCATTAGAGGGCAGCTAAATTAATTATTAACCCAGGCAGCTGACAGCTGTATGACTGGTTCTAGCAGAAATGATACACAGGGATCTTTGTGTCATTTTCCACCAAAGCCCAGCCATGTCCGGCTCCCATGGCCTTCATGTGATGATGAATCTTCACCCACAACTCTCTAGTTGTGTGGTTCTTTTCAGTTTCACTTACTAACAAGAAAGAAGAACTTTTGAAAAGAGCTGTACTTGCTAATCTAATGGATATGCATAATGAATTATAAACCCAAAATCCTGAACCACAACATCCAAGTGTAATTTATGGAAACCTCATTCCCTGAATGCTTGTTGCAGTTCCTAATCATAACCACACCACCATGACCTAATAATGTTCAAGCCAACCTGAGGGTTCTTGTACAAACACTGCATTGGCTTTTCTACAGTACCAAGGTTAATCATATCAGCCAAAAATATATTCTGTCTACAGAGTATTTACTGACAGTGGGGTCTGCTTTGTTGAAATATAATGCTTGCTGAGTCTCCATTTCCCCATTTTAATTTACATAGGTGCAATTAATTATTCTTCTGAAATGATAATAATAGTAAAAAGGATATAATCTTGAACCACATTAAGTGAGGCATACTTTAGTCCCCTGCCATGGAGATACACAGTCCCAAAACACTGTTAAATCAATGAAGATATAACAGACTCACCACAAAAAGAGGGCAGAGGGAGTGGAAATACACAGAAGTCAATCCTGTTTACATTGCTCATTTTTTCTTGGAACAGGGTTCTTTTCTACAATTTGCCTGAAAAAATGACTGAAATTCAAATGAAAATAATGAAGAAAATGGATGCTGCTAAAATGCATCTGGTGTCAATATGGTATGTCATTTTTAAATGACCCTGATTTGCTCAAATGACATACTATACTATACTACGCTATACTACACTATACTAACACTGCAGACCACTTCACCAGAGAGATGGTTGGGCATTGGTAATAAGGTACCAATGAACCTTTTGAACATCCTAATGAAAACCATAAAAGAAAAAACACTTGAAATGAACTCAAAAAAATCTTCAATTTTTCACTTTCAGCAACATGGCTATATATGTGACTCAGAAGTCAGAATGCCCTTATATGGGATTGTTGGGTGTTTACAGATAACATGCACATGCAGCTAATTTAAAAACAGTAGGCATACATTATCATATGAACAAGGGTAAGAACAAAATAGGGTGCTTCCACCCAAACCTTCAAAGTTTCTGAATCCAACATAACTTTTTCATGCAAACTTTTCCCAAGAGCAAAATATGATCATTTCTACAAACATTTTTGACGAATGAGGCCCAGTCCCATGTGATAAAATGTCACACTCAGATAAAATGACAAGTGGAAACTTTGATTGTGCCGGATCTTCTGTTTGGCTGAAAAAAAAAGATCAGCTGTGAGCTACATTCTTACATCTATATTATGGTCATTTTAGTTTTCATTACTGCAGGATGCTGGCTAAAGATTTAGGCAACTATCATAGAGCACCTGGACAGCTGTGAAACAAATAATGCCATGAACTGTTGATAAACACTGGAAACAGTTCCTGGTCAGATTTTTCTGTAATTAATGTAAATGGTTTGTTTGCATTTGAAAGCTCTACTTAAGTGTGCTACTTGCAGGCGCTGAATATAAACATGCTTTTCTGGTCAAGCTGAATTTTGCTGCAAGTGTCTCGTGTCCTTCTTCCAGGCTTTGGAACAATAATTTTTAATCTGCTGCTTCTTGGGGAGCAAGAATCCCACCCTCTCTAAATTTTGTGGTTGATTTAAGATTCTAAAGTTAATGCTATGATGTCTGAGCTTGTCCGGTTCATGACCTCAAGCAAGACCACTGATTGATTTGAATGTGTTCAGTGTAATGTCTGACAAAGTTTCCTTATACATCAAACACAAAACCTGCTCCAGCTGTAGCTTGCTACTTCTGCCAAAAGCTCCTTATTACTGGTGATGCAGACATAGTTCTTATATTTCCTTCTGCCAAAACTACTGCTTCAGTCTCTTATACTCTTCATTGCTCTTTTACAAGGCTGTAGTTCTCAGTGATGATTCACAGCATCAGTGCAACACAGGCCCTACAGAGATCAGTCAATAAACATATCATTTGGATGGACCGATAATGGGCAAAGAATATTAGATTAATGCATCCATATAACATCAAGACTTGTGGAGCTGCACAGTGCCTGCTTGAAATCCATGTCTCCAAACACAGTAGGTAACTCCCACTAAAGCAGCCTATTTACAGGGCTATTGATCCTGCGTATGCAAGTAATCGGGAGAACAACTTCCCTAATATGCCAAGCCTCGAACATAAACAGAAAAAAGCCACCTTCTCCATTGAAACATTGTAAATTCTAGGTGTGTATGTGACCTCGCCACAGGGTGCTACAGCTACTGGAGCATCCGTCCTGTAGCTGCTGAAGCCAGGCCAATAGCCACTGCCTGATCGCACTGGCCCAACCTACGTATGCCGGATTCTGCTAGCAAAGAAAGTTCAGTCTTGAACAGAAAATCAGGATGGCTGACTGACCTTGATAAATTTGGACAAGTTCACATACGCTTCTTTGGGGGGGAAATCCTAAAGCACTTGCTACTGGTGCTTGCCCTTGTATGTTGCTGCAGGCTGTTTTCTCTCCAGCATACACAAAATTCAGACAATATCCCAAATCTCACTCTCACTAGTCAGACTAATATGGCAGTCTTGTCACTGATCCAGTCATTTTTTGTCTAGTTAATCCACTTAATTCACCAGAAAAAGTATGAACTGAATAAAAGACGATTCAATTCAAGAAAGCAGTTCACAAAAAAAAAAAAAAGATGTGAAGGACCTAACTAACCCCCCACCCCCTACAGGAGATGCAAAAAACCTCATAGTATACTACAGGCAGAATTTTGCTGATATAATCCACGCAAGGGGAAAGTTCTCAAATTACGAACCAAACAGGTGAAAGTAAATGTGACCCTTATATATTCTGGAACAACATTCATTGTTTTTTTAACAATATAACTTTGGGCTGTGCTATACTATTAAGATAAAGTTAACCATTTAAAAAGCATGAAAAATAATATGTTCATTTTTGCTAGCATGTTTTTGCTAGCATTGCACACACATATATGCAATGGTACTAAGGATCTGACATGTACTTAAGGAATCTGAACATCAGTTGCATCAGTTGTCATGCAGCTTTCATTGTATAGAGATGTGTCTGAAATGTGTTTTAATCAGGGCAGGGGAAAAGCATGTATCTTTATAATTCAATAGCTCTCTCTAAAATTTTCATGACACTGTAGGGGTAACAGTAAAATATAGACTGTTTTAGTTTTTTATCTCTAAAGCTGGGTATTCTCACAGAACTGGGGATTAAGATAGATACCCAAAGTGCCTGTCTGAGACTTTGATATCACACAGACTGAATGTCTGCACAGTCCAGGAGATCATTCAAAGCCTTTTTATTTAATCTTTTAAAAAGTCTGAAATTAAAAGTGGTGAAATGCCTGAATAAGAATTGTATTCCATTTTCATTTTAATGGAAAAAATACGTGTATCATTGAAGGACATGCATTTGTGAATTCAGTGTTTTGAATATTATTTTCACTTGGCAGTCCTTTGTGTATTTCTCAGTACAAAAAACATCAGTTCAAATGAGTTCTCTGTCACCTTACTTTGTCCATTGCTGCATTCTGTGCCTGTAAATTGGAATATTTAAAGTTATAGGAGCCAAATCTTTAGGATCTGTGAAATAATATTAAAAGGAAGCATACCACATTTTAAATGTTGAAAACAAGCAAGCTAGAAAACACATAAATTCATGTGTTTATTTAACATTATTACAGTGATGAGCACAATATCCTTTTCAATTATCTGTTTTCTGACTGTGTGAAAGAAAAACTCACCTTCAGCAAACAAAACTCTGTCATCATTCAAAAACTTACTTAAACAAAATAGCAAGGTGCAAGCACAGGGCCAAGTCAGGAAACATCAGGTGGAGTTATTTTGGAAGAGGTCGTGAAAGAAAAAAGAAATGTATTGCTACCATTCACACACAAGCAAATGGTGACCATTTATTTATTTCATTTGTGTCTTATTGGCTGGGGCAGCAGTGTAGCTTAGTGGTTAAGGAGCTGGACTCATGACTAAAAGGTTGCCGGGTCACTTCCCTGCTGGGGCACTGCTGCTGTACCCTTGGGCAAGGTACTTAACCCACAATTGCCTCAGCAAGTATCCAGCTGCATAAATGGATAACATTGTAAAAACACTGTAACTGATGTAAGTTGTTCTGGATAAGAGCATCTACAAAATGCCAATAATGTAATGTAATGTAATGGCTGAAGCAGCACATCATTTGTACATCCTTACTGGTCGTATACTTGGAAATATTTGAATGCACTTGACTTGAGGGTTTGATATCATGCAATGACTAAGAGATAAGATGATAAGGAAAAAAGCACAACATCCTCCAGGTTTCTCTATTTATTCAGTTTGACATTGTTCATTGTATATTGTACAATATCTCTTGAGTATTGAATTCTGTGTGTTCAAGTGTAGTTAGATGGTCACAGTCTGGATTCTGATCTTAGGGTCAATGTGGTTATTTCTGTATGAAACTGCAATTTTTTTCCCTCTGTAGCCAAGAGGTGATGTTAAGGAGATTAAACACATTCCAGAAATGAATGAGACTAAAAGCAATACTTCGGCACAGAGGTCTACACTTTCTTATGAGGCACACACACTGTTTTAAACCTATTAAAAACAGCACATTAAATATATTCCTTTTGAAAATGTTCTCTTTAGATTTATTGATGCACCTATCATTACAACCCCTCGGAATGTTCTTGTTTTTGAGTCTCATATGCCTTCTTGAATAGATTTTTCCATCTTGACCTCAAACCAAGTGGACCATAGTCCTAAACTCATTGTGACATTTTAATGCAGTTAAAATCTGAGAGTGGCTTGCTAGTTCACTTCATGCAAGGGCCTTTTCATCAGAGCATGGCTTGTGATGGTGACCTCACCCAGAGGAAACCATAATAAACACAGTTTAAGCTGTCAGCTGTCCTTCACGCTCGGCCAGGACCTGCAAACACTGTGCCCTATTCCCAAAATGCTCACTCTGTGCCCTCACAGGAGCTACAAAGTCTGCCATGTCATTGAATCTTGTTACAATACTCAGGAGTTTGATTATGCCCGTGCCTTGAAAGCATTATGTTGTTTGGCAAATATTGCTCCGAGAACACCAAGCAGCATGAGGTGTAATTTTGCTAATAGGGATTTGGAATGAAGCAATATGTTTAGAGAAAGGAATATCTATTTAATTCCGTTTTACAGTAATAAAATGTGGTCTTTAGTTCAACTTTGATACAAAGTTTATTAAAGCAAAAACATCTAGCAAAAGCATTTTTCTCCTTCAACATGGTACATCGAGGAGCCCTGCCTTGCAAGTCTTTTTCTCATATTTCAGAAAATATTAACCTTAACGCAGTCTACCTTCAGGGACTGGGTGATGTAATGGATTAATAAACCGGCCTTAATGTGCTGCAGTTTCTCTGCCTCCGGGACATACTTTTCAAATAAAAGGAATGAGCACAGCCAGGCAAAGCCTGAGCACTCACACTGAATATGTTGTTTAGTGTACGGTAACAACTAGAAATGACTGGGGCAACTCACTCCTTGTTGTTGGCGTGGTTAATTGGGTGATACAGTAACTTGGGCCTACTGCATGAAGCAGCTTCTTCCCCCAGTCAATCCAACTGGAAGTCACTAGTCACCTGGCACAGTTGGCTTGAATGTGCCTAGCCTCTCTCTCTAGCTAGGGTACTGCAAGGACCTTGCTAGATAACTTGTCAATGCAATCATTTTACCTCTTTTTCCACTAGCTTACCTTATTGTGAAATTCAGAAAAAAGTCTTGGTTTAAATGTGACTTCAGGACTGAACACTGAACAATGAGCTGTAAAATTTTTGGCTCTGTAACTTATGTGGTACTATTTCACTGGGGTAGAGACTAAGGTCGTATTAGTTTCTGTGAAATGAAATTTAATATGTGTATATATATATATATATATATATATATATATATATATATATATATATGTATATGAAGCAACTCTGTTCCTGGTGCTACAATGAATGTAGGCATATCTGTGTCATAAGTTACCTAGGTAGCAACTTTACCCAGGTCCTCAGCTCTAGCCCTAGGTATGCCATGCAATGCTCATGGAGAAAGGCTATGCTCTATCTTATCACCCAACACAAATAACACATGTGATATGGACAAACTATTCTGGTGTCAGACAAAACAGGTAGGTATAACTTATAGTCTGAATTTATTCAGATGGAGAATATACCCCCCGAGAGATGACTGGAGACCTTCTCCGTACACTTAATCTGCATCTGATGTTGATTGTGTCTTTTGTTTATGTAATTACAGTCACACATTCAAACAAAAGAGTACTTCTATTCACACTGCATGTTTACTTACAGTACCATCTCAAGGTAAAAATCCAGTTTATCAATGAAGTTCCAGTCAGGCAATAATGTAGCTCTAGGGATGGGTAAAAAATTGTAATAAAAGTAACAGCAACATGCATGGCTTTCAAAGCATGAAGTAAAGCAGTGCTACTCTTATCCACCATTAGTTTTCATAGTTCCATCCATCAATGGGAGGAAAGCTACATTTGATCTTCAAACAGAAGATACAAAGACTCCTACATTTTATGTGAAGCGCAAACACATATTTCTGCTGGATTATTTATATTTTTCCCTGAGGTTAACCAATGGAGACTATCTGAAAAGTCATAGCTGTTGAAAGGTAGATGGCATATACAATTTGGGAATGGGAAAACTTAGCAGAACGCTAATAAATGGCATCAATGTTTGCTCTTTCCTTTCTCAAAATGGATTAAATGTACCAGACAGGTTGTGACTGCAACACTAAATTCTTCCTCTTACAGCATACTCTAAATACAATTTGGCAGTGTATGGATGTGGCATGACACTTTCAATAAAATAGTCATCATTTAAAATGTAGAGCACATTTGACTATAAGCCTGACCTTTGGAGAAGGTCATAAACAAGTGCAAGTATAAATACTACAAATTTGCCAGTTCGGGAGAAAATACATTCACATTCAGCTACAATACTTCAACATTCAATAACTTTATACATCCAAACATTTTTGCTGCATAGGAAATGAAGTAGGACATCATGGTTATGTTAACATTTTTTGTGAATAAGGAACCCATGCAACATATTTCATTACTGGCTCTGTTACAGTGGGGTATTGTCCCATGGACAAATCAAATTTGGAAATAGGAAACATGCAATGTTTAACAAGGGAAAAGCTCATTCCTGGGAAACCACAAAAGCAAAGTTAATCAAACCTCAATTTTAATATTTCATTCAAAAGACAAGTTACACACTGTATACTGTTTGGGTGGAAACATATTACATAATTTACTGTTATAAATTCCTATAATTTAATCTAAGGAATAAGACATGATGAAGATGACACTGTAGTGATTGCATTCATTGCAGTCATTGCTGATAATTGCTTAAAGTCATATTACTGTAAAACTTCTATCAGGAGCCCGGGAATTTATTTGCAGAATGCCTGTAAGAGACAAACAACAAACAAGCCAGCCTTACACACAGCATGGGCTATATTCCAGCACATGTGTCGGCATTTGGCTGACAGCAGTCACCATGATTTTCACTACCCAGCTATCTGAGGCCAGCGATTATTCATTAAAATGTGATTTTACCCCTGGCCAGTAAAACAGACCAGCACTTGATAGAGGCTATGATTACAGTTCAATGTCTTCAGAATAAAAGGAAAAAACAGTACATCTGAAGAGGGGATACACATTCACGTACAATTTATGATAAAAAGTCATTAATGGATCTGATGGTCTTTGGTGGTGAGAGGTGGTTAGGGGTATGTATAGATTAGATAAACAGTCTCAATGAGTCCCTGCAGCTAATCTTTGTCATTGCATACACAAAATCTGTGGACATTGTTTTATTTCTTCCATGACTGTTTTAACCTCATATAAAGTGTCTAATGTAATGTTATTGTATTTCCTATTGTGAATATGCCACGCAATGTTTACTTTCGAAAGAAAAGAGGACTTATTTATATCAGGTCTATGAATATCCATAATGTTTGCCCTTGATAATTGTCACTTAGGAATTCAGTTATGTTTTTCTAGAACAGCTATAGAATCTAAAGTGTGATGTTGATCAAATCCTTGAGTTTCAATTGGTAATGCGACCTTTTAGACCTGCTGTGGAAATTATTATTACACTTTTCTAATATTCACCCAATTCATTTTTCATTGTGATGTCAATTAAGGGTAATGATTTATTAGAACTGATTTGGGCAAAACAGCCTTCTTGTCTGAAATTACTTGCATTTATTTATTTATTTTTGTTGTTGTTTTTGACGATTGGCCTTTCATAACTCCCATAAGTGTAAAAGCATGATTAAGCAATGTTGTGATAGCATATTTGGTATGATGAAAACCGATTGAGTGAACCAGCTGCACTTGCACATTAAACATTTTACACACACATGTGTTTAAACCATTATCATTTCATCATTGTCATTTAGCAGACACTACTATTATCCAGAACAACTTACACAGGTTGCAATTTTTATATGTTATCCATCCATACTGCTGGATTACTGCTGGACAGAGGCAATTCTGGTTGAAGTACCTTGCCCAACGGTACAGCAGCAGTGCCCTAACTGGGAATCGAACCAGAAGCCTTTTGATTATGAGCCCTGCTCCTTACCAGTATGCTACACTTCTGGCCCATATCAAGTATTAAGGTTCAGTGAACATTTTTCCTAGATTTTTTCCTGGATTTAGGAGCTTTAAACACTATAAAGGTGTACATAACAAGCCTTGTCACAGACAGGAAGCTTGATATGAAGTATCTTTGAATCCTGATCTCACAGAGATCAGCTTTCAGGACATTGATGACAAACACTATTTCCTACAGCATGAATGCGGCAAATAACAGACAGTTCTGGAACGTGTTCTCACATCTACACTGGAAAGCCAATTTTCCATGGCAGTTACATGAGGCATTTTCCGAAAGTCTTTTAAGAAGACAACCCCACACAAAACATGACAACATTTAATAGAGTAAAATTTCGATATGCTTATACAAAGAACGTCTGATCAAACAAATCCTAAGAATTGAAACATGAAGCCAGTGACAATACCCTGTAACATTTAATCACAACCTAATTGTATAAAATGAATAATCTTTTGGAATTATTCCTGCTTACTTCGTCTTAGATATGTAGTCATCTAATTATATTCTGTCTAAGTTGTACAAAGTCAAACTTAAATTGAAATGTGACACATTTATTTCAGGGTGATTACGGTGGGTTCAGATACTAAGAAAGTACTTTTGAAAGAACTAGTTTTCTTTGCTTTGAGCAGCGACTCATGAACTCGTCTTCAAAGTGGCTGAGGGTGTGGAAAATAACACAGCTCCCTGAAATGTGGCCTTGAAGGAACCTCTGTTATGAAGCTTTACTTTTAAACATTAAAGCTTGAGCACTCTGTCATATTCCAATTCAAAGAATGTGGGCTTAACTGTCTGTCTTGTGAATGATTTGAGATAAATGCAAGTTAAAAACTATTTATTAAAGTTGTCATGAGGACACACTTTACTGTCTTAATCTTAATTTTAAACTTAAGTGCTGTAACAAAGTATTGGGGTGAATGAACAATTTTAGAGAAATAACAATGAGAATGTTTATTGAGTTTAGCACAATGCACCAAAGTGAAAGAGTAATCATTTACAGCTGGAAACGGCAGACATAGGAATTACAAAGGAACCAAAAAAAGACCAGTGATGATCCGTAGTATTTTGTATTAATATTTCAAATATGGTCTAATCACAGATTTTAATAACATTTCAATGAAATTGGTTCCATCTATTTATTAATAAAATACAATGGATAATCCCATTAAGGAGTACGATACTTAAGAGTTCTATTCAAACACAGAACTTCTATTCAAAATCCACAATTTCTGTTGGTTGGGAATAAATGTGGAAGAAATGTTGTATATTGACTCTGGGGGACAATTATTCTTCAAATTCTCATGAAATAAGTCTGTCCTGTAGTTTTTATTAATGGCTATTCTAGTTAAATTACTTATGGCTATGATGGTTAAACTACTATGACAATCACTAGCTAAAGTAGTTATATAGCATCAAAATCCAGTTTACTCAAGCAACGTTAAGGTAGCTAGACTGATAGCTAGCAAGGTAACAGTAATGAGAAATACAGTAGTAGGTAGATATACTGAGTCTCTTAAAATATCAAAAGAGAGCAATGCCAACATTGGCTCAGAACTCAAGGTAGACAAATTCTAGATCAAAGGACATATGCTCTTTCAATGTGAATCTTTAACATGGCCTCTGGACAAGTTACTTAATGAGATTAACTACCCTGTGAAAATTCTTACTCTCCAAAACTTGACTGCATTACTGGTTTATCTGATCAAGAAGAAGGAACTATACCAGCAGCTCATACATATATAGAAGAGGGGAATACATTGCTATAGACACCTAATGTTATCCTTAACGTTTATCCTTAAAATCACAAATTCCAGGTAGGTTTTCCACTTAAGTGAGAAAAGTAAGCACAAGTGCTAATTGCAATTGCGAAATATACATTATGGTGGAGGTAAAGCAAGAATTCAGTCACAAATTACAAATGAGCTGAAGCAGCTTATAAGCTCAACTAAAAGGCTGCTGTAGTGATGGAGCCGAGGCAACAATTGAGATGAATGCAGATATTATGTAGATATCACAGTCCTCCACAGCAGACTACCAGCATTAAGGTATATTCAGTAACATATGACACTCCATCTGACCAGAGACCTTTTAGATTAAAACCTATTTATTTTCACAAGGCTAGATATTCTCACAACATTAGGCATCAGTCTGTCACCATTGCGCCTTTTTGGGCAAACAGCACAGGGATCATGGCAGGTCAGGGAGAAATAAACCAACCCATGGCAGTTATTGATAGTAATCATCAACACTCTAAGTGGACCTTGAAATAAAACCTATGGGACCACACTGTTCTCTGTAGAAGTGCCTCTGGAGAACTGTGGTGCATATATAGCTTCTGAATTGCTCTGACTCTCTGGTCTCCTCCAGACTGCAGGTCCGAAGAGCTCCAAAAAAAAAAAAAAAAGGATTCATAAATGGTGAGGAAAAACCGAATTAACCCCTGTTTCAAAATAATATATATTTTTGGTTTTTATAAATACATTTTTTCTAAACATTAGGTAGAATGTTAATTGAATGTTACACTTTTCTACATGTTATGCAGAATGTAATGTAAAGTAAAATGTAAATTATAGCTACAGAAGAAAAAGCCGGTTAAAAGCTTTCCTTACACATTCTGTGTTAAATTAATATCAGTAGTACAGAATATGTCTTTACCAAAAACAAAGCTGCTTTAACATTTCAAACCTTTAATATTCAGAATCTCTATTTTATTTGACTAAGACATATTTCCATCAGATCTTTTCACAGCTGGTGAAATTCAAAGACTGACCTTTGCGCAGAAAGTGTACATTGTATTTTATCTGATTCTCTTTCACCAAGGTCTTGTTTCTTTAGGTACACAGCAACTTTTCAGACATGGTCACAAACAGGTTTCCATGGAAAAAGTACTCAAACTATCAGTAGAACATCCAAAAAGTATGTTTTTGAACTGTAAGTTTGGGTTCTACTTTTACAACATACATATTTGGTCAGAAGGACACATTAAACTACTAAATGAAGCACTGAAATTATGCACAGTTCTAAAGGGGACTTTCAAAGTTTAAAAATAAAAGAAATGGAAGTGACTGTTAATGACTAAAAGGAACATGATCACATTTCATATTAGGGAAACTAATTAGGAGAAAGGTGCATAACTTGTAGCTGGTAGAACATTTCTGGGGTCGTTTATATTTTCAGAAAAAAGACAATGACGTTAACAGACAACAAGAGGAATACAGTTCTAACCCAACATTCAGTGAAATCAAAGCAAAAGCAGCGGTCCATGCGAAAGCTGGTCAACCACCTGAATCCAAATTAAAAAGGCTGTTGTATAGCTGCATGTCCAGCTTTTGCCCTGGACCCATTATTAAGAGTAAGGGCAATGAATATCCGAATTTATTCAATTAAATTATCCTACTAAAGTGACCACTACTAATTAAAAAACGACTGTCTAATTGATAGATCCCTAGACACCTGATAATGAAAAACAGTCTATTAAATCCAGGGACCTTGCAAAATTTAATCAAGTGCTTACTATTCTCTGTTGGGATAGAGAAATGGAAAAATGGACCTAATTTACAAAAGACAGAAATCTTAAAATCAAGTAACTGATTAGTTAAACAACTGGATCTTTTGATCTTGAATATTTTACTTTGTACTTAATTATTTTCCAAATAGAAAACACAGCATTCTGATGTAAAGGTATCATGCCTTACTTTGTATTAATTGTATTCCCAGCAGCCTCTCCTGAAGGTGAAACCTGTCTTATTAAATTAATTTAATAAGCAAACAAGACTGGGGATCTATACTGTCTGACCATCACTGCTGCTGCTGCCACTCAGAGGCCCTCTGCTTTGATATCAGCGTAATTCTTTGCTCACCCATCTTATAAGCGCTCTCCATAATGCAGTTTGAGTGACAAACTAATTGAGTCAGGCTTATTGTGAGTCTGGCATTTTGACATGTGTTTGAAGGTGCTGTAGAGTGTCAAAAAAAAGAAGTGACAACCAGCAAATCAATCACTACCAATCACACAGTGATCTAGTTAACATTAAAAATTTGAAAAAAAAAATCTTCCCTATACAGTGGGTTTGTGTCCAGTTTTCAAATCTGCACTCATAAAGATTGATATGCTTCTCAAGTTATCAGCCCTAGCTTTTTGCTTAACTGCAATGGGCAGCAAGTTATAATTGACCTAGTTATGAATCTACACATTATGAATCTAGCCACAAACTCATGCTGCTTTGTGAAACACTGAATCGATCGCAGTGCAATCTTGGATAACAATGTGCAACATCTGATTGTCTGATGCAGAGAATGCAGTAACATTTTTATTTTGGGATGGCACCACAACACAATGTGGACATTTAACGAACCCCAGAGAGTCCAGTAGACAAACAATTCACCAAAGAAGGGAATTCTTTTGAATTAAATTGGACCCTTAGATCCTTACAATGAAAATATATTGAAAAAATTTTCACCTGGAGCTGGACATTTTTACTTGGACATTTAAGGAACTCCAGAGAGTCCAGAAGTCAAACAATTCACCCAAGAAGGGATTTCCCTTGAATTAAATTGGACGCTTAGATCCTTACAATGGAACTGAAGCAATTTTTACCTGGATAACATTTATGTGTATGAAAATGATTTCCCCAGATCTGGGATATAATACAAGAGATTGCAAAGTGCTATACAATGGAAGTGGGTTACATATATATATATATATATATATATATATATATATATATATATATATATATATATATATATATATGTATATTAGGGATGCATGATGATATTGGCACAACATCATTATCTGCCTATAAAAACTTAATAAGTTAATTATCGGCATCGGCAGATATGAACATTTTTGCCGATGTGACTGGCCGATAAGGTGATGCGTTAACTATGCACACACAATGATGCTAAATGTTTATTACGAGTGCCAGCAACGAGCTTCAGCATGTCAGCTGTATGGAAGTACACTATATGGACAAAAGTATTCGGACGCCTGACCATTACACCAACAGGGACTGTAATGACATTGTATTCAAATACATATATTTTAATATGGAGTTGGTCCCCCTTTTGCAGCTATAACAGCTTCCACTCTTCTTGGAAGGCTTTCCACAAGATTTTGGAGTGTTTCTGTGGGAATTTGTGCCCATTCATTCTGCAGAGCATTTATGAGGTCAGGCACTAATGTTGGACGAGAAGGCCTGGCTCGCAATCTCCGTTCCAGTTCATCCCAAAGGTGCTCGATGGGTTTGAGGTCAGGGCTCTGTGCGGGCCAGTCAAGTTCTTCCACACCGAACTCATCAAACCATCCTATCACAGTACCATGCTTGAAGTCATTGAGCTCTTCAGAACGACTCATTTTGTATCACAAATGTTTGCAAATGGAGACTGCATGGCTAGGTGCTTGATTTTATACACCTGTGGCAACGGGGCTGATTGAAACACCTGAATTCAATAATTAACAGGTGTGGCCAAATACGTTTGTCCATATTTTGAAGTATCTGAAACAGATAACATTGCTATGGTCAATGCTTGTAAAGCACCAATGATGCGAGGAGGGGTAAAATATATTGCTAAGTTTCACACTCTGGGAGGATGCTAGCTGCGTGCTGCTAAGTTTTTCTCTGCTTCTGGAGGGGCGTGAGACCATTTTTAAATAACGTGGCTCCATAAGGAGAGAATGCGATTTGAAATGTACAAGACATCACCGAGCTCATGCTTTGGGACTCAAATGGAGGTCCTAATGGTTTGACTGACCCCTAGCTAAGTCTGATGCTCATGCATTAGTAAGATATGCAAGGAAAAACAGAGGAGCAACTCTTCCTCAGGTGACTGAGAATGTCAATGCAGGACGTGATCAGAGTGTGTCAGAAAGAACATTCCATTGACAATTACATAGAGAGGGATATTATATTAGGGTTGCAGTGCATAAACCCCTCATTACAAAGATGAATACACATTTGAGAGTTCAGTGGTGCAAAAACCATAGGCACTGGTCTACAGAGATGTGGAAAAAAGTGATATGGTCAGATGTGTCATCCTTCACCATATTCTCGGCAAGTGGGCCAGTGCGTGTGTCGCGTACACCAAGAGAACGGTACAGACCTGAATGCTTGACCCCTACAGTGAGGGGGTCCGGTGGCTCTGTTATGCTGTGGGGGGCATTTTGCTGGCATGGTTTCGGTCCACTTGTCCCCTTAGAGGGAAGGATCACTGCAAATCAATACAAAGTTGTTCTGAGTGGTCACCTTCATTCTATGATGAAACATATCCTGACGGGAGTGGTCTTTTCCAGGATGACAATGCCCCCATCCATAGGGAACAAGGGGTCACGGAATGGTTTGATGAGTATGAAAATGATGTGAATCATATGCTATGGCCTTCACAGTCACCAAATCTCAACCCAATTGGAGTTTTTGGACAACGTGTTAGACAACGCTCTCTACCACCATCATCAAAACACAAAAATGAGGGAATATCTTTTGGAAGAAAGATCCATCTCTCTAGTAGAGTTCCAGTATATATATATAGAGTTCATATATATATAGATATATAAACCCCCATAAAGTCTTTCAGCATCCTGTGAATGATGTTCAATTTATATTTAACAAGGTTTTTTTCAATCTTTTAACTGGACAGCAGCTAAACCGCAGGTAAACAACAAAGAAAAGTGAAATCTTTTCTTTAAAGCAAAATACTATTTCTTCCAGACATGAATAGTGTGTATAATTTTCTTCACAATATAATCAAGATTGGAACTAAGGGCTACAGAATATTCCATTTCTATGACAATTGGCAACCGTTAAGGGCTTATTTCCAAAATAAAAATATTAAAGGATTTACTTTTATTGATAAGACCTGTTCATCTTTGGTGTGCCTTAAAAGAAGGCAGTTATTTGAGAGTGAGGGAGAGAATGGCTGTCCCTCTACATTCATTAAGCATACTACTGTGAATACCTAAAAGTTAACTCATGGCTCTTAAAAATGATAAGTCATTACCCGAGTTATCCCACTGTTCCTAAACTATGGCCTAGACACCAAAGAGGCCATCAGGGTGAGTCCCTGAACAGCCCCAACATTCATCAGATTTGCTACAGCTAAAATTATGTTACTGTTTGTAGACCTCCTGTAGTCATAACCTAATTATCTTTTATTGTTGCTCCTACCACATGTATCAAACCAGTGAAGAAATTGGCAGAGGACAGCAACCAGCGTATGACTGGACCACTTACTGCCCAGAACCTTATGGCAGCCCTGAAGTTACAACTTAAGGGGATTGGACCCACAGGGTTTTTTTCTCTCAAAGCTTTTTCTGGCATCTTCCTTCCATAAGCTCTCCCCCTGCTCCAACATGCATTGGCCCTTTTTTTCTCTATTTGTATTTATGGTCAGTTTGTTAACATCCACTGTGTTTGCATGTCTTCAATATTCTGCCATTTTCTTCAGGAGTTACACCCAATCAACTATTGAGGAGTCAAAAATATTCTTTTTTTTTTCATTTTTCCCCATATAGGTTTCATAAGGTCGTGGTTGCCTCTGGGAATTACTCAATGGAACACACTGTGTAACGATCTGTAAATTTTGATTGATTGACTGATTGATTAGATGGTCCTACCTTCAATCAACATGGATGCCCTTTAAAGTAGGCATATGCAAATACCTTATAAACAGTGTATGTTTATGTTACGTTTACACTGAATGACAGAGGCTAATAAACAACTAAAACTGATGTGGTACAATATGTTACAATGGAAAAAGAATAGCAATTAAAAAAATGAAAATTAAGACTGTCCACTATAATAAAAAGACACTATAAAACTTGAATAATGCAGACACATATGTAATTGTACCGCTTTGGAAATACTTTAGTCTTATCATGCACTTTGGATTGCACACTATGTATGCACTACAATTTAAATAAGAGATTTTATTTGTCCAGAGATGTGATTCCTTTCCCAGTACTACAATTTCAATATTAGATGAACAATATAAAATATTGAGATGTTTGATATGTTGTCAAAATGTTTTAAACACAGATTAGTGTTAGTCTCACATATTACCACCATAAAAAAAACTGGAACTAGAAACTCAGATTCCAGATGGATTACTGTATGCCACATGATCGCACAACAAATAATGCCTCTCACCACCAGTGATTCTTGCTCCTCTGTGCCACACAATCTGCACTCCAGTCATTCCAGGTTCTTAGCTTTGAATGGGAGGACAGAAATCTTTACCTCCTTACACTCAATTCTTATGTGAACTTAATTCGTTGGACTGAGAGGCCTTCTAATTTGGATACATTTTCGGTAATAATTTAGCTTGGGGGGAATAATGTCTGTGTATCACAAAGGTTATGGAGGCCACTGCTGAATACGAGTTAAGACCTCAAAGAATCAGCATTTTCTAAACTAGAGCTTATCTATATGGCCCCTAGGGCATGTTGCTTTTTTAAGCAGGAGAACATTTTTTTCAGTTTGAGAGACACTTATCTTGTGAGTTAAGCTTTCCTCCTTTCTCTAGTTTTAATGTCAGCCAGAACTGCCTGCTTTTAAACCTCTAAAGCAGGGGAAGGAGAGGAACTTTTCCCAGTGTGCTGATGAAAACACTGTCTGGAAAACCAATCCAAATATTTTAAAAGAAAAAAAGAACCCTCACTGATCCTTCATGTGTTTTTTTTTCCTTAAATCGTGTAGTAAAATGACCCAGCTTTTCCAAATAGAAATACAGCGCATGTACTCTGTAGATGCAGACAGGCAGATTACCAAAAATCACAGAAAACCTACTGTCTGTATACCATTTCCTTAAACACAAATATTTAGTTACAGTATATCAACTTGGTATGGGTGTTCCAATTGCCTCTTGGAAGGTTTTTTTTACCCCAGTTCATTTTGACAGAGTAGAATTACATGCATTTTATGTGCTATTTTGCAAGGAATACATTGTATTCCTTATAAATATAGTACAATGACAAAGGCAACAATGGCTGGCTATGTGTGTGGCAATGAATCGCTGAATGAATTAGATTAAATTCTTAACTATGTCTGTCATAGAGAACAGATTAAAGTACAACTTTGTCTGGAAAGGAAAGTGCATGAGTATGAGAGAGAGAGAGAGAGAGAGAGACAGTCCAAATATATACAGAAGGCTACTCGTATTGCCTAAATAACCAAATAATAAAAAATAACCAAAATAATAGGGTGGCAGAATGCCATCCACCAGGTAATGTGTTGGCGGGGCATGCTCCATATTTATACAGCACCAAGGCCCTGTTTGGGGTTTTCTACAGAAGTGACCACAATGATCCTGAGGTCGGACTCATTACAAACATTTACTTCTGTGCTATCCAACCTCTTTTAAACATACATGATTGAGATAAAATATTGTATGGCCACACAATAAATGCCAGAAATGGAGGCTTGTAGCATGGCCTTGGTATATTGTGGCTAATAAGCTCAATTCACTGTTCAGTTCAAAATAAGTCCAATAAACAAAGTACAGGTCATTATAATTCACATGCAATGTAGCGAAGTGGTTACTTACTTTTGCATCTGAGGGGCTGTTGCTTTTTTCTTGGAACTTACTTTCCAATAGGAACTGCCTAGCTAGCTAATTAGCCAGTTTGACCATCCAAACACTCTTTATGGATGTAACATTATGTGCGCCATTCAGTCAGAGAAAGTGCCACACAATTAAAAAAATGGAGACAAACATCAGTCCAGAGATTTTTTGTGAAAGACAAAATACAAAAGAATATTAACCAAAACATTTTCAATAACATCTTGTATCATTACACATGCACTAAGGATTTTACAATAGTTACAACATTGCTTTTGCTGCTGCTGTTGAAGTAAGCTAATCGCCTTGTTTTCTCTGAAAATCTCCTCATTGTAGCCAATTGTCTGTCACTTTCAGGCCTTTAGAAAAACACGGTCATACTTAAAGATGGCCATGTCATACAGCCTTAACTTTACTGTCTGAGCTGCTAGCCACCTACCTAGCAAATAAGGTTGTTTGTTAGTTTGTTGCTATTTCATTTTCAGTCAGCTAGCTAAATAATTGGATAGATAATAGATAGTATCATTGTGTCCTCAAATTTTGAAAGAATTTTGGATAGATTTGGTAAGTTTCTTTTGAATAGTGCTTGTCATGTTTGTGTGACCTAATGTCACTCAGATTTAGTGTGATTCATTACATTATTACATTACATTAATTAGCAGACGCTTTTACCCAGAGCGACTTACATAGGTTACAGGTTCAGCTTCATTTGACTTCAGCTTTTTTATGCCTTTTCCAACTTATATTGGCAGCTGCAACCCGAATTTAGTAATTGCTACTGCCATCTCTCAACCTAAAAACACTCCACCCATGCAGGAGCACTGGGTTATAGCAAGTGCAATCCACCCACATTCTGTGACTTTTTTCCATACTGTATGTCTCCCAGCACACTGCAGTGAGTTAAGCACCTGTTGCAGGATGAGCATGGTGTCATTGATGTGACTTCATCCGTCATCCAAAACCATCATTGACTTCATCACCCAAAAAAAAACAGCAGATGCCTGATCAGGCACATAGTGCCTGAGAGCACCAAGATGAGCAACCCCTGCTGATATTACCCACTGCTAATCCCTGGGGGAACAAAGCCAATTTGTTCCACCCTGCAGGCTCCCAGTCACTGCTGTCTGATGGAATGCCTGCGGTAGAACCCAGGCTGATCAAAGCAAGTGTCATGACCTCCAAGCTACTCAGGAGCTCAACCTGACTTCATTTTGATATCAATAATTTTCCTGGCAGACCTATTTTTGCAAGTGTGTCTACTGACTTACGGAGAATAAATGCTTAGCACATGTAAATAATTTGGTGTTTTTGAAAACTGAAAGTGGGTATCACACAGAGGCATCACACTGGACCTTGATAGGTTTACTAGACATTATGAAAATTATTCATAAAGGAAAATATACTGTGAATTCCAATACATATGTACTTGTAAACATCCTGAGGGAATGGATTTCACTTGAAATCCATTCTAAAATCTATTCTAAAATATTCTATTACTAAAATAGAATGAATTCAAAAGGTACTTAAAGGCTCTATATATATATATATATATTTTAGCCTGACCTTCCAGAAATGTTTTTTGCTTAATCAATACCTTTTTTTACTTCTGGTGGACTGCAGACCTTGACATTGACAGTTGGTCTGGATATTGCTATTGTTTCCATATTCAGAGGTTTTAAAATACTGTTGCTCCTTGTCTGACAACAGCAGGTGTAAATCGTTAGTAGAGCATTTTCATGCCAAATCCCAAGACTGTCAAATGGTTCAGAGCAGCATTCACTTACTGCTGAGTGATTCATGATTTCCATTCTTTGCAGTGCTTTACCTAACCCTACCTGTCATATGCATTGTTTTGTGGATCGAAAGCTCTGGCAAGAAAAAATTCTCTCTCACTGCTCTTGGGGGATTTTCAAAAAGACTGAATTCTCCAATCAGGAATTGAAACATAAACTCCCTTGCCAGATTGTGTCCATGAAGACCATCATGTGCCAATATATATACACAAACATTTTGGCAGGTGTAATTTGGGTTGATAGTATTGATTTAAGATCTTCTCTGTACAGAATTCAGGTTTGCGAACTGAATTACGCATGTCTTTCAGAGGCATGTTTGTCAATCCCTAAGCAAAGAAAATGTCCTAATAGAGCAGGGAAAATTGCATCAAAGTGGATGAATCTTTAAATTTCAGTCTATAACTATCCTTTGAAATAATTTACCACACCTATCTCACATTCTATGCCATTCCATAACACAGTACAATGTTATGTGTTTCTCCAAAGTAATCAGATAACAAATACACTGTTGCAAACCTGTGTTATCAGGTTAACACTCTCAAAGGTGAAATAATGCAGGACAAAGAAGACAACAACAGCACAGAAGTCTCTGTACCATTTTGTCTTTGAGCATGTGTGGCATAACAATTATGTGTGTACAAATCTTGCTGGTATATAAACATACAGAATCACTTTAAGGGCCATTCCCAGGACCTCAAAGACAGGAAATGATCATCTGTGTGTATTTGGACTAACAATCAAGACTCAATTGTTAGTAGCTAAGTTTTTGTTTATTATGATCTGAATTCATACCTGGCAAAAAATACTTTTTGTATAAACACAAGTAGAATGGAAGACATTCTACTCTTTAACATTCTACATATTATGATAAGTTTGTATTCTTCTATGCTGAATAAACTAGTTACTTTAAGTCGGTGAAATTTTGCTAAGCCTCTACAATTTTTACAAGGTGTTGGGACAGGTTAGGTGTCTGAGATCATTTTCTTGCATGTGACATGTGACATTTGCAAGTTGGACAATTTTATATGAAAAACAAAAGTAAAAAATAATCAGTAATCAAAAAGCAATATATTTTGCCTTCTTGTCTTACATGTAGTTAATATGCTGAACAAGCTAGAAAAGTAAAGGTAGAAATGGCATAGGCTGAGTAGGGTCATGGAGGTTGGTCATTTTTATTAAGTAAATTAATTGAGCAGACAAGGATAGTGATGAAAATGATGGTACTTTCAAGTTCCTTTGTATGTCACAGTGCTATGAAATATCATTCACATAAAGCTTG
Source organism: Megalops cyprinoides (assembly GCF_013368585.1). Classification (NCBI taxonomy): domain Eukaryota; kingdom Metazoa; phylum Chordata; class Actinopteri; order Elopiformes; family Megalopidae; genus Megalops; species Megalops cyprinoides. Next base: position 49,210,984 of record NC_050584.1, on the reverse strand, counting down.
TGTTTTAAAAGTAAGGGGAGTAATCTTTAGTGTTTCTATATACTGTTTGCATAAGTTTAAGTCTAGAATTGATTGAGACATGTCCAATCCCAGTTAACACTGCAGACTTACACAATCTCTGAAGTAATGCTGGAAAACATAACTTCATTAATGTCTGAAATGTCATACAAAAAACACAAACTTTTATAGTGTCACACTACATGCTGTGTGAGGGAAAAATTGTTGCATGCGATCCTAAATATGCCATGACGTTAGCTGCAAGACAAGTTTCATTACCATTTGGCATGTCATGATGTGACACTGGTGATGACATCTCTGATATTTCTTTGTACAAGATTATCCAAACAATACAATCTTGGTCTATTTTGTCTGAACAGAGGAAATACTTTAATCATCATCCAAAGCCTTTGGGAAAGATGCTTCGCAAGAGTTTCTTGAACCTATAAACTCTTCTGCAAAAAGAATAAGAAGAGATTGATATTAATCAATGGTCATCCGTTGTCTGCACTTGATTTTTACCAAGAAAGCTAAAATTGAGAGTCTTACAATTCCCCTTCCCTCTACAGTATGGAAATCTGACCATATATGTCTATTTTGTCAGAAATACATTTTGGCTGAGACACTGCATGTCAAACACCTGCCAGCTTGTCAGGACACTTAGTTTTCTGACTCAGCAATCTCTGTGTGTGGAATAGAGTCACAGTGAAGCATTTTTGCAGTTAATTAAAATCGATGGTGATTACAGTGTGATGAGAGTACTGATGGGTGTTTTTATACAAGCATATAAAATGACTATTCATAACAGCACATGTATGGTCATGTTTAATGTATCTTTTGTTGATGAGTTTTAGTTGTACAGTGAGCCTAGCAATTGTACTATTTTGCTTAGTTTGTGAACATTTATCCTTTCATTTCTTTCCATATTCAGTCACTTATTAGTTCAATGATCTAGACAGCATGCAAGTTAATTTGATCATAAAGAAAATAAAATAAATAAATAGAACTTTGGGAATCTCATTTTTCATATTAGCTAAATCATACACAGCAGGGTTAGTGAACCCAAATGTTGCCAAGGGCCATAACTGTGTTCCAAAAATAGTTGTGCATGCAACCTTGAACAGGAAATATGTAACTATTTTTATGTTTTGAGACAAACTTGGTATACTTTTTTCTCAAAATAAAAAAAATACATACATACATAAATACATACAGCAGCACTGTAGTCTTTTTGGAAGGTTCTCAAAAAGAAGAAATCAGTTCAGATTTTTTTATAGTTATATATATGGCTGGCATTGTACTGTATGTACTGGCATAATTGTACACACAAACATCCAGCTGTAAATAAAGTAAGATTTTTTTTTTTTTACCTGGGTGCAGCTATTGTGATGTTCATTTAATTGCACATATATGCTTATCAGATTGAAAAACATTTTATATCTTCTGGCAAGGGTGGATAATTATCCTCCTTGCCATAACTAAAAAAGCGCCTGCACGAATTTATTGGGTTGACATAAAGGCTTGTCTTAGGTTAAGTTTCTGGCCCGATATAGTTTTTAATAAATTTATAAGGAAACTCGGAAGTGCTGCAATTGGCCCACAGGCCACAGGATCTCTAGCTATGGAAAGGATATGAGAAAATCTCTGTGTGGCATATTGAAATCAGCTTCCCAAAAGGCATACAGGAATCACACAGGGGAACAGAATGAGAGGCTCATATGAAATAATGAAACATTTGAATACATTTGTGCTAATGTAGCAATAGATATTATGCACTAATCACAGGATACATATATTACCCAAGGTTTTGATTCATTATGTAAAAATTGTGATTAAATGTTTTATTCAAGAGAAATATATACATATGGTGCCTGTAGAAAACATTGACCCCCTTGGATTTTGCTACATTTTGTTGCATTACAACCTGAAATAATACATTTTTTCTGGTCTATACAACATGTTATACACTATCAATGTATTAAAAAGTTTGGAGCTGAAGAAACAAATTAATTAAAAATAATAATAATAATAATAATAATCCTGAAAAATCTTCATTGGAAAAGTACTTCCTTAGCAATAACACTCTTAAGTAAGGTCTGGCTGAACTGGTTGTCATACATAACCAGAATTATAACAATGAGGATGAAGTGTGTTGCTCTCATGAGAAAAAAAGGGGCGATTGTGGAAGAAAATTGTGAGTGTGAATGTTGTTCATGGGAATCTGCTGCTCACCCTGTTGTATAATATTATAGTGTACAATGCTGAAATAAGCAAGAGGCCTCTACCACAAGGGGGATGATAGTTAGCTGCTTGCTCCTGTAGTCTTTGGGTCACTGCGCACTACCACAGGGACACCTGTGAACCAGAACCCACTCTGAGTGGTTCTGTATAGTCAAAACAGAATGATAAAGAGAGAAGTCACGTTGGGAGTGTGTGTCCCGAGCCACGGATGCTCTAGAAGGAAAACCCTATATAAGACAATGTTTGAGACAACTTTAAAATAGAGTTGACTGCATCACCTGTCCAGCGTGCATGTGTTGACTCTTCCCGTACAGGCACGAGAATAAAGCTTTGCTCCTCTGAATCAGAATAACTGATCCACCTGAATTATTTCCTCAACCATATTGATTCAAAAATACCTGTATGTAATTCAAGTGGTCAGCAGTTCAGACTGAAATCACCTGTATTTGTAAGTTTAAATGGGATCGCATACGATCAGTGCTCCCGCCCACTAGCTGTTGTGTTTTTGTTTTTCCCTGTCCATGTGCTTTTGTTGTCCTTGTGTTCTAGCCCTGCCCCGCTCTCCGCCCTGTCTCCGCCCACCTGATTATCTCCACCTGCCTGCCTGCACACCTGCCTCCCATCACCTCATCAGCCCAGCCCTGCTTGTCTCTGTCTTGTTTGCCAGATCGTTACAGTGTCTCTGCCTGTCTTGGTCCTGCCTGTGATTCCCTGTTTGGATTTTCTGGTTTTGCCTCGCCTGCTCCTCGACATCATCTTTGCCTGCCATTCTGTCCTGTTCGCCTGATCTTCCTGCCTTCACGGTTTGACCCTGCCTGTTCCGGTTTTGATCCTTGTTTTGCCCTTGGACTGCCTGCCTGGTTATTTGACCCTGCCTGCTTGTTTGACGATTCTACAAATAAACGCCTGGAATCAGAGCACTCGTGGTCCGCGTCTGAGTCCGTCCCTGAGCCCTGACACGTGCATACAATGTTGGACATTTCATGCAAAGCAATATGACAAAGACAAAGGAGCTTTCCCAACAATACAGGAAAAGAGTTGTGAACAGACTAAAGTCAGGGAAGGAATGAAAAATGTATTCCAATGAACAAAGTTAAATCAATTAGTTAAGTCAGAAGGTACACATAACGACCCAGAATGTTCATTGACCAGGTCATCCTCCAAAATTGGACAGCCGCATGAGAAGGGCATTGATCAGAGAAGCAACAGAGAGGTCGAAGAAAACCCTAAAAGACCTACAATTTTTCATGACTGAGATGAGAGAAGCTGAAGTAGTCAACAATAGCTCAGGTACTCCACAAATCTGGGCTGTATGGTAGAGTGGCGAGGAGGAAACCATATTTGAAAATGGGTCATATGAAGTCCTGTTTTGAATACACAAAAGCCATATAGGAGCCATTCACACAACACAGGGAAAAAATTTAGTCTAATTAGACAAAAGAGGAGGCCTTAATGCCGAGCATTATATCTGGTCAAAAAAGAGCATCGATCATCACTTGGGCAATATCATCCCCACTTTGAAACATAGTGGCTGTTATGAATTTTCTTTTTATTGGTAGGGACTGGTAGGTTTGCAACAGTAGAAGGCGGAGGGAATGGGGAAAAATATAGGCAGATCCTTGAGTGAAAAGTGGAACAGTCTACAAAAATCCTGAAACTGGGATGGTAGTTCATCTTTCAACAGAACAGTGACCCTAACCACAAAGCCCAAGTGACCCTCGAGTGGCTTAAAGAAAGTGGATGTTTGTGAGTGGCCCACTGAAAGTCCAGACTTAAATCCAACAGAAAATCTGTTGCAGGAATTAAAAATTGCTATCTACCACTGGTCCCCAACTAACATACAACAACTGAAACAATTTTGCAAGAAGAACTGGGTGAAAATTAAACCCTCTAGATGCAAAAACCTGGTTACAACCTACCATGAAAGACTTGAGGCTGTAATTGCTGCAAAAGGGGAGCAACAATATTCTAAATGCTGTGTAATGCTGTTGTATAAAAAGCCATTCAAATATATTACAATTTCAGACTGAATATGATCTCTCTATAAATTCAGATTTCTGTGATGTCCTAACTGCTATTTGCACGGTATTTTTTAAAGAGCAAAATAAGAAAACACACTTCCAGGAACACTTTGAAAGTCAATTTAGAAATGAATGTATAGTTATTCAGGTAGTTGATTTCGAAGAACAAGGATCATTTCTGTTTCATTTTAAAATAAATTTGTTTCTTTAAGGAAAGAGGAAGACATTTTAAAAGAATTGTTAGAGTACTGCAAAGTTCAACTTTTAGTGATAAACATTTTGGAAGAAGATGTTGAGCTTGATCATGACATTATATTGTCTAGCACATACATAGCCTTTGGTACATTCATTTAAAACAAAACTAGCAGAATATCTTTTGTTGTGGTGAAATGATGATAGGCTAATAGAAATATGTTGCAATTGTGTGTGTAATTCATCATCTGCTTGTTTTGCCTTACATGGCCTTTTCAGCAGCTATAGATTGATAAGTATATTGTGCATTTGCTGCCACAGTCTTTAGAGCATAACCCTTCTTGAAAATTGAAAGTGAACTTTTAAGAATTATTTTTCACATTTGGTGGTTTATGATTGTTCTAGTCAACAATGTTTTATTGAGCATAGTTCCAAGCTCCAAGCATCAATCTGTTGCAACAGGTCTTTGATGGTGATCCTCAGGAAACCAGATATTTTTCCCCATCATGTATTAATTATAAAAAACAAAGGCAGTATTTGCTTCTAGTTCCAGGATATTTAAGAAACAGAGCAACAATGACCTGCTGAATTTACCTGCTGGCACTTGCTTTTCAAAACTGCAATTTATTCCAGAAAGCTTGGTTATTATCAGCAGATTAATCTCACAATATGAAAAAAGTAACCCATAATAACTGGAGTGCAAAACCTAACCAACAAGCAGCATTATCTAGAGAGAGGTTTTGAGGCAGATTTTCGAGTCCCTCATTGTCCTGTAATGAAGACTGTCCTTGCTAGTTTCAGTACTCTCACTAACTCTTGCGCAGAATTTCTAGCCATCCAATTTCATGCTTGCTTTAAGGATGTAAACAGCCCTGATCAGCTATGTCTGAGTTGTACTCTCTATTTTGGTAGGGCAGTTAATTAAAATCAGAATTCCGCTTTATCATTTATTAATGAAAATGTAAATATATATTTAAATGTGAAACAAGGCTGTAACTCAAGAAAAAGCCCTCCTCTTTTGACATTGCTATGACCAATAGCTACTGTAACAACAAACCACTGGCTGTTTGGAATATAACAACAATAGTGATGATTAAAATTACTGAAAATTGCAATGCCAAGAGACGATTGTGAATTAGGTATTCAATATGAAATTAATTGTGAGTTCTTCTGGTCAGCTAGGTGAAGTGTTTACGACAGCATGAGTGCAGCACCTGTTGCAGGACCTCACTGTCCTTGTTGCTTATATTCCCTGCACTCGACTCATTTTCATAATATTCCCTCACAATAAAGCTCTACGTTTGAGCAAGCTGCATGTTTTAGATAATATTATGCCTGTGTCATTGCCAGCAGTTGCTATCTACCATCATGATTAAAGACATCATTCAATGTGAAAATAAGGTGCTATGATATGTTACGATAATGGTGGGAAAATGTGACATGATTCCTTTTCCGATTCAGTGGGAATAAACAATAACATGTTTAAAAAATCTGTCGAACTTGTGCCTGTTCTTAGTTTGGTTCATTTAACTCTTCTTCAGATCAGTTTTAGATTGTTGTGTATACATGTATGTGTGTTTGTATATGCATGTTGGTTAATAGGTGTGTAATGTGTGTGTATGTATATGCATATGGTGTGTTTCTGTATGTTTGTTTATGTACTATATGTGTGTGTACATGCACAAGGTGCATGTATGTGTGTGTACATGTGTGTGTTAGTGTTTATGTGTGTGCATAGGTGTGAATTGTGCATGTGTTTGTGTGTGAATACATGTGCAAGGTGTATGTTCATGTTTGCATGTGTGTTTATGAACATGGTGTGTATGTGGGTGTATTTGGCATGACTTGTATTTTCTTGTGGTGAGATTTCCCAGTGTTGCTTCCCTGAAGAGAAACCTTCTACTTAAAAAATCCTCAGGAAGGCTTGAAAGATTGCTGTGATTTATGCTCTAAATGTACACCTGTGGCCTCATAAAGATGGTTGGCGAGACAAACGAAACAGGCGAAACAGTTTCACGAGGCACCTGTGAATCTCAGCTTCTCTCCCAGATGGAGTCACCCTGCTTAGTGTCGCGTTCAAAGCGATCACACTCACAGTGAACTGTATACCAGACAGCACAGCAACTGTAACATTCCTATTTCCTGGACTGACATTACAAATTATAAGATGAATCTGTCCATTTTTTTCTGTAAATTTTGTGCATGTGCTGAGGGATTTATTGGTCTTTTGATTCATTGGTCTTAAGTGTATTGTGTTTTGAACACTAACAAAAAAACAACTGTTTTTCAAATAACAAGTAATATGACATTACTCATTACTAATTCAGATGGTTCAATTAACGTGAAATTATGTAGAACATAATTGTTTCTTTTTAAGAGTGTGTCACAGATAGAGATTTTCCTTCACAAAGAAAAAAATAACTCTACAGGTTTGAGAGTTTCAAAGCCATGACATTCCATAACCTTCATGGACAGGTTCTTTCCCTGTTGGTTGTGAAATTACTCAGCGCTCTAGTTCACCGCATGCTTTTAGATAACTCACAAATCATGCTGATCCAAATGCAGGCTCATTTAAATGAGAATGGCTTTTTGATTTTATTGTATAGCCAGTTCCTGTGCCACCTCCAACAATTCTTTCTCATTTCCCATTTAATTGAAGATAAAATCATTTCAGAGCAACCTTAAGTACATTTTTTGAAAAAGAGTAAAATATATGTGCCTTCGTCTTATTCGACATGAGAATACATTTACTGTAGGAATCATTCATGTGAAGTTAGATACTGTTTTACTTGTCAAAAGTTAATTGTTAAAGCACCCCATCATTTAGAAATGTACATAGACTCAAGTCCAGATGGTGCAGAAGCGAATGATTTTAAGGTTTTGTGAAGAGCTATATTGTCTGGGGGCATAATACAGTGACACTTGTCAACAATAGAAAGTAACAATGGAGGAATATTCATTGAGCTAGCTGGTTTGTTGAAAGAACTTTTTGAATGTCTACACAGTACATGCTCCACTAGTGTGAAAAAGAGGCTTACTCCAAAGAGGCCTTCACCAAAATGTTATAGCTATTGGATCATCCACCTGCTGGTATTAAGTTACAGTCCCTCAAGGATTTAACAGCCTTGCCCCAAAATAGTGTACTTTATGTAACAAAGTATACAGTGCTGCTGTACTTTCCAGATGATGCATTCTAAGATGAAATAAAACTTTAGATCAACTGATTGATCAGTCTGTACATAATGGTTTCTGAGGGACTGATAACAGCTACTGCCAGTGTTCCAATTTAATAGTGAGTACATGTAAATTAGTTCTGCATAAAAAGTATTGACAGTCCATTCTAAATTGCAATTAGTTAATCAAGTGAATTGCATATTAACATAGAAACGATATATTTGAGGGAATCTCTAAAGATTTAATAGCGTCTCATCCTGTATTTTAGAGAGTTAACCTTTTTAATAATAACCCTTATAAAGTATTTGTGTATCTGTAAACTGTTTGGTCATATCTCCAGTCTCCAACAACCAATCAAAAACATTCAAAAACATTAACTCACTTGTTGATAATTACAAACTATAGCATTTGTGTATGTGTCATTCCTGGTTGTACGTAGTATTTGTTTTGTAATTTACATTTCGTGTGTGTCTGACCTCTGATAAATCTTCTGCAACAGCCAACCTGTTCTTTTTACTTCAGCAACCCACAATCTTCTGTACATTTTTTAGCTGAATACTCAACAAAGAAAATACGAAGCAAAAAAAATCATCTTTCTTATTGCATCAAAAGTGTATGGAAAGAGGTATAAGGGAACAAAATGATGATCTTAAGCCTATTTTGTATTATTGCTAACATTTTAATAAAGGATCAAGGAAAAGCAGATGTGAAAATGATTGCCCAATATAGAGAGTTAAAAATACTATTAAAGGAGACAAAACACTACATGACGTACCTAAGACCTCTTCTGGATTAAGTGAGTACATCCATCACCAGCAACAATCACCTGTGTTACTACATAGACCTGTGTGATTCAAACTGAATTTCAGCAAACTAAACATTCAGGGTGACATACCTTGGACAGCATACCCACCTCTCTGCTGCAGCTGTACAATAAACTGCTATTTATCATGGTTGGGATACATTTGACAGTTTCTGTCCTCTGAATTCACAAAAATTCACAGACACACAATAAATTCAGGCAGATCCATTCCCATGGGAAATAGGATACATTCTGAGGGAGGAATTCAGGGGGAGTCAGGGAGAGACTATTGAAGTACTGTTAAAAATCTAAACAGGTAAATTCAATGACGGACATATCAATCAAACAGTATTTAGTACCAATATTTACTGCTGCTTGTTATTGTTCAAATGGTTTTTATTGTTTTACTAAGAGAATTAAACCTTACAACCACCTAGCCTGATGTCCATATGGAATGTTTGTATTTCAAATATGCTCTCAAATTATGAGCCAAAGCAATCAGACAACATAGGCAATCTCAGCTGCAGCAATCATTCACATTTAAGTAAAATGTTTGCGCTGGCTGTGAACTCTGTGACTAATCAATTGGTGCAATCATTAGAAATGATATGGAGTGGAGTAGAGCACTCTCCATTCATCATCTGGCAAAAGCCTCAAAATGACAGATGCCCCCAAGTCCTGTGGGCTCTCCCTTCTCTTTGGTCTGCATTAAGTTTAATTAAAGTTAGTATGGCAAGCCAAAACCTACTGCTTTGTTCCTGATCATCTTCCACGCTACCTGGTAACGACTCTCCTCTTTGTCCCAAGACTTATTAAAATGGCTTTGACCTCATTATCCTGCATGGACCCAGCTGCATTTTCGTTTTTTAATATCAGCAAAAGGAAGAGGGGAAAAATAATCTGTATGGAATGAGACATAAAGCTGTGAGCCACCAATAACTGGAGTGAAGCACACCGAGGTATCCACAGGGCTGCAGAGTGTCAGCAGACCTGGTGAGCTGCAGGTGCTGCTCAGTATCCATTTCAGCAGGTGTACGAGAGCAACGCTTGCTGGCTGGGCATAGCCATCAGAGTCCTGGGAGCACCACTGACTTCTCTCAGATTGAGCAGAATAATTCTGTCGACCACTGATGATTACCTCATTAGGCCCAAAAACAACACCTGCACACTTCGGCTCATGCAAATGTGTCTTATTCCATGAAAATACACCAGCTCGGCAGGTGGCCCAGTAGATACATGCAGGCGGGGCAAGTATCTTCAGCAAAAAAAAAAGAAAAGGAAAAAAAGGTCATCACAAAGTTGGGTCATTACCTTTTCCAACATTATATTAAACATGAAAATGAGGCTTCATTTGTTCTGTCCTAGTGCTGCAATGTGTCTTCTGAGACCAAATTAAAACGCACATATTCATTTTCCCATTTATTTTTTGCACAATACTGTAGATTTTTTTTGTGTTAATATTCAGTTTGAAATCTAGACGTCTCATTTAACAAAGTAATGCATGCATTGAAAGTCTTCCAAATGTAATATTTTACCTTGACTAATAAAATCCAAAGCCATCTGTCATTCTGTCCATTATGTTCTTACATACAAAAAAAAACAACAATAATATTTAAAAAAAATCACTGAAAATTAGATAATGTTAGTTATTCTCCCAAATGAAGATAAATTCATTAGTTAATAATGTTAGATAGATAACTTTCCATATAAATTCTGCCAGGGAGCAAGTTCATAGGAACTGCAACTGGTTTATTGAGTGGTCTCTGTATCCTGGAACGGAGGTGGTTTAGATATTTGTTCCAAAAACAAGTCTGTTTAAGAAATGCTGTGAGGAACACTGCCCACATTCCAGTTTCACAGACCCAAGCCAGATGCTCCCTAATGTGGCTCATGTAAGCAAGCCATTTTGGTGGAATACACATAATAGAAACAGACAGATTGGTGGAGCTTTATCTTTCCACCACAGAAAAAAGGCAAAGGAACTGGGTACTATATTTTAGGTACCCTGAGGTAATATAATACTCTGCAATGAGGAAAAAAATGTCCTGTTGAGTTCTTCTATATGCAGTACACGACACAGCACATTGCCAGACTAATTTAACGATGTCATGTTGTGTGTACAGGGAGGTTAACAAGTACAGCCTTTTTATTTCTAATTTGATAACAGGTTCATTGTGTATCACCAAAATGTAACCTAATGTCTACTAAAAACAAATATATGCTAGCATGAATCTATTATTTTTTCTAGTGTGACTCAGTACAGAATACTTGACTAAAAGTACATTCACACCCCTGATAGTTAAGAAAAAACATGACATAAGAGGAAAATTGTATGTATTGAATCATTTTTGGGTTTTCTTCCTGTTTATTTTTAATTTTATAGTTCATCTTAATTGCACTACACATAGAAAAGTAATGTTTACTAATAAAAAAGTCTTATTCCAGCTTTCACATGATGCTTGTTGTTTGTTGCTTTTTATATTTATTTATATCCTTTATAACCATAAATAAATGTGGCACAGTGATAATGTAATTCTTCAGTAGTATCCATCATAACAGTTAAACTGATGAAGAGAACACTCTGAAAATAAACTTTCCAAAAATGCAGGCAAAGGGTTATTGATCACCTGGATGATAAAGCTGGATGATGTTTATAGTCGGCCAAAAATAGCATGGCAACATCAAGATGTAGATGACAGTATCTCAATAGTTAACACATAAAGAGGTGGTATAAGCAGGGATGTGAATCAAGAACCGGTTTCACTTGAGAACCGGTTCCAAATTGTCCGATCCATCGGATTCGTATGCCTCCGAGGTTATTAATTCCTTTTATCGATGCCGGCATGTTTTTCTGACAGTTGCGCATAGGTCCTTTGCATATGACGTCACAAACCGGCGCACTTTGCAGATGGAGGGCTGGCAACTGGGGGCAGGTTCTGAGGCGGAGGAGTGGAGTCCTACAATGCTCGTGTATGCAGTGACCACTTTGTGAAAGGTAAGGCTAAAGTCATTTTGCTACCTACATAGGTAGCTAAAACTGACAAAAAAAATACAGACCAGGGTAGTGATATTGCAGGAAACATAGATAGCTACATCTGCGATATTGTCACCCTGTGGTGTTTGACATGTTGAAAAAGGTTGAAAACCCCTGATCTAGCTAGGTTGGTAGGTAACAAAGAATGCACAAATGTTTCAATAGGCAGTTTCTACAAATAACTAGCCTGCATGCATTTTACAGCTCCCATGTCACTACTGCCGTGTAGCTAGCTACTTAGTTAACTACTATAGCAGCAGCTGAAACACAGCACCAATTCTGTATATTTAAGGATATTGTTAAAGCAGTTCAAATTATATTTAAATGCTGCACATGTGTTCCTCCTAACTAGCTGGTTATCCACTTTTCCAACAACAACAACTGGTAGACTAACTACATCTATGGGTTTAATGAGTAACGAGGCTACAGACAGGCTCCCAAACAGTCTGTGTGAGATTTAGAAGTCAAACATTTGGTGTAAATATAGATGACTGTTAATGTGTCACTATTAGCTACCTTTGTTAGTGTTTCAAAGTTTTTTTAAAATGTCAGTTAATATTTTTCATTTACAAGGGAACATGTATTGATTGCAAACTGCAATTAGTTAATTTCTTCGGGAGCTACTTATGAGCTGTATATGGAAAGGAATACATTATATAATGATGAATTGAGTATAATGGGGAATAACAGGTCTGCAAAACGTGCCTTGCACTATAAACACCTCTGTTGCAGAATCCAAACATAGAGTGTGCTGGGCACAGTAAGAGGATCCTTAGTTGTTAGAGCCTTACATATACTGTAAACATCTCTATTTATTGAACACCTTTTCCCAGAATTTGCCTGGCTGGAAGCCATTGAAAAAAAATCTTGACAACCCACATGATTTCCTGAGGCTCCTATGGGACAGTGCGTGTCATTTGACTTTGTACTCTTGTGTATAAACAGCAAAGGTCAGACAGGAGGAATTATGAGGCATGCAGCTGTGTTCTCCTCCTGTGCTACTGAGACAGACTCCTCACAACAGAGATGAGGATCAGGTTTGCCTTTGTTCCCAAGAATCTTTTGTGCTGAACCACCCCCTCACCCAGTGCCTCCACTCAAATTGCCAAGAGGTTCTGCCAAACACAAACTAGAGGTTCACTATGCAGCACATGTATTTACTTCAGTTTTCTGGGTTTATTTTTTCAATCAGATATATGGTGAGCCTCCAAAATACCTTATATTGTCAGTCATCAGCAATTTTATGGGCCCGCTATAAGGGGACATCCGAAAGCATAAAAAACGGTGAGCCAAAGGGCCCGTCTGCCTGCCCTTTTCTGCATACCTGGCCCAGATATGGTGCTGTCACTTCCTTGACCCAATGGCAGTTGTCAGGATACGATTTACAGCGCACTAAAACAGTCACTTTGAAGACTGATGGGAGATATATGAAGTCAAAAAGGAGAGCAGAGAAAGAAGCTCAGTTTAATAGTGCGTTAGTACGGTCAGCAAGAGGCTTGGTTTCAAATCCCAAATCTGTCAGTTTTTCATGCAAACATTTCCAATGACAACTTAACTACAGAATACAAACGATACGTTGTAAAGCAGTAGAAAAAAAGAACTCACCAATCTCATTGCCCCAGAGATACCACCAGCCATGTGGAGCCACTGTGAGCAAACATAATGAGATGACACACATACACACTCACAGAGGAAAGGGGGAATTGTGGGTAACCTCCTGATGTTAAGCAAAGACAGAAATATCTCAGGGATGGTACAAGCTTTGCCTCAGTGTAATTTTCGTTTATGCATTTGAATAGTGAAATAATTTATGGTACACCTAATTTATAGAATAAAAAGATTCTGTTGACATGAATAGTTAATATAGTCAGACTACATTTTATGCTAGTTTTTTTTTTTTTTTTTTAGAAAAGAGAGTTATAATCTGAGATGTGTTAGTTTCATGTGGGATGATCCGTTTTTAGTTTTTATTGCCGTTGACCTTGTCATGTAAAAACAAATAGAAGGAAAACTCAGTGGAATATGGGTATATGTGATACTGATGTAAAAGCATGTTTGTTTGGTAATTTATGAAAGCAAAATTGATCATTTTTATACCTTATCGCTAAGTTAAATGCACTTAAATTTTGAGCTTTTGAGGGAAAATGAGATGGGTTGTCAAATTAACACAGTATCATTAACTTGTTCTGATAATTCTCTTTTGACTGCATTATTCATTGTAGATGTGGATCACCTAAATGAAAGAAAATTATCACAATAAAAATAAATGAGAAAATGGTGACCAGTTCATAAGAAGGGCACAGAAAATTTGTGTTAGACATGTGAATGTCTTTCACTACATTACAGACATCATTGTGTCTAATAATATTCAGCCTGAGGCTGAAATTAGCAATAAATTAGATGAATTAGAATGAATATGCATGTCATGATCCTAAGGGCTGCAATATTTATGGATTTACAGGAGACAGCGTGTAAAGCATGGAAAACAATCATGTCAAATATTTTAAAACAAGAGCACATAACAGCTGAAACATTGTTTTATAATGTTTTACATTAATACAATGGTAGATGGTGCAATGTTATGTTATGCTTCAAATAGCATATGTTAATGGTTTCTAAATGTTTGATCCGATTGAATAATAATAATAATAAGAAGAAGAAGAAGAAGAAGAAGAAAAGAAATGCTGAAATGCTTTTGTGCTCAATAGCACCAGAACATACTTAGTCAACTTCAAAGGTCTATCTTAACAAAAAAAATGCTATTGAGTGGTTTTCAGTGACAAATGAGAATTTCTGTTTTCAATTACCTTTATATATTGTGATTGACTGAAGGGACTGATTATACATTAAATGAGTCAATTGAAATGTTGATGATATGTTGATGGTATGTTGATGTTGAAGGGCATTCTTCCTTTACAGGTTGAATTAAGGATGCACCAAATCCATAGTTTTAAGTTTTCCCTGAATGCTGAGGCCTGCCTGACAAAACTGTTGTTTTTATCACGATTTCATATTCTGTTCAGTATTCAAACAGACACACAAACTAACCTTATGAATTACCATGTACCTAACCGTGTGCTTACCATCAAATGCTTCAGTTTAAATCTACACCCTGCGATTCCAATCATTATCAATCCATTTACAGCTTGAGCTTGTTTTAAGGTTGCCATCTGACTGCTGTTTTACTGGCCTAGATCCATTGTCAGTACCTGTATTTCTCAGCATGTAAAGCATTCACAGCTATTGTTTGCTTGGCGTGAATTCAAAATTTGAAAAGGTGTAATTCAACAAAATCAAATAAGACATACAACTTCATGAAATAACCTGGAAAAAGACAAAGTTCAGTACAAAAATCCTCTTGTGTCTGTTAGGAATTAAAAGGATGTCTGCAGAAGCACACTTGAGGTACATATTGAGACATTTATTGAGTATCTTAGCTAATGTTATGACTGGAAAAATTGCATTCTCACTATTATTATGTTTAGATTTACTCCAATAAACTAAACTGTTTTACGTTCATGAGTATGATTTATTTTAACTGCAGTGCATGGAATTTCAAGGGTATTAAAACGTATTGGTGATGTAGCAGACTGAATGTTAATGCTACCACAGTTTATGCGTCAGTGTTATTCATTACTTCCTCCTACATTTTGAATATGAATCTGTCACAGAAAAAAAGAGATGGCATTCTGAACCTTAGATCAGGTGTGGGGATTGTATGAACACAGCATCCTGTATAACAGAGTAAGAGTACATATCCATTATCTCCATTTTGCCAATGGCTGAGTGAATGTTTTTAGCCCAGGGGTTGTCCACTGTTGTTTTTAGACTTGAAGGTCCAGCAACATTGTTTGCTGTGCCTGAAGAGTTCTGTGGCATGCCTATGGCAGGGTCAGTGAAATTATTGTCACTGCTATCAATCATTTTAATGGACCTTCCACTGACAGTCTAAATGTTAGCTTACAGCATCACTGTTGTTAAAATACATGCATCTGATGTATCCTCTGCATTATGTTTTACTTATTCACAGCTTCAGGCTAATTCTGCACTGTATGAAATGTAGCATTGGCATACTAGCCTTGTTTTAGCATTCTGTAAATGACAGTATCTGCTGTTTGAGACAGCAACCAGAAAATAATCACATCTAGACATTGTGTTTGGCTTGGCAACAGGTAGGTCTTATGAACTGTGTATGCATCAAAACAAACATGGATGGCTTGGGCTTAGTTCACCAGAATTTGAAACTTAAACCAGAAGCTGGATCATCAACATAATTATCAAAGCAAAGAATGGGGAGAAAAAAACGTAGGAAGGAGGGAGGAGGCTCTAAGCTAAATTACATGCACTCTGCCATTTACTAATGACAGTCCGTTTATAAAAGGAAAACATGAGTTAAACATGTTTAAAGCAGACTATTTATGATGACTGTAGATCAAGACTGTAAGAAGTAAAAACAAAATGACAACTTCAAGTGCTAAATGAAAGGGAGAACCTGCCACCTTTGCAATTATAGTACTTCTTTTATGATTATAAATTTCTATTGTCTTCTGTTAACTTCAGCCTCAGATTGTCTCTATTCATAAGCATAATAATTTAGACCTGAAGGGTCACAACTTCCTCCAAAGCACACAGAGATACCAGAACTGTCAGGAGAAGTTTGAGTAAAACTGGAGAAAATCATTTACCAAAGAAATAAATGATGGGTATTACTGCATAGAATACAATGGGTTGACTGTCTACTAGAATTGAATTTAAAAGCTTGTAGGCAATGAAAATAACTAGCTGGCCACGTGTGGATGGATCTTGCCGTAGAAATATTGCTACAGTATCTCCAGTCCAGAAGTAAAAGGGATGAAGACAGTTTTTGTTCAGTGTTGACCCCCTTAACCCATGTCACTGCACTAGTTAGACAGCTAGCTTGTGACAGCCATTTCAGTTTCACTTTTAGAATATTTCCAGAATATGTAGTTTACTGTTCGTTACATTTCAACTGGCATAGTTTCTTTAATTTTCATCCACATTTTAGTGTACAAATATGTAGCTATGAGTATTTAGCTCATTAACATAAGGCTCACACTAGAATTAGGCTATCACTTAAACTTTCATAGTTTCTGTTAAAAAAATGTTTTTTGTTCATTTGTTTTTCCAACTGGATGCTAGGTATAAAGACTAGTGCTCAATAAACAGCTTGTAGTCATTCCATTTGGTACTAATTAAGTCGTTTCTTGTAAATATCAATGAAAGCTGAAAATAAATGTGGACTGCAATAAGGAAATTGACACCTCAGAGACGTATTACAATTATAATCTTTCTGATAAGTCTTGTTGGTCATTTTCTGTGTAACTTACCAACTCTTGTAGCAATTTTAGGTATATCACTAGCTACATGTAATCTGCCATATTGCTTTATGAATACACAATGCAAATTAATCTTTAAATTCTCATGTTTTTGGTACTGCTTTCAACAAATTTTGTATCACTACCTCTACCTCTCATTCAGACTCAGAATGAGAATCAACTTATAGCAGGCTAGGCCAGGTGTCATATGATCATAAAGATTTCAACAAACCTTGTGTTTTAGTCTGTCAGATACGGCTCAACAACCATTACCATTCACTTTGTCCTTCAAAATTTAATTGAGAAATAAGTTTGACATTAACACACTGATACTTTCAGCGGTCTGCCTGAGTTACTGTGAAAGTAATGTCCTTTATTGTTCCATGCCTACAATTAATATGTGTTCATTGCCAAGGTTCTTTTTTTATTGTGAGTACCATGGGCATTGTGAAAGAACTTGAACAAATAAAAGGGGTCTGTTGAGAATCTCTGACCTTAACTGACAACTTGATTCAGGAAAGCCCTCAGTGAGGCCTTATCCAACACTGACTGTTTTTTGAACGGCACGTTTAAAAGCAGGCTGCTGTACTGTACTGTACTACAAACTCACACAAAATGTGTCATTAACAAATACCCTACTGTTTTTTGTTTGTTCATAACACACTGGTATATGTGCTCAGCTTACACTGCAAATCATCAGTGACTTTTAATACTTCCTTAGATTTATCTCTTACATAGTTTCTGCACTGTCCTGGTGTTACATTTTTTTACTAAAAGCTTGTATGGTTAAATGCAAAGTTTATGGCATGAAGAAGCAATATATTTCCTGTAATTAAAGGATGTGTTCTATCACCGTGGTACAGGTAGCATTGCATTCTAGCTGGAAATTGATTGAATGCACCCCCTGATGGTAATAATTGACACCACTGACTGCTGGTGCTCGCAGTTGCAATGGTGATGTGACCTCATGGAGAGCAGAGCCGACAGCTGATTGAAAAATACTCTGTAGTGTGATGGAATGACCTGCTGGCATAGAAGGACAAGGCAGCTACCAACCTTGCAGCAACAGGTGGAGGGTATGGGCAAAAGGAATGGGTTAAGCTCTGAGCATATGGCAAAGATTGGCCACCAGAGCTGCTCCTGATATTCTTCCTCTGAAACTTACCAGAAATCAGTCTTTAGTTTCCACTTGCTGTCATCCCCTTTGGGATTGTCTCTGCTGAAGAATAAATGCCTCTATTACTATAGCACATGACTATATTTCTCTTTCGCTTGTGGTTGCAGCACAAGGCAGGTCTACCTGAACAATATTCTCAATGTACTTGGCTTTCAGTGTTTAATAGTTGGAAATGAAGACTATTTGTTGAATTAATTATTGTGCGTTATAGAGATTGAAGAATTAATAGGAAATATTGTTAATTACATTTGTCTTAGATTTTTGAAATCCAGATTAAAAGCAACTAATGCAGTTTTTGAAATTATTGCTGACTGTTCGTATGATTAAATGTTTATGTTCTTCAGCAGGTGCATTTCCCAACATTAAGTTTACATAAATTCCCATTCATAAAGGTTACTGTTTTTTTTTAATCAAACGCTCCAGTCACATTGTCAGGTAGACCATGTGCTGGGCTTTCCGCCAGGTCTCAGGTGGCGTAAACAAAAACACAAAAATGGCTATTTTCTGTGCTAAAATGCTACTGTGCTCATAATATTTACAATCATGCTCTATATATTTTGTCATTACCCATCTCCCTCCAACACCGGGCAAATTTGCTACTGCAACTGGAATGAAAATTGCAATGTCTGTATTTATTTTTTGGACTGTATATTACACTAAATTAATTTATTGTATGAGAAATTTAGGTTGAATTTGGGTGACGTTTAACAATGAATATTTATACAACTTTAAATCATTTTATCAGCATAGTAGGGACAGTGTTCGGTTCAAAGATACTGCTCTGGACTTAATTCACTGGGCTGGCCCTTACACACACACACAGACAGACACAGACACACACACACACACACACACACACAAACAATAAAAACAAAAGCACAGCAAAGACTATCAAACCTGTCAGTGAAACCATAAACAGAAAAACAGACTAATAACTGGGAAGGAAATGATTTGTATGGTCCTTGTTTCTGTGCTAACCATAGCTTATTCCAATGTGAGATGTTTAAACATAAAATTCTCTGGATATGTGTTGTGGAAGTGACATGTGGTTACATTATTAAGTTGTGAATATGAAAGGTGTTCATCATGGACAGATTTTTTCATATGCATTTTGTTTTCCATTTAATACATTCTGCATAGTTTAAGATAATATTATTATATGTAAAGTGCTGAATGACAATATGTCACATCATGAAAATGTAGATTTCATTGACATTTATGAAACTACATTGTGATATAACTGTGAAACTGTTAAACAACAAAGCATCCCTGGATCCTACTAAAGGAGGACAAGCAGTGAAGCTGGTGAGGGTTTTCTCATACCCAGTGGTGAACATCTGTGACAGTCAGGGTGTGAGCATTAGTGGAAGGGGCCTGGAAGAGGTCCGAACAAGCAATTACACATCTGAAAGCCAGCTGCTTACCATCTGAGCCGCTGTGGGCTCCTTTACTGCGAACCACGTCACAAAGCCAGACTCTTTAATCAGGTTTTCCCCTTTTTTTCCACTTTTCCTGGCTTCATTCTAGCCTCACTATAAAAATCCAGACCGGATGACATAGCACCCATGAAGCTAAATGTGCAGTGCTTTATTGGAGACCTGCTGTCTCTCATCCATTCACAGGATCCAGTGCTTTCCTTTATACTTTCCATATCCATTTAACATTAGCACAGCATTAGCCGCGCTCATATGCTTTTTACACGTCAGTGCTTTAGTAAACAAATCCATTTGAGGTTTTTAGTCCATGCTGTGCTGAGTTGCTGGCATATTTTCTCAGGCCAACCAAAGCATTGTACTTCTTGAAGAAGCAGAGTGAGCTGGGGGTTGGTTTCTGCAATTAGAATAGATTTCCATTAAGTTAAAGTTCAGATATTGCAAGCCAGGTTATTAACTACTGTTATCAAAATCAGGTTATCTAGAAATGGACAAAAATGGTTTAGATAACAAAAATGAAAAATGAAATGTTCAAGCACTAATGTTGATTTGGCTCTAGAAGAGCTCAGTGGTTAAGGCTTGGGTTTCATCCCAGCCCTGTCATCCACCAACAATGTCGTAGAGCCCATAGCGGGAAAACACGTTGGCTTCATTTTGCTAGGGATAGAGGTGAGTTAGTTCGCCAAGGTCTTCTTGGCTCACTCACGGGCACCCTGTAATTTGTCAGTCACCTATGAGTTGCCCTGATGACATCAGCAAAGTAGTGCCTATCCTCCAATTAGTGCCCATTTTTTCTGTAGTGTGCTGTGTGACTTGCAGTGCAAAAAATAGCCATTGGCTACATGTGAGTGTATTGGAGAATTGCATGTCTTGCCTCAGCACTCCTGCATGAGTGCAAAGGTTGTCATGGTTAGATGAGCCTAATATTCAATTGGCAATTCCAAAATATTGTGGTATGGAGGAGACTCAAAGGAGCGATCAAAATGTGCAAGCTGCTTTGTAGTAAATAAAAATAAACGTTTTTTTTCCCATGAACTAGCCACATCTATCAACATAAATAACTGCACTGGCATGCTACCTAAATGACAGATTTGTTCTTCACAGGCTGATATTGAAAGCAAACTGTAATTTCATAGTCTTCTTTGATTTGTCATATTAGAAATGGCAATTGGATGAAATTATAATAATGGCCGTTCAGAAGCCTTGCCCAGTTCTACAGTGAATACTGTACGTAGTAGTAAGTAGTGTTGTTCGATTTCTCTCGCTTTAAAGTTCAGAAGTGAGTGACAGTCTGACCACTATGACACTAACTATGGGGGAACATCACAAAGGACATCACAAAACACTAAAATCTGGTATGCACTTGTTGCCTTTTGCATTAGCATTATTGCAAAGTGCAACTGAAAAAAAAAAAATGATATTACATCATATATTTACACACAGCTGATTGGATTATGGCCTGGATAGAATTTAAAGGCATAATATATGCTACTGTCTGCCCAAGTATAAATGCTAAATAAATAAATAAATAAAACAAATAAACCTTGGAGCTTGCACCGCTTTAGCAAAATGTCACGCTGGCGAACAGCAGTGGATTTGTTTGCACTGTCCCCCTTTCTTAATCGTGGGTAACCAACTTTTATCTTCATGAAATGAGCCCTGTTACATTAGAAAATGTAAAATGCTTCAGACAGACTGTGAACTTCAGTTTAGTTTATAATCTTCCTCTTTTTAGATAGTGTTCGACGGTGAAAATTAAGCTGCTCCCTGGTTTTACAGTCAATGTCCGCCGTACCATGAGACGTTTGTAAACCCTATTAATGTGCGGCAGACTTGAAGGTTCACTAATCCCTCTCTCTTGCTAATACTTATCCTATCTTGGAGTCCTGAAGAGGGCAATGAGACCTGGGTGGTTTATCACCATGTTCATATGTTGTTTATTACTCTCAGCTCAGCAAAGTGGTATTACCAAGCCAGCTGTGTCATTTCATCCCAGATTAACCAGCCTCTATTGGGATGTCTCTTTGTCATTGAGTTGTTTGCCTATATCCCCCTTTGCAAGATCCTCAGTAGTCAC
This sequence comes from Megalops cyprinoides, assembly GCF_013368585.1. NCBI lineage: Eukaryota > Metazoa > Chordata > Actinopteri > Elopiformes > Megalopidae > Megalops > Megalops cyprinoides. The sequence goes on along the minus strand of NC_050584.1, from coordinate 49,189,500 downwards.
AGAAAGGTGGAGTGAACTAGAAACCTATCTGCTGTGCAAATATTTTTAAAGAACTTTGTCAACAGTATGCTTTGGTGGTCAGAATCTTTTAATTTACTTGCTTGATCAAAATACATACTTCTTTAAATGCACAGAATAACTGCAGGACATATGATTACATTAGGCTGATAGACATTTATTCTTTCTCTTCCTCCAGAAGGAAAACTTCACTGGGTGAATGTGAGATGCATACAAAAAAAAAACAACAAAGCAGGGTTATTCCCATACCGATACTCACATACTGCATAAACAGAAACACAATGTTATAACATAATTCCAACTCTGTAAGTATTTATCATGGGAAAAGGCTTTGCAATGTTTGTTTAGTTTATGACTATGTACAAAGTTGTTTATAGCACTGCCTTGTAAGAAAGAGAATCTCATTTCTGCACTGACAGGACAAATGACATAGTGAGACAGAATACAAGGGTGCTATAAGAAATTTGTATAGTTTGATAAACTGAAAATCGAATAGCAAAAGTTGAAATCCGTTAACCACAGTCTTGAATGCCCAAGGAATGATGCTTATTAAATGAATCACTATTATTGTAAAACGTTACTGCAGTAATGTAGGTTCCCTGAGAATGGAAGAACCACTATGGATCACTGTACACAATGAAGATTTTTTTTTCTACAGTATGAGTAAATCTTACCCAAATTCCCCAAATTCTCATCTAATACCATGTCCAATGTGGCGTGAAACATCACAGAAAATAAATACAGACGTTTATGGGTTCATTACCTGGCCAGGTCACACCACAGACACAAAGCCTGTCTGTTTGACACTCAGCAGAAAGAGAGAGACCAGGGTCCTATCTAAGGAAGTGTACTTTATACATCAGCTTTTATATGGGGAGCAGTGTAGCATAGTGGTGAAGACCACGGCTCGTAACTGAAATGTTGCTGGTTCGATTCCCAGCTGGGACACTGCCACTGTACCCTTGGGCAAGGTATTTAACCCAGATTTGCCTCAGGAAATACATAACTGTGTAAATGGATAAAATTGTAACCTGTGTAAGTTGCTCTGGATAAGAGTATCTTCCAAATATAATGCAACCCTAACCTTAAATTTAATGTAATAAATAACTGCACTTCATAATTGTACACATTTTTAAGTTGCTGGATTGGTCCAAGATGAAAAAAAAAAAACATTTTATATTCATCATATCTTTACACACCTGGACTAAGGATGTCAGTGTCAGTAAGCAAAATTGCAATTAATACTGAAATTTAAATTCAGTTGGAACAATTTTTTGTGATGAACACTGTAAAAATAAAAGTTGACCTAGAGTAAAATTATATATATAACTATAGAGTTAAATTATGTTGAAAGCTTTTTTCACAATATCCATTGAATGTACTTGTTCATATGAATAACTACTGCTATACTGTATATATACACAATATGCAAATAAAATCAGTCATTCGCAAATATAGTTTGAAACCACCTAAAGGAATGTGTCAGTTGTCAAAAAAAGATCATTTGAACCTGCTAGCTGGACCACATTTTGATACATTTACATTTATTCATTTAGCAGTCGCTTTTATCCAAAGCGACTTACATAGGTTACAGTTCTTTACAATGTTATCCATTTATACAGCTGGATATTTACTGAGGCAATTGTGGGTTAAGTACCTTGTCCAAGGGTACAGCAGCAGTGTCCCAGCAGGGATCTAACCAGCAACCTTTCGGTTACGAGTCCTGCTCCTTAACCACTATGCTACACTGCCGCCCAGTGATAAAACAAAAGCCAAATTTGTGCCTGGCTGAAATGGTTGGACACAGAAATTCTTCAGATCCATTGTTTCCATTGACTCCCTTTGTGGACTCCCTTGTGGAGAACGCTTGCCTTTTGTGGCAAATAAAGCTGGTTGTATAGCTAACCATATCTGAAGTGATACACTATATTGCATTTTCAATCTCCAGTCAGTCTGGGGCTCAAGAGGCTACAATAAGAAAAAAAATATGCATACAGTCATGACAGTGTAATTCTAAAATCATATCATTACAATAATTTATTGGTGAATACTGCTACATAACAACAATATACGTCTTCCAATTCAATGTTAGACTAAACTGAACAGCTGTGCCGTAATTATATTCAACAAAATGTAGCACTGACACAGGCCTACATGAGCCAATATTTGAAACCCATGATCTGTAAAAATATGGTCATATCAGTGCCCAGTTTAAATGGTATGAGATAGCACATTACATCACATTCCTTTTAACTTTAAATATGAATAGTTACACAATGAGCTGCAAAAAGTAATGCTAGCTATATTGCATTTACCAGCAGCAAAGACAAAACTTTGCAGCCCACCTGAATATCAAAGAGCAATATCCCTTTGTACTTTTTTTAATATACTTACAGTATTCATGTAATTGTTTATTTGCAGGAGGCATCAGTTTCCAGGTGCATTTTCACCCAGTTTATTGATGACTATTAATAAATACTAAAATAAAAACTGCTGCCGTAGAAGCAATGTATAAAGTGACAGAATACTGATCGGTTTGTAAAATTGATTATACAAATCATGTCTTAAATATAATTAGAATAGGATTTCTGAAAGCATATGATTTAAACAAGATGCTTTGCACTTCTGCAATACAAGGAATGATCACATTTGGGAAAGACATGCTCTCTGTAAAGTAACTTTACAAGTAAGTTAATGCTCAACGTCCCCTTACAATTGATAAACAAGTTAATGCTGTCATCAAAATATAAACATTTATATTATATTTATATTATCCTTAAAGCTAAGATCTGTTGAGACAGCTTAATTACTTCTAAGCATGATCTGCTTTGGCTTTCAACCATTCAACTTTCCTTTCTCATAGAACAGAGACATAAAATGATTTAATGCTGTATTTGAGGCCCAAGACATTTTCAAAGAAGCCCCACTTGAAATTATGCCATCATTATCCTTTACCATCACAATTAACTTCCTTGTACCTGTTGTAAAAGTGACTGATCTTACCACCTTTAAGCAATCAACTGCCACTTATCTCATTCAACTAACCAAAAAGGGGAAAGAATTCTGATCTCTCCCACAAAGATAATTCATATAATTCTGTATTATCATCTGTACATTTATGTGTTAATCTGTAGCCATAGCACCATATGTCATCATTTGTAAATGTTTTAGTTTTCAAATTATTTAATAACTAGGCAATTTACACTGACCAACATTAATATATTTTAAATGTATCTGAGATATATTTTTGGGCAGAACAACACAATTCTCCACATATTTCAATATATATTCATTTTCTCAGAGGAATAATAGGAAATAAGTATTTGGTTATTATATGTTAGATATAGATATTGCTACAAAAAATTGACCATTTATTGTGTATTGTTAGTTTCTAGTAAGTACCTGCTGGAGTCAATTGAGAACAATTTGAGATCTGAGGACAAAGTTTGCAGTAATGAAAATGCAAACATATTTGTGTTGTCTTGTTTACAAAAACTACTACTGGGATGTCTGCAACTATGGTTGCAATTTTTTTGCTTGTCATGGTCATGGTCAGTGTATAAAATCGCTGGAGTCAATTGAGAACAATTTGAGATCTGAGGACAAAGTTTGCAGTAATGAAAATGCAAACATATTTGTGTTGTCTTGTTTACAAAAACTACTTCTGGGATGTCTGCAACTATGGTTGCAATTTTTTTGCTTGTCATGGTCATGGTCAGTGTATAAAATTACTGTATAAAATTACAGTAAAATGGTTGAGATATCTGATGCTGAATTTTGCTAGTTTGAATGTGACACTTGTTCAAAGTTAACCTATAGCACAAAAAGGTATAATTGCCCTAAAAAGACACACACGTATGCCAGTGTGCTTTTTCATATACAAATGTACTTTAGTTTTGCATGTTGCTGACATCTCTAGAAATCATTGAAGTTGACCAGAAATGTGGCAGTATAAATGAATGCCAGCCCTGATATGCAAGCAGTGAACATTAGAATTTAGATTCATACTACAAACACAATGTTTGTGTGTGTGTGTGTGTGTGTGTGTATGTGTGTGGGGCTGTGTTCGTGCATGTTTGGGTGGTGGCTGTAGGGTGGTCTTTCCTTATCCATTCCTAAGAAACAGAACACATCACTATTTTTGTTTCATTAATAAAATTCATTTGACATTAATTCATTCATACAACATATTTTGTCAAAGAATCCTTTTTTTTAAACAAAGTTTTCATCAGCCATCAGCCACTGCAGGGCTCCACTCCCCCTCCCCCAGGAAATCTATCACAAAAATGCACTTGTTATTTTTTCCTGAAGTGTCAAATGAAGCAAAGTTGAAGTTAGACAGCTTTTCCCTGCACTGGTATAATCAAGAAGCTATTCCTGTATTGTGAAGTGTCATGGGTGTCAAATTCTTTCAACTTCATTTTTTTCAATTTGAAGTCTCTTTAGCACAATGCTCTTATGGAAGTTGAACTGTTAACATACGGTTTTATTCTGACTTGAAAAAGATGCGCACTTTTTCAGTGCTTTTTTCTGCAAGGGTTTCATTTATTTATTTTCTGACCTAAGATGAGCAGGCACTTATCTCAAACATAGGTGGTATGTTATACCCATTGAAAAATTAATTTTGCTTTTGACCCACCTTTACATGCACAATCAAAAATTTCCACAGAATATGATTTTGCAATAATTTCATCCCCAGAGAGAGTTGTAAGATGTGTGCCCTTAATAATAAAATTTCAATTCAAGATTCAGACCTAAAAAAAGGTTGCAATTCATGGCACTGTCTTCATTAACATACTGGGTGGCTAATACTTATGCCACTTTCATACAGTCAATGTTCTTGCAACAATGTTGAGTGCACATAGGGTGAGAAATGATATTACAATTGCATAACACCTTGCACATTGCATAATGTAAGTTATGATCTGCTCAGTTTCTGTTTCATTTAAACCAAACTGCAGTGCCATTGAATATTTCCATGATAGTTTCTTTGAACTGCGAGAGGAAAACTTTAAGGGCACTGGGAATGAATGGCTGATTAATCTAACCCCCCAGATCATGGCTGATTAGCTCAAATAAATGGTGTATCATCACTGTATCCAAACAAAATCACTGCAGCTAACAACCAAGACGAGAGTGGTAGGTCCTCTTGGTTCTTCCCCTCCTTACCTGAACCTGGTTTCTCTGTTGCCTCTCCCACTGACATTCAGTGACTTTATTGCCTGCTAAAAATAATGCTGGGTACCAATATAATATTGTGGATACCAATGATATGATGAATACCAAACCATATTCTAAACAAAACAATAAAAACATTATTGACAGTTGAGATTATAGTGAAATATAATTCAAATAAATGTGCAATTAAAAGAAGCGGAAAGTCAATGAAATGGAAGCTAAAGTGGGGTTATGTGATCTTGCCCATGCTTATTAATTTTCACTTATTCAAATACAGGGGTCTGCTAAGGTTAATTTGTTGTTTTTCCACCAGATTGCCTCCAGAGTGACATTTCATCACCCCTTATGCCACTTTGTCACACAGAAAAAAAGAATATGCAACAAAGAGTATGCAAGGACAAGACCAAATGCACTTCAATCCAGGAGATAAAGAAAAACACCTGTGAGTAAAGCCAAGCCCCAAGTGCATATTTCTGAAATGTCACCTTCCACACCCCATGTGAAACTCCAAAAATGTCACTGGAATGTACACAACTTATTTGAGAAGGACGCAAGTTGTTTTTACACGAGTCAATTCCAAGTCAGGATGGAGTTCATAGTTCTGTTGTCTATTTTATTTACCTTGAAGGCACGTTATTACTTTATGAATACCCATTGTTTTGTTTAGTTATGAATATCCTGAAATGTTTCTCTTTTTTGTGTTTACATTTACATTTCTCATTGTTTCAGCATCTAGGTAATGGCATTACCTTCAGACTGGTAATTATGGAAAATGTTTTATTTCCATGTTTCCTATGAATCCAGCAGACTAGAGAAACCTTCAATATGAATGCCCCACACATTTCATGGATGTAAATTTTTAATTTACTGAGAAATGTAATTTATTCAATTTTCTCCACTAGTTCCTTACAAGTTATACTTGTCTTACTTTGCCTAAACCTCAGTAAAATATGATCATAATGGTCTTTGTTTTGAGGAAAAAAGCCTTGTGTTTATATGCATTCCATGTGACTAAACAGTCACCACCATAGTATGACACTGCGAAGTGAAACGACAACCTTAATTTCTTTCAAACCTTTAATTCTGGCTGATGAACAGGGCCATTCGTTATACTCTTTGGCAGTGGGTTGCATGAAATCAGAACATGTACAGTTAGCTGCTCACAGGGCTCTGCAACAGAGGGGCAGATTTAGTCTGCATTTCTGTGCCTTGAAATGGTTCTGGACCCCTTTGAGTCCTCTGGCACAATAAAGGCTCCAACTGAGTTATTACTAAGGGAATTAAAACTGTATCCTCCATATGAAAAGGGATTTTTGTTGGATTTTCCATCCTCACTTAAATGAATCATGCTAATGTTATTCTTTTTATTTGACACTGAATTTACCCAACCTAAGAAATAAAATACCTACTGTAGGGGATGATACAAGTGTAATACTGTTAATAGTTAATTTCCACGTTAAATATTTAAATTTGTCACACCGCAGTATTATTTTCAACTGGCAGAAGTAAAAAGTAAAGCAAATTATAAGTAATTCTGATTGAATGTACCCTTCATTTGACTTGTTTGTTTTGTCTGCAGTTCAGTTGTTGGTGGAAAAAACATTTTCTGTAGCCTGCTATTGTAGGTGACAGACACAGTTTATTAGGATAAATAATAATTAGGATAGGCAGTTAAATGAAATGATATACCCATTGGTATATTGTTCATAGAAACAATATACCAATGGGCGTGGTGCATGACCACCTCCATCCACTGCTTACTACAGTGAAAAATGTTCTAAAATATGATATACACTCAGAATTTACCGTAATTGCCCTCTCTCATTCCTTAGGGTTTTCTCACTGTAACTCAGTACAGTATCAGATGAGTCCAATTACACACACGCTCCAATCAATTCCACACAGCAAACTCAGCAACTGCCCCAGCATCAAACCCATTGATTCAACATCTGGTTCCGGTGAACGTGATGTGGTTAACACTTTGGACTGCGTCCGAGCTCATCGATTCCTCACGCAGAACACTCCAGGCTAAAGGGGAAAAAAGCCCAGCAATAATGCCTATACCTTTTCATAAAATTTCACTTGATGCAATTATCATTTTCTTTGTACACACAGAACCATGTACACAAACACATTTTCATTTTCATTACATACCATTCATAGGGAAAGCCAACCTGTTTCTTTCATCCGAGTGACTAGGTTTAAAGTCTCAACAGTAATCGTAAAGCATCATAGGTGGCTAAAAGAGAGATGAAGGGTGGTGTGGGCTGAAAGAGCAGGACATGAAATAGTAGAAAAAAATTCAATCCTCATTGAAAATAATACAGATCCCTGTGAGATTTAATATCTAATGCATAAAATCAAATGTACTGAGGTTTGCTGCTTCCTTCTCTATTCATACAGACAAGACAAACCTGTGCAGCTGCCCTGTATTTGCCTTTATTATCTCTTTATGCAGGGTGTCAATTGATAAGTAGATTACTCTTTGGCATCCATCCACATAAAAGCTGTTCAGACATGGAGGGAGCAAAAGGGAGGATGAGACAACAATTAGGAGGCCGAAACACTGGCACATTTTACACATGTATTCCAATCTATCTATGCAAAGATAGCAATCCACAGAATTCTGCTTGGGAACAGTAACATACCTAACATGCAGTTTTGAACTGGGGTTATTTCATCTGCAGATCAAACAAACAAGGTAAAAAAATTGCATATGTAGGATTGCATCTGTATTCTAATGGACTGCTTCCTTTTTCATATAACAGGCCATCACATGAACTGCCTCCAAGGCTTGTGAATAGGCAGGAAAACAGAAATATAAATAAATTAAGACAGTCCAATTTTTCCCCCATGTTTTTCAATTCCAATGTATCTTATCAAAAAATTCCTCAAAGGATTTTTTTCAACTAAACTTTTTCCACTGTATTATCCTCTCTGAATAACACAATACTATCAACAGTATTTGCTGGTTAAATTCTAATGTTAAGTAATGAGCATGATGATGATGATGATGATGATGATGATAATAATAATAATAATAATAATGAGGAGGGGGAGGATGTTCATACAACACAGGCAGCTGTGCACTGGTGTACATAAAAAGGCATATGTACTCCAAAGAAAGCATTGCTTTTAAAGGTCAAATTTCAATGTATTTAATAGATAGTATAGATACAAAAATCACACATAGCACATTTTAAAACATGCCATCACATAAAATAATTTTACAAATAACTTGCTGTTACCATGACATGCCGTAGTGACAGGGACAACATAAAACAAGCCATGTTTAAAAGTGCTGTAACAACAATCACAGTAATCAAGAACCTGAAGCATACTTACTACAGCTGGGACCGAAAAAACTGGTTTCAGGGAGCCAAAGGGCATTCTGAAGATGTAGGTCTTCTGTCTGTGGTAGGAAATGATTATAAACTCTGCTACCAACAAGGCTAGCAATCTGTTGTAGGTAACGCAGGCCACCACTGGAGAACAAGATCCAAACAAAACTGACTATCAGAGGTTGCAAAACCGATAGGCCTGTCAGGTGTGTACAGTTTGTTGATAGCCTCTAAGTAAATGTGAATGGTCCTTGTTGCCACCTGGTATGCCAGAAATAGTTCTGAGTCTAATGTGAGCCGCCATCCATGAGCAGAGGTTAAACCTGAATATTTTGATATGGTATAGACTATAAAGAAGTCCTGTTACAGAATTCTAGATTAGATGCAAAGGTTATGCTGATATTGCTATCATTTTTTATTCATGTGCGTAGCAGACGTTCTTATGCAAATAAACAATATACAAAGCCTCGAGTCTCCCAAAAGGTGCTCATGTCTGTCCTTGTCTTCAGTGGCTATAGATTGCAGCCTGCATCAAACTCAAGATCTTGGTGCTATATTACCAGAGAGTCAAGACATAGGCTCAACTCTGTGCAAACTGTCCTCTCAGCAACCTCTGGTTGCAGGCTATACTTCCCCTTAATATCTGCACATTCAAACCTTACCTGTGTTCCTCTTTGGCTCCCCAGCAGTAAAATTACGAATGGCTACAAGAACTACTCAATCACACACCGTCTTCCAGTGTGAATTAAAAGCACCTCTAGCTATGTTGATAGGTAACTATGCTTGCACCACATACATTGCATACACACATTTACACTGACACATATAACACTGCACATCTTTGTCCTTTTGTGTTAGCATCACTGTGCCTATGTTTTGTGAGTTTGTATATTGTTTCATGTTCAATGTGGCTAACCATTGCCAGTTGAATTGATAGACATTCTTCAATTTAGTGTAATTGCCAAGAGTTTGTAAAATACTATTGGTTCTTTTGGTTCTGCAAGGAAAATTCTCCACTTACAGTCTGAAAGTCATTTTTGGTGACACAGTGTACCTTACCTTTGTGAATTACTCCGAAGTTACCAATGGTATCAAGAAATCCTTACATAATTTCAAGGCTGATTTTAAGAGGGTGAATGCAGTTGTGCCTGACCATGTGAACTATAATAAGACATATAATGACATCCTCCAAAGGCTGTTGCCAACACATTCCTGTACGACATTTCATACAGGTCAACAATGTCCATGGTTCTAAACAGTGAGACTGAATTCAACACGTTGGATCTAAACATGACACTTGGGCTTAATTGATGGTAATTAATTAATCAATTAAGATGATTAGGGAGGTGTAATAAGTGTTTTACAAGTTGATGGAAAAAAAGGATACATCAACCTCTGGTGCTGGAGAACTGAAATACATGCAAGAAAACAATTTGAGAAAAACCGAGGGCTCTACACATAGCGTCCATGTGGATTAGCTTAGCTCCAGTATTTATTTTGTTCATAACTAAGTAGTGGTAGTAGTAGGATGCAAGGTAATGTTACTTTTAATAAATGTTTAAGTAATTCTTGGGACCGGCTTCTCCTTACCTACAGTACATTGTTGTTTCTTGTATTTCTGCTTTGATGGATTCAGTGTATCATGCCAAATTATCCTTTTGACTTTAAGAGCATCTGACAAACAGGTAATACTAGTAAAAAGTTATATTGATAAAAGCAATACTTTTATCAATATAACTATCTAATAATGGTAAATCTGGAAAGATACCTGGTGATAACTACAATAATGGTCTTGTGTTATGATTTTAACAGTGTAAACTAAGCAACACAGTTGCAATGCACAGACACAATAAGAAAAGATTATTAGAAGATTAAAAGATGACTATTATTGAAGGTTTCCATTCTCTGTCTGAGATATACAGTTAACATTCTTACAGTGGGCCAGCTTTCACAATGCAAATTATTGGAATGCACTTTTTTTATCAGCAAAGTACACACTAACAAGAGGATGTTGCTAATGGATGTCTTAAAATCCAGTTCTCCAGTTAAGAGCATGCTGTGCATAGATAAACAACACCCATCATCCACCTTGTGTTGCCCCCTGTATAATTAACATGTAGTCTCACAGCCCCATAGCACTCATTCAGATAGCATCACATAATGGATCAGGTGGCACTTCAGCTGCAATCACAACGGACATCACGAACTGAATTCAAAACAGTCATCTTTCAGAGGTTATGACAATACCATTGAAAACCTGAGGGAGCTTTTCAAACTGTACAATACATTATATACACAATGCTGCTTTATCCTTAATGCTGAGCAACAGATTGAGGCAAATATGGCATATTTTCATTTCTTACATATCATTATGACTTTGTGTATCACTAAAATAACAAAAAACAGAATGCAAATGATTTAAATGTGTTACCAAGACTTATGGACAAAATGATGATAGTGGTAAGATTCAGGGAAGCCCACAAATTGTAATGTAATTATCTTGCCCTGAGGATTAACATACATCTTAGTTCCTACTTGTGTCACAGTAACCTGAAGATCTCACCTCTAGCAGGGTAGCATTGGAAGGATGATGAAATCCTCTGAAGCATGAAAAACTCATGCAAAGGCATGTTACTGTGTAAAATTGTGGCCATATAATTTTTTTTCCAGAATTTGCGGTTGAGAGATCACATGCTCTTAAATCTAAGTATTGTGGTTCAGAAACTATATATTGGTGTATATAGTCAAGAGTCAAGAGAACAGTCAAGAGAAACAATGGAAATCTTCTGATATTAAATTACAAATCTGTCTTTAAATCAATATTTTGCATGTATTTTTATCTAAGGATGTTATGAGTGATGGAACTGTGTTTCATATTTAAATATTCTTTGTGCTTCAAGATAACTGTCTAAGGAAGGTAGATAAAAATTCCATTTCCCTGTAAAACAAATTCTTTGGCTGAATGGAAAAAGAAAATGCTGGTCTGACAGATTCTTACCTCGCTACCTGCTGCTCCTCACCTGTTGCTCGTTCCCCGCACTTCCTGTTGCTCGTTCCCCGAACGCCAGACGCAAGACGCCGATCGGTTAGGACCCAGCCAGGACCCAAACCCGGAGTACTCGCCGACACTACTTTTCGACACCCTCGCAAAAACTACGTAAGTAGCCACTAGTTACATACGATGGCTTCTCGCAGCTCTGTTTCTCCAATCCTTAGCTCTCCTCCCTCTCGCTGTCTCCCCTGCTCTGTGTGTAACATGTTTAGTTATTCCTTCTCCGCCATTACGACCAACTTCACCTGTGTTAAATGCGAGCTTAACGCTAGGCTGACGGAGAAGGTAGCAGAATTAGAAGCACGCATCCGCACCTTATATGAGATTAAAGCTAGTGAAAAGTTTATCGAATCCTTTTCAGTACCGGATGCGTCAATTAGCCTTTCCCCTAGCTCAACCCCGGCAGAGCCTTCGCAGCAAGGCGAGTGGGTTACGGTTCGGGAAAATAGACGCAAGCGCAAGCCCCCGGTGCACCACCAACCCTCGGTTCACGTTTCCAACAGGTTCTCCCCCCTCAGTAACACACCTGCTGAGAAGCCTGTTAAAAGAGCCCTGATTATTGGCGATTCAATTCTTAGAAACGTGAACGTAGAGACACCAACGACCATAGTCAATTGCATTCCTGGAGCCAGAGCTTCCGACATTGAAGCCAATTTGAAAGTGCTGGCTAAAGCTAAAGGTAAAAGTAAAGCGAAATACTCAAAAATTGTTATTCACATCGGCGCTAACGATGTTCGCATGAGGCAATCGGAAGTAACAAAGTTAACTATTAAGTCGGTGTGCAGGATTGCCAAACAAATGTCGGATTCAGTAATTTTCTCTGGCCCCATCCCCATGCGGCGCGGTGACGAGATCTATAGCAGATTAACGTCACTTAATCGTTGGTTGTCTGAATGGTGCCCCTCTAACAACGTGGGTTTTATAGATAATTGGCACAAGTTTTGGGGGAGGCCTGGTCTTTTAAAACGAGATGGCATCCACCCCTCGAGGGAGGGTGCAGCTATCATCTCTAGTAACATAGATCATAGTCTGAATTCCACTAAACCTTGACTAATCAGGGCCATGGCCAGGCAGCAGACTTCCTGTCCTACACAGTTGTCTGCTTTTTCCCTGGAACCACCACTTAAAAATCCCATAGAGACAGTGTCTGTTCCACGACCCTCCGTCCCAAACTTCTTAAAAACATCCAGTAGGGGCATTTGTGCTGATAATTTAATAAAAATTAAGTCTGCCAAACCTGAAAGTACTACCTGTAGACAAATGGTCCTTAAGATTGGGTTAATAAATATCAGATCGCTACAACCTAAAGCTTTATTAACAAACGAATTGATTACTGATCACCATTTTGATATCTTATGCCTGACTGAAACATGGCTTAAACCTAATGACTTTGTTGCTCTCAACGAATCAACTCCTCCCAGTTATTGTAATCACCAGGTCCCTCGACCTACTGGTAGAGGTGGCGGCGTTGCTGCTATACACAGCTCCAAACTCTGTGCCACCCTTAAACCTGGCTATAACTTCCATTCATTTGAACTATTAGTACTTAGCTTTGCACATCCTGACAAGACTGCATTTCAGCTATTTACCCTTGTTATAATTTACAGGCCACCTGGCCCTTACAGTGTTTTCTTATCGGAATTTGCCAATTTTCTATCTGACCTGGTTGTCAATATAGAAAAATCTGTAATAGTAGGCGACTTTAATGTCCATATGGATAATGAACATGACCCGTTCAGAACAGCATTTTTGTCCATCATCGAATCCATTGGACTCTATCAAGCTGTGGACAAACCCACACATTACCGCAACCATACTCTTGATTTGGTCCTCACATATGGAGCAGACATTAACCAGGTGGAAATCATGCCACACAATCCTGTGTTATCCGACCACTATCTCATCTCTTTCAATTTACCACTAACGTGCTTCACATACTCGGAGCCTAGATTTTCTTCCAGGCGCACGTTTTGCTCTCTTACAGCAAATGCCTTTATCGACGAGCTCCCTACATCATACTACCTGCACAACGAAATCTCCTCTAGTTTATGTTCAAACCCCAGCTTAACTGAAATTAATCTACTTGCGGACAGTATCGACTCTACTTTGCGTAAAACTCTGGATGCCGTTGCTCCCCTCAAAAGGAAGAAAATCACAGACAAGAAGCTAGCACCTTGGTATAACGACCATACTCGTGCTCGCAAACAAGCCACACGAAAACTCGAAAGAAAATGGCGCTCCACCAAACTACAGGTTTTTCTCCTGGCATGGAAGGAAAGTCTCCTAAATTACAAGCATGCCCTCACAGATACCAGATCCAAATATTTCTCTACTCTTATTGAGAGAAACAAGGACAATCCTAGGTACCTGTTTAGCACTATTGCCAGATTAACCAAGAGTCCTGCATCAGTTAACCCTACCATACCAGCAATTTATAGTAGCAGTGACTTCATGAACTTCTTTGACAGTAAAATCTTAAAGATAAGAGACACAATACAAAAATTCTCATCAACTTCTGGTTCCTGCCTGGCCAGTCCCGTTCCAGATTATGTAGACATGTCTATTAGGCCCGCCCCGCGCTTCGACTCTTTTATACCCATTGAATTTGGCGACTTTTCTTCTCTTCTCAATTCATCTAATAACTCTACCAGCCAACTTGACCCCATACCAACTGGCTTCCTAAAACAGCTATTGCCTGCAATTGGCACACCACTATTAAATCTTATCAATGCCTCTCTTATGTCTGGACACGTACCTCAGCCCTTTAAAGTAGCAGTTATCAAGCCTATTCTGAAAAAGCCTAATCTTGATCCCAATGACCTGTCAAACTATAGGCCCATCTCGAACCTTCCATTCCTCTCCAAAATTCTGGAAAAAGCGGTATCAAAGCAACTCTGTGCCTTTTTACACTCTAACAACATTTTGGAAGTTTTCCAGTCCGGATTTAGACCTCACCACAGTACGGAAACCGCTCTCCTGAAAGTGCTCAACGACCTTCTACTCTCCTGTGACAATGGCTGTATCTCTCTTCTTGTGCTACTAGACCTAAGTGCAGCCTTTGATACCATCGATCATTGTATCCTCCTTGACCGCCTCGAAAACCTGGTTGGCATAAGTGGACATGCCCTATCTTGGTTTAGATCTTATCTATCAGAACGATATCAGTTTGTCTCCATCAACAACGAATCCTCCGCTCGTTCCAGAGTAAAATATGGTATACCTCAAGGATCTGTGCTTGGACCTCTGCTCTTCTCGTTATACATGCTGCCTCTTGGCGATATCATCCGTAAACATGACATTAATTTCCACTGTTACGCGGACGACACTCAGTTATACATATCAGTCAAACCCGATGTCCCTCTGAATATTTCAAACATGGAGGCCTGCCTAACAGATGTAAAGAATTGGATGGCCCGAAACTTTCTCCTCCTCAACCCGGACAAAACCGAAATATTGGTCATAGGCCAAAATTCAATCAGGAGCAAACTCACTCATTTTACATTGGACCTTGATGGTGTCTCCCTTGCCCCGAGTGCAGCCATCAAAGACCTTGGTGTTGTTATTGATCCCGAGCTCTCCTTTGAAACTCACATAGCTAACACCTCTAGGACTGCCTTCTTCCATCTGAGAAATATTGCTAAAATCAGGAAAATCGTATCAATTAACGACGCTGAAAAACTAATCCATGCCTTTGTAACATCCAGATTAGACTACTGTAATGCCCTCTTGTCAGGATGTGCAAACGTCTCATTAAAACCCCTTCAGCTGGTGCAAAATTCAGCTGCTCGAATCTTAACTAAAACTAAACGCTTTGAGCACATCACCCCAGTTCTGGCCTCTCTCCATTGGCTACCTATTAAATACCGGATCATTTTTAAAATACTCTTACTCACATTTAAGGCTTTAAATGGGCTTGCCCCCCCCTATCTTAAGGACCTTCTTCATCCATATCTTCCGCAGAGAGCCCTTCGCTCCCAAAATGCCGGGCTTCTCACCATTCCAAGAGTGGGCAAAACTACTGTAGGCGGTAGAGCCTTTTCCTATCAAGCCCCTCTCCTGTGGAACAGTTTACCCTCTGAGATTCGGGGAACAGACTCTCTCTCCACCTTTAAGTCTAGGCTCAAAACATATCTATATAGTAAATCCTTCAGCTGAGGGACATGGCCTGGTGCTGGCGTGGATCATAGAGTCTCTGGCGGACTAAGTGGTCATTGCTTTCATGGACCCTGTGCCGTGATCTGGTGTTGACCGTCTTAGGGTCGCCCTCATGACTATGCCGGTCCCTTGCCTCCCGTCCCCTAGGTTATGCTGCCATAATGTTAGCCTGCCGGGGTCTTTCCTTATTGCACACCTTTTTCTCTGCCCCTCCTCTCCTGCCTCTCTGTTCTACATCCCTGCCATTCTTATCATCCACTAACCACTGTTTTCTGTTTGCTTCCTATTCCCTGCTCCGGGCTCCTGTCCGGAGCTGTAGCCCAAGCGTCTCATCTCGTTTTCCAGTCCTGCTACCTCGCTGCCCTGCCCATCAAAGCCAACTGCATTCCAAGACCCGGACATCCTAGGAGACATTCTTATAATCACTCTACTGTTAACTGCTATTGTTTGTCAATAACAAATGTACATTGCATAATATTGTGTCTAACTCTATCTGCCCAGTGCCGGCCAGAAGCAGATGGGCCCCCCCATGAGCCCGGTTCTGCTCAAGGTTTCTTCCTGATAGGGAGTTTTTCCTTGCCACTGTTGCCTTGTTGGCTTGCTCTCAGGGGGTCTCAGGCCTGGGAACAATGTAAAGCTGCTTTGTGACAACTTGTGTTGTAAAAAGCGCTATACAAATAAAAATGAATTGAATTGAATTGAATTGAATTAACCATGATGACATGAGCAGTAACATTATACTCGTATTTACAAGTCACTTGACTCCTTCCCTGTGCTTTTTTTTTTGTTTTACTGGGAAAGGCGCTGTGCATCTGTTTTCATAAACAAGATGCCTGATGTTACATCATACAGATGTGAGCAATAAAGAAACATCTGTTATAAATGTTCTTCTAATCTAAATGTGATATTACTGCAGTGTAAACTGACTCTGCACTATTAGATCTGCTGTCAAACAAGGCTTGCAGAACTTCCTGAGTGAGTCGCTACAGGCTATTATCTTTTTTAGATGCACTTCGAAAAATACGCTCCAAGGGGGGAGAGGAGATTTGGGGAATGATCACAGCAATGCTGAAGCAGAAAGTCTGCTGAGGTGGCGTAGGATATCACTACTCATTCCTTTCAATGGAACAACTGTAACATTTAAAGGAGTGTAATTAAATAAAAGCCATATAAAGCACTGAACCCTAGTGAATAATATGAAGTAATGGCCAGCCTACGCACCCCAATCAGCCAAGATCTTCTGTAACAGCAGGAAGGAAAATACAGTGTTGGCTGCATCAGATAAATGTGCATTATTAATCTCGCCCAAGCCAAAATAAACTGCACTGTTAAAATATGCTAATCCCTTTATTTTTTGCAGAGTTCCATTTCCTCTCAGATTATTTCAGTCTCCTGTGTTCTTGCAGTCAGTGCCCATAGAAGGGAGAAAATAAATACATTTACGGTAACTCTTCCATGTCACCCCAGGCACTGTTTTTTATACATTATTGGGGGAAAAAAAACCATCAAGCTTTTATTTTATGGTAATTGTGACTGTGACATTTAAAATGTGTCTTTTTGTTGCTTGAAATGTTTTTCAAAAGTTCTTTCTTTTAGTGTTGTTAGCTGCTTTGTCTTATACAATTTTTGCAAAAGAATGCCTAGTAATACATTACCTCGAAATAGAAATCACTAAATGTTTATCAAAGTGAAAACTCAATTTAGTGTTGCTTTTCATTAAGATATTAGTCATCTCCAGGTTAAAAAAAAAAAAATCTAGGAGTGAATCTTAATACTGCTCTTTGAAAGTGGAAAGTGTAGAGCCCATTTAAGCCAGGGGACATACTGAGGATGTCGATGTGTTTGTTTGTTTAAATTCTACTGAGTAAATATTAGAAAGGAAGTTTGAATTTTGAGCCAGCTGTTTTATTTTTATTTATTTTGATCATTGTCGATCACAGGGCATTTTCATTTTCTTGAAAGAAGTGTTGTGCTTTACATGTATGTACCACCAGACTGTTTTTGGCAAACTGTTTGTATGCAGTACTGTGATCAGAGAAAAAGAAAATACACAGCTGCTAAACAGAAAAGATTGAGACCACCCCTGGGAGAAACTAAAGAAGGCTTTGTTTTTTTTGGTTTGTTTATGTGTTTTTACATATATATTAAAGAAAGATACTCTTAATTACATTGAAAATAGTATTAACCCATAATACAAATAATCAAACTGAGTTCCAGCCAATCAGATTCTTTAAACTTGATGTAAATTCAATGATTTTTCTCAAGGTTTGAATTAAATGAACAATTTTGTCACAATACAAGTACGACATGGAATGCATTAAAGTACTAAAGCAAAGTACTAATATTTAGACTATTTTTGAGATATGAATGTATTTAAATCTGCATGTTCAGTAATGACGTGGAGTTCTAGTTGAAAATAATATCAAATATACACATACTAGAGTTATTATGCATGTTTATCAGATTAAGAACGTCACAATAATACACCACCATCCACTGCAGATGAAAAACATACCTGTTCAGGTTTATGTATGTTCTCAGAATTGTGCTGCATTGTTCTATTGCAAAGACACTGCAAGGACTGACATGGTTACATCCATTACATGCCAGTCAATATGATAAAATGATATTATGTGTAGCTGGGCACCAGGAAAGAACAAACCATTGCGCAAATACAAATTTGTCTGTTGACCAAGAAGAGTTCATATAGAACCCCTTTTGATCAATAGACACATTTTTAATATTTATTTGATGAACCTAACCTATTTTATGAGTTTGAACTGATGAAGGCCACAGAGATATTTGGTTGCAGACTGTGAGACTTACAGGCAGGAATTGTTTTCAGGTTTATCCCCGCACGGATTGGCCCTTTCTGGTTTATGGCACGTTGGTTGTGGCAAACCTAATACCAGTAATGAGAACTGACAAGTGAAAATAGGTGGAATCCACTGTCTGACTGCATCTTTTTATGAATCAATTAATCTAATTAGCAGAGCTGTCATACACTATATACTGTAACAACTACTTTAACTTAGTTGATCAGCTCTTACAGCCAGATTTCACTGTACAGTATTTCAGCATTTATATTTTGAAGCCAGTTTTAATCCCTTGTATAACATCTGGAAACCTGGAGTTTCATGTTCTCTTTTTTTATTCCAAGCCAAGATCGGCAACTTGCCACAAGTGGTTTACTTGGGAAAGGAACAGCTATGTCATTTCACTCTTGTGTGCGCCTCAGAATTTGAATCACTTTTGATTTTCATTGCCAGCATTTAAGAATAAAATCTTGGCAGAAAAGGCTTCCACATTCACCCTGGCCCATAGTTTCACAGAGATTTCACCACAGATACAAGGCTTAAATATAGCTTGAGGGCTGTGTTAAAAACTATCTTTGTGCCATTTGTCGACTACAAGTGAGCCTAAGTGAATTTCAAGCCTTGCAGTTGTTGGAATAGGTACAGTTGGATAAAAGTAAGCAGTCTGTGGCTGCAATATGGGGATGGAAACTCTCTTTAAACATTTAAGAGCAAATAATCTACCCCCTTTTAAAGAAAAATAAATTGGGGTCATGGAGACAGTCTATCCTCAATGATCTGGTGAACTAGTTTCCTAGACTACACAAGCGTTCTTTTACAAACAGGGTAAATCCGATAGGGTGCAGCACCTAGTTCAGATGATAGGGACCATTTTGTTCAGCTAGGAAACTGGCCATGGTCATCAGTCATCTCCTTGGGATCTGTGTCCAAGGGGACCCATATATTACATCTGATACCACCACAGGAATAGCCCTGAGGCCCATGTCATACATTATTTACATTACACAGTGACAATAATCTTATGTCTAGCCATAGCACTTTAATTCTTATGCTAGTTAACGTATCTGAAATAGGTGTTGGAAAGCACTTTTTAATATATTTACACAAGCAGTATCAACACAGTGGGCATCTTTCTCTCTCTTTCTTTTTTCTTCCCTTTGCAAGCAAAAATTAATACATTGCAAAGGCTTCTAGCTGTTTGTGTTTTGATTCTAATTAGCACTTTCCTTAACAGTTAACTAGATATTGAGTCACACTTGTATACTGACGGCAAAAAAAAAATATTCAATTAATCACCAGAATCCCATAACAGAAGTTGTGGCAACAGGAACCTGGCAAAGAATTAGAATCAGGGGCCAGGTGAAACTGGAACAAGGAGTCTTGGACAATGCCACCGGTTGCTCAAAACAGAAAGAAAATGAATGTCATCTCTACAGACCCTGAATTTTTTTGTATGTACATTTTTGCTTTCAATTTTGGACACCTTCAGAATGGTTTATTGTTGTGTCCAAAGTACCACCTACAGCATTACCATATATCTTTAACATAAAAATATATAAGTTATTTGATTTATTTGCCCTACATTAACATCTTTGGAATACTCAGGAGTCTTACCCTTATTTCATAGGTGATTTACCATGCTATCTTTTGAAATAACTTGAATTGTGACTCCTGGAATGTCACAATGTAACTTGTAAAACATTATTCATTTATAATGTGCTTTCTTCACCTTGAGGAAGGGTGCTACTAGTGAATTTCTGGAACCATTTGAGTGTATTTCCTCTCCATGCTCTCTAAACACTCACAGTACTATTTCATAATACGTCCTGGTAATTAACTGCTTGTTTTTTTAGATTTAATAAGTTTACATCAAAATCACACTGTGGAAGAGCACCAAATGAATATAATTAACCTAATTTAATACCAATTTAGGCAATTTAACAGTACTGTCAGTGAACACACAGACTTTTTTTCCCCTTTTTCCATTTTCTCCCCAATTTGGAATGGCCAACTCCCCAAATTCGGGAATGTCCAATTTGTTATCATTTGGTCCCATTGCACAGCCCCCACTGTCAATCCGGGAGAGCGTGGACAAGCACATGCCCTCCTCTGAGACACGTAATGTCAGCCACTGCTTCTTTTCGCACTGTGGTCCACAAGCTAAGCTAACACAGAGATGAATCGGAGGAAGACACTTCATATGCAGTGTGGACCACAGGTGCCCAATCCACTAGCAGGGGTCGCTGTTGCTAATGGGACCGAAGCCCCTGCTGACGTACCCACCCCTATCCCCGGCGAAACGAAGGCAATGATTTCCGCCTGTGAGCTCCCGGTCACTGTCGGCTAGTGACACAGTAGGGTTCGAACCTGGGCCGTAGTGTTCAGTCTACACTCAGAACGAGTGCTTTTACTGACTGAGCCGCTCGGGAGTCCAACACTCAGACTTCTATGACATACATGAACACCTTGCCCCGCCAATATCAATTCCCTGTGTTTCGCTTTGTTTCAGATTTTTCCAAGCTTCCATGACTTCTGTCTTTCTTGATATATTTCCATTCTTTATACACTATATGGACAAAAGTATTTGGCCACACCTGTTTTTCAGGCCCCTTATCTCCAGTGAAGGGCAATCTTAATGCTTCAGCATACCAAGACATTTTGGACAATGCTATGCTTCCAACTTTGTGGCAACAGTTTGGGGAGGGCCCTTTCCTATTCCAACATGACTGTGCCCCAGTGCACAAAGCAAGGACTATAAAGACATGGTTTGATGAGTTCGGTGTGGAAGAACTTGACTGGCCTGCACAGAGCCTTGACCTCAACCCCATCGAGCACCTTTGGGATGAACTGGAACGGAGATTGCGAGCCAGGCCTTCTCGTCCAACATCAGTGCCTGACCTCATAAATGCTCTACAGAATGAATGGGCACAAATTCCCACAGAAACACTCCAAAATCTTGTGGAAAGCCTTCCAAGAACAGTGGAAGCTGTTACAGCTGCAAAAGGGGGACCAACTCCATATTAAAATATATGTATTTGAATACAATGTCATTACAATGTAATGATCAGGCGTCCAAATACTTTTGTCCATATAGTGTAGTAATCTGTGTCCATCTACAGAAAGTGCTATTTTAAGCAGTAAACAGTCCCATCTTCTTACCTTTATCCTCAAACCTTGATTTTACAGGACCAACATTTTAAGGGAACTATCAATCTGCTCATTTAATCACTGGGACTTTAATAATCTGGTAATGCAAGTATATATTTCTGAGATGTTTTTGATCATTTTGTACATTAAAGTAACAGAGAACTCAAACACTTTATTAAAGGAAAAAAATCTAGACAAAGTTAAACAAATTTTGCAATAATATAAAATAAGTTTCTGCAGAGATTGTAAAAGTACAAATGTACAAAAGGGAAAGAGGATATATCCAATGTCTCAGTTCTGCAGGGCTATCATCAGTGCTCACCAAGTTAAACAACCAAGACACATACAAATATTGTGTATTATATATCTCTACAGGACTTCAGTATTTAAGGAGGATTGTCAGCCATTATCCAAGACACATATCTCCAGCAGCTGTTGTTTTGTCTACACTGTTTCTAAAACCTTAGGTACCCTGCCTAACACTGGCCCAACATCTCCTCAGGCTGGTAACCAGCTGCTGTACTACTCTGGGGAACCCATCTCCTCATTTTTATAAATTCATGTTGTCACTGTCTTTTCTTTTACAGTTGACCAGGCTCCTTCTATTCTAGCACATAAATCCTGACTGAGTTCACTCCGCTGCTCATTCCAGTCTCCCCAGAGAGGGCCTGGCAGCCGCCCAGGCCTTGTGGTGAGATCACCCACACGGAGCACAACCAGAGAGGAGTGCCACCATCCAGATGGCCCTCTCACTTTGATGGCAAACTTCTTAGCAGAACTGTTAGCTTTCATCGACAAGGCCGTGACTGATTAAGACGCTGAAAGTTCGGGGTTTGGTGGAGCAGCCTCTGATTAAATCTAATGAAAAACCTTTTTTTTTCTAATGAAAAAGGAACATCCATTTCTTAAAGCCATCTCTGAAAATGAAAATGTTTTGGACAAAAAAAAGGAAATATGGAAAATAAATGGTTTAATACAAGTATGCAGAATGTGTGTCAAATCCTTGTACCTTGTTCCAACCTTTTAAAAGCCTGAGTATGCATATATTTCCAATTATAAGGGTGTTTACTGGAAATATAGCATACGCTTTATAAGACATTTACAACTTCCACAAGATTAGTGGAGGAAATGGAGGCCATGGGACTTCACTCAAGCAATGTGAGAACTGTTTGCTGACCTCACACTAAAGCCACATGTATTCAATTTGTCGGTTAAATTAAATTAATTTTTCATCTAAACTAAAATGGCTTGGAAACACTGGCAGTATATCTTTGTGACAGGGGTTCAGATATTTGGCTGCAAAGCCTGCACAGTCCCATAGCATATATTTGAGCTGGCTGCTGAAGATATTCATTCCATGGTTTATGAAAACTAGGAACATCAGTGAGTTCTGTGGGAACAAGAGCTGTTGTTTCTCTGGCATATGCATGCATAATTCACATGATGAGTTTGTTCAGTATATCCAGAAATCCAATGTTCAGTATGACCAAATAAAATTCTGCCTTGTCTAGAATCATGCTTTCTTACATTTGTTGTGCATTTTGCATGTAAATCTAGTAAAAACATATTCTTAGGATATTTGGCTTTATGCAAAAGTGGAAAAATGTAACTAGGTGATACATAAATTAGGTCAAATTCTCCATGAGATTTCAGTTATGCAAAGTCCAGTGCATGGTCAACTTGCCTTTATGGGCTGATTAATACCCTTAACAAGTGCTTTCCACAAGATAACAGAGGAAATTGAGTAGTCATAAAAATACAGAAATACTTGCATTGAATGGGGAAGGGTTCACTAAGGGTGAACCACCAGATGTTCCCCAAAGAGCCTTTGAATCTGTCTGCACTATTTATTTTGGACATAATCACCATATACATGGTGGCCTGACTATACTACTGTATATTGTTGGGCATCAAGGATGGACAACAAAAGCTGTGTGTGTAAACCAACTGGATTGTGAAGTTGCACTGTACTCAAAAAAACAATGTAGCACTATTACTTGCATATGAAATCTGAAAATTTCTATTCATCATTTGTGAATTCCAAGCCTTCAGAGTTAAATTACAAACTGAGAACAGGTAGGCGGATTTTACCTCTCTGGTTATTAGTGTTTTTTTTTTTCATTTCCACCAAGGAGACAGGCTTTTTGGTCAGAAACCATGGTTCATACTGGAACCAGTGGAAAATGCCTTCCATGTTACAATGTAGTAGGGTTACACAAAAATGGTGCATCCAAAATTTACAGTAACCACAGCATCTAGAGTACATTGACATAAACAGGAAGATACAGATCTGGAGACACCATGCTTGCAATGGAGTTATTGGAACTATTTAAAATATATATAGGAAGTACTGCAGTGGCACCTTGACTGCTGAGAAGTTCATGGCAGCCCTAAAGCAAAACACTGTCACTGGCAGAAAAGTCTTTAACATAACAGGGAACCTTTTTATAACCTTTTTAACCTTTAATAGTCACAAAATGCTGATTTTGCTGAAACAAAGGATCTCACATATCTAATGTTAGCGAATAACTGTTATTTATGTTATTTGGCCAGGTAGCTAGATAACTAATGCTGGTTCGTGACTGAGGAGAAATTCAAGTGTTTTTCTTCCACGTATTTTCTAAGATGCCAAGCATCAAGTGTTATAATCTATATACTAGTTGGCTTCACTGCCATATTGCTAGCTATTGTTTCAAATTGTTGGGAAACACTAAAGATTTGCATTGTTTCATTCTGGTCTATTTTTGAGTTGGGCTCTGTAGTGTTACTGGTGGCAGCACCAGCAAAATATGAGCATATTTTTAATCAATTAAAAATCGTGTCAGGTTCAAATCAGGTTCTTTCTATATGCCTCCCTGCACAAGCAGGCTCAATTAAAAAGTTTTAGTCTGGCTCCAAATATGATCATAGTACTGAAACAGCAACATACCCATAACCAACGCTGGTTTAAATTGAGTGCTAATGGTTCCTAATAGAAGCACACTTTGTCACATTGTAAAATTATTTAAATCTTCTTGAAGTGAAAAAGATGTTAAAAAGCTATTCTGACACATATTTGACAATATAATGGATTCCATTAGAGGAAATTAGTCAACCTTTTTTACTTTTAATTTTCAATTTAGACATTCACACTTCTCAGTGGATAAAAATATATATATATATATATAAAAAATATAACAAGGTATCCTTCAGTGCATGAACAGAATCTTGTTCTCCAAATGGAATATAAAACAGTTCCAAACAACGCATGAGTTCACCGTTTCCACAATCTGTGGAGCCACACATTCATGCTTATACCTCCAGGTCACCTCTTGATGAATACCTCACATGTTAATGGCATCATTTTTCTATCTTAATCTGAAATAGTGTTAAGATGTCCATAACTATGTGACCCCATTGTTTTCATTGGAAATCTGAAAGTGACCTTCTCAATGTGCCTTTTCTCTCCCAACAAAAAGGCATTGTTATGATTTTTCAAGTATTTACAGGGCTCGGACTAAATGTAGACCTAATTTGTAATTTTGAATTCTAGCCCAAATCTGTGGCTAATGTGGACAGTATTTTAGATCTAAGCCTAATGTGGACCAAGATAAGATTGATTGATCTCTGAATCAAAAGAAAACAGCAGTTTTGGAATTTACTGCACTTGAATTTAATATCAAGTATTGTTATGACACATACTCAAATACACATTCATGAATCTATCATTAGACATACAATAGAAATTCATAACAACCACACATTATACATTATATTTGCATTATGTCATCACCTAAGGATAACATCTGGGGAGGATTGCTGACTCAGGCTATTCATACAAATCAAGCAATCAAATCAAAATGTATTAACTGATCTGTAGCAATTTGCTGTTTTGTTCTATGGTAACTGACTATGAATTAATTGGCCAAATAATTGTACTGTCATAGTAAATAGAACTCTTATTTCCAATTGCCTTTGCTTATATCCATTGAGGTATCATTTACTTTCTGCTATATGATTAATGCATGGCAATCATAACAGCGCATTATTAAATAATGACAAATTTAAATCAAATACAACACCTAGCTAAAACATCTCATTCCAAACAAGTCTGTGATAAAACATATTAATTCAACAATACCCCAGAGGAGTTTTTGTCCTTGGTGTTGGGAATCCAATCTGTATGTTGTTTTTTCCCCCAAATCATTCACATTAATCAAGTTACATAATAGTGAGAAATCTACATCCCTTTTTAACAGAAATAGCGTAAAATTAAGTTTTATGTATAGTTGTTATGAAGCTATATCGAATGCTTTACAATGCATTTATGAATATATCATTGAGTGTGTGCCTTAACAGCACAACAAAATGCTAGTGTCAAGTCAAACATATTGTAAGGCCTTAATTATGCACTATGTGGCTGTTTTGTCATGTCTCTGGTTATGAATGTTTCAGGAATGCTCTGTGAGTACAGGCTTAAAGTAAATTGTTATCCTATTTAAATTTAAAAATCAATTTTACAAATTAAAATGAGCTTCAGAATTTATGCATTGCTCACTTAGGTGGAAAAAAACAACAAAAATACAGTATCTCCTTGTACTTTTGCTGAGATTATATTCAGGAATAGATTTTCATTGAAAAACTGGAATAAGTGTCTTTTGTCCATAATATACAACAACAGATTTCACATTCAATTCATTTTATTTCCAGCACATGAATCTGGCTCTCAAAGTCACTCAGCTACGCTCTTTCCTGGACACTTGGTGCAATTTTACGCACAACGGATGGTTTTACAGCAATGATAAACCATTTGCTTATAAACGATCTTGTCATCTCCTTCTGGTAGCTGTCATGTAAGATTCCACAGCCAGACTAAAAACAATCATAATTCACTTGATATTTTACATCCTCAGAGGATACAGCTTGACAGATGATAAATAGCACTTGCTGACAATCATCATGTCCTGCCTTTGCCATGAGTATAAATGTCACCACGACGCAGGAAAAAGGCTTTGGCATATCATACGCTAAAACAGAAACAAAAATACATGAGCCATTGCATTGAATCATGACTGGACAAATGCTAATGTCTATGTGCCTAGTTGTCCATCATTTTTACAGGCAGATGAGCTGTAACTACAGTTTAACAGGTAATGATGCAAATCCAGCTGTGAATACCTAGGGTGATTGGCAATTTCACAGTGCACCATGTGAGATAATGAACTGATAGATGGCATAGGTATATTGGGTATAGATGCTTGTAATCATGAACACATTTGACAGAATTAATCTTATATCTGGTCAAAAAGTTTCCTTCTTCAGCTAGACAGTTATACCTGTTGCCCTTCACATAAATGCACGCCCAAACACACATTTCACTGAAAAGTAACCTAATGTCTACTGAAAAAATTGTGTATGCTAGCACAAATCCATTATTCTTCTATTCTTCTATAAAATATTTGACTATTAAATGCATGGTCAGCATAAAATCCAACTGAGTATGCATTTTACACACACACACACTGTGTGGAAGTGAACCTACTGTGTGGAAGTGAAAAACTTTGAATTCAGTCATACTCTTGGCTTTTTATTATTGAGTCTGAAATATATAATGATTTACCAAAAACATTGGGAAATATATATTCATGAAGCATCATGAAATGCTTAATGCTTCGGGTGAACTCACAGGCAATGAGTTTATATTTGTGTTTAGACTTTAGTCTTTTATAGCAAGCAAATGTGTATCTGGTATGATAATACTTGAAACATGAAATTAAAGTTTTATGCTTGCTTTATTTTCCAGTGACCACATTTTGATATCAGTGGAAACATGAGAATTATCTTGACATATTTTTAATTCATTTAGTGACATACACAAGCACTTCACTGGCAGGCATCATTAGTTCACCTGAATTAAATAATTAATTATTTAATCTTTCACAAACAGAACTTTAACAGCAACCAAAAAAACAATTCCGTGGGTTATCACCATTTTCTGGGTCATCCCTAAAACTTTAAAAGCCTGTTTATAAGCCACTTCACACAACACACAGCATGGTAGAATGGTAACTGTACGAGTATAAAAAAATAAAACAACAGCATCATTTACATTACTTTACTATTGCTAAGGCTGTATCTGAAGTGTAAACCGCCCATTGTATCTTTAATTATTTGCACTGCCTAGCATGGGTCTGTTTATTATAAAGTGATTAGCTTGGAGAGTTACCCAAGCAAAACACCACACACCAGAGCAACATTCCTTCAAAATCTTATCCTTTGGGCTGAAAGTTTTTTTTTCTCAAACAAAAACAAGTTATGTATTTCAACTTCACTTTCTGTTAGGAAGTGAGTTTTTCTCCAAACGAGGAGTATCAAATGCCCTTCTGAAGGAAAACTTTCAGTTTTTGAATAAGAATTTAGAAATTATGTCTTGTGGACCTTTTTCCCTTGGCCATGTATCTTTATTTTTGTTCTGTGACGGACGTTATGTTGCAAAACAATGAAATATCCTTCGTCTTTGAAGACATTCCTCTCAGCGGAAGAATGTCAGCTAGGCAGGCATAGTGAACCGCTGGGCGCTCCCTCCTTTCAATACTGCCAAACCGTCTAGGTGCAGAATTCAGTTCTCTGACTTAGCACATGTTGATGTCTGAACTGTGATCAATCCTTAATATAAGGACACCTAACAATTAAACCCTTTGAGCACAATGATTGTACCAGGTATGGTAAAACAACTCAAACACAAGTAGTAACTTATGCTTTTTAAAAATGGCTATGTTACTGTTTTCAAGTTCTCAGACTGTATCAGCCACATTTGTCTACAGAAAAAAAGCTCCATGCATCCACTAAAAATAAAAGCAATCACATCAAAGTAGTTATTATATTAACAGTCAGTCTCTATCATCATCATAATGATTATCATTTATCAAGTATCTAACAGCTAAAAGGCCAAAAAAGATGATTAATACATGTTCCTCATTGTGCATTCCTTTTGGTTTTAAGCCTAGTTCATAAGGATGTAAACAAAAACTGACACGAATTTACATTGTATTGATATCCTAGCCTCTGAGTTCACAGTACTTGTATAGTCATGCCATAGTGCTATAAATTTAAATACATGATGATGGGTGCATGTCTTCAAAATTGTTCTACTCTGCAGTAGTCACTAAATCATTGTTATATTCCAAGATAAGATATTGAAGTACAAGGCTAACAAGCTTATATCTTTCCGTAGATGACCATGGATACCATGGTCCTGTTGGAAGAAATCAAAACAATAATATGCATATGTACCAAATGTAGTACTCACTTAGACTATACTACATGTATAGTATACAACTAGTGATTGGATATCTCACTGAAATCCATTGTCAGACATTGTCTTCAAAGTCTGCACAAGAGGCTGTTTTAAGTTAATTTGTGATTCCACAATATCAAATCTTCTTTGTGCACATTTAACCAAGGTACCATGTTGGATCGGACCTTGAGCAGCCATCAGCGAGGTTGTGTCTAGTGATTCTATACAGCATGCATATGTATCAAGTCCTTGCAAGTGTCAGGTAGGTGTATTCAGTTCTCTTTTTGGGATAAAAACATGCCAGAAGTGTTTTGGGGAAGTATAAACAAACTATCAGACACTTTTTGGTTTAATTCTCTGCAGCCTTGTATTTTGAATTGTACAAACTAATCTCAAATAATGGTTATGAACATGGAAGAAAACCAAAGGCATAAAGCACAAACTTTATACCTCATGCCTTTATACCTCATGCCTTTAGTTCACAACAGATTTCACTAATTCAATTAGCATTCCAATGAAACTTCATTAATAGATGAAACAGACTTTAAAAAATATAATATTGATCATAATATTTTACCTACTTATTGAATAATTGTACATTAATAACACATCATTAAGATAAATTCACCTGATGAATATCATTTCAGTTACAAAATAGCTGTAAAGGTCCAAGGAACTCAGATGGCAATCTACAATTATATACCATTTTTATATATTTCAATAAAAAATCAGATAATGTAGAACAGGTAGCAGTGCCTGCAGACTGTTGTAAAAAGTGATTAATTGTATATTTACAGAGAGTGCAGAGTGCAAGGACCAGTCTGCTGTAATGATATCTTCGATGACATCTTCAGTTTCAACAGCTACCTGCTACTGTTATAATACTGCTTAGTTATCAGGTGGTTTTGTCTAGAAAAAGCTACAAATGTAAGGCTACTGTTTTTGGAATTGCCAGTTGTTCATTAAGCTCAACTTACTGCAACAACCTCTGCACTGAATGCAAGAGCATGCAATCCAATATGGTTAACTATGTGAACTTCCTTGGAGGATAAACACTATTCCACTGATGCAGTCTGAGCAAAATGGAGATGCCTGACAATTCACCTGGTGCCTGAGAGTGGTGAAATGAGGTAACCTTGGTTGACCCACGTACTGCTATCCCTGGTGGATCAAGGCGAGTGTGTTCCAGCACTGTGGGCTCCCAGTCATTTACGCAGACAACATAGCTGGTTTCAAACTTGGTCAGTAGGGCTCTGCCTCAACTCAATACAAGCTACTCAGGAGCATGAGATACATTGAATCTGCAGAGAATCTGTGCAGCATTGGTAAAACAAAAAAGCCCAGTCTTTGACAAGTTTTCCAAGATATAAATAGGATAAAATGTTAAGCGTCCACTATATATGCCACACAGAATCTACATGCAAACCTTTGTACTGCAAGTATTTTCTGCCCTTGACCCAAGATCAATGATTACCTTATCTGCACCCAATATCCAGTCATTTAAAGTAATATTTAGAGTCTGATTCAGGATCAGTTCCTCTGTGCAAAAAGTTGCAACACCACTCTATGCGACATCATAGATTTAGCTCACAGCAGCACAGCTACAGAATAATATGTTTACAACTAGACCACAGAAGAACTGATTGTACTGATGGCCTGATACTACATATTGTGCGGTATACATACTACTTTGCACTTACATGTCAATCTAGGCACATATTTATGCTCTCAGTTTTGCACTGATGCTTGTTCATGTGTGGTTACCACTTGTGTGACTTTTCATGCCACTTTATTAGATGCACTGGATAAGAGCATCTGCCAAATGACAATAATGCGATGTAATGTAATGTACACGGAGACATACAAGAAGGGTCATGGTGGCGCCGCACTTATTATATTGCTGCATCATATGCACACCAAATCAAAGGCTGTCTCATCTAGATTATACTGTCATTTATGTGAGGGCTTTTGTGCTGTGCCAAAAACAACCAGGAAGACTTTCTTATAATAGTTTAATTTGCTTACTGTAATTTTGACTGCACCTCTGCAGCAAGAAGTGAACAAACAGGCAAGATCAGGGGTGAAAATGTACAAGTTAACAGACTAACACTGAAGGACACTTATTGTTACCCCAAGCTGACATGAATCACATGAAAGAAATTTTTCTTTCACAACAGCAGGCTGAGTTCAGGGTCATGGATTACAGGTACAGTGCTATAGATGGCACGTAAACAAACATGCATCAAACATGAACAGTAAATATACTGGTTAAATACAAAGACATTGCCTAATCACAACATCAGAGAGAGAATACAGTTGCCAGAGACGCAGTCCAGGAAAAGAGGAGCAGACTTATCCTGGGGTTTATGGGCATGCTTTATGGGGACAGATTGGAGACATTTAATATCTTCAGTCTTGCCATCTATTGCTGAAGGGCAACTGGATTGAAGTTTAGACCATTTAAAATTGAGCAAACAAGTCCACTCTGGGTTGAGTGAGCATTATCAAGACCCGGGTGACAATCATTGAATTTTACTGCAGGCCTTTCTGCAGCCATAACAAGAAACAAATTCAATTTTCTATTGAAACAAAACACAATGTTTCACAGTGGGAACAAACAGCGCACTGTACTGGATCCCCACAATCCTTTCAATGAGGTCATTGAGATCTTTTTTTTTGGTCAATTTTGTCAGGCTTTAAAGCACTTTTGACTGTATTAACCAATTGGGGGAAAAAAATCAGTAACTTCAATTTGCATTTAGGATAAATGCTTTCATTTTGTACTTTGTAAGGGCAAGTAAGGGCAAGGTTAGATTTGTAATTAGAATGTAATTTGCCAGACAACATCAGGGTTGTTATAATGATAAAACAAACAGAGTTATAGGACAAACAGGGTCTCTCTGTTTGAGAATCTTAAAAGCAATTACACAGGGTACAGTATTCCCAAGTTGTACAAGGCTGGCAGAATACTCTCTCTTGCGTTTCAATGAGTTTGTGCACTTTCGAGGACATGTTTCTGCTGAGGCTGATTTATACAAGCAGGCAGGAAATTCCAGCCAGATGCAGCCATTTTCTTGTTTTCCTTTCTGAAGTCAGACTGAACAAAAACCGTATGAGATCAGCTGCACAATCTGCACAAAACATCTCACGGAATGAATTTGGACAAGATTCATCCCAGACTCCATTGTCTCTCTTTTTTTCCTGCAACAGCTTTCATTTTATGAACTAACTAACAAGACAGTGAATGCATTTACGGGCAGCAGGCACCATACGGTTCAGCTGCCACTTCCTGTCACCACATGTTAATTGTCAGTGTTGGCCAAGGGCTGGGCATCGGTTGCCTGATCCTTTTAAAAAGTGACACTGCTTGAATATTTTTAATTGTCAAAGGCATGTAATTATTCGGCATCACAAACAAATGATTGGGCTAACAAAGCTTTGGAAGGCTGGCAGAAGCAGAGAAGATGCAACATTTTAAGTCTTGTATACAAATGTTTAAAGAATACAATACAACTGGATACTAGAATGCATCACTTTACGAAGCCATTTTGTGACCTGAAATCTAAAAGCAAATAAAGTGTAAGTCTTTTGGATTGTTGTTTAATTCATTTGTTATCTACTGAGAGTACAGTCTCCAAAGGGAAAGACAGTCAAAAACCCAGGATTCTTCTCTTTTAATGTAAAGGGAAATGTGTGACCCAAGTTAATGGATCAAATCTTCAACACTTCAGTCCAGCTCAGAACTTGGATCAAATGTACACCAGAAGACGAAAAGACTAGAAGAGAAAATCTAAGCAAACAGCTGAGCATGAGGGGGTGAGGCATCAAATGTGCACACATTCTATGCCATTCACATTTTGGCCACGTACAGAAATCTTGTGACATGTATTGTAAATATTTATTTCATAATTTATTAAGTATTTTGGGGGAAGAAAGAACTCTCCAAGGCACCATCAGACAGATTTGGACTTGGAAAGTACATGCAATCTTAAACTGGCCAGCATGGGCTGCCCCTGAGGGGCCTCTTGGATCTGCAATTAACAATGAGCCCTCACAGTTTATATATTTTTTATCACTTGCAATCAGCATGTGTTGATTTATTGACATCTGTGCACAATAACACCCAAATGTTATCTTCAGTGATCTGAATACCAGCATTCCCATCTTAAGCCAGACTGTTTGAAAACGCAAGCAGTAGCTATATGCAGCTCCATTTGGCTTACATTTGCTCAGAGTTTCAAACTGTGCAAATGTAACAGATTACATTCTTCATGCTCTGGGCTTTCTTTTTTTTGCCAGATCTGCCTGTGGCACTATTCATACTTATAATAATTGTGTCCTAATGAAATATGTCAGATTACTGATACATACAGGGCTGCTTTCACCTTTGAGAATTCCTGGTTTAATCAAAGCAAGTCCTTTTTTGAGCTGAGTGAGACAATACAATTGCAGACAATTACAGACCATTGTCAAGCCAAGTCATGTATTTTCATATTGACATTACTTATACATTTTGATGCAGAATTAAGTTATTTTCACGAATATACTGTATAACCATCCCTTTTTGACAATATGTTGCTAGGGTAATATTTGTTGACATAATAAGCTACATATGAAGGTCAGGCTGAAGTGTTTAAAGGTTCAAAAAACATAACCATAAGGAATAACATTACCCTGGGTCATACAAGGGATACAATCACAGACACAGCAGCAACACCAGCAATAAAAAAATAAATACAACGGATATGGGGGTTACTGCAAGGTCAAGGCAAACTACTGATGGCAACCTTGACCATACTTGCTGCCTGGTCTTGGTGTGCTTCACTTATGCATTACATTCCGTTTGAGCTCATCAGATATACAGTATGTGCTTCCCATACGCACATGTACCTCACATCTGTCTTACCAACATTTCCCTGAGGCAGCCTGCTGACACATTCAACACAAAATGCTTTTATAGATGTAACCAGCCAATAATGTGTCAATAAATCATTCAGTCTCTCTGCAACCAGTAAAAAAGTGGATGCAAATTAAATCATATGCATGCAAAGACAGCATGAACAGTTTTTGTCGTACCTGTAAAATAACCTGTAAATATGTCAAGAAAAACCTCTGCACACCCATGTATTTGCAAAAAAATGGTTTGACTAATCATTTCATGAGGGAAATTTTCTGCAGACAGGAATCAATTAAGTAAGCAATCCATTCCTAAGTACTGGTAATTGAACTGTGTGTTATACAAAGACCACATTACACAGAATCAAAGAAAAACTGAATTGACTGAAACAAATCTCTGCAATGCCAGCCTTCTCTGTCATGTTATAAAACTGTTTACTGAAATACTGGACAGCTCCATGACTGACTGCATCGTCATAGATGAGCTGATTTGATTTAAAAATACCCTATATACAGCGCTGGATAGAGTAGGAGACACATACTTGTCCATGGTGGAACATTGGACTTTTGTGCAAGACCGTTCACATATCTACCTGTGTATCCTTGCAATACTTACAGGAAGAGGCAGACAGAGGCACTGCCTTCTCTTGATTATATTACTGGATACTTTCACATATGCTCTTCTGGCACACTCCAGATTTAGGTGCAGCTTGTTGTTTCCCTGAACAGGTCATGTGTGAACATGTTCCATGCCATGGATCACATCTATATGGCACAGTTCCAATGGTGCTACTTTAGTGTTCCAGACCTGCTATTTTGACAGGGAGTACTGCCTGTGGGTTGACTGTTTCAGTGGAGGTGATTAAGATGAGTGCAGAGATGTTTTTTCATGTTCTGAATCATGTACATGAATATTTACTAATGAAAAAATAAGTATTCCAAAAACAGGGAGGATTTTAGGAACTGTATAACTGCAAGTACACACAGCAATACAAGCTGTGGATAACACTGAATTGAAGCTGTGAAAAACACAATGAATTGGGGAAAAAACAATAAGATTACCAAAAGGAAACTACACCAACTGACTTGTGACACAGACCAACTACAGTGTAGTGGTTATGAATGTAAACAATTCATTTAAGACGGTATTGTTTGTATGCCTCAGCATATGTAGAAGCACCTGGTGTGTTCCAAGGTCTGGCTGAATAGCACAAAAAAGTGACAACGTGCAGGCACACATAAACCTTCACACAGGACCCATTTCAGGGCCTCCTTGCCACTTAGGATAAAGGAAAAATCTTCACTTGTCAATCTTCCCTTTGCCCGTCAACAATGTAATGTCATTCAAGATCATCAGAGACCACCTGAAGTAAAATAACTCTTTTTTTCCTCATTGGGAGTGCATTTTTGAACATGGCAATCAAATGCAATTCCATTAGGCACATTCTAGAAGGTGCAATTTCTCTCAAACATAAAGTGATGTATGCAGCAGTTTTAGCCTCTCCTCTCAACTTAAAGGTTTTTGTTTACCATTCAGAAAACAATGCCTAAAAACACATTTTCCCCAACAATTACTTAATGGCAAGCTATCATAACACTGCATTGCTCCCTTGGATCCATATATAAACTGGATCAGCAAATTTATAAATGCTATGCAGCGGATTGGTCCCTTTGCTATTGCACTGAACAACTACTAAACTTGCAGCAAACCATTTGGAAAAAAAACAGCTATTATTAAAACAGATTAAATTACTGTAAAGTAGAACCTTCACTTTTCTCCCAAAACCATTCATTTGTTCAATGGTTAATTTGTTAAATGTTTAAGGATTGTTGTCTTTCCATTTTAAGCCCTGTCAGCAACTGAGCTCATCAATCAATTTCATTACATATAGGTTAATTGTTTAATTGTTCACTGTAATTGTCTTTGTTTCTGTGAACCAGACATTGGTTAATGAGCCACATCTTCCTAATTGAAGGCATATTAAATTCAGGTGTGTCTGTGGCTGGAGAGCAAGAGGCTCACTTTTGTCAGCTGGCTGTGTGCTCAGGCTTGTTTTGTTTCTTGGTGTTTTAAATAAGTTGTTTTATAAGTTTTGTTTTTTTTTTTTTTTTGAAATATTTAGTCTTTCTGCTCATTTTTGTGAAAAGTGTTGGCCAGCCTCTCCACATTTACATTCAAAACAATCAATTCATTATATAAACAATGTTCATCGTTACACATAGAATAACTGCAGCAATAAACCCATTTGCCTGGTACCATTAATGATTCTAAAATCATGTAGGAGATACAAGTTAAATGAACTAACTGGGATAAGGTATGTAACCCTTTGCACCAGTGTGTTAGAGATAATACTGGTTTATTTAAAGCAGGTAAAACTATGTTTTCATATCAAATTACCTATGTAATAAAAATACCGTAAATCCCACACATTTTCTTTGAATCAGAAGAAATTTAACAGTGTCAGAGAGGGCTAATGACATACTTTTTAAATGTATGTCAAAAGATCACATAGTCACAAGGCTACATTATGTATTGGTATCTTTCAGGTTTGTTAAGTATAGATTTTTAGATGAAACAATATAACCACCATAATACAATGATATAAAGTCAAATTGCTTAATTTTCTGTCTGAAACAAGATTTCTTTATCCACCAGATTCCCTCAAAATGACAGACCAAAGAAAATATTGAAAAATTTCAGAAAATTCTCAAAAGGGGGTGGTAGCTCATGAACAGATTGTTATGAACACAAAAGCTATATCATCCAAAAGATAAATTCAAATAAATTTAACTGTCTGAATATGAAGAATAATAGAGCGATGGATATGAATTTTAGTTTAAAATGAGAGAAACAGAAAAGGAAAAAATATCCATAATTCAGGGTTACAACAGATGCCTTTACCACACTTAAAATCCATTGAAATAAATGTGTATGCATTATAGTAAGACTTGCAATGTTTATTGATTAACTAAACACATTTGGTTTAATCTTGATAATTAGTTTGTGGTGTAATAAATAAATACATGTATTTTTGTGTTTATCTTCAGACAGTATGTAAGCCTGAGTTTTCAACACCACTACCTGAATGCCTGTGTGTGGTGGGGGGTTTGACTCATCTCAACTACTAGCTATGTACTGTTTCCACATTATGTGGTGTGTGCCCTCACTTCAGTGGCAGATTTTTTTTTCTTTAATTTATCATTGAAACACAACAAAATAGAAACAGAATCAAACAATTTCAATTGATAGTTTGCATCTATCAACTGATAATTCTCCCATCCATTGTACTTCTTTATTTCTAAAGTACTGGTCTTGAGAAAGATAAGAAGGATGAGAAAATGTCATAATAAGAGTCAAGCAACTGGGGTCATGCCTTTGATTGCAGACTTTAAAATGCACACTCATAATAAAGTTTTTATCTATTAAGCTTCTGTCTATTATAAATCCACTAACACAAAAATTGCAACTTACATGTTCTGAAGAAACAATTGACATATATTAATTGTACAATGTATGTGTAAAATCTGTGTGAATTAAAGTCTGAATTAATGTGTTCTTCATCTTATAAAATGTAGCAGATGAACAGTGGCATTTAAGGTCACACTTAGCTCATGTTGAATCAAACAGACTTGAAACTTGATAGGAGGGTTAAGAGCTCAGACCAAGCAGCAGCGGGCCTTCCTGAATCTGAATGTCTTTAACAATAATCCTCTGGAACTTATTCAATAAACTACTTGTCCAGAGGCTTTTTCAATAATCAGATTAATCAGCGGCCAGATTACTCTGATGGTCGTCAGCCGATTAACCCATTGGATACACCGGAGGCCAGAGGCACTGGTTTGGTTCACATGTTGTCACGCTATATTAACTCCAATGACTATCAATCGCATTTGATTCAGCATCCACTAATACTAGCAAAAATACAGTAAATGGAGAATCCTGAATTTGAACTGTTATGCAGAGCTGTCTTCTGAATAGTTACTCTGCATATGAAAACAAAATTTAGTGAGAACACTTACATTATGGGTATACTGTACATTAAACAAAGTTCTATATATGACTCTGCTTCTTTATAATGAGATTTACTGCATAGCCAGGGAGACAATGCAATTATTGAAATTGTCTGGGAAACATCCTTGGCAATCCTCTTGTTGGGGAAGATAACCTAATTATCGATAACAGACAAAGAATAGAATGGATGGAAGGCCTTTGCACAATGCAACATGCAATACATTAAAAATGCACAAATCAATCCTTTAGAGAAGAGCCACAATCTGTGCCATGAGGGGTCGTCTCTGCCCGGAAAAATTCTGTAAAGATGGTATTGCCTGAAACAATTACATGTACAGCAAAGAGGAAAAAAAATACTTTGAAGTAATAAGAACCAGGGATGTCAAGGACAAATGAGCAGCTCAGCAGAACAGAGGACATAATTATTACTGTGTCTACTTTGCGGAAAGGAAGGGGGGGAAACATTCCCAAGGACTGCTTATGTGTTCTGGGAGTCAGCCTAAGTCATGCAGCCCTGAGCCTAGACACTATGTTCTCCTCATATGACTGAGTATTAATGAAATCAGGCCACAAACATGAACCACTCAAAAGTGATTGAAGTCGAAATGCTTTGAAACAATGAGTCAGAAATGCGTGGCACAGGCAGAGAAATCAGCGTGGTAGAGTGCTGGTGAGGTGGGTTGTCTGCCTGTAAATAGCAGTGCTAAAAAAGGCAAATATTTGTGACAGCACAGGGACAGTGTTTAGGGAGTCATGCTCAATAGAAAATAAAGTATATTAAAGGTCGTTTACTTTATTTTTCTAACCTAAATAACCTCAAATAATGCTCAGAATCTTTGATGTACTGATGACAATCCATAGAGATGGATAGAATGGCATGAATTTACCCTATAGCAATTGTGTTAAGAGAATTTTAATCCATGCAGATTCCCAGGGGAAGAGTTAAAAATAAGATATATAAATCAATCTTTTTTACATGGAAAGTGAAAGCTTTGCAAATTCTTTGCAGAGAATATAAATCATAGCACTCTCAATGTTTTCAACATCAGAGAAAAGAATCTCATTCCATGATACAAATGGGCCATGGAAAACAACATCTGCTCATTTCAAAATAGTCAATCAAAATGAAAGCAGCAAAAGAACATGTCTACCAACAATCTATTAATATGGTGGATTTCATTCCTTCTTTGTCATGTGATTCAGAAAAGGGAGAGTCCTTCAGTTTACAGCAAAGGTATGCATAAAGTGTTGAATGTGCATGATGGAGTATATACAACGAATGCAATGAGACCATTACAAACTGCATTTTTAGGAAAGATCAGCACGCATGCAGGCTAACCATCATTAACTGATCATTTCTACTGTACCCCTAGCATATGGGAAAATATGAAGCAGTAATGAGCTGTAGTTTTGTAATTAATTAGTCCCATTAGTTATATATGCATTTAACTTAAGTTAAAAGTTGAACAAACTTTTAAAAATGACAAAGCACTGTGTTTAACAAAGGACAAGATTTTCATCACATTTATTGTCTTTTGATAATTGAAGTAGTTTAAGAAAGCAATTCAATCCTCCTACAAGAGTTTAGCATTATCTACAAACCAATGCCCCTTGCTACAATTCCTTCATAATTTTTAAGTACACATACATGTTTATATGTATTGTGACACAACAAAAGAAGAGGTGATTGAGGGCTGGTTCTTCCAACACCAGTGGCTCCACCGCTTCCGCAGCTCCCACCTTGCCTTCTCATTGGACACACGTGACAGAGGTTGGGGTTTGTCAATGCCAGATAAAAGGAGGCCCTCTCACCTGTGCATTTATTCTTTGAAACAGTCCTTACTTCTTAATAGTGCTACTCCATATCACTGAATTCCATTGTAATAATTTGAGAATATGGGTGCAAGAGTTGAATTCTAGCCAAAGGTAAAATTAGAGTCTATGGCAGAAACTGAATTCTATACGCCTTAATACTATTTTGTATAGTCTACTGCACAGAAGAAATACAAAAAAAAAAACAAAAAAACAATGCAAATCTGTAATGATATGCAAATCAAAATTGTCTAGGAAAAGAAAGTAAAACAGAAGGGGACTCATGAATCTTGAGCAGCATTCATTTTACATTTGTCCCATAGGCAGTTAATTTCACCAAATTTAATAAAATCCTACTTGTGGAAGAAATAATTATCATCCTCATTTGTTTAGTAAACTATCTGAATGAGTTGTCCCACCAGATATCAATGAGACATGTAACATAGCATCATTGTAAATGTGACATACATTACTGTTTATAAAGAATAATAACACAATATAAATTTGCTGTTATATAGGCTATGTGCTGTGCACAGTGTTTTGGCCTCACTCGCTCTTCAGCTGACATAAATAATTAAGATATATCTTACTAGGTTACTTAGAATCAGAAATAATGTTCTGTATATGCATTGCAGTGAAAATATATGTTCAGTTGAAATTTAATTTGTACTTTTTGATTACAGAAGCCAGGGGAAGAACATGATTCTATTATTGTAGTCTTGAGGCTAGTTCTTCTTCTACCAGCATGCCCCTGTTCCCCTATGCAAACAAGGAGAGGAGGTGATGACAGTTATACCTTCAGTTTGAATGTTTAGTGTGTATTGAAGGTGAAGTATGATGATGCTCGATTTCCATGTTATTGTGGTGCAGTGACTGCATGGTGGGTCTTTTCAAGTGCCCTGAACCAGTTTCACACAGTGCACTCCAGTGGCAAAGGAGGCAAGCAAATTAGTCTGCCTACCCACCGAGTCATGTCTCCTGTGGCAATGTCAGAAATATCAGTAGACTGAGTTGGGAAAGTCCTGCTCTCAGGGGTGCAAACAATGAAAAAGACACATATTAAACAGAAGAGTACATGGACTTTCCTTTTTCCACACAAAATATGTATGGGCTTTGTTGTCAGTGTCCACAGAGACTTGAATTGAACAAATTTAATTTCAGCTTCATTGGCGAGTATGGCTGCCAGTATTGCTGGTATTTCTTGCAAGTAATATAAGAACCACTGAAGCTTGAACATGTACATGACAATGAAAGACAGGTGTCAGTACATTTCCAAACATTGTTCAAATTATTTATATTTATTAAGAATCCACTTTAGCAAAGAGTGCAGACTAAGATGGATCTGATTTTAAATAAATACAAATATGATTATTAAACTCTTTTCTCTGTCACCCACCATTGCATAAGAGTCAAAGAATATTCCCAGGTAAATGAGTCTGTTACATCATGCTTATTTCTTGAGGCAAATACAACTTGCAAAATGGATTCTTCTAAATAATGTCTCTGGACAGCACATTTTATTATTTATTATGTGCTGATATAAACAGTTGTTGCAGGGCGCATTTCTGAGTTAAATATTCTTTCCCTGTACAAACATGTGGCAGTTATATATTTTATCACAAGTCTCTTACTGGGGTGTCTCCTTTGATTTTAATTTTCTGGAGTCATCAATAAACCCCATTATGACTGGACACCCATCTATTTCATTCAAAAGCAACTTTGGCTCTATAATTACAAACAACTTTCAAAACTAAAAACACATGCTGTGTGTAATATTATGACATATTCCCTTCTCCCTATTCCCATCAGTTCCAGACAAGAAAAATCCTTTCATGGCAATCCCAGCTCATTTGCCAGTGTTCCAAGTTAACCTATTTGTTTTCAACAGATTTTTGTCTTTCAGCAAGAGGCTATGCTTTTTGTAATGCTCATCATGGGTTTAGTACTGTTCCCATGGTCTAATTGACAATTACTGCTTTCAGAATGCTTTAGGGCCTGCAGATTTTATTTCTAGCCAAAATCTAAGGCATGTTTAACTGATATTTATAAAATTGGTAAGTTCCTTTGTATGGGAATTTTGTCCAGAAACATGTTGTAGTTTTGCTTGTCCAAGTTGTATTATTTATTATCATTTTATTATATTATTGGGATACTACAGTCAGAGGCAACCCAAAAAAGTTGGAATTCTTTGCCATTGATGTTTTACAAGAACAATTAACTGAACTGTGCAACCTAGTTATTCAAACCTAAATGTAAGTATCACATAATCGAAATTTTAATCAGGACATGAGCATCTTATTTTTGGTAACATATAAAAAAACAGTGATGAGAAAAATGTTTAGATAATTAGACAATTAGATAAATAGTTTGTTTTATTCCATGTGATCTGTTTTGTCAACCCCTGAAACCCAACCTTTAATGTTAATTTCATATTTTTAAGAGAAAACTATATTGTATAAATGTATTTAAGTTGCTTTTTTCTACATTGCTATATCAATTTCCATTTAAAAGACTTATAAATGACTTAGAGATTTTAAAATGACTTAAAAACATTTTAAGAAGCTGACAGGAATGTAACAAATAAAGGTGTATACTGCCTGCATTAAAATGGCATGCCCTGCATCAGCTTGTCATAATTGCCAACAGTCCAGATAGTTCATCATACATGTCAAACAAGCCTGTTATAAACATAAATGTGTCTCATAAAGCACAATGAAATGAAATAAACAAAAACTAAAATATGTGGGTAGGAAATTACTGCATCATTTCCTATGTTTCATATCCCCCTCTAATCTTGTCCACTTCACCTGAAGCCCCTTCTCAGATAAACAAATAAATGGGTGAATCACTCCATGTTGATAAAGTTATTATGAACATCATTACAATTATATAAAATACATCCATCAAGAGCGAAAGTGTTCTAGGGCTAAAGCATGGAATATCTAGCTTCCTACTCAGCACCATGAGAAACTTTAATTTTCCTACTTTTGAAAAGCTGTTGTTAGTGTTCTACATGGAACACGACTGAATGCAGTCTAAAGCAAGGAGTGGCAATAATTTTGGCAGTTATTGTGCATTAAAACATTCTGTGGTCTACAGCAGAAGTAATTGGAGTGAAGGGAAAATTAATTATCATCCCTGTGGTATTCTAATTCATCAACTATTCTTCTCAGCCCTGCACTTCCACACTGGGTAGACCGAAACAGAACAATGGCCCCCAAGGCAACTAACCTGTCAAATGAACATCTCAGGTTAGCTGAACTGCAAAGAAATCAAACTCAACTTCACTGCCTGTCTTACAATCAGTATGCCTGTCTTACAGAAGGTTTTAAATGACTGCACAGTTAAGTCATGGCAGGCAGAAGTGGAAACTTTATTCAGCATATTAATTTTTAAGGCACTCGTACAATACATTAAAATGCCAGATATACCATCCACCAAGTTACGGGCAGTGGTGATGGGGGGGTCATACCCCATGATTGTAACCTCCACAAGCCCTTTTTGGGGCTTCAGACAGCAATAGCCACAATACCGTTAAGGTCCAATTCAGAACAGAATTTTACTTCTTCATTTTACCCTCATTTTCATGTGGCCACTCAATAATTGCCCATATGTACAGTTTCCTCCTTATCATCTTCTCCTTTTGCTTCTTCTCCATCTTAGTTTTACCTCTGTATTACATAATCAAAATTCCTCCAGTACCCTTCATAATACTTCACAACATTGGTCTGTCCTGCCTGAATGGCCCATTTAGACTAGAGCAAGATTTATTCATTTTAGCCTATTACAAAACATTGCGGGCAATACCAATTACAGATTCACCGTGGCTGTGGCAGTAATGCTACAATATACCATCACTGAGTTTGCCTTCATCCACGGCAATAAAATATCAGTTCATCTAAATGCTCTTGGAATGAATAAAAACAGTGCAGCATAATTTATGCTGCATTAAAATGGTTGTTAAACATATTGCAGTTTTTTCACAGCTCTAAATTGTGTTGTTGAAAAGACAATAATATAGCAAGTGCATTTGTTCATAACAGCTAAACATCTGGTCATTTGAGGAAAGGTAGATGTTAAGCTGTGAGAGGTGGGGCTTGATGAGAATTTTTTGCTCAGAGGACACAGAGAACAGTTTAGAACAATCTGT
The DNA here is from genome assembly GCF_013368585.1 of Megalops cyprinoides. Taxonomy (NCBI): domain Eukaryota; kingdom Metazoa; phylum Chordata; class Actinopteri; order Elopiformes; family Megalopidae; genus Megalops; species Megalops cyprinoides. The sequence continues at coordinate 49,145,647 of NC_050584.1, read as the reverse complement.
TTGTGTCAGAACCCTGATTGTGGATCTAATCATTGACCTCACTAGTTCTAAACAACTCCTCAGTTATACTTGCAAGGACCCGATACTGTATACCCGATACCCGATACATGCCTTTTTAAAACTGTGGGACAAGAAGATGACTGCATCTCTTTTATACCCATGCAGTTAGTCAACAATGCCTTTCCCCCTGGTCAAGCCAGAGACAAGGAGACCCCATAAACAGTATAGTTAGGCACCACAGCCATGAAGGTGGTGCAAGACTGTCCCACCCCATTCAGAGCAACAACCCACTAAAAACAAAAGACAGTCCCAGTAATAACGAGGAAACAGCAAGGGTAGATCTTGGCACCAGTAATTTTCTATAGCTAAGAACAATTCTTGTCCTCAGCACCTTGTTTGATTACAAGGCTTACTGTAAAGATTTTATGGGCCTGTATATTAATAACATAAATGCAGTGTTCACTCTGTGTAATAATAGGAGAATTTAGAATGTTGTTTGCAATTCAGTAGGTCTTCAACAACAGTCAGCTCTACTCTAAGGAGCTGAATGGTATTTCCTTACCATCCTCAGCTTTAGCTACATATCTTACCACAAGGAACACTGGAAAACATATTGTTCAAATAAAAAAGACCAATTCTTTGAATAATTTCTTTGTTATAATGTATATACAAAAACTGAGTGGAAGACCTACTTTTGCAAATGTGTATTTATTGATTCAAGATTTGTATATGTGGGTAACTAGATTGTACATGTATCTACTGTTATAGATTATGTATGCACACATACAATACATATCGAACAGCTCTCTAATTTAAGATAACATGATGGTTTTAACAGAATTCAGGGGAATCATGTGTAATTCCATTTGATGTTCTTTATTAAAAGGTTGAACTTTCCAAACCAATAGCACATGGAAATAATATAGGGGATTTAGCTGGTGTGTACTTAATTTCCAATGTTCCCATTGCACTCCCATTGCATGTGTGGCTTAAGCATTATGTGTTTTTGTTTTTTGCATTTTACAGACTAGAACTGACTGTAATTTATCTTACAAATGGAAACATTACCGTTTTGCTCCTTTCTGCTTTTTCCTGTATCACCAGCTTTTATCATGCCATGCAGGGCCCACTTTCATCCACTCATTCCCTTACAAGGGCACATGCATTTCAAGCATTGGTTTGGCTAGGGGGACACTTTTCAATGCTTTTAACTTTAAACTTGAAAACTGGTCCCTCATGATTCACAGCAGCTATTCACCATGCTGAATGATAGTGACTCTGTCACTATAGTTGTGAGTGTTTCATTCATTGTCACCGGGATTTGCTACATTGGAGGAGTAAGAGGACATAGGCCTGAGTGCATGAGACAGGTGTATCAAGACTCAATATTCAAATATGGCTTTACCAATGAATGAACACAACACACAGCTCACAACACAGATTGTGACAGATTGTGCGCACTCTATGACAGCCTGTGTCAAATGAATGCATTGTGTTCCATGAATGCTTATTTAGTGTTTATACAGGTGCTGCATAGTTCCAATGAAGTAGTTTTTATGTGAGACTCTTCAAAGAATGTATTACCCATTCTAATAACAATCCACTTTAAATCTGAATAAAAAATAAAATGAAGAGTTTCCCCAGGAAATATTTTTGCTGGAAAACTAAAATCATAGTATTACATAATAAGACCATGTCATTATGTGATAAAAAATAATTGCATGATAGATTATTATTATGTGGTAAAATATTATTGTGCTATTACATGCGGAGATCCTCACAAAATTGATAACTGTATCATGATTACACAGAGCACATGTTCAACCAGGCTGACATTTCTGGTCAAAGATTTTGGTGATATAAATGACTGTATTTAGGGGGTGCAAGGTAATGCAAAAAACATTGCTAATGCTTTTTTTTTTGTAAAAGAGTGCTTGATAATGTATTCTGTATTTGATACTGTGTATTTCATGCATAGTGCAAACCTGTGTGCTCCTTTCAAGCATTATTTCTTCAAATCGTGGCAGCTCCTTTCAAGATCTCAAAAAACCATTATACTAAGGAGTAAAATACAGTAAAATGCAACACATAGAATTCAGCATTTGTGTTAATAAGCTTATAACTATATTCATAAGTGCCACTCCTCCTCTCTTTCCAGTCTGCTGATCCAAATGTCCATTGCTTTCAAAGATACCTCTTTAGTCTGGTCTTTGATGTGCCAGCAAGATAATTCACTAAAAAAAATTAAAGATATTATATAATTTGGCCACTCAAAATACCATACTTTGCCATCCATTTTGTAGCCATTTTAAAATACCTCTTTACATCTTGCCACTATATTTTAGGTATCACTGAGAGACAGACAAAATAAGAAATACAATATGAGATTCCTAAAAAATCAAAATGCATGCGGAAATTAGGCCTACACTTAAAAATGCACCGCTACACTGTGGAAGAAAGTGATATGATCACGGAAGAATATGTCAGCATTTTCACTGAGCAGTAATTTTACATCAATGTGTTGTTCCTGGAGGTGTTAATTAGATTCAAAGGTGAAAATCTGAGATTGGTTTAAACCTAATAAACCAATATATATGTATGAGGACAATTACACCATGTGAAAAATTACAGCTCCTTTATTATTGCACTGGTGTCAGAGGGAGAGAAATATTGTAGGGTTATTATTGCATTTATCCTTGATTTCTTTGAGCAATATACTTTTTCAAAAGTATGTTGTAGGCAGTGTATGTTGCAATGATATGCAGTTTACGTACAGCATTAACCCAGCACATAATGTATCATATATGTATTTCTGTTTTCATCAGAGGACAATGGTGAGTGTTTAAAAAGGAGAGAATTCTTGTATACATAAAGGTACCTTTTATTTAGCTTTTGTGCCAAAAGAATTCAGCATGTGGTGTAGTGTCAGCACTGAAACCTGTGTGACTAATGGGCAGGTGACAGGCAAACTTACAGCAAACAGAGCTGAGCCAATAGCACCATGGGTAAAAACAGAAAATATTTAAAGTATTTTCTGAAACATTATGCATCATGTGGATGAAAAGCTGAAAAATATTTGTATTGTGTTTGAGAAGAAGAGGCCTGTTGCAATAGTATATGTTTTACAGTGAGATGAGGTATTTGAGTACACAGGAACAGTGACAGCCTTGTGTGTCAATAGTGCCCACATTTTATACACATGTAATGCAGAGAGGGTAATATTTACATGGTTAATGGCTTAGGACAAAAACAGTGTCCAGAAAAACTGAAAAAAAAATATGAACAAACCAATTCAACACAACTGATTTTAAAAGTAAATTGAAAAACTGTTACACAAATCGTTTTAAACAAACAAACTTTTCTGAACATCTTTCCCCTCATTTATTAGATTTTTCACTCAATTTAAACTTCAGGGTTGGGGTACAGAGGGAAATGTAGGCAAACTCTGATTAAGTGATTGGGTAGGAATATCTGTTGGACTTGGACAGATATATCAAGGCAGCTCAACAGCCAACTACTGTGAAATTGAGAAGTGATATTTTGCAGTTTTCCTGCTTGAATAGATGAGATAAAGCTGCACAGTTCATCTGAAAATAGAAAGTGGACAAGGTTAGGCCTAGTCAGTTATGATCAATGAACCATTCTGCAACCAGATGAGATGTTTTAATTAGATTTCAAGCCATAGGAGAGTGACAGGGGAATATATATTTGTCCATAAAATGTCATTGTGTCTCACCATGAACTTCCTTGTATCACACTCAAATCACAAGTAAATTATCAAGTTAAATTGTGCAATTAACACTGACAAGTGAAGTGCATAGATTAATCAATGTTGATGTTCTCATACTGATAATCACAAACAGCAGAAATTGCTGTCACAATTAGTGATGACAAGGGATCATCAGTGTTCATTGTTTTTGCGCCTTATTTAGATTAGCCTCTTGACTGTTGATCATAATGGTGCTCAATAAAGTGAACAAAGAGAGAGAGATACAGAGGAAAATGAATTAGGAGCGTTGCCCTTACACAGTGTGCTTTCTGGCTTGTCCCTTGCGATCATGACTTACTATTGATTAAGTCACAAGACTTCAGTCTGAAAAGCCAAGAATGTTGGGCTTGAACAGTCTGTCTCTTTGTTTGGAACGCTGTGGTATTCGTGGTGAGAAATCCTCTGTGTATTACATCAGCGGGCAGTGGCAGCAGGACGTCAGTGACAGCACCAGTCCATGTCAGCATGGATGACCCCAAAGGCCCTCTAACACCATCGATTGAGTGACACGGTGTACCGTTAAGACGAACACATTTTCAGCCAGCACCCAGGGGCCCTGGAGCAGCGGTGAGAAAGTGATATAACTGACATTGGGTGACAAAGACTTTGAACTGCAGAACATGAAATTAATGCAGAAAATATTGCTCAAGGCTCACACATTACATTTTGCATGGGCCAAGTCACCCTTAAATTGACATCTCTTTTCTGATGACATATTCTGATATACTGGTGCCTAAACATCACTGTGATTTTTTATGAGTGCATGTCCTGTGAACTCTCTAGAAATAGAATTCAAAGAGAGAGGCCCTGCAGGTGGAAGGTCTCAGAATGCCAATGTGATTTGGACTAATCTCTAGCGTTGAACAGAGCAGCAAAGTTAGAGTCTTTCTGAGTAATAAAATCTACACTTAAAATCTCACAGTGAACATGCTATTCATAATATCCATAAACCCACGATTTTGATAACTTTAAATAGATACATTTAAATACATTGACTTGTAACCACCAAACAGCTTTATGTCTGATTAGTTCTGTGCTATTGCATTTGAAAGCTGTAGATGATTGTGTGTTTGACATCTTAATGGATGTGTAAAGTTATGATGATCACTGAATTTTCTTTTTTCAGACTCCAATGGTGATTCAGTGCAGAACCTATTAAGGGATCAAAAGAACAATCATTTATAGCTCTATTCTATCATTGTTGTTAGAATAATGAACTGGGTAGTTATATTTGTCAAGATTTAAGTATGTATTCATGCTTCTCAGCATCTAGTGGAAAATTTCCTGCTCATAATCATTTGCTCTAATAAGTGGTTGACAGGATGGATTTTATTAGGCAATTCAATAAACTGGAATAGAACATTTTGCATTATTTTCCCACTACTTTTGCAGTTTTCCCATAGATGCAGTAGGTTTACAATCACTTAGAACTGATTTGTTTCTAATCTAAATCAGAGGGTGGCCATTCCTTATTCAGCTCCATCAAGAGTCAATGCTCTCTGTAAAACATTAATATCTAAAGACCCCTATTTTAATTTTCTCACAATTCTGTTGTGTTCCTTGTCTTATTCATCCCTCCACTCCGCATATGCATCATCTTGACTGGTCAGGTTGCAGACTGACTCTGGACTATCTGACAAAATGTAACTGTTTTTATTGTGACTAAAACCTGCCTGGACCTGTCTGTAACCTTTCCAGCCCAGACAGCTTTTACATCTTCAAATAAACCTGCCCAGGGGCTGTGTCAGTCATACTAAAAGGGTTGTGAGATATTGAATGGTCGTCCATTGCAAGTCATTCTAGTCTAAATGCAGTAGCGAACAGTTACACTCAGTGACTACTTTATTAGGTACACCTCTCTAATACTGGGTAGGACCCGCCCCCCCTTTTGCCCCCAGAACAGCCTGAATTCTTTGTGGCATGGATTCAACAAGGTGCTGGAAACATTCCTTAGAGATTCTGCTCCATTCTGACGTGATAGCATCACGCAGTTGCTGCAGATTTGTCAGCTGCACATTCATGCTGCGAATGTCCCGTTCCACCACATCCCAAAGGTGCTCTATTGGATGGAGATCTGGTGACTGTGGAGGCCACTGAACTCATTGTCATGTTCCTAGAACCAGTTTGAGATGACGTGAGCTTTGTGGCATGGGGCGTTATCCTGCTGGAAATAGCCATTAGAAGATGGGTAGACCGTGGTCATAAAGGGATGCACATGGTCAGCAACAATACTTGTTGGCTGTGGCATTTAAACAATGCTCAATTGGTATTAAGGTGCCTAAAGTGTGCCAAGAATATGTTCCCCACACCATTACACCACCACCTCCAGCCTGAACAGTTGACACAATGCAGGATGGATCCATGGATTCATATTGTTTACGCCAAATTCTGACCGTGCCATCTGCATGTCACAGCAGAAATCGAGATTTGTCAGACCAAGCAATGTTTTTCCAGTCATATACTATCCACTTTTGGTGAGCCTGTGCCCACTGTAGCCTCAGTTTCCTGTTCTTAGCTGACAGGAGTGGTACCCGGAAGGGTCTTCTGCTGTTGCTGCCGCCTCATCCACCTCAATGTTCGACGTGTTGTATGATCAGAAATGCTTTTCTGTTGTAACGTGTGGTTACTGTCGCCATCCTGTCAGCTTAGACCAGTCTGGCCATTCTCCTTTGACCTCTGTCATTAACAAGGCATTTTCGCCCACAGAACTGCCACTTGCTGGATGTTTTTTGTTTTTCGCACTATTCTCTATATACTCTAGAGACTGTTGCGCATGAAAATCCCAGGAGATCAGCAGTTCCTGAGTTACTCAAATGACCCCATCTGGCACCAACAATCATCCCACGATCAAAGTCACTTAAATCAGATTTTCTACCCATTCTGATGTTTGGTCTGAACAGCAACTGAACCTCTTGACTATGTCTTCGTGATTTTATGCCTTGAGTTTCTGCCAGATGATTGGCTGATTAGATATTTGCATTAACGAGTAGATGTACAGGTGTACCTAATAAAGTGGTCACTGAGTGTATATCTCTGTACTGTACAAAAGTTAAGACACAACACAATAATTTCCTCATCAGATAATCACTGCGAAAATGTTAGAAGGGAACTTAGCAAAGTTACTACTTAGTCTAGCTATATTTTAGTTGACAGCATATAACATTAACATTTAACATTACATTTACACTGAATGTGAAAGCACTTATAAGTCATCAGTGTCTTTGGTTGCCGGTATGTTGCCAGTTTTGATTGCTTTTTCTGTTATTGTTCTGTTAATTTATATGTTCAATTGCAAGTATAGAGCTTATTGTAAAAGTGTGATAATTGGCAATTTTGTAGCCATTTGTTCACATTTACAGTGGAACAGCAAAAGAGCCACATATGGTTCTGGAGCCAAAGGTTGCTGACCCTTGAATTTAGTCTAAACCATGCACCTAAACCATGAATTTAGCTAGTCCAACTGAACCATCATCTAGGATGATGTCCCCCAGAAACCCAGTGAATGCTAGCTTCTTTAGCTTTGTCATGTTCTGCCATGTCATTGGCTAGCTAAAGATGAGTTTGTGATCTTTTTGAGAAGCTGAAAAAGATAAGCTACTGATAAAGTTTCCTTTTTTGCAATCTCTGTGGCTAGCATATTTTACCCTAACCACATCCATCTGAGCTGTAACAAGTTGTGCATCACAGTGACAGTCCATGTCCCTGTGAACTCCAATTCCACCATCACAAAGTACAGGTGAACACTGGGTCAGCATTCTGTAAATGTAAAGTGTTGAAAAATAAAAAAAAAATTGCTAAATTAAACAATTTTTCTTAGAGGTTGTCAGGAATCCCCTGATCACTTACTTAATAACCTTCATCCATTCTCCCATCTGAGGCAGGTGGTAAAGAAAACAGTCTGTTGGCATGACTTGTGTAAGGTTTGGAAGGTCCTGTGATGTCAAGGTGCTAACAAATAAATGTCAGTGGTGTTTGAAAGTGAAGGACCCAAGAGATAATATTCATCAGTGGTGTTGTTTTGCCTCATAATAGTACATTCCTATCAAATGTCTTCACACTTTTACTAATGTGGCACAAGAACTTGTTAAGCATTAACTAATGTTACATTAACATTATTTAAGCCTCTTTGTGGACCCTATAGTAATGTGTACACTGTTCACATCTTTACCAATGAGTAACATGACCAGAAAGCTCGTTAAGCATGACAAGCATAACACTGATAACAACTACCAATCATGTATTCATTTTAATAGGGGCATTTTTGTGAACCCTATTGTTCCAGTATCAATGACTACATTTAGTAATTACAGAGACAAGACATTATTGTCAAGTACCATTTTGAAAATAACTCTTCGCTTGCATCACATGCAAACAGTTGATGGAGGGTGAACTGGGCAAAATGGCATGCAGGATCACCTCAAATACTGCGTTAACTGATGAGATCAGCTTTGAAACCAGGTCTGTTCCAGTGGTGGTTTCAAGGTCGCTTCTTGATTATGGTGTTAAATATGATGGAGTGAGGATGTGAACTGTATTAGACTCCTTGAGTCTGGTTCAGCAACTGACGTAATATGGATTAAAGGCATAATAAGGACAGAGTCTGTAATGCTGGAATTTTCATTTGCATTCTCTGTACTCATTGGTTTACAATGCACACGACTTTCATGTCTGATATGCTGCCTAAGTCAGGAAATATGAAACATACCAGGATCATGCAGGAATAAAGTGAAACAAATCAATCTGTCTGCCAGGGCCACCTTAAACCACCACTCTCCATCCCTGCATTACAAGAAAGAGTAATAGGAGCCATTCATTACAGCGTGAGTCCGTTTGTGAGATTATTACAAATCAGCTCGAAGCCATTTTCTTTGAAACACTGTGTACATGGTTGAGAGAGAAAAAGTTGGTTCACAACATGGGGATGAGTATGTAAATGTTTCTTAACAATTCAACATTCTGAAATTGAACACTTGTTTCTTTTATTCCTTCCACTGTGACAATGTTCCAGCTTTGGCGCAGCAGTACTATCCTGAATTAGAAAACACAAGACTCATACCCTCAGGATATGGTAGCTTCCAAGAGGGTCATTCCAATGGTTTCCATGATTTTTAACAGATTTGCTACAATGATCAAACAATGATATGCAAACACTCATGAAACATGCCTTTAGGTATCTTTTATTTCCTACTGTTCCACATCTGGAACCTAATCAGCTGTGCGTATGAATTCCATTTTCTTTCTTTGTCTCACTCCATTCACTGTTGTGCTGTGTTGAGACATTTTGGTAGTCACATGGTTACTACATGTGTTTGATTGTTTTGAAGGTAGGCATTGCAGGTGATTACTGTCATGACAAGGTTCTAACAGGTTTTGTCATGTTATAGAATTGTTCTTTAAATATTATTATATGAGCATCAATGTGAGCAGCAAATGCATGGAGATGGAACTGTATGTGTATGTGATATGTCCAGAATCAGATGAACTACAAAAAAAGAGCTCCGTTACAAAATCACGATCCATATAGGTAAATTAAAAGAGTATATATATCAATGAATGATATACACACACACACATACACACACACACACACACACACACACACACACAAACACACACACACACACACACACACACACACACACATTTCATTCATTGATTTCTTGAAATACATTCTTACATTCTTATTTTAATAAACTGAAATTAGATTAGATCTCGCTACACTTCACTCATTCTATATTGAAACTGACCCTGAGTTCAAAAGACATTAAATTATAGTGGGTGAATTTCTCACAAGCACCTCAAATAGGTTTATCATTTATTCTTTTATATCTGCCTCATTTAATTGTATTTCTGCGTGTGAACTAAATGACAAAGTGCAATACATTACAGAACTGACATGGATTCAAATTAAATTTAATTTACAAGGTCATATGGACCACAGTCCAAATGGCGGCAAATATTACTTTAACGAATTACAACACCCAACTTGCATCATAACCACGAAATATACATAAACATCTTTGATGTGGACTTATCATGGATTAAGAAACCTTGGCATTATCATGAATAAACAATGAAATGAAATGATTCAATAGAATCCATAATATGTTATTATGATTCCAGTACATTATACAGTGGTGTGATTAATTTTAAGGTGCATTTAGTTTTTTTATTTGTTGTTTGGAGGACCTGCAAGGATAGTGATTTGTACATTACGTGTTGTGATAAAATATATATTGTGTACAAATGTATGCAATGTATATTGAGGTCTTAATGCACCTCTATGTCATTGGTACAACTGCAGTTTATTAAATCAATTTTATCTTTACCCACCAGAGAGACTATTTGTTGACAATGAAGAGCTTTTGGACAACAGTGAGAACATGCTGGTTGTAGGAAGAGTGACTGAAACTGTGTGATATCTGCAAAGTTATTGTAACAGCAACATAAAACTGTTGTCTACAGATTTCAGACACATTGAGAACAACAGTAAGTATCTGACTTGTTTTTCTTAATGCTAGCTCTCTGCAAAGCCTATCTATCTTAATGAGCACACTGTATGTTTCTGTCTAAAGGAGGCTTAGTGAAGTGCTTGAGGAAATAAAAAACATTTTGGAGAAAAAAAAGACTTTGTTTCAATGCAATTTCCTGGTGTGGCATGCTTTCTTAAACTGTGTATGGAATTTGAACCCCGTCAACAGTAGTTTGAGCAAACATTTTTTAAATTTCATATTAAAGTGTTCTGTATGGCAAATGCCAAACATTTTATTTCATATAAACAATTATTAACATTTATTAACAGCTTTGGCAGCTAAATTAGTGTTTTCCCTCTAGAACTAACTCTTCAGTTCGTCAAGAGCATGACAACAACCCTCTGTATGCACGTTCCACCTTGAATCTTAATGTAAGACGACAATACTTCAGAGACATTTATAATATATTTTATTGCTTCTGTTCTCAGTCACCTTGCACCTTAGCCATCAGCAAGGAAATTCAAAATCAATATTCAGTTGCAATGCATACCTACACTCAAGGTTAAAACCTGTTTTTTAGTACTCATTAATTTAAAAAAGTGGTGTAATGCCTGATATTTTTATGGATTGATTTTTTCTTCTTGCAGGTGTGGGTTTTTTTTGTTCTAAGGCAGGATATGTGATCATCATCAGCTTCTAAAAATGACCATTTAAATTTGATACTGAGGAAGATGGTTATTTTCTTATTTGAAAATAATAATTTGCCAGCTGTACAGTTCATTTTGCAATGTTAGGGACATTTAGCATTCAGATTTGGTTCATGAAATAGTCTCATAAATCAGACTGTTACACATTCATAGAGAACACAAAAACCTGAGCTCTAAATTCTATATGGTGCTAATAATTTATGGCAATATTGCAACTGCTCACCAGGAGGTTTTAAAAATTGATCAAATTATGAAACATTCTCTTTTATTAAAGCTTTTCTTAAATATATGTACTGAAAGAAACATCAGTCTTAAGAGATTTTAAAATACAGCCCTAAATTTTAAGAACGGCCTTCAGAATGATTAGTTTAAACTTTAAAGGCCCCTGATGTGCTGGCACTTTGTAAGGAGAATGATGGTGAATGAAAAACTTCCAACAGTCAAGTCAATAACATATATCGGTAAAAGGAAAAGCAACTAGGAGGTTCCCTATTCAGATAAAATGCATTTTGTCAACAGAGAGTAATTTATTTTAAAATAAATGCTATTTCTTATCTTAATTTACAGTTCATAGTATTGTCTAGCAGAGTCTAAAACCAATAATTCTCTGGAGAAGGCTATCCTTTATAAACACACAAGTGGTTGTGCAGTGCAGACATGTCAATCACTACATGTCATTTTCTTGAGGAAGGAAGAACTGGCCTCTATATTTCATACATTTCATGGATGGTGGTTTGAAGTTAAAAGCTACTATCCTTTATGTATTCTTTCCCTTTAAGCTATTCCATTCAAATATACGTCTCATGCTTAGACCAGGACTGGTCAAATGTGTGACTGAACACTTTCAGCCTGTTTTCCTGCACTGAATTTCAACCATGGGCTACTGACTGTTTGTGGACCGGAAGCTAGAAGTAAAGGTATCATCTTGCTAGCTACTTTGAGCTGTTGTTTTACCTGTATCAGTGGCACTTTATATTTCTGATTTACTAGCAACTGTTTACACATGACTGAGGGGCAATGCAGACCTTCTGCTTTGTGCTGGGTACCACATCCTTTGAATATAATGCCTGTTAATGGCATAGCATACTACTCTATATTAATGCTATCCAACACGTCAAGTGAGCAAGCGTTGCTAAAAATTGTGAGAGTGTGCTATTTACAACTGCAACAATGCAGTACATAAAGAATGCTGAGAGATTATTAAGTATAGTGGGAAACAAAATGTGTTATATATAGAAATCAACCTTTTGTCATACAAGAATGTTGAAAGGAAAGTATTTATTGACCATAAATAAGATCATCCTTCAATTCAGTGGTGCCACAGAAAAAAAAAAGATACCAATAAGAGGGCCAAAGCAGTAGAGAACTCTGGAAGCTGTAGCTAATTAGTTTTGCAGGGACAAAAACTGTATATAATGTCACAATTTTTTAGTTTAATGTAATTGATAAGTAGTATTAATGCGTATTTATTTTTATACTTTTCCCCCTTTATGAAACCCTAATTCAGAATCACGGATTGCATTCTAGGCTAGTCACCATGACAACCTGTGCACCTGCTGAAGCGCACCGGGGCGAGATGAATGTAATCCACCAATACACTCCCTGGCAACCAGCATCTATTTTTCACACTGCAAGTCATATAATGCACTGTAGCAGAGTAGGCGCTCATTGGAGGATAGCTGCTACTCTGCTGGGACTACCAGGGGGACAGTGTGACAGTTGTGGGTATTTTATGACCACTGCATAACTTAATTCAAATAATGAAGTAAGGCCATGATAGCTTTATAGAACAATACCCAGCAGAAAACCTTAGCTACCGTTCCCCTGTTGGGAAATTCTATTACAGGCAAAAAGCTGAATAACTTGTACATGCGTAAAGAAGGTATGATGATGTTCAGTGTAGAATGAATAAAAGCTATCAGACCCAAACAACGAGCCAGTTTCAGCTATGTGCGTGTTGTCACAGAGATAACTCCAGATAATTTTTCTGTATGTTTGAATCTTCACCATATATATAAAGAAATATTTTTCTCTTTCTTTGGATATAGCTTGCGCAGTCATTTTTTTGACACAACCAGATGTTATGTGTTATTTTTCCCCAGTGCAACATGTTTTATTACAGGCCTATTTAAAATCAGTCATCACACTGTGTACTATTTTTTTCATGCAATTTACCATACAACTAAAGTATGAAACCATATTCTGAATCCAGACTCCTCCCCCCACCACTGGACCCTGATGTGGTGCTTACCTGTAGGATAGTAGACTTCAGACTGGAACTGAGACCCACGCGAAGATTGATCAGTCAGGTTTCTGTTTGCTGGTAAAAAAGTGAAGTATTCACTTTGCTCAGCAGAGACCTTCTGTTGCAGGAGAAGGAGCAGAGGTTGCCTGGGGCTTCCTTGCAGCCAGTGCCAATGAGATTATCAAGTGGATGTGAGGTTTCCTGCTGAGTGCCTGGCAAAAAATATAACTATGTATAGCGGTGGCAGAGCTGATGTTCAGAGTCTCCCTGAAAATTACCCTGGACATCTGGATTAATTTAATCATTCCTGTTTCCTTTTCTATTGAACATGTGACATTTCACGAGAATAGGAGTGAAATTTGGATAAAGCTAAAAGCAACGAGAGATTTTTCGTGATGTCAAGGTTCTCCTAATTTGCTGAATTTTATTTCAATAAAATATGTGAAAGAACTGTGTTCCCTGCATGTCCCTGTGTGTCCTCTGATAAGTGTATGTCCAAGCAAACTTACATCACTTTCCTTTGGTCAAGCAACAACCTTCTGACACAGAATTCATTCTAGCTGTACGACTTTCCTTTCAATGAAATATATTCAGGAAACGTTGCAGTAGCCCCCACGGATATCCCAATAAAGGTCTTTCAGAACCATGTCCAATTTTTGGTTGTGACCTTTAGACTGACATACTGCCCAACTAACTGCACCTTTGCCATTAGTAATAAAAAATAACCACTCTTCAATTAGTGAAATGATTTGAGGTAAATATCAGGCTGTTCAACAGCTTGCCTACAAATATTTAATTGTCATCCTCTGCAGAGTGAAAGGCACTCTCAGTCTTTTTTATTTGAAATCCAGCATTGGGTAATTTCTTAATTATGAGCAGGGATTATCATGAGAGCTGCTGGAGCAATAGGTTAATTAGGTTTTTCGCCTCTGTGGGACTGGATCTAAGTCTTGCGCAGGTCGCAAATACAACTGTTTGAAGCTGGACCAGGAAAAAAGAGTGAGGAGAAGAAAAGGCTGGATGGTGATATTTTTTCTCCAACATCACAAATAGTTTCAAAGTGACTTTTTCCATTTTCCTGTGACTTGTGAGTCAACCATGGAAGACAGTAACGCTATCTGGAGATATTCTCGCTCACTTGTTGATGAGTTTCATAGATAGATCTCTCCAGGTGCTCAGCCAAAGCGTGCACACACTGATGCCTGAGGACCCAATTCAGTAGCCTCAACATTACCATTGCAGATCCACTTAAATGTCTTCATGTACTCTTAAAGGCCACTAATTAGAATCACAGACAGATAGAGGTTAAATAATGCTGCCCCAAACATGCAATAGTTTTTTGAGACTTGGCTCAGCCATAATAATTTCATTTTGGTTGTTTTAATTAGCTATTGTTATACAGTGTTGAGCTTCCATTCGTAACTTACCTTTAAAGCACAGTCATGATTGAATTACAATAACACACACAAACACGTGTGTGTGTTGTGTGTGTGCACATATTGTCATAAATGTACTTACTGATTGTACATCACTTTGTGTTGAAAACACAGGTCAAGCTCAAATATTGCTAGAATATGGCTGAAATAAGTATCAAAACCTGAACAAAGGAAAACTTCTGGATGGTGAAGAGTCAACTGTGACAATACAATAATACAGCCTAACCTGCTTAAAATCCCCTCTGCTGTACAGAGTAAATATATTGTGATATATTAATATATAATTAATATTTAAGCAGGGTGTGGTTTTTGATCTAAAGTAATCAATGGCACTGCCACACTGGTGAACGAAGAACAGCATTATAATTGTGTTTATACATGCTTTTAAAAATAAAAGTAAAATAAATCAATTTAATTAAACTGCAGTTTGTAGATACGTATCAATCCACATAATAGGTAAATTATATATAATAACTAATGTATAAATACATACAGTAAAAACAGTTATTTCCTTTATTCCTCTCAGGACTGTACGTTTGTTGTTTCAGAGAGTCATCCGGTCCTTAACATGATACATTTACATTTATTCATTTGGCAGGCGCTTTTATCCAAAGCGACTTACAAGTGAGGTGAAGTACAACACAAGCGGAAAACCATGGTACATTGTACATGTACGGGGTTTGCTGTGGTAAACTTGCGACAATTTGTAGTTAAAGAAAACTTTTGTTTATGACTTCACCGTAATGGAAATGGTGAGCTGTTGTTGGATTGCTGCTGTAGTTCTGCCATAAGGGGAGCCAGACCAGCACAAGGCAGAATCTGCACCGAAGTTAGAATGCAGGTTCATAGCTGGGGCGCCATAGTCTATGTTCGGCAAGTACCACTTGTATTATTACAAGTAATACGACTACTTGTATTATTACAAATAATACGACTCGGTGAACTAAATGAAGTGACTGAAATACTCTAGACTGAATACTCTAATCTTGGCACGAATTTCAATGAAATGAGATTCCTGAGGTATTTGATTGAATTTTACTAGTTTTAATGCAAAACTGTTTTTTTTTTGTTTTTTTTTAATTATACTACAGCGCAACCATGGCCATGCTGTAATGATTTATCTTAAATCTACACCTGGAAGTGACATTCAATGGGTTAAAATCCAATGGTGAGTCATTTTGGGGATGGAAAAAAAAACAAAAAAAGGTGACACTGAAAGGATTCTGATATTGAGCAAATTATATTAACCAGCCTCGTCTGTATTTGTCCTTTCCTTAGAACACCAGAGCATATTGTTCATAACGTTCAATCTGCATGACTATTCTTTTCCTACAGAATGTTTTAAAGATCAACCTTGAGCAAACATTTTTTGCTCAGTAGATGTCAATCTATCTAAAAATCTTCAGAAGACTATTCAGTTGTTATAGTCTTGGGCATTGTGAAAGATGAATTATTTGGTAGAAGTTACTTACAGCCCAGCTGCATAATGCATTTGTATAAAAAAGGTTTATGAAACACAATTTTTTCATCCTTTTTGAATCAGATAAAGAGTAGTAAACTCTGCCGTGCCGCAATGGGCTGATTAAATAATGACATGGATGGAAAGTTAAAGCAATGAAATTAGGAGTAATGGAAAGCACACTCTTATTTTTCAGCTGGCCGGAGCAGAGGTGTGCCCCTGACCCTCACCCTGAAATCAGGGGGGCCCCTTTGAAATCAAGAGGGAAAAGCACCCTGTCTATTTTTCCTTTTCACCCCTGCCACTAGTATTTATTCTCTCACTCCACAAGTTCAAAAACCACAGCAGACCATACTTTGCCAGGATTTGAAGTAGTCAAATTCATGTGTTCCTTGCTATTTTAAACACTGAGATATGATTAATTAAAGAATATATGAAATGTTAGGAAAAACTTTTAATCATGCCAAATGGTAAACAAAAAAGAAGTAAATATGTGCTGTTATTAAAAATGAAAGATTGGTCGGGATGTCATAATCAACACAGGTACTTCTAAATGCTTGCATTTATATAACACTCTACCAAGAACTCAAAGTGCTTTACAGTGATGATGGTTACTTCAACCGCCATCAATGTGAAGCATCCACCTGCATGATGTATGACAACCATTTTGCATCAGAACACTCATGACCCATCAAATGAAGTGGAGAGGGAAAGGTTTATTTAGCCAATTAAACTGGGGGATGATTACATTGGGAATTTGGCCAGGACACTGGGGAACACTACAACGTGTGCAGTTGGACCTGGAAGGAGCACAGCAAGGGCATATATTGTTTTCATGTTCCATTTTAAGGATTTATGAACATTCAGTTTTGCAGATTATCTATATTAGTTGAATATACAATATGGACACAGCATTTTTTGTCAGCTTCACATTATTTTCCCTACACTTGCCTGATTCCATCCGTCTCGTTACTCACCTCCAATCTCACAAGTATATTAGCATGCTCGGTGACTCATCTGTGCATTGTGTCACTTCACACTTTGTCAAGGTTTTCCTTGTCGCTGCGGCGTATCTGAACATGACACAATCACACAAACACAGAGGCTCTGAATGCATCGCTGTGAGCTCACTGTCAAATATGCCAGAGAATGAGAGAAATTGCACAGCTCACATCACATGATCTACAGCATCATCTATCACCCAGGTGGCCAGAGTGAGAGCACATCTGGTTTGAATAAACTGTGTGACCAACACACCAGCACCAGGGGACATTCATCCCACCTGCTCATATATATAAATTGAAAGCTGATTTGGCAGACTATGTATTATGTAAATTTATGTCTTTTTGTATTGTTTGTTCCTGCTAATCTGTAGCTCTTAAAGAATTTATTGAACAGCAAGCACCTTTCAAAATAAGATAAAAGCTTAGATACTCTTTCATTTCACTATGGTACCTGATTTGGGCTGTGAGCTCTCAGTTAATCCTTTTTGTTTTGTCTATACATAATATGATTTGTTTTACTATTTATTTAATCCTCTTGAACTAGCTAACATTCTTCATAAAAACAAAACCATCAGCTCAGATCCAACAGTATTTCCATATTTCTTTTGACAATGCTGCAGTGCAGAAAAGATAGAAAGACGCATATTGATGACTTATTGATGATTCATGACAAGTTTGTTGTTTGTAAATGGTACACTGTACTGTTTGCAAGATAGATTTATCTGGCTAGCTGCCAGGGGTGCTGGATTTTATAAGTGGGTCCAAGTGGTCTGAAATGTGATGGAAGGAAGAAAAGACCTTGCATGAAATGAAATGTCCACTTACAAAGCTGTTCAGCAATAAAGTCACAGGATATTGAATTACAAAATAATATCTTTTCATTCATGGTTAAAATACCAATCTCCATTTCCTCCACATGCAAGGCTGTAAGGTTACGTTTTGGGGTGGTAGCACCAGTGTGGTGGGTTTCTGAAGAGGTTCTTGAGCAGTGGCATAATTCTGTAATCAAGAGTGGGGGCACATAGCGTGTAGCATCCATACAGGTTTTTAAATGGCTTTTAGGTGACCAGTTTGTGCATTTTGACATTCCTTGCACTTCAGTCACGCTACATTACAAATGGCAGATGAAATTCAGGTATAATGCAGGCATTTCCCCCTCACTGCCCTTGGTATCTGTTCTTGCTCTACTACTGGGATTTTTTAAATGGGGATTACAGCATTGAAAAAATACAGTATTTTAGCAAATGGGGCTAGCTTTTAGCTAGCTGAATGTGAAAGCTATCCTGTGAACAATCAACTTATTGTACATTAGTATGCTAACTTAACATCACTGATACTGGCTATCCTTAGCTCATATGAAAAGAAACATCTGACAAACAGCAACACTGACAGAGGTAACTTGGTTTAATTTAATTTTATTTAATTTACCTTTATTTTACCAGGGAGTCCCATTGAGATCAAAAATATCTTTAACAAGAGAGAGCTTGTTCATTAAAACATACATGTGATTCATAGCCAGATGCTTTAAACTTCTTCATCATTTTACCTTGCTAGCAAACTCATTGAAAACAATGTTGCCCACGTACTTAGCCAAAATGGATTGCAGTGTAATGCGTTTCTGTATTACTACGCTGTGTTCTTCTATCATTCTCATATTGGCAGGTCTAACCTGACCTTAAATGCACATATCACCACCTATTGTGATGGAGTGTGAAAAAACAATGGCAATTCTGTATTTAAAAGATGTCTATGCCTCTGAACTTGAAGAGGTGGAGTACAGGGCCACATTCTCCAAGCAAGCTTGTTTTGATGCCTTACAATCTTCTCCTCTTGTTTGTAATGGAGTGAGTCCTCCATTCCTGGGCTGGATATGATAAACTGTAACAGTGTATACAATGTTTGTTGTTGTTGTTTCATTTATGACTGCACTGTA
This sequence comes from Megalops cyprinoides, assembly GCF_013368585.1. Classification (NCBI taxonomy): domain Eukaryota; kingdom Metazoa; phylum Chordata; class Actinopteri; order Elopiformes; family Megalopidae; genus Megalops; species Megalops cyprinoides. The sequence goes on along the minus strand of NC_050584.1, from coordinate 49,126,621 downwards.
AATGGAAATGAACTGTTGTGGGATTACTCCTGTACTTCTGCCATAAAGGGAGTGAGACCCACAAAAGCAGCACCAAAGTTAGCATGCAGGCTCATAGCTGGAGCGCTACGGTCTATGTTCCACAAGTATGCTAACTACGTGTACCATTACAAATAATGTGACTATATTGATGAATTAAAGCAAGGGACTGAAACATTGGTTAAATGGACATGAGAATATTTTGGGGAAAATGTGTACAGCTAAGTGAATTTTGTAAATGTATAACTTACCCCATTGTTTGGCGGGTTTGGTGTGGCGCTGCCAGCAGATGACGGGAAAGATGGGATGTTGTCTTCCACGAAAACCTTATTGATCTAGGGGAGCCTGACAAAAGTAGAACTAATATTGGGGGGAGGATTACTAGGAAATGGCGTGTCACAGTGCAATTATTGATTGTAAAGTGGGTAATATTTTTGTTAAATAAAATTTGTGTAAACATTGCAAATAATATAATTGATAATAGTGATTGATTTTCCCTTAGTTGGTATGTTCTGGGAGAGGAGCTTAACAGGGGAACATAGATAAAGGTCCGAATATTCAGCTGGGTGAGCAGAAGAGACAGACTGGTATTGTGCTGCAGTTGAAAAAAGCATAATAGTTGTTCATGTAATCATTAATGTTGGCTGATGGGCAGAAACTTTAGTTTCTAGTTAAACAACTAACTTAGCTTGCTCATGACTGTGGGTTAGTTCAGAAAGTGTATAGTGTTACCTCTGGCTAAATTTTTCCAGGCCAATCCAGGCCAATCAATCAATGCTTTTAAATAAACCAATCAAGTTTTTTTTTTTTTAAAGCATTCTAAAGCACAAGTGAAAACCTGAAATACATTTTCCAGGATGCATTGTCCTGATAAGGCAATCTGCATATACAACACATTTATTTACATTACATTACATTCATTTAGCAGACACTCTTATCCAGAGTGACTGCCAGTGCAATAGAACATATGTATCCATTCAAGTTGAATAAGCAATAGTGTCAGACTAGGCTATACAACACTCCCAGACCAGTGAGTGTGAGTGTATATCTAATTAACTAATAACTAATTAATGAATTATCACAAGTTCCATACTTGTAAAAAGTGTGTCATACACTCAAATCATCTGAAGGTACATGTGCAGTTTCAGTTTGCTATCTTCCCCTGATGTACCAAAATGCAGGGCAATTCCAATAGACTGTTTCCTGCTATTCAGACTGTATTTCCTGCATTTTGAGATGCTTAACTGCAACTCAGTTACATTATACATTGTAGAACTCAACCATGGAAAGTTTGACCACTATACATTTTCACCAACAGACTCAAGCAACTGAACAAATTATGAAAACATCAGGTCTTTCTCTTGTTGTTAAAAACCCTCCTCTTATTAAAAAGTGTAATTAACCTATGCCCTCAAGAATTCCCCCAAAATAAAATTAATATACATGCAAGAAACAAAGGGGTGTGTGTGCTGTGGGGGTGATACATTTAGACATATGTCTCACAAGTGCCAAAATCGTCATGTTTGTTTCTTAATTTATGGACATATTTCTTGGCAGTATTGCAGTAAATGGTTCAAGAAGATGGAGAAACAAATGATCTATTGATTAATATCACCCGTATCATCTGTGTGAGTGTGTCACTTCATGCCCTCCATTTTCTCTGATTATCCAGGATACTAATCCTGGATATTAATGTGTTTCTCTCTGTTTTGCTGACAATGATCTTTTCCCGCTCTCCCTGCTTCACCAGCTCTGTCTATGAGAACCATGCCTTCTTTGCTGGGAGCAGCTGATCTATGAGCCCCATGGCTCCTGGCCTACTTCTAAATCAATGTTTGACAAAGAGTGAGCCTCCCCTGCTGCTGAAGTGGGAGTTATTGGGGCTCTTAGATGCTGAGAAGGCCACACACATGGCTTGGGGGTTGAGCCAGAACTTGGTGTTTTGTAGCCAGTCCAAAATCACGTTGGCTGCAGAAAGAAAATAAACTGGCCTTCCAGCCCAACTTACACCAGGCATGTGGATATGACTTAAGGTAAACAAAAATGCAACGAGAGGTGAGAAGTTAATTTGCTTTTTTTTTCTCCAAAAGAAGGCCTTCAGTGACAGGGTGTGGTTTTTTTAGGTTATCTGATTAGAGTAAAAGGGTAGATACACAAACTAAATAATTATTATTATCATTGAGAAATGTCCTCCTACCTCCATAGATGATAAAACATATTTTCAGACTGTATAAATGCTCCATTTGTTGTTTGCATTAGCTGAGAGTAAGATATGGTAGGTCTATGATTTGTGGAGGAAGCGCACGCATGTCAACCTGTGTACAGAAGAATTATGGCCATTTTTAGCAGTGTGTGCTGTGAAAACAGAACACTATGGCTCATTATTAATTGGTAGTGCATTTTTGTATTTTTCACTTTTTACATCATGTTATTCATTAGTTTGGACAACCGTGGGAATATTGTGTAAAAGATAAACCTGCTTATATTTATCTTTCAAAGCATACAGAACATAAAGCACATAAAAATATTCAAAAGCAGTTGTTCATACGGCAAAAATGTTAACATTCTTTGAGTTTTTAGCAATACTGTGTAGGAAAATTGTTCCATTTGTGAAGAACATGATCCTATTAAATTGCACTTATTACAAATTGTTTGCCAGTAACATCCAAACAATCACAAATTAGACCTTAGTAGTACTGTTTCTGCTTCACTATTATGTTTGTGTTGGAATAATTAGAATATTATATTTAATTTGAAACTGAAAGTTGCCAGCTATGGTAGCATTAATGTCATAATTACACTGGTGTACCTGTTGTTGGCATACACCTCCCCACTCACTGAAATGAAAATCTGCCATATTCTATTACCCAGACCATACCAAATGCATAGCAGATTTCTTTGCTCTTATTTGATATAGGGGGATTTCACTTTGCAAATGCAGTTAAGTTTGTGTCAGAAGGGGAAATAAATCATCTCTAATTTGGTCAAACATTTTCTTCATTCTGGTCTGATGAGTAAGTATTAATGCTCTTGACAATGAGTGGTGTGTGTGAGAGGCTCATAAGTGTACCACAGTTTGTTTTCATTTCTTCACAAGGGCAAAAAAGGTTCTCATATTTCTTTTGGTGCATTGTCATAGAAACAGATAATGCTAAGAAATGAAAGGATATGAACATTGCAACGGTGAAAATGTATCATATTTTTAATTCAAGTGGAGCACATAGGTTAGGATGAAACTTCAGATTAAAGTAATATCTGCTTCAAATTCAAACTGCACCATAGAAAAGTGTGCTCTCCATCTGTGCATCAGTGAACGCAGATTCCTTAAAACTCTTTCCCATAAAGCAATTTAAAGTTTGTTACTTAGGTCATCTGCCCCTGTGGACTAATACAATATTTTCAACACAATGGGCCATGTGTCTGTCAGACATTTGTCCTTCACTTGGGTTGCTCTAAACTACACCAGCTAAATATTCTGCTGAGGGGCTGGCACCCTGTGGAAACCAATAAGTTGGACAGCTGTAATTTTCATAATAAAAATGTAATGGATATACTATGTCTATAATGGTTCCACTTATTCACTCACCCTATTAATTATTTTAACCACTACATTGTCTATGTACTGAGGTGATGAGTCTTGGAATTCTTGAGTCTTTTGTAACATGCCAGCTATTGTGGGTTTATTCTATGTGCTGTCATTCAAACAATTTACACACTTTTTTTTACACTGTTTAAGGCCAATTCATCAGCCTCTCATGTGCTCCAGCAAGTCCTCTCAAAATGATTTTATTCTCTTCCCAGACTATGAGTGTTCCATTGCCATCTCAGTTCTGAATGTTTGTTCCATCATTCCATCATTCATGCTTCTTTTCCTGAGACTACATAACCCCACATAATAAGCCAGTTTGTGTGAGGCACATGTATAAATGAGGTAGCACCCATACTTCAAAGAGAAATACCAGTTTAGTGCCAGTTCATACTGCAAATGTGCCGTTTATATTTTATGCCATTCACCGTACACCATTCAAGGAGATGAATACTGGCTGAAATGTAAGAGTGTATAATTCAGTTTTTTCACAAGGGTAGCATTTTCATTTCAACACGTAGATAAAATATTGCACAAATGATTATCAAATTGTAAGACGTCCTTAAAAAATAAAACACACAGGCTACCAGGAGGTATGACTTTAAACTGAAAAAGCACACTCTAATATTTATTCCCAGAAACAGACACCAAGAATATAAAATGATTACCACATTTGAGTCAGATACTTTTTTCCAAGACTTAAATGAATATGATCAGAATTATCTAAAATCAAATCTAATGAAAACTTAAGGGAAAAAAAAAATCCTCATTTGGTTTTCAAACCAATCACATCTTGCTGTTCCATTATGCAAATGGAAGTAAATGCTTTTAACGTGGTGAAACAGAAAGGCTTAATTCAGTGATAATGACTGTTCTCAGACTTAACTTTGAAAACCTGGTCTAAACTGTGACATTGTGATACTTAAAGATGCTCCAACTGCTCCGTGCAGACACTTGCAAGATACAAGATTAAGCTTCTGGCTACCACAGCAAACTTTTCTCTCATGCCCATACATCAATATGTAATTCTAAATTTAATATGAAGACACAGCATTAGGCAAAATTTCCCTGACAGCATGCATAGCTTTGCAGCACTGGGCTATGAGTCATTTCCCTCAATAGCACTTGGTATGCAGCACAATTACAACATTCCCCACAGTACTGTCATCCCATTCTATCTGGTGTGTTATTTAAAAAAAAAAAAAAAAAAAAAAAACTTCATAAATTACCAGTACCTGCGGCACAAGCTAGGGGTTGGCTGTGGTCGTCAGCATGGTTAGACATTAATTGGTCCAGATGTGTGTCAGAAATAGACATGTTAACTGTGATGCATTTCTCTTACCACTCACTCTAAAGTAAAGTGACCTTTGCCTGTGTTAATCTTGATTAGCACAGGCTTAACCACTTTCCTTTAATCGTTGTCTTTTTTGAATTATTTTAACAAAATGCATACATTTCTGACAAAGAAAAGGTCTTTAAAAACATTAGTAATACTGCTCAATTTAGCTCAGTTTATTTGGAAAATTGTTGCTAAAAATATTCCAAGGGCACTGCAACAAAATTGAATTTCATCTAATGATGCCCATTGGGGACAAATCAACGTACCATGAAGTGTGCGGCCATAAGTGTGCCTAAATTATCAATCAATGAAAAATCGATACATGTAAGCATTTACGTTTTTGGACACAGTCTGTGCATTAATTATGAATAGAGGAACTAAGATAAATCACAGGTGGAAACAATTATGTGGAAATGCTTTGTAAAATCTGAAGAGAGGTTTCACATTTATATCTGTATCAATAAGTTGTGTTTGTACCTAAGAATCAAAAAGACAATCACTGGAGCACTCGAACTGTAAACCTTGTAGCAGTGAAAATCTTTTGTGATTTTATAATCAGTGTACTGGTATGAGTATGAGGAAACAATCTATTGATAAAATTATGGGGGAAAAAAAAGCAAATTTATCAGCATGCTGTCATATCCTAATTATAATGATCACTCTCCAATGGCATTTTAGAGCTCTGCTCTATTGATGCATGAAACAAATGCTCAATAATAAACTACCTGGACAAAGTAATGAACAAGTGACATTTCAGGGCTTTTATTGGAGTGCTACAAACATGTAGATTGAGGAACATTTACAATGTAATTTCCCCCACCTGAGGTTCTCATCATTAGTTTGAGTCATATGAACAGATTTGGCTATCTTATGCAAACATGGTAATTGGGTCTGACCAACCCACAGGATTCAGTAAAACAAATATTTCAGAAAGGTCACTCATCCCCATTCCCTGGGTGTAGCCTAATTGGAACATGAGCTAAAAAAGCATCTTCTCTCCTTTGCAGATCAATTCATTCTCATACTTCTATTTGAAAGTTGTTGATAAAAAAAGAGCTAGCAAGCGTTTGACAAAAATCTCACATTTATTTATTGTTAAACAAGTGTTGAACTTTACATCAGTTTCTTTTTTTTAGTGATGGGCTCTTTATTATTCATGTTTACAGAAAAGAATGAAATAAGCATACCAGTGCTGAAAAATCATACACCTTTTAGCTTTCTTCTCCATTTTTCTTGGTTTTAAAATATTTAAATAAATAAAATGTCAAAACCCAGTCAAATAAAATATATTTGGAAGGGATTAAAAACTTCATTGTTGTCAAAAAGTTGGTTTGAAGTGCCTAGTGCCCATTTTTTAAATCACATAATTTACCAAAGTCTCATTTCTATCATCTGATTCAGACCGGATTTGTGCAAGGCATGGTTTTATTGGCTGAAATAGAGTATTTCTTTCAAACTGTACTAAAATAAAATTTGGCAATATTAACTTGAGTTTGTTTTAATGGACAAAATTTATGATTTATGTAAGCAAAAACACTGTTCACGAGTGGAAAAAAGTGAGTATGAGTCGATCTTGTTTTTTTTGAAAATCTTTTCATTTCTATAGTCTTCAAACATACTACAATGAATGAATGAAAGTGTAGGAAGAATAAACACATTTTATAGCATATGTGCAACTTTTACACAATAGTCTCTTCAAACTTTAAAATTTTAATTAAAATGTCTTCTTTTATATTTATGGTAGCCATGAATTTTATTTTACACTAGCAATACAACAAAATATATTTTTTCACCATTATCCTTGACAATAGTTCAATGTACAATTGAGAAAATATAAGGCCTGGGGCTTGATTGCTAGTGGTTATAAGATCCAATCTTCACCAGGATGGGGATGACTCAGTTCTATATTCCAGGACCTTTATATTCCTGATCTGACAGTCTCATCAGGAACCTCTCAGAATAGTCCCATAGTTCCAGTCCTGGTTCTGGAGCTCGATTTTGTATATAATACAAAACAGGCTTTGACAAGGATGATGTAAGTGTATGTACAACCTGCTCAGAAACTGCTGAATTGGAATGGCAAGTACTTTTTTTTCTCTTTTTTCAGTTGTTCAACAGCAGCAGCAGCACATTTAAATACATAGTTGGCTTGTCTTTATTTTCTGTATAGTATTTACACAGTCATTTTAAAACTTCACAGCGATCTTAATGGCAACGCAGTGCAAATCCAATGCACTGCCGTCCGTCTTTCTGTGAAAACAGGGATGGGAGGTGGAGTGAAGTGAATACCTGGCCCTATTCAGTCTTCCCATACCACTTAAGTCAGTTTGGCCAGGAGAATTGGTTCGGGGGCGGGTATCTAAATACACTTAAAGGCTCGTAACCAACTGCATTTGTCCTTCCCTCACATCTCCTTCAGGGATGCAGCCTTCTTTGTTAATAGGAATAATATATCCATCGCTATTGCCTCTGCTAATCTGGTAGTAGGCCTGAAGCTGGTTTCCAGCTCCAAGGTTAGGCATGCTCTTGTAATAAACATCCTCATTCTCACTCCTCTTAGAAGGTGAAAGGTCCTCCTCTACATCGGGGCTACTCTCGGGGTAGGGAGAGTCTCTTAGGTTTGGCATACTAGTGTACAGGGAGTCTCTGTTTGGTGACTGGAGGTTGTCCTCAGCCTCACCTGTGAGCTGAGAGACATAACTGTCCATGCCCTCAGCCTTCACTTTCTTCTGCGGGTGGTACAGAAGCGAGTGAGTCCGTTGGGGGATGAGTGGGGCCTCCAGCTCCTTGTGGTGTAGGTCCAGGCCCGGGTTGTCCCCGTGCACCAAAGATGAAGCGTCAGCCACAATGGCATCATCTTCGCTACTGCTCCCGCCCACGGCCACTTTGGTAGTACTTCTCTCCATGTTGTGGTTTTTGCTGCAGGCCCTGAGGTTGTTGTGCACCAGTTCGGAGATGATCATTTTCTCAAAGGCTGCATCGTCTAGGCTGAGTCCACAGTCCACTACCTGCACACTGTCGCCATAGTCCCCATTCCGAAGTGAGTAGCTATTATTAAAATTACCATTTAGCGGTAGAGTATCCATTGCATTTGTATCCCTGGCATTGTTCAGTGAGTGTCCTGCAATGAGAAAACATGTGAGGGGATTTACATTAGTTACCACCATTTGCCCTACATATGTTAAAATAATATAAAAAGGTAATGCTGTTCAGGACACTGCTGTCAATTAATTCAATTTGTAGGCAAGATTTCATATATGAAAAGTCTGCAATTTAGAGGAAAATTTAAAAGATTACAGAAAAGAAGTATAAGATGTTTAAGTATACATTTTACAGCATCTTATGACAGTGTTGACAAGATGTCTTGTAGTCCCAGATGAAGGAACTAATTCAAGTCATCTTCCTTTAGCTTCACATTCTCAGCTCAGACTAAAGAAATGCATTTTGTCCTAAACAACATTAAAAGTTGTAAAGGAAAAAAAAATATATACATCACATACACAAAATATAGATAAATATACAAATGTGTGGCCACACACGGGCAAGCTGCTACATTCATATGAGTTCTAAAAACTCTTTTTTGAGATGGTAGAGGAAAAAACAATGGGAAATATGAACAAATACAAAAAGAGAGTCATGTTCAACACAGACAGCCATCTCTCTCACTACAAGAGCTCACAAGCACCATCCAACAGCACGACAGACAGCAGGTGGAATGACTCACTTTGGACAACTCACATCATGTCTGTCTGCTCAGGCTATCTGGCCTAAGAGTAGCTGATGTACAAAAGAAAATAAAATGATTTATTGTAACATGATGAATAATCACTGAAATAACAAAAAAGATAAAAAACAGCCAAAAGAAAAAAAAACAACTTAGCAACTTAGTCAGAGCAAGGGTTCAGCAAATTAAATTAACAAGCAATTACATTTTTTATTTCTTCATGTTGTTAATTGAGTATGTGTCTGCTTTTACAATTTCTCTCTGGCAGCCAGTGCCCCAGGCTTGAAAAGGTCAGAGTTAGCCTCAGTCCTGCAGCTTGCATCAGTCACAGTGACAGCTCCCAGTATAACCCCGGTTATTACAAATGTGGCCCAGGCAAAAAAAAAAAAAAAAAAACTTCAGCCGGGGAGGTCAGATACAACAATGTTAGGAATTTCTGTAAGCACAGTTCACAGGAATCAGGTTCGAAAGAGTAAATATTAGCAGTGTAAAGGGGGAGGAGTGGGAGGAGGAGAGGAGTGCTATCAGCTATGGCTAACTCTGCTCATCCAAAGCAAGACATAAGGTTAAGTTAAATTCCTGCTAGAGATATGTGCGAGAGATTAAGAGATTGGCTATTTTATGGTGACATGTTGTTGTTCTGATAAGCAGTTCCTATTTTGTAGACACACAAAAATGTAAAAGAGACATCACAGAGCTTATCAGCGAGGGAAGAAAGGGGGAAAAAAGAGGGAAGAAAAAGGGTAAAAAAAGAAAGATTATGAACAGCTGTTACTGTGACGATCATGCGATTTGTTTATTCATGGCCATAAAATAATTTTGATCCAGACAGGTAACGTCTGGAGACAGGGGTAACTGATGTGAGCGGAATGAAACTGGACACTGTGAAACTGCTGCTTTGTGACAGACAGCTTGAGGGAACAAAACTCCTCTACAAATAATTCATTCTCTCCATCAGTTTCAAGACTTTCATTGCCACCATTGTCACAATTAAAACTGCAGTGTAATACGGCAAAACGATTACACAAATTTGAAAGGGAAATTATACAAAAAATATGAATCAGAGGGGATGGAAAATGTCCTGTGTGGATGCAGTTTAGCACTGCCCAGATTATACAATCGTTTTCAGAGTACAATACATAAGTTTTTTCTGGTATGAATAATTAATACTTCTTTCCAGTGTGATGTGTGCCACACATATTCTCAAAATATTGTTTATGATTAGTTGTATAAAAATTGTAGAAAAAATTAATAATAAAGGAGGAAAGTGTAATGTATTTTACACTGCAGCTTTAATTATTACTTTTTTGTTCAAGGCATCTTGAAATGCAGAGTTTAAAGGACAACCTTCTGGAAGTAATTCTAAAAGCAGACATCCCTCAGCCTTAAGCAAAACTGTAAGAAATGGTGTCAATGCAAGTGCAGCATTCAGATCCGCTCTCGGAACAATTTAGAATTTGCACTTTCTGGGAACAGCACAAGAAACTGCACTGCAGGCTGTTTATTAATTAATGACTATTTGTTTTTAGTTTGTCATCATACAATCAGGGGTAAAAAGGTTTGGGTTAAAATAATGAAAAATCAGTTTGGGATTAACAGTAAAGTGAAATATGAAAGATTAATTTCATATTTACAGAGCTACATTTTAGAAAAAGTTTTGTGAACCACTTGCCCACTGAGTGTAAGTCAATGACCTGAAGTAACCATTGATTGTGCCAGGGTTTGTTTTTTAATAATCATGCTGAAAAAAATTTACATTTGATAGGCAAAGTTAAGTTTTACTCCCATACTTGTCTCTCTGTAGGTCACTAGAGGAAAGCATAAGGAAAAAGCAAACAAAAATATATAGACAATTCAATTTCCAAACTGCAATATTATTTATACAGTCACTCCTCTTATAAAAAAAAAATCACTGCTTCATTATAATTTAATATAATTATTATGCACTGCAAGTATGGATTCTTTTATTCATCAGCTCAGCACAGCATTTACACTGAGCCAACAAAGCATGATTTTAAAAATAAAGAAATTGTTTTGTTTTGACATAAACTAAAGAAGGTACATTTTGTTTGACATTAATACAAAAAATAAATTCAAGTACCTTCATCCCAAAAATCACCAAGAACACAATAGAAAATATATCACTCTTTGAATGCATTCATCAAGAAAGAAAATGTAGTATCTTTTCCCACAGTGATAGCCACATAAATTAAGACTGTCCAAAAGAAATCATATATAGGATCTCACTGTCGAAAATATGACAGTAGAGTTTTAATACTAGATCATAGTTTAGGTGAATCACAATCAAATGTGCTTTGTAAAATACTGCAGAAATTCACCAAATTCCTTCATCTATCTACTGTAGGTGAATAGTAGGAAACTGGTAAGCCAGAAGAGTGGGCATACTACATTGCATTCTATTCTTGATGCAGTGATAAGGCCTCTATAAATCAATGTCTAAAAAAATACAGGGAACAAGCAAGTAATAAAAGGAAAGATGCTTTTTCTGAAGTGGTAAGTAAGCACACCTGGAGAGTTAAACACTGGAGCCGAGGGGGTGTTACATACGACCGTTTCAGCAAGTAAGGTGTTATAAGGGTTGTTAGTGCCTTGCGGTCGAAGAAGCGGGTTTGTTAGTAGATAATTGCCCGTCATCCCTAGAGCAGCCAGACAGAAGAAGACAAATAAGGTTTCTCCATTTGTACAGTGGTTGTTCAAGTAAAAGATTCCCTCTTATGACCTAAAACAAAAGCCTAAATTTTCAGATTTATTATGGCTTTATGTACGCAGCTTCATTATGACAGTTTCTTAATAGTATACCACAGCAAACAGAATATATATATACTTTTTTAACAAGCAACCATGTTAGTATGAGTTAACATGACATCGCTGATTACCATGTCTCTAGCAAAGAATTGAGTGGGATCTTGCAGATAATATTTTTGCATTTAAAATGTATCGTAAGACAGAAAAGGAAATGAAAATGCTTTTTCTTATTTGAGACAAGGCAATTGGAGCACAGAAAATCCAAAATACTGCTTAGTAAAGAGAAAAAAAAAGAAAAATATGCTTTTGCTTGGCTGGTTTGCAAATGGGAAGGTTCTGAAGGAAGGATTTCCCATGTGAAAGAAAAAGCATATATTTCAATACAAGCAACCAGTCAACCTCATACGGGACTGTTTCCATTTCACAGAGGAACTATGTTTTACATGATAAGCAGCAGTACAATAAGAGAGTATCCTCTGTTGAAATTCTCTCTCTCTCTACTACTTATGCATGTATGGTAAAATATAAATAACTCATGACTCCCCTCATCTTAAAATCTTATCATGGGGGATGGGTTTACTTTAATATTACTGCCCAACCCAATGTTGTGAGAAAAAATTATTAAATGTTAAAAATGGATACTTTATCTTTAATTTCACCCCACTCTAATATTCAGAGTGGGATTCCATGCACGTTGATTCAGTCCAGAAAAATAATAATAATAAAAAAAAAGTTTGGAACTAAGCATTTCCAGTGTGGTTCATCTTCAGTTTGTTCAAGGGCACCTAGTGTACATCTCTGAAAAAATTACTGATACTTAACCTCCAAGTTATCATCTAACCTACATCTAACTGAAACACTGAAATGCCTATTTCCCAAAAGAACATACCATGAATTCAAAAGAATGTGTCACCATGTTAGTTTCACTTTGCTGAAACTAAAAAGGATGTTTGCAAAAGAAGGAAAGAAAAAAACATTTCATAAGCCTCATGGTAACCTTTCTTTTCTTGCATGCTCTGAAAACCATTTTAGTGCATGCTGGTGCAGCAAAGCTGAACATCACACACCAACCAGTGAGGGTCACCCAGAGTTTAACATCATCTTCTCATCATCATCATATTTCTGCTCATACTAAAAAATAAATGAAGTCTATTTTCTGAAATCCTATAAATAGTACCTGTCTCTGTACATAGACTACCAACTAATTAATGTACTTTTTCAAGCCAAGCAAACAAGGATTTCAAATGTAACTTTATTTTGAGCTTCCTGGCACTCTTTGTATTTAATGAATCAAGGGGCGGGCTTTTAGCTATTTTCCGCCATGTTCTGTTCAGCTTTGTTGCCTCCGGTGAGAGACATACTAAAGATTCGATCAGTTAATCAAAAGTGAAAGCAGAAGTACCATGCTAACCCTGGCATCCTTCTACAAATAATAGAAATTTCACAAAGCAATGGATAGTTCCTCCACAACTCTTATTGTAAATTACAAAAATTACTCAGAACAAAGGGCCTACTATACCACATTTAAAAGTCATCAGGATTTTTAAAAGAAGTGGCAAGAGAACAAGGAAGGAAAACTGACCTTGGTTGAGGGTTGAGGTGCTGTTGATGTCACCTGAGATAAAGGAGGACTCAGATTGCTTTCTTACAGTGTCATTCCACATTCTCCTGATACGGCTCTATTTGAACACAGAAAGAGTTATTAGGACTTTGCAGTGCTTTACCGCTTCACTTTATTTTGTGGTCATTTCATTAAACTTGTTGTGTGCTCTTTCTTTATCTGACCCAGTTTGCTGGCTGAGCACGATATAATACTGCATTCAGCATGCATTTTATCACCCATCATAACTCAGAGGTCAACCGGCCACAGACATTGTCCTTGGACATCACAGCAGGGTACAAGGACCATGGCTACAAGGACTATGACAAAACAAGACACATGGACAACAGACTCAGCCTGAGTCTGCTCTTTCAATTAAAAGGAATCGTTCTGTAAAGCAGGTAAATCACATGTTTTATTCGTTCATTTTCATGTACCTGTGTGCCAGAGGAGTAGCGTGCGCTAGTCCTGGTTGTAGCAGTCTTTGCTGAACTGTGGGAACTCTCCGTTGGCAAACCACCACAACAGTAGGTATGGCGGAAACATTTACTGTACTCTTTACGGACCTGTCAGAGTAAAGAGTAGAAAATGACATGTACAGAGTAGAATTAGAAACTGTATTATTCAAATTCTCAGTAGCTACCATCCCAATCCATGAAAAAACTCACATTCTGTGGATCTCTTCTGTGAAAATTTTTCACTGATCAGTATGTGTGGAATGCAACATGAGAAATCAAAGCTAATTGGATATTTCAGACAATCTGGGGACTAATGACAATCCCAACTCAAAATACAAGATAAAAACAATTTGGATTGGAGTGACAATAATATTCAGTGTAGCTCAGCTGGCAGATATAGTCTTGCAGCATGCCTGGAGTATATCACTGCAGGTATGACTGGTCTCTGCCTATAAAATCTTGCCAATCTCTGCCACTATGTGTTCAAAATCTCTCAGGTAATATATGTGATAGGTTCCTAAGATACCTGTTTTCAACACAGACCCCAGGCTCCATCCCAATAAGCAGGCTGTTTGATTGCACAGCAAGATATAGTTTGTTCCTTTGTCCGTTTTGCTTTGACTCCCTTATTATTCTTTTCATTATTTTTCACTGAGGACGGGACACATTTGCTGGTTAATTTAGCAACACCTGCTGCTGCTTTTGTTTTCCAAACACTGATGAGCATGCTGAATGTGAGCCTTCAGTACAAATTAATATGCAGAAAGCTCACATGACGCAGTTTGGAATATGGGGTCTGGTCAGCTTAATTTTGATATTTAGCTAGCATGAGGAACTATGTCACATTGACAACTTATAGATATCTACAGTGCTAAGAAATAAACATTGTTCATATTAACAGGTGTTTGCAATTTTGGTTGTTGAAAATGTACCAAGCCATTCAAGTCCAAATTTCCCTACCACAACTCCACACTAATACTTTATTGTGGTTCAGACAAGAAAAATTCAGTTTCAGATTGTGGCACTACATCTGAAGTATCAGTAAAGTACATGAAGAACATGAAGAACACTGCACAGATTTTATAGGAATCAATAAATACTGCAAAAATCTGTGTCAACATACACATTATCATGCAGAGCAACAAACCGTACGCTACTTCATGAAAACAGTCACCTTCGAAGATCACACTTTTCCTACATATTTTATTGTTCGAGTCTGTTAAAATCAAGAACTTTCCGTGTTGATGTGTGAGATATCTCTTATCTTTGGTCATGTTATCAGTGAGTTTTGACATTAATTTACTTCAGCGTTTCAATTTCCAAACCACAGTAAGGCATTTGAACTACCACAGGGACTGTTCCTCAAGTTACTAAGCAACTATGCAAAGGGCTGGCCATGGAAGAGCCTGGGAGCTGGGCTCCATACATCATCAACTGATGACAAACTACTTTGAGGTTAAGCACAGAAAAATATTTGTCAATGGAAATATAAACAGGTGTCATTTTTCATGGCTGAGTTTTACACAATCTGTTAAAGTAGGTCGGGGAGTATAACTGAAGCAAAAGAGTATTATAGCTCACCATATAGAATTATTGAGTACAAATACAAAGAGTTTGAAAGGACTACATTTTTGAACAATGTGTCTACTAATTAAATGGGAAATTATCACACTACAAAGTCATGTAACAAGCTGTAGTACAAACAAGGAAAGGCTGCTGTAACTCAGTTGTCCCTCTTGTCATTTTTAATGATATTTTGTTGGATCCATCTTCATAGTTTGTTTTTTTTTCCCTTGGATTTCCTTTGGACTTATTTTCCCTAACTGGTTTTAATTAGTGGCTAGCCTGAAGGGATTTTGTGAAGCCTGTAATGGTACGCAACCCTGCTATAAAGACATGAACATTATTTAAGCCCCAGAAACAGTGCTGGATATAAATATGTTAAGTTCTCTCACACCTAGGTAGTGTTTCATTATTTCCTTTGCTGATAATGCTGACGTTGGAGAACAGCCTGTGATGGCAGTGATGGTGCTGAACTCTCCATTAAGTTCGTAGCTAGATGCAAATTACAAGACACATGATCATAACCTGTCTGAACCAGTGTGAAATGGTACTCACAGAGGTTAAAATATGGACCTTGTAAGGTTTACAAGCTAAGCACTACAAAATGTAAGGCCACTTTCTACTAACAGCTCCTTCTGTGTTCCTGTATCACTAAGTGGAATTCCGGCCTACTTACTTTTTTCTGCAGTAAACAGTGGAATATGAAGATGAACATCCCTTGAAATGTGTTGAATATTGTGAAGAGATAAGCCATCACCACTGAGGACTCATTGATGAAAAATAAACCAAATGACCACGTCAACCCCAGCAGGCAAAGTAATGCAAAAGCACCAAGGGCCCAGGATCTGAAAAAACAAAACATAACAAAGCAAAACTGTATGAGGACTTCAATATCATAAAGAATCCCAAGATAAAGGCTGTTTTTTAAGCACTGGGGAAGGGGGCATATTAACAACAGCAGAAGAAACAAGGGAAAAAAAAACACAAAAAAGTCATACAACACTCATAGCACACCCAAGCTAGATTTTGCATCACAGCCGGGGGACGCAAGACATCAAAACAAATTAAATAAATAAAATAAATAAATAAAAGGAAACAGATATTGATCTATAGTAATAAGAGAGTCTTTGTTTTTTTCATGTGCTAATGAGAGGGTGGAAACACTGCTGCATGCCACACTAGTATGTCAACATATGCTATGCAGTATGAGTTTGGGCTGCATGTCCAAAAAAGAAGGGAGAAAGTCCAAGGTATTTCATTGTTCATTAGTGTGCTGTTCACCACATCATTTGGTTGAGGGAACGCTGACAACACGTCTATCTTGGACAGCTAGGGAACTAAAGAGATAGTTAGAGGAAAGGAAACAAACGCAAGATGTCTGAAGGCCCCACAGAGCCTTAAAACACCTTAATAGATCAGATGCACAACAGTAAACTGGAATGAGAACAGATATGACTGTGAACACATGTAACAATGAATGAGGAGCCCTGGAACTGATGGTGTCAAAGGAACCAACAGGAAACAGAAAAAGGAAAAGAGGGTAAACTACAAGCTGAAGAACAAAACCGGACTTCTCGCTAGTTCTTACTTGATAAATGGCTTATTATCTTCATAGCTAGAAAGCATGATAAGCAGGAAAGAGAAACACAAATTAGACCAAGAGGATCACAAAGCTGTTAGTAAGCATTGAGTCACAAATGCAGGCTAGGTTCTTAAAAACTAAAAAAATAACAAAATAAAGTGGCTAATGCATTTTTATAGTCTCTTCTCTTTGATTTATTTAAAAGGGCATTTACAATTAAATATTTCAATGCCATAAACAACTCAGTCAGATCAATTTTCTTTGGTCATTTTTTTTTGACTGAGCAATTTTGGATTTAGAATAAAAGAAGAATCAGTTGTGAAGGTGGGGTTAAAGCTTACCCAGGCAAATCGGTATTATAGTAGCCATCACAAACACGGTAATTACTGGTGTGGATGAGAAGAAGATAGGAAGAGGAGGAAAAACGAGAAGAGAGAAGAGAGATGCTACAGATTAGCTCTCTCTCCACATGAAGCATGCAATGAGACTGGCATTACGCTGTGTCTCTTGGCCCCTCTTGACCCCATGCCTTAGAAGACCCGTGTAGACAACATGACACCAAAAAGACAAAAGAAAAAGTGCCTATGAAATACCACTTCATTTATGATCCTTTAATTTCTCTCTGTAGGAGAATACTGCGAGGAAAACTTGTATTCATTCAGGTTTTGATGCTTGGCTATTCAATCGAAACAATTTTATTCAGTATGGCACCCTTTTTTAGTAGAATTATTTCAATATATGGATAGGTAATCATCACTGTGAACTCAGAATTTGAATCTCTCCATATTTACTGAATATATATAGTGAACAGTACTCTTAAAAGGCAAAGTAATTGCTATAAGTGCACCTACGGTCACTGCCACAACTACACCACGTTTACACTTATATAAGTAGAACACATTTTATTTTGAAAATAGAAATTCTCTGGAACAGCTTAAAAAAGAAAATGGAACTCAGTGTTTTCTTAAGATTACCAAACATGCATCAGTAGAAAGCTATAGCAATGCATTCATCATTATTTCATAGGTCAAACCAAATACATTTTCTACATTTTCTGTTTTTCAGAGAAGAAATGCACAGTACATGCCACATATGTCTTGCTGCAAGCAAACACTTTCCACCTATTTTGAAACATGGATAATTCTGTAAAAGGTTAGGGTTAGGTCTGGGGTTACGTTTTATGTTATATATCTGGGGGACAGTTCAGATTTTGGATTCATTACAATTACACCTCTAGCATTAATGACACTACAACAACATTTTGAGATTACTTGAGATAGTTAACAGCAAGCCAAACAGAGAAAGCCTTATGGTGATAGGGAATAAAACACTTAAATATAAATTCAAAAAAGAAAAGGAAATAAACATTGGAAAACATTTTTAAAAAGTAAAAAATGAAATAGTGGAAATATGTCAAACAATTTTTTCTTTCCATATTCAGTTTTATTTTACATTGCATCCCAGTTGTGTCTCAGAAAATCCAACTGCTTTTTTTCCAAATACTATAAAGCCTCTCAATTTTT
Source organism: Megalops cyprinoides (assembly GCF_013368585.1). Taxonomy (NCBI): domain Eukaryota; kingdom Metazoa; phylum Chordata; class Actinopteri; order Elopiformes; family Megalopidae; genus Megalops; species Megalops cyprinoides. The sequence goes on along the minus strand of NC_050584.1, from coordinate 49,108,462 downwards.
CCCTTTTATTTTGTGTTTACAAAAGTAATTTAAGTAGTCACATCCTTTGCTCTAATGTGCATATTGATTTTACAATTTTATTTTTTCACAGTTTCCAGAATTCATTCCTCTTATTTTCTCCATTTCTTACTGGTGGCCCACCGCATAATCCTATATTAGCCTAGAACATATCCAGTTAGAAGAAACCAGTCATAACCCTTCATTTTAAAAATTAGTAAGCAATTCTGTTATTAAGTAATTCTATATTTTATAGATTATATATATATATATATATATATATAATCTATATGTTACTACTGAATAGTCCTGGGTAGTACATGTGGTTCTTGTAGCAAAGAAAGTTGGAATCCCAATTGGTTTGGTATTTTTCAGTCATTATTACCAAAAATTCTGCCTTTGTGAATATGTAACTAGGCTGTAATCTAACTGTTAGAAACACCTTTCAATAAATTGACAGATTATCCTTGACAGAATATGACATGGATTTCCAATTAGTTCAATTTAGTATAGAATTTGACATCTTGCTATAAATTTAACATATGTCACTGCTAAGTGTGTATTTCTTGCCATAGTTCACATTATGTTTTATTGCATCATCCATGCCAGTGATGTAGGCTGGCAGCCAGGTAAGGTAGCTAGTAGTAACATTGTACAAGTAGCATGTATATGCAGACCCTATACACTTTAGAAATATGTTAAAATATTGCTAAATGACAAGCTGTCTCATGTAGGATGAATCTGCAGGCCCAATAATATACGCTTACCAATATTTCAGCTTTCAAATGTATATACTGTATACATCGCTTAAGAAGTCCCAACAAATAATGAAGTACAGCACAAACAATGTTACATTTAAAACAGCTTGGAATTTGATTCTTTCTAAAGTGTAAGTGTGTGTATATGTGCTAAGGTATTTGTTTAGATTGGATCGAGGGTTGAATACATACACAAACAAACCTAGTTTCTTGTCTTTATATACCGGTAGTTATTCAAATAAAAAGTTACTTCATACAACATGGTATACGGGATATGAATAATAAATACTGACAACATCATTGTACACACCAACAAAAACAAAACAAAATAGACAGAATAGGCGAATAATCTATTAAGGCACATGCAAGCCATTTGTTCCCACAAAGAACTCTTTTGCATCAGAATGCCATGACAGAACACCCAGTATGAAAACCTATTGGAGGAAAATTAAACAAAAGTTTTTTTTTTTTTTTGCCTGTGTGCCTGAGTTCATCCATAAAAATGTATTCTTTCCATCAAAAACACATGGCAGCGCTTTCCCTTGCCCCACCCTAAAATGCTGCCAACGTGTTTGAATCAGTGTTCCAGAGAGACTTTAAATGCTGTGCAATTGCCAGCAGAGTTTTGTGGTCACTGACACAGAGGAATATAACAAAGAATAAAATGGGGCTAAGAAGAAAAAAAAAAAACATCTTTCAAAGAATAAATGTTGTCATCATCACGGGTAGGTCTTACTATAAATTAAATTTAAAATCATTCTCTATATAAAATACAGTCTATCTGGAGTCAATTTGCATTCCTTTGGTAAATGTTATTTCTGGATTTCTGGACAATTTAGATATGCAACAGAGGGCAGACAGAAAAAAATGCAAGTCAGATCATGTTAGGCTGTATTTAAAAATGAAAGTAAAAATAACACATTTTATCATTGATAATCTCAAAACAAAAGGGCACCTGTACAAAACAAAATCACTTACAGTTATTGTTCATCATTTCCCTTAATGATAATGACATGAACATGATCTAAATTTGTATTGAATATGATCTAGATTTGGACATTTGGTGAATGACCATTATCAAAGAAGACGGGGAAATCCAGATCTCATTAATTGCCATTCTCATGTTATATATGCCAAAGAGATAAAAAGAAGAATCATAAACAATTGGGACATTGAACAATTGCACTTACTTGATATTCTCCAACCTGCTGGAGTCAGGTTTTAATGAAGTGGAGTGCTTCACCATTTTGTACATGGTAATAACCAGGAAGATGAGATTTAGCTGTCAAAACAGAATAATGGCATAGTTAGCACACTGAAATAAATGGCAGAATTAAAGAAGAGAGCTGTTAATTTGTCTATAACGATTAAAAAGAGCTGCCTTCAAAGGCTCTCCCTCTTTGTGCCTAATGTAATATACATCTATCCTGCTGCAAGACTCAGACAGGCAGACTGGCGCCAAATTTAGTGTCATTCTATATCAATAAGAGCATGAAAATGCATTAAAATCCAATGCAGACAAAAAAAGTCACTATAAAGGCATAGCACTGACAGAAAGGAAAGTACAAAGAAATCTGAGCTCATGATATTGTACAAAACAAAAGTCTGGAACCAGGTGAAAACAATAATATATACCAAACTATAAAAAGCACCAAGGAATTCAGGATATTCTCTCCATGGATTGCACAGGCTCTTTTCCTTTGAGATTTGCATCAATTTGGTTTGCTCATTTTAATACTACAGTAATTCTTCAGCTGCGGATATCAAGTTCAGACAAGGTTACGACATGCCGCGTTTCTGGGCATTTATTTCACCCCTTATGAATCAATATCATGATTCAGAGACGTAAAAGCTGGACGGGCTAACTGTGACTGCTGGGCAGTGCTCAACATAATATACTCTACGACTTATTCATTCTGAAACCCAACCAGTCTATGTGGAAAATCCTCATAATTACACAAGCTGCTACGTGTAAAAGACAGGAGGCTGGAGGGGAGAATGTTAAAATAAAATTGGTCTTCTCAGACAAGATATACACACTAAATGTGTACTCACAATGTTGATTTTAAATTTTGCATGAAGTGGCAACAAATTCTAAACCTAGGTTATTTAAGTACTACAACAGAAACAAAGGGCACAAAAACCAGATAATTGCTTATCTTGCTTATATACAGGAGACATTGAAATGAAAAATAAGTGCATTAATGGACTGTTTTTAAGAACATGTTTGCAAGTTAGGCCTTTCTTTCTTGACAGATACAGGTGTGGTCTAATAAAAATTGGTGGACTTTTATTCTCTTTTGATCTTTTATTCATCGTTATACATTTCAAAATACAAAGATAACTACCACCCTGTGTTCCTCCCCCTTGAACAAAGAAAATGCACAAAGCAGCCTCGCTATCTCTTTTGTTGTTTGTCTAAATGTTAAAGACAAAGCCAGCTAGGATGAACAAACAAGACTGAGATGCTGGCATGAGATAGGTGGTGGCCTTTGTGTGTTTCAGAATGACGAGACTCTCCGCCCTATCATTCAATCTTGTGCCCCTATACTCGGTGGACTGCCGTCTAAACAGTGGGTTAATCAATACCCCCTTCTCCTGCAATCAGCCAGGGAGCCACAAAACAAGATCAGCAGAGAGGAGAGGAGGGGAAAAAACAGAAGAGGGCTTTTAGATCATGGATTACAGTAATGTTGCGTTTTGTTTTTTTTTTTGCCATCAGACCAGTCATTTTTATCACGTCTGCATGAGTCGAGTGGCTTGAAATGCATTTCACACAGCCTGCAGTGGTGACATGGATCTGATGAGACAGACGAATGTGAAACAGTACTCTAAAGTAACCTCGCTGAGTAGCACATGCTCTCTACCCCCACCTCTTTGTTCTCCCTGGGGCCTCCGTTACCTTGCAAGAGCAGTTCTAGAGCTACACTTGCCTCCCTGAATCCTCACTGTTAGCCATGCAGAAGCCGGTGCCACTCTGGGACTGAGGAGAAAGCTTTTGAGTGAGTTTGCACACAGTGAACTCCAAATGAACTGGATGAAATATTAAAGGTGCAGATGGAGCTGTCCAGATGATAACAGCAGCTCGCAACGTGTCATGATCCAAGCTTGCGTTAAAGCATTTCAGGCATACTAATGGCTTCCCACCACTCATTACTTCCATGTTCCTTTTCCATCGATCTAATACCCCTTGTGCCCAAAGGAAGGGCAACCTCAGCCTGCATACAAGCAGAAAGTGCTTCCTCAAGACTCTAAACTGGGCTTCATGGCGAGTTTAAGAGGAAAGGAAAAAAGTGTTATGTATGTTTTTTTCTCAAGGTATATAGTCCACTCAAAACAGGACCTGCGGCTTCAGCCAGCGATTGGAAGATGCCCCCCCCCCCCCCCCACCCCCACCTCAAAAACAATATTTTGTGTCTACTGTAGACCGATTTGTGGAGGAATCGGGGTCACAGGTTGCATGAAGCTTCCAGACAGGACCCTTGGGAAATTTCACCTCTGCTTTATTCTGGTCAGTTACCATGAATGGGGAACTAGACTGAGACAATTCTCTTAGTGCTGAAACTCCCAATGTCTGCCTTATCATCAGGGATTTCACAGTCCATCTAAACACTATATAGCCAACCAGTTGTTTATTTTTCATATCACATATTTGGAAAATAGTCAAAATCATTTTGTCATTGTTTAAATTTTTCATAACCAATTACTTCTGTACAAGTTTTATTTTACAGTAGACATTATACATGTGTTTGACCAGTGGGGTGACATTTAAACTGGAGAGAGACCCTATTCCCTTCACTAGGATTGGATTTCTCTACAGTATGTAATCCTATTCTTAAACATAAGCTACTGAACAAGGTTGGAGCCAGGGTATATAGGCTCACTATACCATCACTGTATGATCTAAGAGAGGAATGCTGAACTTAATGAAGTGAAAATTGCATGCGGCAGGTGATTCACATGCTTAAATTTATGAACCCACACACACACAGAAACTGAAATATTAAGAACAATTGGAAAGCACTACTGAAAATAATGGGAAGCAATAGCAAATTTCATATTCAACATATAATGAATGCAAAGCTATGGAACTGCTACATGTACCAGAACAATGGAAAACAGTAAGTTCTCCTCGCATGAAAGACTGTCTTTGGAACTCGGTGACTGACTACTCTGACTGTTTTCAATTTCATCTTCCACCAATGAAATGTTTTTCATTTGCCTATGTAATAAGTATCATTACAACAAATGGTCAAAATGCAACTAAAAGTAAGCCAGTGTGTACAAGCGTGAATTTTACCATGCAATGCAGTATTTTGAACTAAGAGGCAGTCTGGGTATTAGCAGGTCCAGATTAATATGCACAACATGATTTCACCTTAAGATCAAGACTGTGAACAGTGCCGTCATAATTTCATCCAGTTTTCATCAACAGTGTAAATGCCCTTTAGAGATGTTCATACATCGTTAAAACTGTGTGAGGAAATATGGCAATTTTCAGCTACAGTTTGCTATAAGAGTAATAGTTTTTACTGAGGGAGTGATGTGTTATGTCTACCCAAGCAAGGTCAAATTAGATGATAGGACCCTGCAAGGGGAGCTACCTAAGTAATGTTCAGACCATACATAAAGGTTCAGGGAGGTCACTGCGTTTGTGGATACAACTATAAAAGAGATAATCAACACACCGCTGAGCAAATATTGCCTTTCCTCCCTCAACTTTGCGAGAGATCGTTTTGAACAGTTACTCATCTGCCAGTGAAAGATTAGAGGGCAAAGCAATAGACGGTACTAGGGCTCCAAGGGCCTGTCCAAGGAATGCCACCTGCTATTTCATTTTTTGAAGTAGAGGGTACAGCTCCCCCAGGCCTCTTAGTTCTGAGTCTCAATGATCTAGTTGGAGATAATAATGCCATGACCAGTAAATAACTGCAGTGTCGAACAGCACATATGTCAATATAATATGCTATACGTCCTTCACCTTAGATGCTCCTTGACCAAACAGAAAGGTGTTTTTTTGGCTTCAGTTCTCAGTTATGAGCTAATTTTCCAATGGACTTGCAAGCACTTTTGTGTGCAAATACACACAAAAAATAAATCTTGCAAAGACACATTAGATGTGCCTGTACATCAACCCCAGGTGCACCATTGTGTAGGCTTTCTAAATTGCCATGGATCTGGTGTATTAAATTGCTACCATGACTGCTTCACCCAAGGTTCTCCAAAGAAAAAATCCTTTTTTTTTTTTTTTTTTTTACAAAAAAGGTAATAGCAACAGTCAGCGGTCAGTAACAGTGTATAGGCATAAAAGACAAACATACTAAAAGAACTCCCAGTTGAACAGCATGTTATCCATAATAACAACTGCTTATGATTTACTAATGTTTGAAAATGGGCTAAAAGGAACTGAATAAGCTGAAGAAATCAGTGTATGCTGTTATTTTCTATGTATTCCCACCAACAAAATTATTCTCCAAATCTTTGAACATAATAAGTTAATAGAAACAATTTTCCCAAGTACCAGAAATAACTGTGTTGCCTATCAATAGATATGAGCATTCAAAACTGTTGGAAACTAGTTTTGGCACCAAACTGTTGAGGGAAAAGAAAGAATTACAAAATATATGTTTTCTTACTTGAATTGTCATTGTCACAGTGCCTGTCCTGCATCCTGCACAGTGAGGTCGATTTCCCACTAAGCTGTGATCCACATGATTGTGGCCAATTGTGGACAGCAATGCTCACATTCCCACCCATTTGATCAGGAGAGCACATACCAACACACAGTGTAGGAAGGACAACATACCATTATGATGAAGGTAACCGGGCCTATGAAGCTCCATATGAAATGGTTGTCCACTCTTAGCCAACACCTGTAAAACAAAAACACTTAAAAATATAGTCTAAAAAAAGGAATATCAGAGTGGACTGACACAAGAGGTCCTTACCCTGCTTCTATGAGCAACTTGTTAATGCAGTATAAAAACATACTGGTGAAAAGTCTTTCCATTGATAACAAGACAACACATTGTCTCCAAATAAATTAACATCCCCATATTCATTTTATGGAAGGAACAGCACTTTTCATGTTAATGTGATTACATATAGGAGAAAATAAATACAATTCATAGTAAACAGTGTGCATGTAAATACTTACTACTTTGACTTTTGAGATGCTTATGGGTGGGGAAAATGAGATGGGAATTACAAAGTCATGGTACTGATAAATAGTCTGTGCACAAAATTATCAATTCAACTAATTTTAGCAGAACAGTCATCTCTGATGTCATCTTTATATTTAACACGAGGCATTTTTGTCTGCATACCTATCTGGGTCATTAAAAAAATAAGATGGAAAAAAAATTCAATCTGTTGCCTTCACTTACGCTTTCTTTGTCCCATAGCTCCGGTAGTCAATTGCTGCAGAGACACCCACGACTATAGCAGGAATAAGGTAGCCCGAAAGGTAGTAATACTTTTTGCGGGAATATTCACTCTCAAAAACTTCCACTAGCATGAGATAAAGCTGCACACCTTCCAGACACATCCAAGCAAATGCAGCCAGGAAGAAAAAATGCAATATTCCAGCAATGATTGAGCAACCAATCTAAAATGGATAACAAGAAAGAAAATGATTTAGAAAAGACTGTCTTAGCTTAAGAGATTCACAATAATAATATAATCTTATGAAAAATGCAAAAGACAAAGGTGTCAAATGACAACAACATTTGAAGTACTGCTTAAAATCATTAATGTATCATATTGATTTGGTACAGGAACAGTTTACATTTTTACACTCCATTTCAAGAAATGGTACTGATTTGCATGGTGTGTGACAGACTGCATTCCTATTCTGTAAAATATACAAACCTCACACTCCTTCCTGTTCTGCTCTGACTTCGTAGCTATCAGTTTTTGTAAATATTGTATTGTAAAGTGCAACTAATACGTAACAGACTCCTGGAAAACAGTGAGCATGTTAACAGTAGAAGACTAAAGAGTTTCCTTTTTCTGAAACTATCATAACCTTGCTATTTCAGTGAGTAGTAAATGGAAAAGCATAAATGTGCATTGACTAAACAAAGGACATCAACCTCTCTAAAAAATAACAGGAAAATGGTGAAGATTCAATGCAATTAATTTGAGGAAATGAAATAATTAAAACAGAAAATCAATTCCTTTGATTAGTTCCACCGTTTTTGCAAGTCAACAACTTAGCTATGGCTTCAGGTGACATAGAAGACTCTGCTCTGACTTCGTTAATCCATATTAATGGTGCTGCCTGACACTTGCTGTGTCAGTAAATAGCACTAAAGGTTGAGAACAGAGTCATGTTTAAACTTGTCAATCTTAGATGGAAGGTTTTCTTTTTTCCTTTTTGGTGAGGCGCAAGGAAATGGATCACAAAATCAATACTGAAATCTCTTGGCTTACCCTGGGTTCTGTCATATCGATACCAATTAGGAAAATTAACTCAGCAATGAAGAGATTGATGCATAAGTTCTTGTGGATGGTGTTGCGATCACTCTGCAAGCCCCGGAAAAAGCAGAAGGTGAAGATGCTGATGGCCAAGCAAACCAGAGAGACGACAATCCCCACCCGGGTGATGACAGTTAAGAGCAACTTGTGCACTCCGTCTTTGCCCTGAGAAATGAAGGATGGAGCAAATTAATATGCTTGTTGTCTGTCAATAAAAACAGAGGACAGTGCATGCTCCCATTCATCATTCCAGTAAGTAGTGGCTGGAAAATTACTTGTCTGTTTCATAGGTGACACATGTAAATAAGTGTTCAACTTCCATCAATCAAAGGCTGAGCATGTTGATACAGAATGATTATGCCAATGAAGATGGCCAGCTATTGCAGTCTTGTTTCTGAACTGCAAGCCAGAGTGTGCTTCAAGCTCGTGCAATTTCCTTTTCTGCTTTTAAATGATGTAATACTACTGAATTGCCACAGATAAGGTGATAAATTTTGAGGTTTAAAAAGCCTTGGACAAAGACAAATATGAGACAAACAAAGTATAGTGTCAACTCACCACAACTTCACGATGTGCCATGAGAATAGCAAAGTTTGTCAGGTGGCTACAAGAACAGGTCGTGTGAGTTTTATTGGCATCTAAGCGTCTGCAGCCCTGAGTGGACCAGTATCCCATCATGCTCCTCTCCGAATAATTCCAGAAGGAGCAGTTTGAGTTGAAGTAGTGTTCAGTCTGAAATTGGGCATATTTAACATGATTTGATAAGAACATGTTGCTTAGTATAGAAACACCACTAGTCACGACCAGAATAATGCTTCTACATCTCATATCACTGATACAGGGTCATGCAATTGGTGTGTTTTGTCAAACATTTTAATCGGTTTGAAACTCCTACAAACAGAGAAGTGGTCATATTTTCTATGAACATTTGTTCTCACTTTGATGCTTGTCTTTCATTCTGTTTGAAATGCTTGAAAAACTATCCCATGGCTTCACTGATTATATGAGACTCTTTAAGGGTTAGATAATTGTTTGATGGCATGTCTTTAGAATTGCATTATTTCCTTGATAAAGAACAGAATCAAGCCAGGGCCCTCTGGGATCACTCTTGACAACTTTAAAAGACAGAAGATAATTGGTCTTCAAGCAATTTCATCCTGCATTGTATGGCTAATCTAGGAGTTAATTTTCCACTATAAAAGAAAATGGCATCATTTACATCCTAATGTTGATTAGAGAATTAGTTTTCATTAAGAATTCACTTAAGTTCTAATAACCATTGGTGCAGACTTATTTAATTTTATGTTCAATGACTTAAATAAACTCTTCTGTGACCTAGCCAGGCATTTACAATGCAAATGGAGAGATTCTGTCTGCCTGGCTGTTCTCTCCCACTGGTTTTATGACCTCTGCATTTATTCATCAGGAGGACTCACGTCAATGTGCTCCAGGGTGAAAATCACAGGATCTGTAATAAACACACGACTGGATTCTTTGTTGATCGAGGCCGCAATGATGTGTGAGTTTACTGCTACAGAATGGTTCCGTCCGTTAGCTTCATTGCCAAATTTAATTGTGGCATTTTCGGTGCTAAGAAACTGCCCCAGGTTTTTGTAAAGAACAAAGACCAACTTGGCAACACCTGAAGGAAAAAAAAAACAGAATAAACAAACAATAAATAAAGTGCAGACACAATAACACTCTTTCAAAGGCAAAATCTTGACAGCAAAACCCCACTGAAAATCGTTGGCAGCATAAAAACAAGAAAAAGAGCTGAAATTAAACTTTGGACTAGAGAACAAAAGCAGAAACTTATGAATTTCATTTTAAAGCCTCGTCTGTCAAAGTTCTGGGTTTGAAGTTCATGTCCTTAGCGGCAGTCCTGTATGAAAGTGTTGACGAGTAATCACAGTGTATTGTCAGATTTGACAAGCAGCATTGACAGCCCTGGTATACAGAGTTCTCACCTCTTCACAGAGGTGGGAGGAAACAAAAGTCAAAAGCAAACACTGCAAAGGAAATGCTGTCCTGGTAAATGTGCGAATTTGTGGCTCTCTGTGTCTTGTGCTTACCGTTTCGACTGTTGAGCTTGACTGTATTAGAGGACAGCTGGATAGAAATACCACCTTTACTGGTCTGGGGAAATCTGAAATCCTGCACCTGGCCATCTGTGCTGAGCACGTAAACATCCAGGACTGGCAGGACCCAGTGGTGGAGGGGAAAGAGAGGACAGCAGGATACCAGACATTTCAGTGTGTTAGAGTTACAAAGACAAGAGGTCAATGAAAAAAAAAGAGACAATACTAGCTTTAACATGTCCTGGTGTAGATCATACAAAGGCATGCTTTTATAGAGGGGAAAAAACAGGACAGATTACGGTTTGCATGTCAAGAACAAAAACCTGCTGTGTAGGCTTAAACACCTTCTTAAATTAAATCACAAAACAAAGTACAGTACAATGTGGTTACAGATTATGGAAAATGCACCAAAGACTGCCTATAATTTAAAAAAAAAGTGAAATTTAAAAAAGTGAACCCCATACATCTAAATATAAGGCACTTTAACTGAAAACATTTATTTCATAACACTACAAGTAAACAAGCCTACACTGTTTTTGTGATGAATTTCTCTCTAAAAGGTCTGATAAAGCTCAACATAGTCTCATTTTCTGTTTGTGTCATCAGACAAGATTGTAATAGTGAAAGAACAGAATCTAAGAAAATTCAAGGACCAAACAGGATGTACATATCTTCCTATTACTCAGATACCATCTCAGGGCATTTGATTTCATAGAAGATGCTGTTGTGGCAACAAAACACACATGCAATGAATTCAAATCAAGAATGACAGAACCAAGCTGACATATTTCACACGTTCCTCAAAAATTGGACACTGGTCTTGAAAATTTTTATGAACGTGAACATGACCTCAGGATGGCATTCCATCAATAGTGAGTTTCGATTAATTTTCAGTATCACAGAGCATTAAATCCTTGTCCCTCTTACTGCTTCGGACAACTTCACTACTACGTTCACAGCATCATTAAATATGACATTAAATAAGTACCAATTTAACAACAGATTTCCTCCATTCTGACTTGCATCTCTCACTTCCTAAAATCTATCACCTTGAGCAAAACAGACATGCTTTCCCCAAAGTCTCTTTTCACTCCCTACAGTCCTGGTGACTCACACTGGGTATTACCATGGGCAACAGGAAAAAACCAAAACAAAAATGTTTTGAGATTAATACTGCTCAAAAAAGTCCATGTTTTCCATTTTACATCAAATGTGATATACAAGAAAACAATGAACACCGCATATATATATATATATATATATATATATATAAATATATATATATATATATATATATATATATATATATATATATATATTTCTTTCTAAATATGCTCTTTTATTGGTAATGAAACCACTTACTTATATTCTCTGCAGGTACTTTCACTATGGCTGGTTCCATTAGATTGTCAGCAAGGACAAAGGCTCCTTCCTCCAAGGTATCCAGTAACATTGTTGCAGCATGTGTTTGCTCCGTGGAGTTCATATCTTGCCAGGATTTCAAGGCTTCAGGTCTCAGAAGATTGTCAACCGTATCTACAATAGCCTGCACCAAAATGAGACATATGTCAGCACCTCAGTAAATATACTAGTGGCCTTCCAGCATTTCAGCAAAGTACAATTGGTACAGCCCATTCCAATGACAGCAATGACACATCGGACAAAATAAGAAGAAAGTATACAAAAAAAATAATAATAATACACGAGCACTTTCACTGAAATATGAAAAAAGCTTTCAATTTATCCAGAAATATGCTTAATTTACAAATATTTCTGCTTACAATGCCAGTCAAAACAAACATAACCAACAAACAAGTCTCTTCCTTATTAAGTACTTCATAATTATGTCTGTATGTGTACCTGTGCGTTCAAGTACTTAATTAAACATGTTAAAACATGAGAAAGAGAACTAAAGGAAAAACAAAATGCTGGTGTCCTACAAGGATTGATACTGGCAAATTTAACTCCTAGTGAATTTACATTCATTTCACTACATGGTTTTGTGATTATTAAAATATTGAAGGCTCCAATTCACAGATCAAGACGGTGAGTAAAATTTATTTCCAGTTTGGCTCAATACAACTTATGTGCTTGTTAAGTCCACCACACACCGTACTGATGGCTGAAGCTACCCAGACGATTCTTGGTGAAAGCTGTGAACAAATATCACTCTTCACAGCACAAAACACAACCAGGGCACACAGGACAATCCTTTCTTGAATCTGCTCTAAGCATGGGAACAAAGTGGTCACTTCAGATGGCAGTGAAGTGGCTCTTTTCCCTTCCATCTTTAGAATCCAAGGTAAATAAACCAGTTTATCTCAAATTTAGTTCATATTACATACTCTGTAAACAACAGACATAATGATAATGGTAATGGTAAATGGAGGCTGCAAATTGGTCATAGTGGTATTTAGGAATTTAATTGGAAAAGGTCTGTTTAATGGTATAATTTTAAATATGGGTCTAACTATGTGCCCATTTGTATTTGAGCATTCATGTGTAAGCCCTGCAAATTTGCTTCACTTGGTTTCTGGCATATTTAACATTTACTTGGCTTTATTTTTTGGAGACTGTATGCTGAAAACACTGTCTGTGCTTTTTCTGCTTGTATGTCTACCTCACTCAGAGGCTAAAATGGTCCTCAAGTTGCACTATCCTGCTCTCTTATTGGGTGGATGGTTATGGGTACATGCTGACAGCCAATCAAGATTCTACCATGTTAGTTCATGGCCAACTGGCATTGCTGCATAAAGCACAATATCTAGCTGTCAAAGCGTTTATTCCCTGCTTCTCACCACTGATGCAAAAGGTTGACACAAGGCCAGCCCTAGTCTTGTTAATCCAGTCACTGAAACTGGGTATGTTAAAGACGTAGTTCACAATAAATGAGGAAATACTAGTAAGGATGTAGGAGTGTACAGTGTGCAGTGAAAAAATCTAGAAAAGGGTACTTTTTCCAGCAGCTATAAATTTCCAATAGGTTTAACACCTGATTGTTATAAAAATAAATCAAAAATAAAACTATAAAACTGTGGTAATTTCAATAGCAACATCTAACTCCTTATGTCATGACACTGCTGCATAGCCCAGCAATGGCCCAGTCAGGTCAATTTGAAGAAAAATATAGGAGGTATACATTTCTTTGGAATTTTTAAAAATATTGACTACAACATAAGATGGCTATATTAAGTCGTTATTTATTCATTTGCACATTTCTAATCAAATCTGTTTAGCTTGCTTTGCTGAGTATCAGCCAGGCAGTAAATAAATACAGAAATTCAATGAGACAACACTGAAATCTCCTTAGAAAATAATCAAATCAATCAGACTAATCAGCTAATCAATGAGCATCCTGCTCTTCTACTAATGCAGGGATAATGTAGCCTCACATTAAATATGTCAAATACTGCTGATTCACCGCTTTTGCCTAAATCCCATCATTGCAGTCATAATGTGTCATTAGGCCCATAAATATAACTTTCATCATTTATTGGGGCAAAGTCTGAATGCAAACTGAAACACGTAAAATTAAAATAACAAATATATTTTGAAAATACAATGCTTGGGTTAACAATTACAAAATCCCTTCAATACGTACTACCAGCATAGGATTACAGCAATTAGGCTATTCCATTTTAATACCTTCTCACTGCCTAGATGGGAAGATGTCTTGACCTTGGAAACAGGTGGAAGACATGTAGATGTCTCTAATGGGAGAGGGAATCGTCACATTCTCACAACGATGGTGCTGAAGCCATTAAATGGAGGAGGACACAAATTGCTTCACCCTGGACGGCCTTATTAGTCACAGGGAACGGTGGATTTGTGCTTCTATTTTACGGCACAAATGAAAATATCTGTCCTGACGAATGAACTTTCTTATCTTGCATGGAGGAGGTCATAACTTGGTCAGTAATATCTAGGTGTTCATATTTCATGGGTTAACAAAATAAAATCAACCCAGGTATCATCTGCAATACTGGGAGAAAAAAAATCTTGCTAAGACCTGTCAAGTTAGCTTGAGCCAGTTCCATTAATTGAAGTGATACAGTGGTACAGCAAAACCCCATAGTATAACATGGCTAACCCAATGCAAGTTCTCTCAGCTACTGAATGTTCGTAGTATATCAAATGGTGTGTGAATTATTAAGAGTACAACACAAGAGTTCTTGGAAGGCCTACATGTGTGGACTCAGTAATACACTTCAAAATATTAAAAATGAGACACTGGAGAAAGGGGGAAAAAAAGAAAAGTGAGCAAACAAATAATATCAACAGACCATGGAAAGGTGAGTACGCACAAAAAATATTCAAAAGTCCAACAATAGAGGGAAAAGTAAAACCCGTGGGAATATAGAAATTGCCATAAAAATGTTTGAAATTGCAGTTGATTTCCTTGCCACTTAGATCACAAATCTGACTGTCAGGACAGAAGTACAATTACAGCTGTGGGAAGGCAATTACTCATAAAATGTTTAAAGCACAGAAAGAGGAGAGAGGCTACATGGCAATACAAAAGGCACATGCTGCTGAGCAGGGGCAGGGAGGGGTTGCGGAGAAGCAGAGTGATACAGTAGCATAGCTGAGATACCTTCATGTATGCCCTGCATGTCCTTTCTCGTTTTTGAAGCTTTTTCATTAGAAAGAAAAACAAAAAAACAGATCAAACAAAGAAACACACAATTAGTAAATTTAGGAGCTTCAGCACAAGTGACCAAGGCTTTAACCAAGGCTTAAAACTTGTTTCTACACTGTCATTTTTTTCCTGCATTCCTTCTCCTTTTCTATGAGCCAACTGCACATTGAAAAACAGCCTGCATTTACTTTCAATCATAGCATGCAGACTTTCTTTCAAAGCCAGACAAGACCTCCCCAAAAAAAGCTGTCTTTGAAACACATTAGGTAAACATGATTATTATGCTCATTATAAAATAAGTAAGCATTCTCATCTTTATGATGACGGTTAACACATTTTCTGATGGCTGTCTTGCAGCATTCTAGATCTTAAAGGACTCTGCATTTTATTTACAGTATACAGATTGCATTTATAGAACATGGAAATGTTCCTCTTTGGTCATTTAATCAGATTCAAACCTGGCAAAAACATTCCACATTGTTAAGGGCATTTTTATGCGCTTTCACCTCTGAAAATACTGTTGTGAAATCACCCATGGTCGTGTTAATATTTCATTAAAGAGCAGCTTACTCCACGCATAAAGGCATCTTATCGTATTTGATTATGGCATCCTTCACAACAAATCCATTTCTCAGACTACTTTTCATCTGTTTTGTCTGACTTTAAAAATTCAGAGGAAATGAGCCACTGACACCTTAGTATTGATACGGAAAGAGAATGACACCAACAAGATTATTTTGAAAAAAACATTTTAGTATTTTTCTTTTTCTTCACGGAGAATAGTATTTCTAGGATATCTCCAAAAAAGCAATAATTTGTTAATTTGAAGCTCACTCTGAAGTTCTTTAAAAGTTGCTAGAAACCCAAAAATGTAGTCACAGGGAAGTACCATTAAGGCTTAGCAATGCAGAATACTTGATAAGGGGTGAGGGGCAGAAACAACCATTGGGGGGCAATGGAAAACAAAATACCTTATTAAAACTTCGGCCTGCGGAGTCCTTCTCACTGGGCCTCAACTCCTGCAGCTGAGCGTCTAAGATATCAACCAGCTGCTCCATCAATCTCACCGACGAACTCACATCGCCAGCAAAGATGGGTCCTTTGGTATGCTTGGCCAGCTCATTTGCAAGGTTAGCTGCATTTTCACCGCTTCTGATCTGGAGTGATATAAATTATCATCTCAGCATGGTTCAGAAAATATTGCTGTAGACTATGAGACTCTCCCCTCTCATTACGACATACCCATGCTGTGATGAAATATTCCTTTACACCACCACACATGAGACAACAGTGACTAATTAAAGCTGATAACATTCCTTGGGTTTATTAGCCAAGATTCCTCACTAAAAGTATGCTAACTCACATCAGTGGAAAAAAAAAAACAAAACAGTAAGCTACATATAATGGTCAGCTCTGGTGTTTTAAGGAATACATTATTGTTCATGTTTGGGGAAGAAAATACTGAATAATAATGTTATTACGTAATAACGTATGAATGAATAAGAAAGTGAAAGAGAGGTGCAAAGGAAACAAAGGACGTTCAGACGAACCTTCTGTGCAACTTGATTAACCCAGTGTGAGGTGCAGTTGCTGAGATCAGGTCCTTTTGGGTGCCAAGCCCCAGTGGAAAGCACACACAGATAGGAGGCCGTGCCTGTGAGATAGGGGAAGAAATGATAGTTGATCCCTGTTAGTATTCCTCACTCAATGTCCTACCTATCCCCTAATGCCACGTTTTTTTAAAATCGCTTATTAGAAAAATTTTATACAACTGGTGCTAATTGATAATGCTAACTGTTCACTGAACAACCTGTCAGCAAGCAATTGTGATTAATATTCATTGACAATGATCCAGCTCTTTACTTTATAATTTGTGCAGGATTGTGAAAATATTTCTAGAATTGTACTAGAATTATTTGTCCTCTTTATCTACTTACTAAAAAGGTAACAATTTCATATGTACTCTTGGTGCCCCATAAGAATCATATCCAAACGTCCTTAATTATTATGCTGAACACAATGATTAAAATCGTGAATGTCAGTTATATTAAATAAACTGTGAAGTTTGCATTGTGTTGGGCATGCTGTAGTGCATTTACATATGTCATAGTGTAAACTACTCCATAAATTAGTGGTCTTGAGTCTTGGTCTTAGGTAAAAATATCTGCTTTATTCAAAACAGTGATTATCATGACATGCTGCATTCTGAGCAAGAGGATTACTGAGAGGATGGACTTTTTGGATTATGACTGAAAAATAACAAACCATGCAAGCAATAGTATACGCAACCATACCAATCTGTCTACTCGCTTTACTAGTACAATAGCTTTTATATGGTAAGCCTCATGCCAATGGGTTCTTAACTTGTGCTGAGCCAGTATGAGTTAATAAGTTATCACCTAACTTGGTGAATTTTAGACAATACTGAATTCTTGCTGAATTGTGACTTCATTTGTTAAATAATTTCTTTAGTGTTCACACAAAGCATGCTTGAACTTCACAGGCATTGGCTGTAGAACAGACCGGGGCCCACAAAATACTACATTTGGCTATCTGTTAAAGCAACCAATTACTGTATGATATTAATGCAATCTTGTAAACGCCTTTACTTTCAAGTGGTGCAGAAACATCATTAAGCCTCATTTCATACCCACATTATGTTTCAAAAGCCACATAATGGTACAGTATCACTGGCTCACTATTTGCTGAACACAATTAACCATAAAAAGCTTTTAAGTTCAGCTGGTGAGCATTTTCTTGTATGCTTACAAAAAACATGTTGCTCTTCCAGTAATGTCAGTAGAACAGGTAGATGCCACCAAATGTTTAAAAGAATTTGTCATGAATATTGGACAACTGTGGGCATTTTCATTGATATTTTTTTTTTTTAGCAAGCAGTAAGTTGTAAATTACTGCAACATTGAGTTATTACCCAGATACTATATCTAGGTCACTATGATGGTGCATAGAATATTTTTCATTTCTTTTTTATTAAAATCAAAATAAATAAAAACTGATTAACTACTGAAATCCAATGCTAATCAGCTTCAGGACTTTCAACATGTCAATATTATTTATTGAGTACCAATATATTAATATAAAAATGTGATTATCACCTGAGACCTGAGTAGAACTCCATGAGAAACTGGGAAAGATATAGGTGGAAGGTAAATATGCTTACCCCTGGTTCCCTTGGGGCATGGCCTCTCCACCAGCATTCCTCTCTGTGTCTGAGGCCATGATATGTCCCTTTTCTCCGTACCCTCACAGAACCGCTCCGGTAAAGGGAAAGAGTCTGGAGATGGTGGGGCAGTGGTTTCCAGAACTTCCGGTGGTGGTCTTGGCCCTTTGTTTCCTTCCCTTGGGCCAACCGTGGTTGTAGTGTTCACCAAGCCTTTCTGTGAAGTAGTGGTTGTGGTGGTGGCAGTTGTTTTGGGGAGCTCAGGGGTAATAGTTGCTCCTGATAAAGTTGGCACTGAAACAGAATTGAAAAAAGGTGAAGTTAGCTCAGTTATTTCCCTTGTGGTCCTACAGCCTTTTCCAAACCACTATGGGATTTGCCCCCTGAAAGCAAGATTGCTGTGTTCAAGCTGCACAAATACCTGAAGAAAATCAGTGAATTAGCTAAATACATACAACAGCAAGCAAAGAGAAAAATGCAGTGAACTAATGGATGCTTTCTCTTGAACTGTTCTTCCAAGCATTCCATCTGCACTGTGCAAAAAAGAATTACAATAACATCTTCCCACCAAGCAGTAATTCATGCTTGAGAGATTTTGAAGCATGCCTGATTAAATTTCAACAGGGAAAGACACAGCCCATATTTGTTGTTTTATTGTCTGAACATTCTTTTTAAAAATGTTTTCTTTTGCAACTTTTTGATAAATCGATCTTGTGTTAGATCGTAAGACTCTAAGGTGTAAATCTGCATTCTAACCAACAAGATCTGGAACACGACCGTTTTGATGAGAACTTCAAATATTGACAATTGCACACTATTTATTTACTATTTGCTATTTTAATACTCCATTTAATAAAAAATTCAAGTCCATCTAAATCTATATTCACAATGAGAGGCAAAGCAGCCCTTTTTAAAAGGTAGATTTTCTTTTTTTAAATAACAGATGCACTCTCTTTTTTAACTCACCCTTCAGAAAAATATGAGCAAAATACAGACGAGTGCCTCTCCTTTTTTGTTATAACTGGTAACAACCCTCCGTGCAGAGGATGTTTGATATGGATATCATAGCAAAATGAGATTAATATTTTGAAATATCGCCCTCCTTAAGGGATCACACAAAGACAGCTGGAGTTCTCCTTTTTTGCCTAAAGGTGTCAAAGCATGCTGGGTCACTCATTATCAATATTTTTTCTGAGAGGTAGGGGGCAGGACACACGAATGAACTGCCTGTTTGATGGTTTCAAGTGCATTTGACTGCTGTGACTGCACCATTACTATGGCACAGGCTTGCATAACCACTGGATTAAAAGCCTTTATCTGTATTTTAACTGAAGTAATTTCAGACAGAAATAAGCCCTCTTTGCAGACTTCCCACACTTAAAAAAAAGACTGAATTACAGTGAAATAAGAGGGGGTTGAAAGGAGGGGGCTTCTAATTTGAGGGGTGGGAAGACATTCAGACATCTGTAAAATACCAGTTCTTCCTCATTGGATAATGTGACTGTCTGATAAAACAGTTGGAGCTTGGCAGTTGTCCCAAAGTACCCCTATGGTGTCGATGTAACATTTCAGCATGTTGAGGATG
Organism: Megalops cyprinoides; assembly: GCF_013368585.1. Classification (NCBI taxonomy): domain Eukaryota; kingdom Metazoa; phylum Chordata; class Actinopteri; order Elopiformes; family Megalopidae; genus Megalops; species Megalops cyprinoides. The sequence goes on along the minus strand of NC_050584.1, from coordinate 49,088,745 downwards.
GGAAGGCAACTATCTGTTGTGAATCAGTCTCAACTGACCAGCAGAGACCACTCAGCACGCTCCCTGTGGGGGCTGCCTTGGCGGCGGCAAATGTTTCAGGAGACACAATCTGTCTTTTGATTTAAAACGGAAGAGTTTCAGCTTAATGGATCTTCTCGACATTGAGCTGACGTTAGATTTTGTTACGTTCACCTTAACCCCCCCATGCCTCCCACCCTTTTCAGCATGCATAATTTCCTGGCTGGAGTTACACTGTCATGGTGGCTGAAAGACTACAGTGCTCTGTGTCCTATCCACACAGTCACTCTGAGGCCAGCTAGGAAAATACTTGTCTGCGCTTTGACAACTCTATCAATATCTACTGTATGTTCCCTTCACAACAATGTGATGATGTGCATACTGTTCTGTTGTGCAACTAAATTCACATCTTGGCAGAAGGAGTGACCTTATTATGTAAAAGCAGAGAACAGCCACATGCTGATAAGGCTTTTGCCACCTTTGACATTTCCAAGCATCTCATATGAAATCCTAACTGATTGGAAAAATGAATGACTTTAAGTGTGCATGTTTAATAGGACTGCACTCTGCCAGTAGTATATCCTGTAACAATTGCATGTCCGATTCAAATATAATTAAACAAAGAAAAAAGAGAATAACTCTTGTTATAGCATGCTGTAACTGCTTGTAACATGGAAAAATGACAAAGAATTGGCTTCTAGTCACAGAAAACACATATGTATGAAAGTATGTTGAACTGATAAATTTCTGGGTGATCATCATGTATGTTCTTTAACAAATATTTTCATCAGACTACTGCAGTGTATTGAATTAGTTTGTGACAAAAAACAACTATTTACAGGTAAACAGCATAGCAGTGAAGAAACTTTGTAAGTGTTACAGCTAGGCCAATGCAGTGATTTGCTCAACTAATTATTTCCGTCACTGTTTTATTTGGCTTATTTTACCATATTCCCTAGACTTTATTTTCATGAAATAAAGCACAATAAATTATTTTTGGAGAAGAGAAGATACCACTGAATAGATATTTTTCTTCGGCTGCCCAAGTGGTTGGCAATGGCTGTTTTAGGCGTTTATCTTGGTTTATGAATAAATTATTAACAAATATTATTCAAATGGCAAAACCCTTGAACGAAAGGCAATCCAATTCTGTATCATAAAGTGAGAGAACTACATGACAGGAATCTAGATGAGTTCTTTTTGAGTATATACATACATAAGAAGTCTATTTCCCTGAATTGATCTTGCTTCATAATAACTATTATTCCAACAATTTCTGGACTATTGTAGTCAGACACACAACATCGAGTTCTGTTCTATGAACGTCTGTGTTCATGAAAAAAACCCCAACAACCTTATAATCTCATTACCTTTAGACAGATGTTTCTTGCATAACTACTGCCGTCAGGTTGGTCCTGAGCACCTGCCTCAGGTTTAAGAGATACGCTTTGGTGATTGTCACAAATCTAAACCAACTCATTATGCATGCATTATGCCTGACTGCATGCAACAATACAGCATATTCCTATTCAAACCTGTTCAATGCCTATTATTTGTGCTTCTGTCTAACAATTCTGGCTTCACACCCCAACCCAAAACATCTATTTTGATTCCATGTGAAGAAATCTTTAGTCCTGTAAAAACACAGCATCTTAGATTAATACATCTGTCTGGCACTCAATTCAAGAGGGACCTTCAATTAGGTGTCATGGAATGAGAGGCTAAAGTACAGAGAATAGTCACAACAGCTATATTAATATCCTTTTTATATGATCACCTCCCACTTGCTAAACAAAAAACAGGCTTCATGCGTAGGTTCGTATATGTCTTTGTTATAGTTAAAAACAACACAATGATCACTGGGAACAGCGTTCTCATGTATTCAGCAGGCTAAAAACAATGACTGCACTTCAGTAAGCCTTGGCACTTAAGGTGAAGTAAAGAAATTAATAATGACAGCCAGTATATTCTTTATATTACGCTTAATGTCTGTATTACCAAGTATGATGCATTGGTGCTCAGATGAGGAATGTTTTGCATGAGCTATTTGAAACTACCAGAAAATGTATTACATTATTTTGAAAAACTGTATGGTCATATGAAAATTACTCAGTTATTTTAGACCATTTACTGAAAAAGAGATCTAATTTTACTGGTTCTAGTACTGACGTCACTATGATAGCTTTGACAGGGGCAGCAGACCAATCCATCAAAAAAGATTTTCCACAAAAGAGGTTACCTTTCCAATGCAAACTTTCAGGGAACAGTTAAACAAGGCCGTTATCAGTTGTGTAATACGTGTTCCAGATGGTAATCACCCATTAATGGAAGAGTAATAGCGAACAGAATAAGTCAATAAGAGCTCAAACAATTAAAACCCTGTTCTTTAGATCAAAATGGAGCCAAGTAAAATCTCTGTAGGGAAGCAAAAAAAAATAATAATAATAATAATAAGCAAGCAGAGAAATAAATAAGGTATCTGCTCTAGAAGTAATTCACAGCAAAAGCAGTTAATGAGGTATAAATCTGAAGTTTTTGATTACTCCTCTATAAAATTACACAAAAAACATGCAGTGCAATACTGTATTAGTGGAACGTGAATAAATAACTGATTATGGAAAGTGTGAGTAGACTCCGGAATGGCATGAAAAGTCCTATCCACAATAGAAATTAAAAATAGTACTTACGTAACTAACATAAATCTGTTGCAGTAATACAGTGAGTATACTTCTGTAAAAACTAGTTACGTGAGAACTAAATGAGTACCTGACTACTAAATGTGCTGGGAGCAGCGCTGCCATTTGCTCCACATGCCACATATAAGATGGATTCCTCCACTACCAATGCATGCTTCCATTTGAATCTTGGTTTCATATCATTATGTTTGCTAGAGAGTTCTAAAATTCCTTCTGATTTCACAACTTGCCAATATGAGAAGAAGGTAAAGTGATTCCCTGCATAGTGATACTTATAACTTTAAAATATTTCTTTCATTCAACAGAGTCTCATCATGTTCAGCAACCCCCCAAAATTAAAGATAAGGAGTATCACTGCATTGTGAAAAAGGAAAAACTATCTATTTTCTCATCAAAATGCATCTATCATTTTATCCAGGTCCAGCCACATCGAGCCAAAATGGGTCTGTCTGCACAAAATGATACATAAAAAGAAACAAAAGAAACAATTAGCTTATAACTTTTTAAGGTTAATCCTTTGAATAGCAAACAGCAAAAGAACACCAGAGAGCCACCACTGCAGCCTCTAGTATCTTGTCTGCTTTTTTATGTGGGATTTCTGTACGTGCCTCACATCACAAACAGCAACTCTGAGTGTACAGAATTGCAGTTGTGTGTTCCACGGACACTGTGCGTTCATGTCAGCAAGTATGCAGACACCTCAGAGCTATCTTTCTTTGGATGTGAAATAGGCCAGCTCTAAAGCTTGGGAACAAGCTCAATCTTAAGAATACTTTTAGTCTTCACATGTAATTATTTGCTCAAGCCTCTTTTGAAACCATTGCTGTCAGCATACAGCACACAGTGCCTTAAGTAAATACACAATTCATGATTCCATTAAATGACACTGCATGGCAACAGTGATCCTTAATTAATAACTATGGGTAAAGGCATTTGCTACATTAGATGCCAAAGGTTTATGATTCACTTGACTAAATTTTTTTGTCAGAATAGGTAATTATTTGTATGTAAGGGTGTTTAGCCCATTTTGTGTGAATACACCACTGGAAGCAACAATGTTGGGTCCCAACAGATCATTAAAACATGATACCTGTTTCAATGCTATGCTCCTCTTGATAATCCACTGGCAAAGTCATACTCTCAATTAAGAAAAAAAATGCACATGAAATGAAAGTACTTTTAATTCATAGCGTAGAAAAGTTATCTGTACGTCAAAAGGTATCTCTTAATTGGGTCAATGAAAATGCTGGTGTCATTTCAATGCGAGGATTATTTGAGTTTCTTAATCTCTTCAAAGGAGTGTTTATCTACTGAATTTCAAAATATTATTTCTAAATCTAAGCTTATGAAGCATTTTCAAGGAACTGCTACAACAGTAAAACACAACACAGGTCCATATTTGGCTGAATTCATATTTTGATCCAGTGAAATCTCGATACAGTTCTTTGTCAGATCATGATACGCATCTCTACTCATCCAGTCTTCAACCTCCTGAGAAAAAAAGAAAACCCAATTCCATGAATAAGCTCATGTTAAGGCTCTCAAAACTGCATAAGCGTTGCGTTCATGGATGATTAGACACAAGAGCATGAAAAAAAAAAAATGCTGAGAAGTGGATATCACACTGGAGCTGTATTCATCACAGGATTACCATGTTCTTCCTATCAGTGTGGAATGCCGAGGATGAGAAGTAATTAATTCCTTCATAATGAATATAGAAGAGAAACACCAGAGGACTGCTGCTGAGTTCCATACTGAATAGTAAACAACAGCACACAACAGTCTGTAGGTACTGAGAGTACCCTAAAGTCTACCTTGATCAGGGGCCAGACACAAATCCCTGCCAAACACACAAGTATCCATCTATAGGGACAAGGACTGATGACTACAGAGAACAATGGAGGTTGCGATCAGCAATTGCAGTGACACAAGCCCACGTACACATACACACCAGAGAGAGGAGGAGAAGAAAAAAAAATAACAATGGTAATTTTCCACATCAGTACGTTTCTTTCAGGTTTTATCCACTTGGATGCATTGCACATTCACTTAATATTGTTCATACAAACAGTGCTATCTTTAACATTTTCCCCAGCACCTTGATCTTTGATCCTGCATAACTTGGGGCATGTACAGAGAGGCATTTACAATTCCGATTCAGAGCACCTTGGACCACTGCAGGCTTTGTTATACATATTCAATTTGGCCTCTCTCTCTCTGTTTTATTTCTATTCCTGGTACATTGGATACGCGTATATGCAGCATGTGATTTTCATTTTTTCACCCCAATGCATTTGCTTGAAACAGATCTATAATTAGGACATACAAATGCAATAAAAGAGGAGAGTTTTTGGTATTAGTGATTATACATATAGTAGTGTTTTTGAAAAGGGGTCAAGGTGGTAGAAAATTGTACATATTACCCAGGGGACAGGTATATCAGGAATTTTAAGGAATTCTAGGCCTTCCAATGTGAAACCATATAAAACAAAAACAAACCAAAATCAAAAACTAAGTACTTTTCAATTTTCATGCGTACATTTTACAACTATGCAAAACAGGTGTTTTTAGGTATATAAAAGGAATATAACCTGCTGAAATTCAAGAAAAGAATCTGCTAAATTTTCAGTTACATGCACCTAGGTGGTGCTTTCTAAAATCATTCATAATATGGTAGTGATGAAATTAATAATGCATAATAATTAAGATATTAAGTTAATGTTTCTGTTTCGTATTTCAACACCACATATATCAAATAAAGCCATGATAGTACAAACATATTAAACTGAATCTATATCACAGGGTTCAACTTTGGTCCCCTCCTTATTACTTACAAGGGTTGGCTGACTGGGACTGGTAAGAACGGCTTACCATACTTTGTATAATAAGCAAAAAATAATCTCAAATACTGTAATTGAAATCATTATGTACTTCAGTAGTCCTGAAAATATCTCTAAAATATATCCTTGAAAAAAGTATTAATCTTCTCTTCTCAAGACATAATTGTCAATGTAAAAGCTTATTTGCTCTGTCACCAAGACTCAAGGGAAATGTCACTAAAAGACACCTACTATTGACTGTGAATTGTGCTCTATTTACTCATATTGACCTGCTCTATCCATCCAAGATCACATGCAAAAGGTTTGTTTGTTACATAGGCTACTTGTTTTCCATAGTTCATCTTATAAAGTATTGCACTAACAGGAGAAAGAATGAGCATTTAAGCAACCAAAAATGTGAGAATAGTCCCTGCTGATTATACAACTGTGTTGTTGGAAAAGTCGGCCCAAGTATTGCTAGCTCAGTTTAGCCTTCGTCTCTGTTTCCGTCTGTCAGTATACGCCATTTTTTTAATTAACTTTTAAGTTTATTGACGACCCTTTTATTGGAAATGCAGGGGCATTAAGCGATGTTCCGTAGAGCACCCTGTACAACATTTTCCAAGTCATAAATAAAAATAAAAATGCACTGTTATTGCTCTTATCAGGTACATTTCTTTTAAATGTACTTTTAAAATCAGTTTCAGCCTATGTAATCATCATGAAGGCCTTTGAACTACTGTAACTTGGTGTTTATCTTTGGTGGTATTTAAGCAAATTTGTTTTCAGACATCCATCATTTGTTCAGTCTAGTCGACGCACTTCACAACCAAGATTCACCTACTACGGCTGAGCACCGATTGTTATAAAACAGATATATTCAGTTGGAGAGTTATTACAGCTACAATAGTTTTATGAAGATCATTAATTAAGAAACCCACAAACCTGAAAATATACAATATTGAATACAAATTACACTGAAAAATCAACTTAATTTTTGTATTGCTGAATAATGTGTATCTTTGAAACAGAGCTGATTGACAAAACCAGAAACATTTCATGGATTAAATCTGCCTCCAAATTGTTATAATGTACACTAGTTTTCATTGTTTTGTCCACAAATGTAAGTGTATGTGACTGTGTAATGACATCTCAAAGCAAAACAGAAGGCCAGGTGGTTTGTATGCAAATGTTGTAGTGCTTTAAATTCTACAACAGAACAATAGAAGATGATGAGGGTTTTAATCCCTGCAGTTGGCACATTTTTCAGTAAACATCAGTTCCATTGCTTTGTAAATATAGCATTTCAGAAGCATACCATATCCAAGACCATGCAGTGTACTGTTTGTGTGCTGGATATATGGATAGGATACATTTTATCTTAACGTATTCTTAGCTCCTTGACTTTCATTTCCAGTAATGCAGCAAATATTTAATTAAAATCCCCTAATGCATTTTATTGGCAGAAAGAAACTTCAAACATGTTGCTCTTGGATGGGAAAAAAGAAAAGGAAAAATTGTGAGTTATCAAATCCTGCCACTGACGACTGTGGTTCTAACTGCTGCACCCCTGGAATACTAATTCTCCCCAGAGTTCTCCTGCTCAGTTCCATGTATGTTCATAGGTTACAATAAACCTTGTCTCGAGCTGCTCCACTGCTCAGGCCCTTCTGTCTCATTTGGAGATTTTTTCACCAGGAACACAAAAGTGAGCAAGCAAATAAATGAAAAAAAATGTTGAACCATAGTAATCTGCAGATAGTCGCTTGACCTCCAGACTCATCAGAGGGTATTCCTTGAGCTTAGGCCTCAGGGTGAGGAGGGATTACATATAGTAATTATGGTTATTATACCCTCGGTATAGAGACTATCTGACGTTAAGTCTGCCTCATTTCAGTTCTTGACAGCTAAATTAAAAAGCTCTCCTCTGACATGACCCTGATTGATCTTGTTTCTCTGTGCAGTCTGGTGCTTCTTCCTTAGGACACGCTGCGCTTAACACCACCCTGTGAGTGCTAACTGTTTGTTTAAAGGCCTAAGGGGACTTCAGGTTCTGCTCCAGTGGGAGAGATCTATTGTTGCCCTAAGGCAGACAGTGCACCTGCCCAGGCAGGTACGACTCAACTGATGAGTTTAAATCTCCTTTCTCACTTGGAGAGGAGCTCATAGCCGCGCCCTGTGGGTATTAGCACAAGGGATGTGGGGGGCACTGTAAACACTGCTAACCTGCAGAAATCCCAGGGCACTGATTCCCTATGAAATGGTAACCGAGTTTGCGGTTTTGTTTACTGCCAAGCTGTACTACCTTACTCCGTGAGGCGTCACACACTCAACACGATATTGTTATGCATCTGACACATATTAGATTCTAAATTAAAAATCAGTCATCTGTTACCTGTTACACACGGGAGGTGGAATACAAAAGGGGTGCAGACACATTCAAATCCTGTCGAAATTGCAAGGTCAAATCACATTTTCCATATGGTATGCAAGAGGGAAAAGGTTAAAACACTGCTTACCTTGGGCGGGATCAGGTGGTCCAAACTCCAGATTATACCTCAATATGTAAAAATTATTCCACACATATAACTGGTTATCTCTGGGGTTGTAATCCACAGCTGCGATATACTGGTACTGGTTAGGAAAGTGAATATCCACAAATTCACCTCTGTTCTGTTTGGTGTTGTAAATGTAATCGATCAGGCTTTTGCTGACTTCACTCTCATTGTCCTCATATGTGGACCTCACTACATAGAGCACTCCGCAGATCATGAAGGCATTGGACGCAGAGCGCTTGTCATACATCGTCTCCCAGGTCGCCTCGAAACGGAGGGTGTAAGGGTTCAGCTGGCTGATAACCATCATCCCATTGTTTTGCTCAGTGGCATAAATCACCCACAGGCCGTTCTCGTCCACAGCCAAGTCAATATCAGTTTTTCCACCCCACTTGTAAGGTGAGGTGTCATGATAGTTGGCATTGTTGATGATGGCCTCGCCACTTTTGATCCTGGTCCTCAGGTCAAACTTGACTATGTTTCGGGTCCGCTCCTTGTTAAAAAACACTGCTCCATCATACACCACAAATCCAGTGCCGTCCACCCGGTGAGGAAGCTTATATGTTGTGGTTTGTCGGGCATTTTGGAAATCTTCAAGTGAAGCATACTCAATGAGTGTATCAGTGCGGTAAGGAGTCCAGGGCATGAAATATATTTTGTCGCCTGCTTGAAGGGGGTCTTTGCACCATGCCCCTGCTTGCTGCTCCGCCTCGAAGAGAAAGGAAGAATCTCCGACTGCTTTCAGTGTTCCAGGACAAACAAAAACTAGTAATGGGGGAGAGTAAAACAAGAAACAGATTTAAGTAAACAAAACACTAATTAACATTCAGATATTAGCACAGGTGGTTTGGAGCTCTATTTTTTTAGAATGTCTTGGTAAATGGGCTGTCCAAGAAAAGTGGAACGAAAAAATCATTTCAATGGCCAATGGACTACAAATAACATATTCTCAAGCAATATAGGGAGTTTTATTTTGTGTGTGGAAAAAGGAATAATAGAGTTGTTAAACAATGGATATTATATAAAATAATATTTGTCTGAAATGTCTGAGACAATGTCTGAGGCCTTGCTTCTTGAACATATGTACAGACACAGAAACTAAAAGGAGGTGAAAATAGAAAATAAACAAAACAATTATCCTGTAAATAAAAAACAGCCAAATAAAGACACTTGGTAACAGAAGGGCAGTATAAGAGCACGATTCAGGACGTCTGTAAATGTGGGTTGTGTGACTGTCGATTACACCACCTTTTATCTGGTAGCAGACAGGCTTGTTACAAGTGGTGCAAATGTCACATCCTTTAAAATTTAAATAAATTAATAAAAACAAATCTTTATACTTTTTTTTCTTTTCAGGAACACAAAACTAAGAAAGGTGGAGAGAACAATAAGTGGAGGGAAAGGGGGAGGGAGAGGGCAAAGAGAGAAAGACAGTAGAAGCAGTGAGTTTTAAAAGACTGAGAAAACCCTGTTACCATGACATGCTATGGAGAGGGTTTGGGAAGCCAGGCAAAATGAGATTGTGCTAACAAGAGAAAGCACCCAGGGGTATGGAAAAAGAACCCCTAAGGAGTCCAGCCACTACACCCCATTTACTTCTTTATGCTGCCAGTGCATTATCAGATTCTTAATAATTTTACTTCCATGGTTACAGTTTACTGACCTTTACAGTTATGAGGAGGTTTTTCTACTGCCTGCTAGGATTGGAACACCAGAGTGGGGATAGGAAGGTTTACAACCATATGCCACAAAACAAGGAGCTAGGGTTTGGATCGCGTCAGTTATTTACCTTTTTGCTCCACTTCTATTTTAAGCGTTGGAAGAGAGAATGAAAAGGGGTGCAAGGAAAAAAAGAGATTAACATGAATTAACTATCATCGCTACGGTTACACACTCAGTAACAAATGTTATGAGACAAGGAAAAAGATACCTATTTTGGCAAGGGAAAAAAAAGAGAAAGAAAATTAACATTAGACACAGCAGGAAACCCTTGACATGGAGAAAGGATCAGGTTAGGAGACTCATAGTGGTATACATAGACAATGTCGTGACATCTGGACAGAGCTTAATGCTGGTGTTAACAGGGACAAGAGATGAGCAATGATACACCTCTCTATTAGGAGCTTGCCAAAGCATTTATACATGCTTTAAAAGGGGCTGTAAGAGGTTATTAATACAATAGACACAGAACATTATCTCTTTAGACCATTCTGATCAGTGAACATACAGTACAAATAAAAAATAAAGGCATAAGAACTGACAAGAAATGTTCACTTTGCCTACATAAAATCTAAATTTCACATTTTCAATTTGTATTAAATTTAGTTAAGACATGTTTAACAAAAATGTTTAACAAAGGAACAACTGAAGAGTTCATATGCCATAATACTTTTCTGTATTGTAATTTTAATATATGGCCATATTTATTATTCAGTTATATCACGGTACATTATTACACATTAATTGTGACATATTTGATCATTCAGACACAAGCCATGTTTTGAAGCAGTATATTTCAAAACCTTAAAATTAATGCCATTCACACATTAGAGCCACAGTACATTAAGCTGATTTTTGTGGAATGCAGCAGTTCAATTTACTTGCTTGTGTGTGTTCACTGTGTCCTATTTATCTTTCAGTAAAGAGAGTCGCAATGAGTGCTGGACCACAGGTTAGCCTTTTTTAGTAACACACAAAGATCCTGGCCTAAGAGTCAACCTGTTTACTCAAATCAGATAATATTTGTCTAACTCTTAATTTACACAGAGGTCCAAGCTAAACATGACTTGATTGCTTGTGTAAATCTGAGGTTGTAAATTACAGCCCTACCGTGGCTGTGGTATCGACATAATACTTTCCTGAAAACAACACTTTAAAAAAGTTCTTCTGTTCACTTGTATATTTTTATGGTGTTTAAGAGGAAAAAAAATGGCTCACTTAAAAAGTCACTTACCGCCAAATTATTCAGCCATCTTCAAAACTAATGGATTATTATTTGCAACTTGGAAAAGAACAATCCATTCAAATGCAATACATGTCGATACTAAGAAATCTGTGCCAGTGCATTTCCAAAATAATACATAGCCTGAGTTTTTAAAGCAACAATGGCCCAGATTCATTCCTAGAACATTGAATATAGCCATATCTTTACCATTCGATGTGCCTTGCTGGAACAAATTTGCGCTTTGCATGCACTGTCAGGATTCGTTCCTGATTTAAAGTCATCACACCTCGCTGTATTTATGTGTGTAGCATCTTGTAGCCTATGATGATATTCCTCCTCATGACAAAGAAATCTGATTGACAGCTTAGGTTTTTTCAGAAAGCATGTTATTCTCATAGCCCAGCCTTGCCCTGTTCATACAGATATTGATACACTGACTTACTCCCATAAGATAAACATTTTAGCTACACAATGATGGATATGAATCCCTAGGAGATTTTTGGAGTATGTACTCCATATTTAAAAGTTAAATTAATACTACTACTACAAATTATAATAAATTGCATATAGAATTTTTACAAGGACAGTATAATCAAACTGTACAGCTGAATGTTTCATTCAAGATAGCCTTTTCCTTTAAGAACTACTATGGAAAATGTCTAATTAAAGTATATAATGTATATGTATATAATTACAGTATATAAAGTATATTAAAGTGTATATATATGTTTTAATTGTGACCTGCCATGGGACTGCAGATGAAAATTAGCCTTAGGCTAACTCTGGTACAATGCATCAAATGGTAACATTTATGTTTAATATTGTACATGGTCCCTTACAAATAAAATAAATAACTATACCCCAAAGTATATCAGTTTAATCTTTTTTTTCCTTTTTTAGAAATTACACCAGTAAATTGATCTAGTCATATACTGTACATAATGTAGGCAAAAAATGAAGTTTTGCATTACTCGCATTTCATTACTGTTTCAGCAAATCCATGGAGAGGATTTGCATAGATATTGTATCATTTTTTATTCTCAAAATGTAGTAGTTTTGTCTTTCCTACGCAACTTTGTGAAACAATTTAAAATTTGTTTTGGCATCCAATATGCAGCCAAAAATGGATTATAAGACATGCCCAGCCTTTGTCTCTAGGTATATCTTCATGGGTGGTAATCAGGGCTCTGTTTTCTTTCCAGAGCAGCTCATGATTCCTTTGGAGGTTATTAAAGGTAAACAGAGCAACGGCATGGATTCCAATGCTTCAGTAGCAAAAAACTTTAAGCAGAATGGTGCAACATTTGCAAAAGCATATGCTACGTTTTTGTATTTTTAATGCTATATTTATGCCAGTGCCAGAGCAGATAACATGAAAAATTATTCAAATGGAAGTGGATGCTTGGGAACCAGCAATCCATGGATGTGGCAACTGGATGCGAGTTTTATCTTGACAAATACTGCTTGAAAATGATTTCCCACACAGTATATTTTCTCATATATTTCAAGTAATTATACAGTACAGTAAGTAAAAATTGATGATTGTTATTAGTATCAATTTCCAAGAGACATAGCTACTTGGAGTTTTAAAAATAACAATTAAAATTAATTAAAATATATAATTGAAACATTCATAAATGCTGTGTACAGAGCATTTGGTAATGCACCTTTACATTCAGGCTTCTCCCAGCGTGGTACAAGAGCATATACATATTGAAAGTCAGTTATACATTATAGGCTATTTTTATTGGATTTTATGCTGGTTCAATTACTTTTGTGTATGTAAGTGCAATTCTGATGACTGCAATTAAAAAAAATAATAAACAATCGTCATAATATCATTCATGAAGCAAATCAAACAAATTAAAAGAAAGTAAAAAATCTGCTAATATCTTTGATCAAAGTGTGTTTTAATGATGTAGCCAGGTGTTTTCCTGTGTAGATAAAACTCTTAGTTTTGGGGATTAAATCCGTACATTTTCTCAAAACCACAGGGGGTTGATGTGTAGTGATGTTGAAATGTAGACCCTAGCTAACTAAAGGTAACTTAAGTATAGCTAGTTGTGTGATATGTCATTATCTAACTAGCACACTGCCATAAATGATTCCCAGCTCCCAGAGACTTTACCTATATACAGAAAGGCTGACTGCTGCATTCTTCACTGAAAACCATACCTAACCTAATCAAGATTAACACTCAATGGCTTGAATTGCACTAAAGTGTTGATTTGGGTGGTAAGATTGAATCTGGGCCATAATGTGAAGGCATGATTAAAAGCACGGATCAAGACTGAAATCCATGACCATACAACCATCCTTAAAAAATCGATTCAAAGACACCCCATCTACCATATTTTTTATCGTCACTCAACACTACAACTATGCCACTGATCCACTGCTAGCTGTGAATCTAAAACAAATTGGAAACAAACTGGTTAAAACAAAAACAGTTACTCTGTAAAGCATTAGAAATACAAACATATTAGCTGCATATACATTGCTTGAGTCACTATTTTTCATGCAAACTCTGAGAGGCTGGGTCTCAGCATCAGAAATGTGTAATGGTAAAAAAAAAGCCTGCTACCCGCCCATGTAAAATGCCATTGTGCATGCTCAATGAGAGGTGTGGTTATGGGTGAGCTGCATTCTGACTGCTGAAGAAATCAAACATAGAGTGAAACAGCTTTGAAAAACTGCAGAGTTTTATGAACTGCTGATTAGAGGAAAGAGGAGGAGAAAATCTGGAAAGGAAAAGAGACAAGAGAGTTGACCTGAGTAGATGTTAGTGAGAAAGCTTGCACTCAGTAAGCAGTTCTAGACAGAAGAGGTACATTATATAAATCAGTTTGTGGAGGAGACTTCTTGCAGACTGTACAAGGAAAGAAAAGAGTTAAAACATTCAAAACAACATTCAAACAAGACAGCCAATACCCCCCCCCCCAACCATACTGTCTCAAACAGTCAACAAAATTTGACATTGTGCTACTATTTACCCATTAATTGTATTCTTCATATTAATGTATTGTAATGTCTTTCCTTTGAGAGGCAATTTTGTTCCCACTGAAATAATGATTACTACCGTTTTAGTTATCACTGATCCTGACTGTAAATTAACATTTAATACTGTAAGTGTTCAGTAATGTAGAAGGCTTCCAACGTCTTAATCATGCACATACTGTACTGTAGTCAGTGAGGACACTGGCAGCTGACTACAGCTGCAGAGAAAGTTATGTCCTCATCTGGCATGAGAGGGCTACAGACACAATCAGTTGCTCAAAAAAGCACACTTTGTTATTTTTTTCACATGTAGACAGCTGGGCAGGAATTCACTTTGCAAATAATTTCACAGAACTGTAGGAGTAAAAATCCACTTGTTTGAATGGACATTGATTACTATTGGCAAAACAGTGTTGCTTTTTCCTGATAGATACAAAGCTTTTCTATAGAGCAGTTTGGAACATGGCTGAGTGCTGCAATATATGGCTGGAAATAAAATAACATCTGATTGCTTCAGAAAGCAGTTAGCATATCTTAGCATATCTCTACATTTTTATGAGATGGCATAACAGTTAAAAAAAAGTCTTACAATTTGTTTGAATATGCACAGAATAATGCTGATGAAAGCACTCCCTCACTCTTATGTTTCATGTTTTAACGCAATCAGTGTGGCATATTCAGGGGGTTATTAGATGACAGGCAAATGCAAAAGCTAATGGTTTATATCCACTGCCTTAACATGGATATAAAACTGTCAAATGAGGACATCTCTCAGCTTAAGCCACTTTAGATCAAGGGGCAGAGTACAAGAGGATCATGGGAACATGTATATTGAGGTTCACGTTAAAAGCTAAGCTACTAGTAAGATATGACGGTCCAGATAAGAGCCATGAATACAGTACAGAACACATTTCAATCCGCAAATGACTAAGACAGGTTGTTTTTATACAGCGTTTTGGAGGCTTCTGAATATTTGTATAGACACAGACATCTACATGTACACGGGCAGAATTTTTCTCATCTGAAAATCAAAGTGAGGAACATGAAGGACCCCTTGTATGGAGCTCCTCCATGAGGTGCACATTCCTTCAGACAATAAAAAGCAATTAAGGCAAGTGGTTCGCTATGTGTACGAATATCCCCAATTCAATATAAAGACGTGTAAGACGCTGAGCTGGAAAAATCCCAAAAAAAAAAATCCATTTTCTCTGATATCTTAGGTGTTCCCTTACTGTGAATTGACTCATCTAGTCAAACAGCATGAGTCTGATCGACCTTCACGCTACCTTTAAGGTTTTGCACATCCCTGGGACCCTCTGAGTAAAAAAGAAACAGAGCTATTCTTTGTCTTTGTTCAAGAGTGATTCCATGTTTAGCTTGAAGCATTCATACATATTATTCCATTAAGAGTGTCTTGAGTAAACACTATTAAATCATCTTAGTTAAATCATCTTGATTACTCATGTCCAAATGTATTATTACATTATGTGCATTCATTCATTTTCTACAACATGTGTACACACATATTAATGAGTAGTATAAAAAGATGTGCAAGACAGCTGTAAGGGGACATGTATAATGCTTTCCATAATATGATCATTTGCTGCAAATATAAGTTCTTTACTCTTTTCTATATATGTATAGGAAACGCACATTGTTTGATCACTGTTTGATCATTTACATTTATTAATTTTGCAGACTCAATTACTTTCTTTCAGTTCTAACTAGATTGATGAAAATGACATGCCAAATCATGACTTAAATATTTGTAAACACGACAAAACCTGGATGTTTTCCTCATATTAATGAATACTCCAACAGAAGTTAATCTCTTAGGTAAACAGATTGTGAACAGTGACCAATCAGAGGATATCATTTCATAGTTAAGTAGCTAGATCAATTTCTTTGATGGACTATGCTATGGATATATAGCTGGATCACAATAATATTTCAATGGAATTTCTTTCGTCATGATACAGAATACATGCATTCACTATCAGATGGCAGAAAGATGTTAAAAGTAATTTTAGTTTGATTTTGGGATTAGCAGCACTCCCTAACTGTATTTACTAATTCACGGAGGGAATCAAACCAGCAACCTTTAGGTTATGAGCCCTGCTCCTTACCAGTACGCTACCTTGCCACCCTGAACAAGATACTGATTGACAGATTTATGAATGCACAACAAAGCATTCAATAATTATGACTTATGATTTATGAATGTGTTATTTAGCATGTGTGACAACACAACTATGAGGAGCTATGTCTAATATACTGTATGGCTTTTATAATGCTTTATGTGACTGTTACATCAGGTATATGTAGTGCTTATGAATGTTAGATAGACTTGATGTTAAATCATTATGAAACAAGCAACTAGTTAATTTGCACACTAAAATTGGTGCTCACAAGATGAATTGTGTCATTATCATATACCTAAACATTATGCCATAGGGTGGACTAATAAGAAACATGGGATCAAACTTTCTTATAATTCTGTCTCTAATTGCTCTGGCAGCTGTGCACAAAATAGTAATCCTGCTAGTAGGTATTTTTTTCCAGCTGAAGCACAATCCAATTTTACTGGTTCTATATAGTGCTGGGCGGTATGACCAAAAATTTGTATCACGGTATTTTTTCATATTCTGGCAGTTTCACGGTATAACATGGAATTTTTTTTTTTTTTGCATGACTGGGCCTTCATATAGGTTTGTGGCTTATGCTACTGTCAGGAGTACATATAATGTACTAAAAAAATGTAGCATCCTCCATCTCCTTTTTCTGTTATTTAATCTACCATAGCAACAGAGCCTCTCCCAGCTGTTAACAGACTGTTATGCTACCTGGCTAGCTAGCAAGCTGTACCCAGTATGCTGTTCAGCGGTGTAATTTTGTAAACATACAATTATTGGTGTTACACAGTGGTGGCTGGTGAGCTGGAAACAGGGGAAGCGGAAACACTACCTTTTAAATCTATCATTACTTTCAACCTGTTCCCCTTTATTCTAATTAACAAGGATGGCAATTTGAATAATTAACTGGAAAGTAATCCCAAAGCTTTCTCTTAAATGTTTCACATTATAGCTTTCTTGTGTTACAAAAATGGAGCTAAATTTAGTTAAATCGATTTAATTTACTGAGAATAAACTTTTAGGTTAGGTTGCGTGCAATAAACAATAACGTTTAGAACACAGACCTCACAAAAGCTGTGGCGTGTCATGAGCATTTAACCTAATTTAAATCGATAAATGCCATCCTTGTTAATTAAACAATCTCATGTTGTAGCTTTCGCAAGCATACAAACTACAGACAATCTGCGCTGTTTCACAAGCGTATTCATTTACTCTTTTTACGTGATTGGTGTCGATTATTCTGTGAATTATTTGTTTAATTGTTAATCAAGGATGAAAAAGGGTAACATTGAAAGTTATGATAGTTTAAAGGTAGTGTTTGGTCTTCCCCTGTTTCCAGCTCACCAGCTGCCACTGGTGTTACAAATTGTTTATGTGTCACAAATTGTTGTGTGCCATGGTGTTTTGCCCTGTTAGAGAGTAAGTTGTGGGGAAATAACTGTTGTGTTATAAAGTTATAACCGTTAGTAAGAAGGGTACGCACAGTTAATAGGTGCCCCCCCCCCCCTAAATACACCCTGCACAGTGCTCCGTAGCGCTTCTAGCGGCGAACAATATTATATAATTTGCTGCCTACTGAAGCGTCACAGCTGTTGTTTCAGCTATGCTACGGTATGGCGGTATATGAAAAATCCATACCGTATGGGAAGTTAAAACCAGTATACCGCCCAGCACTGGTTCTATACATAAATCCAAAACCAGTATCCTAAGTATCTGTAACCAAGCATGAGGACAACATTCTATAAACCAAAATATAATCGGTTCATCATTTCCCCAGGTGGATTATGACACAGAGAGAAACAGAAGAAATAAAGCAAATGGAAGTGAAAAGGTATAATCTCAATAATAGTCGGCATGATGCTTCAGCCGCAATTAATGTGTACTTTTTCCAGTGCATGAAGAATATCTAATAGCAAATGGATACCATGGTCCCTGAGTGATCCAAGTAAATTCATGACAACTTTTTCCATTTTTCTCTTAATAGCAGGTTGTTGAGCGTCAAAAGTGCTGTGGCTGTCAGACAGCATAAAAGCAAAGCTTCAAAAGACACTTTACAAAATGTCATTCATGTGCATATTATGTGGTGACAGTTTTCCCAACAACATTCCTTCTAAGGGAAAGTCGAAATATTTTTCATATTTTTGGAAGAAGTCTTTGTTCAGTTTAACTCCTTCCAACATCATTATTTTACAGCAAACTTGCCTGTCCTAAATTTCAGGCAGGTAGTACAGCCATGAATACCAACCCCAGTCAAACTCCAATAGCTGGAGCCTCTGTTGCTCTTGTTTCTGTCAGGTTAAATTCATAGGTCAGTGAGGTCAAGGAACAAAGAACAGAAGAATATGAACCCCAATGCAGGGCAACTATAGCTGTGGAATTTTCTATTATCTATTAAAGTGTGATTACTAATGTTCATAATTTCAGCATCACATTATTAGGGGTGTGCAAAAATATAATTTTTCGATTAATTGTTTTTTTTCCCGATTCGATATCGATCTGTAAAACTTGTGGACCAATCTTTTAGACTAGGTATGTACTAGGTACTAGTACTGTACTAGGTACCTACTATGTATTTTTCTAGGTTTTCTAGGTTCATTTCTGCAATGGTTAAACATAGCCAGGGAATTAAGTAGACGGGCTCTGACATAGCCTAACCGTCATATTAAAGGCATTAACTAGTCCCCCCCGTCCCCATTAGATTAAAAAAAGTTATGCGTGGAGAAGGGTGCCCGAAATTGTGGAGATGCTTGGTATGAGAAGAATGCAATGTAATTTATTGCAATTCAAGAGAATCGTAGTTGTTCATGTTCGTTTGCTAGGTAGCTAGCTAGCAAGTTGTTCATATAACACTAGCAAGAAAACGTTCACAATTACAAAGTTTCTACTGGCAGTCAGCTACATTTCGTCAGTCATTGTAGCTACCTTACAAACCAGCTTTCCCTGAGCTAACTAATGCAAACCCACTGCTGCTTCGTGTCATTAATAAGTAGGCAATGATACAGGTTGGTTTTGTTTTTAAGGTACTATACCCATGTGTTCCTCAAATAAAAAGATTTTTGTATACGAGCCTATGGCCTTTTCTTTAGTGGTTTTCACAATTTGTTTCCAGTGACTCTGCATTTGCATATTTGTGTTCCCTTTAGAGGTTTTTAAACATCTCTCCAAATATGGAAAGCTGCTATATAGTATTTCATATCTCATTCCTATCGAATCAATATCAAATCGAATCGGGGCATCTGTGCCAATACCCAGCCCTACACATTATATTTCACCAATTATAGTATAATTTAAAACATACTATAATTTATTAATACTGCAACTATAAGTAGTGGCAGAATTATTTATTACTTGACAGACACACTTATCTAGGTTGACTCACACAGCTTGTATTTTTACAAATTACCCATTCATACAGGTGCATTATTTTCTGAAATCACAGCACCTCAAAATGTCACACTTTGGAACCAGAGACGAAATAAATCTTGTCAACTACTAAAGGTTTCAACGCTACTACTACTAGCCATGAGACAACACTGGAAAACACATTGTCAGCTACTTATGCTGAACTTATGTATACATCTAAATAGCCCAGGCCACCAAAAAAATGGTGAACAGAAATAGTTAAAAATGATGATGTTGCTAAGTTTTGCCACTGAGCTTCCTAATAAAAGCCCCATTTCTATTTCAAATGTCCCACAGCTCTGTTGTAAGTTCCATACTACCCCCTAGCTATGATCTGGCCCGCTTAAACTGGGCCTGTAAAAATACATTAAAAAGGTGGAAACACTACAACAGTGGAAGGAGATAAAATGAAGTGGTAAAAACCACTAAAGAATATTATTTTTTTTGGTAAGCGATCAAAAAAGGGTGGCTCAGTAAGACTCCGATGAGACCAACTGCTGGGCATGCATAGATCACTGGAGGATGTCGTCATTAGAATCATCACTTTCTCATCACCCACACAAATAGAAATGTAGAAGCTGGAATGAGAGTCTATACTTACTGTAGGGAACACACTCATACTGGACCTCTAGGTATTTGTAAGTCCCTGGACAGGGGTCAGGGAAGACATCTGACCCAGTGATCACAACACACTGCGTTCGATTGTTGCACCTGGAAGAAACAGAGGCATATGAACAAGCGTGAGATAATTAATTCAAACATGGACTTTAATTTGATGCTAACATAGCTTTAGAATAACACAGTGCTGACTACCACCCTCCCTCCCTTCCCCGCACGCATCCACGCACACAGAGACGTGCGCGTGCACAGACTTACAAGAATCAATAATGTGGCACAGTTAATTAATATTACAGCAATCAATATTTGCAAACAAAGCAAAGACTAACACAAAGCTAAGGACCGTGGTCTTGTTGAGAGCAATGTCGATACTTAGCAGAACAGTTTTATGGAAAGAGAATTAGTGCAGCACATTCTCCCATGTAAATGTGAATTCCACATCTGAATCCCTGCAAGTTAAATCAAATGAAAAATATGAAAACCCTACTTTGTGGCTTCATTTCACACTTAGACATGCTGGTTCAAGCATACAGTGCTATATACCTTTGGAACAATGTTAATTGTACCTAAGAATGGTTGTTCTGAAAGTCTTGCTGTTTTAATAATCTCATGTTACTTCATTACAGAGAACCCTACTTTGTCAAGAGGAACAATACATATGCTTTGCTATGGGAGTTATAATTTGCTTCACTTTACTTTGACCACAGCAGATAGTTTTAGTACTGAAAATATTCGCCCAAGCACGTTTATGCACCTGTTTATTTTTCCATTTGAAAAATAAAGATGAAATCCTATCCACTTCTGCAACACTGTCTGAGCTGGACAAATGATAACATTTACTGTGGCAAACAGATACCTGTTCTGATGAAAGATCATCTTAAAGAATTTCCCGCCTGATGACTGATAGTTGGTAAGGAAAAAAAAAAAGAAAAACAGTCTGGAGCAATTCGTAACACTTTCAAAAACATCAGCACAGCAATAAGTTTGTCATTTGCTGGCAAAGATAGTAATTTACCAGCAAATTATTACACATCAAAATTAATTGTTTAATCATTAAAGACATGTGCAATCCAATTACAAATTGTCCCTGTATAGGAGATGACAGCCTGATTAGTGGGAGCTGCGCTACCGTTTGTTTTTGTTTGTCAGGCCGCCACCATTGGAAGCGAACAATCCCTCATGGATATCCTCACAGAGGTGCCCGAGCACTGCTTTGTTTACCGGGCTTCAAATCACCATCACCTGATGTTTTACTTAAACCAAGAGGAGAGGGGCCTCTTCTCCATTTCTGTGAGACTTTCCCCCCCCCCCCCAAATCCATCTTTCACATTGTCATATTTCATAGCGTAACTCCTTAAATTGCAGCAATAGTGTGTCCACAGGTATTAGAACTGCAAGTGGTCATGCATTCCCACTTTGCAGTCATCAGAACCACAACTGTGACAGAGACAGCAAAATGAGCCTGAAGCCACAAATTCAAATTTCTCAGGACAGAAAACAATTAGTGGCTGGGTGGAAATCGTCCCATTTTTTTCTGTTCCTTTTACCATGCATATAATTTGTTTTGTGTCAACATTTCAAATTTATATTCAGTACTGACTTCCACGCATATGGATATGTTAAAAGCATAGTGATTTAAAGATTTCTAACATATACTTACATTTACATAGACTTATATTTACTTCCCTGATATCTGCTAAACCAAATGAATGAATCTTAATGACTTTGTTGGTATCACAGTGCATGTTGCTTAGCAGGAGCTCTATTTACCAAATGTTAATTAGACAAAACAACTGTTGCTGTACAACGTGCATCAGAAGCTCCCTAGCCCACATGTTCAGATCTCTTTGATAACCTGAAATCAAACTAGAATCTTGGCATCATTATACAACTCAGAATCGCCTCATCAGTGATATGAATACATCATTTTTCATTCCTTGGTCATTGACATTTTGCCATCCTAGGTTACAATTTTCAAAGCAGCACAGCCTGGAGGGGAGATCTGCATGCATTCTGCAGTGTGTGGTGCTCTCTAATCAATAGTTCTGTTCTGCTGATTTAGAGACTGGATAACATTTTGCCTCTGTTGTCATGCACCAGAAAGCATATCTTCAACAGATGATTGGGAATGAAATCGTAAAGATTTGGTACATCTGACGTCTTCACTCCCTTTCATTCGCTCCTGCTAGCTGGATAATACTATTACAAGAGACCTGCTGTAAGGTAGACTGTATGGTAGCATGTCTACTACATCTCTGAGTCTTCATGTCACATCCAAGTACTGATTCTGACAGAAACTATACATTTGAATAAAACACAAGTGCATCTCACTGTCTCAAGCAAAGGGGCACTTTTCACTATTGGTGAAAAAGGGAAGAATAGAGCCTGAGCAGAATAACCTTGTGTTAATGAAAAGGCCACCATAATATTATAGCAGGAGGAAAAATTAGCCTGTAGAATTTTCTGTCCACGCATTCAGGCAATTAGTCTCTCTAAAACTCTATGTCAGCAAAAGTGACAATATGTTTAAATATATATAGCATATATATAGCATGTATAGCATGTTCATTTAGCAAATGTTTAATTTTGGTCAAAAACTGCAGCTTGAAAAACTTGTTTTTTTGCCAGCAGTAACCACACCCACAACCTAATCTAATTCAAACAGTGTCATGAGACATGTGTATTCTCTCTTGGTTTCACCCTAAGACAGATGCAGTAGCAACCAAACACATTTTCCATACTGAGATAACACCACTGTTTTGTGGCACAGGTTTGCTAACAGCCTTCCTGTGCATAGACACATGAGAATACCAGAACATCTGTACTTAAAATAGAAAAAAAATGGCTTTGGAATAAACAAATACTGCATGTTGCACCCAAAATGCAAAATGTGTCTTTTGTCTTGCAGATATATGATGTTTTTACAACATTGCTAAGCTAAATGATTAGCTACAATCACTCTTGACTTGAAGTCTATACTGTACGGCCTACACTATGTGTACATTTTCACAAACACCACAGTAATGTAATAAATATGAACCTACACACAAAAAAATCATATGCCTGTGATACTGATTTCAGGTATCACATATTTGTACAACATGTACACTTTTTTCCCAATGACAGAACTAACATAGAAAAATAGAGGAAAAAAACATTCATAATTACATTTCTGCTTATGTCAGAGAAATAAAAGGTTAATTTCCCAACGATGACCTATGTTTTGTCCTATTTTGCCTTCAGAGTTTGCTTTTCTGCATTGGTACAGCCTGATCTGTGAGGTTGTGACACTGTCTCATTTGTAAATCTCAGAGAATCAAATACAAACACAGAGCTGCAAAAAATTATTTCGGATGTGTTAATGATTATGCTTCACATCAAGATGTGTGAAGACTACTCATAAAATTCAATTTAAATAAATAATATATGGGTTATACACATTTCTTTAATATTAATACACTTGCATCCAATCTTCTTTCATCAAATCAAGAAACAAATTGAAGAAAAAAGGCATAATATATATTTGTTTCTGCCTCTTGCTTCTGGAGCTGAAAATGGCCCCCTGTACATCTTCCCCCCCTCACATTCAAAGACCCTGTAAAAAACTTCTTTGTATTGGGGGAAATCATTTTCATGATTGATGTGCTTTCCCATTTACTGTCAGGAATAAATTGACCAGCCCGAGTGAAATGAATCACAGTTCAGCTACACTCCCAAGGTAAATCATCCTCAGTCAGTATCAAGGGTCTTACCCAGTTCTACCAAGTTAGCAGAGGAAATTGCCTTATAACTTCAGTTTTCCATAAACTGGCTTCTTAATCACAGCAAAATATTCCACCTCTAATCCCATCTCAGTCCTGACCTTTCACAAAATCCAGAAACCAGCACAATTAAGCACCATACAATACTGCACAGATTTGATGAGAACCTCTTGCCACTGAAATCAGCACCAGGCTGACAATAGGAAGAGTCCGGTTACACACCAGTAAGGCAGAAATGATGTCACTCAGGATAGCAGGGGGAAGTACCACACATCCATTTTAACCTTTAACTTCTCTGCTGACAGTAGCTTTTTCCAATTGACAAAGTAACAAAAAATGGTACAGAACACTAAGTAACAGCAAGAATTGCAAACTCAAATGGAAATACAAGAAAGAATAAGGTGTGAAGTGTAAAATTCTGAGGTGATGTGTCTTTGAGCAAAAATAATTCATATGCAATTTCCTGCAGGTGTGACATCCAGCACAAATGTGCTGTTCATGATATTCACGCTAGCAGCAGTCATCTATGCTACAAAATTCCCCACAACACTTGCTCCTTTTGCAAGAATTCTGTGATTCTTACTCATTTAGCAACCGCCTCTCAATCAGATTTAAAGCTGGGTTAAAGGTCACACTTAGTCGTATTTTAGCAATGACATAATAATATAGCAATGACAAGTTAATACTGCCCAATAATGCTCCAAAATAAAATTATATGCAATTGCATGCCATATGTATGAAGTGCTTTCCATTTTTTAACAGAATTTTAAAATTCCCTTTACGATCATATTTACCTGCTACAAATACCCTACAGCTATACAACACATCTCAGAGCTCAATTTCCTGGAGTGTTCACCTCTCATTGGCAGATGTTAGACCTGATTATGTCACAGTTCAGCAGTTTATTGGTAATTGCATTCATTGCTAGAGTGCACATAATATGTGGGGCAGGGAGCTATTAATGTATGATTAATCAATGGATATCCTATTTCAATAAAAAAATGCTTGTAAAACTGATAAAGTCATTACTGTTCTTTAATTTTCACAGAAGCCTTAACCAGCTGTAACAACTGATCAAATAATTACATGATCACATAATTTAGAACTAAACGCAAAATAAAGTCTGCATATCTTTATGCACAAAGCATGAGAGAAGGTGATGGCATGAAGTGCCACACAGAACAGGACAATTTACTTTGCGGAACTTCTACTTTGAATTTTTATTGAATTTAAGTCCGTTAAACTCAGCATGACCCATCTAGCTTAATTTCATCTGAAATTCTGATGTGGTTCATGCCCAATTATGAAGGCAGACTTCCCATTTTAAAGGATGACCTGCTGATCATGGTGGCCATTGGAAAAACTAAAGCACTCCCAAAGCTACATAAACCAGTCAGACTGCAGACAAGGAATATAAATCCTACCAACAGTTTTCTTTATGTTGGTGCCCTTACACTGGCAGTTCAGGAGCTGGTGGAACAAGATAGGCAGTTAAAAATGAATGATTTGTCCACAACAGATCAGCACACAGGCATAGTGGCTAAGGAGGTTTTGCAAAATAAGGATGCAGGTCTTAAGCTTTGCTGTTGCATTCTTGAGCTAGCTATTTAATCTGAATTAATTCAAAACATAGAATGTAAGCTGTCCCAGTTAAAGCTTGAAAAATTGATAAAAATGTAAAGTTAAACATCATAGTGACAACACTGAATAACAAATCAATATTGGATATTAAGTTTACATTGAGCAATGTTTAAGTTACACATCATCACAAAATGCCCCCATATGGTAGCTAATGAGCCACAATATTAAAATGTATTAACGAAAATTAGCTTCTCATTCACAGGGTCACTCAGAACGATTTGGTAATTTCATTTTATAGTAATGTTGGCTAACTAATAACACCAACAACAGATTACTGGTCATAAATACAACTGAATCCACTAACCCAGGCTGTTTGGCATAAATATTTTGCCTAATTGGTAGTGATTTCGCACTGACTTGCGTGACTGAAATGGCAATAGTTTGGTTTCCTTATTGAGATGGCGTCAACTTAACAAAAATAAAACATGCATTTTAGCCATCAATTTCAACACTCGTTCCTGCGCAGAGATAGCCATGGTTTGTTTCCATGGTTAGCAGTTTATTGTAAGTAAACACTTGGCAGAGTGGTGTTTTAGTGCGTGTAACATGACTTCAGCTTTTTATGTGACGTCACTTGAAATCAGACTGGCAGCCCTGTTGAAAAGGCTGTAGTTTACCACAAAGACACACTTCTTTAGTGCATTCTATTTCCTATTCAACCAGCATTCGCTACGCCCCTGCCCCTTTCAGGTCATTGGTGGAACATCAGATTTAAGGGGCACGTCACCTTACCCACAAACGTGGCCCGTGGGCCCCAAATTGGGTAACCCTGTGATAGGTCAACTGTTCGCATGCTGAGTGTGAATGCATGGCTCATGTAAATAAAATTATTTTTCTTATTCATCGCATTTCAGGCAGTCTTTTGTGGTGTGTTTATCGTGCATGTTCATATCACGATGACTTTTGACCTCAGCCTTACTGTAGTTGGAAGAGCAACAACTGGACAGAGTGGTGCTATTAGCTAAACACTCAAATTAACAATAATCAGTCATACAGTATGTCAAAAGAGCATTCTAAATTTCATTAAAATGGACAATCTATTGGTAAACTGGACTAGTAATGCAAAATTGTTTCAAAGGCAATGAAGCTAATGTGCCACTGGGACTAGCTAGATGCTGTTGCTATTTAAATGCATATGGGGAACTAGCACTGTGCAATCGATTGACGGACTGTGCCAAATCAACTCACAAGCAACTGGCATGAACAAAGCAGTAAATACGCTCTCTGAAGCTAAGCTTTGCCATGGGAGAGACTTAGTAGTTGTGGCAGATAGCTTACCTGCTAATACCTATCACCTTCAGTTAATGAATAGTGGAGTGGAGTTGGAGTTGCACTCATGTATAAACATAACTAGCTGGCTAACTAGCTAAACTTAATGTCTGTCCTTTGAGACAGAACAACACAAATTTCTGCCAACATGGCTGGATGTGAAATCCAGTAGCTAAGTTCATTAGCACAGATGAACAAAAACATATTTAGATGTGTTAAGGTAGTTAAAGCCTTATCGCTACCCAGGCAGGCATCAAGCTAGTTTTTTTTTTAAGAAAGTGGTAACTGGCTAGTTAGCTAGTTGTCTTTTTTAGCCATATAGTCGTCATTAATATGTTGTATGTTTGTGTTTTTGATTAGAATGCCTGTGCCTTTAACTGAATTAATATGACATAAGTTTTATTTACAGATTATCTATCATATCAATTATGATTCTTATATTACAAGAGCCAGGACATGGGTGGGTTAAATCTAAAAATAGATGTGTCTAAAAATCTCAGAATATATAGTTTATTTACTTATTTGACTGGCCAGGTCAAAGAACTGACCTGACAGTTATCTTGCTTTTTTTTTGTTTTTGCTAGGAATTAAACATTTTGTCATATATCTGAATGCACATAAGCTTTACAGTGAAAATTAAGAGTTCATTTTTTTGCTTTCTTACTCAATTTTTAATCAAACTGACTGACACTGCGATTTGAGTGACAAACAAAATATATTATTTTCTTAATTCAATGGTTAAGATAATGTGTTGTGGTTAATCTGAGGGTAATCTGTGGTAGTTATCTTTAAAAACTGCACAGCAAAAAAAGGGTTTTCAGTGCTTGAAAGAGTCTGGCAACAATCTCTTGTAGTAGTAGGTATTGATTCCCTATTCATTTCGAGTCCAGCAACCATGAACTATTCATGCAAATCTCAGAATTCAGAGACATCTTTGTCTGACCGTGTAAGTTATTTTGTCTTTGCCAAAATGTTTTTTTTTCTTTTGTGAATGACAAAGAAAATCATACTGGCCTCCATCCATTTTTTAATCCAAGTCCACCCAATGTTCTGAAGACCAACGTCATCATGACTTATAAAATGTTAATCTGGAGAGTTTAAAATATGTACTAACACCATATGTACAGCAGGGAAGTACACGGCTGTGTGCTGTCAGGTGGCAGCAATGGAAGTCTTCAGAGAGCCATGCAAGCACTTCTGTCACTGATATAAATAGTGTAAGCAGAAAGCATTATTCACTGCTCAAGATATAAAGGACATTTTACCTTTGCAATGCAATTTTAATCCAGGCTCCTTATTTAAAAAGGCAAAGGAAACAACAGCATCACCATGATCATGGAGGATCACTAGGATGTTAATAAGAACCTACCTGTGTGAAAACTTATCACAGCAGTAAAATGGTAATGTGTTTAAGGTACCCAAACTGTTCACATTTATTTTTTATGAATTTTTTCATTTAAATTGTGGCAGTGTATTATGGTTACGCAATATGCTCTCATTCCTCTATGTTCACATATACAGCTTTAGTCTGTTCTAGACTGCAAATATTGTTCATCCTTCCTATTGATGCATTCGTCTGGAAACACATACAGCACAGGGCAGCCAAGACTGTGTTACTATTATGTTAGATGAATCAATACCAATGGTTTAAATAATTATACTAATCCCCATTAATCAAATGAATTTAATGGGAATCTACAAGACAATTATCGAGATGCTTTACTCTGAACTTGTCCCGCATCCACATCTTTGTTAATAGACATACCATTATAGAGGAAAGTGTGCTTCTCTCCACTTTCTCTCAATCAAAGCTTTTTTTGGAAATTTCTCCAGTCAACATCATTATTTCTACAATATCCCATTTATTTTTCCAGAATGAAGTTTCACATTTGCTCTTATGAAAACATTAGGAAGGGTGCCCCTGATAAGTTCCTGTACAGTTTATCACCTGCTCAAGACGACTAATTGCTTGCAGCTGAAATGCCTAATTGAGCCACAGTTGTCCTAGGGCTATTTTCGTAAAATCACAGAGCTCATATAACATGCAAGGGAAAATAAAACTATTTATAAAGCTGACCAGATCTAGAAATTTCGCAAATGAATATTAAATTGCCTTTTTTTCTACAAAAAAGGATCATTTTAGGAAATAAGGTGTGTCATAAATCAACTGATCGAAAACGAATCCCTGTACACAACGGGCTTTCAAATCTGTGATAAGATGATTGCCATGAAAAAATCTGTCAAAACAAAGTTTTTGTCATATCTGATGTCTCTTGTACAATTTAGCAACTCCGAATTTATACTTCCATTGTGCAAATTTGCAAGCAATATTTAATGTTGCATAGTCCCACATCGGAAAACCTTTTAGATATAGGTCCAAAGAGAAAAGCAATAAGAAAAAAAAAATTTCTTATTTGAATATGAAACAATTCTTTAGTGATCTTGATGAGTTTTGTGTATTTTAAAAAAAGAGGAAGAGGAAATATCATACAAGTCCAGAGGAGTTCATTTATGAATGATTTAGATTCATCAACGTATATATAAATAGTTTAAATTATCTAGTGAGCACTTGCTACTATGTATAAGATTCAATTTGAACCATTATTGGACAGCAAAAGAGGGGACAAGTAGGGTTGCCCAGGAAATTAACTTGTTCGTGCCATTTGACTGATAAGGACAAGGCCAAATAGGTAAATTAAGCCAGTACAATAGGCATCATATTTTTTTTCTTTCATGGGAAGAATTATACAGCTTTCATTAGCACGAATCCATTACTGCATCTACTGCAAATTAACCGAGAGGTGAATGAAATCTAAATGAAGTTGAAGGCCTTCCCTTGGCTTGTTATAAACGCCATAGATAGACACCTGACAGCCCTGATGAATCCCCATAATCCCCATGTTCCACAATGTAGCACTGATGACAGCCAGTGCATTACATCTGCTTGCAGACAGAGCAAGCTCTTCACCATTGCTGACTACCTGCTGCTCGTTCAGCCTTGTTAATATCTACTGCATAGGGATGCAAGCAATTCCAGTGAGGTACATGAACTCATTATTGTCTCTATACCCCTTACGCACTGTGATCATGAATCAATAAAATGTGGAGAGCTTATTGAGGACCTTTCTAATCAAATTAGTTGTGAGAGTTCACATTTTGTCAGTGCTTAATAAGCAGGTCATGACTTCTCAGAAATTATTATAAATGCAGCCCTTTCTTTAGGTTACGTGCTGAAAGTGTAAATGACTAGTGTTGAAGCATGTGCCCACAGCTTACTCTTTACGCTGTAAACTGAGTTTTACATATAAAATTAGTGTGACTACTGTGGTTTGTAGTACCATTCACATTGAAAGCATAGTTCTGTTAAGACTGATGGCATGCTACAGGAACAGGCTGTTCTTGTTTTTGCACATAAGAACATAACTATCACATTCCTGTGCTCAAACTTTATGTTTACTGCATCAAGTGGCTGACCAATTATTAAGACAAATAAAGATAAATTAATCTATCAAACGTACACTACTACAGTACTGACATACGGATCATCTCAAATCTACATTTGATTATAATACTATTTCTTCAAGGTTATATTTATTTATGCATGTCTCTGAAATGTGTAGAATACCATATATTGCCTAACTGTATACATATACCTTGCTATCTGTATAAATAAAAATACACAACCATCTTCTGAATGAAATGCATTTTTTTTAAGTTAAATTAGACAGCATGCAGAAGTTATTAAGGATCATTAGAAGAGGAATCAAGAACCAAAAAAGTCTGCCATCCAATCAAACAGTGGTTGACATGTCCTCCTGAATACATCAGATGTTGCAGGTGTGCAGTTTTATTTAATATTTTCTTATTTCCCCAGACAGACACCAAGAGTTGCTGACAGCCTTATATCATCCAATTTCCTTGTTTTGCCAAGAAATTCTCCTGATTCTCCTGCTGTGTCAATGCTGAAACACTGCCACCCTCCAACATTGGCCCAATTTCAGTCTTACTACACTGCACCTTCACTTCAAGTAATGAATTTAGGCAGGTGTTATTTGGTTTTGATACTAACTGGAAATCACATGATCAGTGATATTAATAAAACATTGTATAAACTTGAAAGAAAAAAACATTAAAAAAGAAAAAAACTCAAATTCTTCAATTAATTTCTCAGATTTCAAGCAAGATTAAATGTTGGTGATTTTAAAACAAAACAAGCCTACGTCCAGTATCACAATCACATCCTTGATGCAGCATATCCTCTCTAAATACTACTATGTGCTGATAACAGTCTAGAACACAAATTATAATTCAGTCGTATTTAATAAAAAAACAAGGCAAGGGACAGAGAAGCATGCAACATCAATACAAAGAACAGTTATCATTCTAAATTACAACATCCAATGCACAAATTCACCATTTCTTCATTTCGGAACAATCAATTTGCCAACACTTTCATCTCTGTCATGCATGCAAACACTTATGTGAACGTGTGTCTGTATCTCTAGCCATAGTTATAGAAAAGCTGAGATAAAATTACACTAAAATTATCACTGAACCAAAGCATAATCTCTGCCAGCAGGTAAGAGATGACTGGTATGCTTAGGGTATATGGTTGCCAGACACTGTCTGGTGCTTTGTTCAACAATATCAAACATGTCATCACATACGAGGAGTTCGACTTGTCACTGAAAAAGGACAGGAGAACCATGCAAAGGAACAGTATGGCTGATTGAGAGATCTCCAGGATCCACATATTGCTACATCCCAAACTGCTGCACAGTCACTTAGACATTGCCATGAGCAGAGCAGCTCCCATACTGTACAGGATGGAGACATCAGAGCCTAATCTACACGTTTGTTTGGAGGTGAACAGCCATCATTTGGCATGGACAAATGAAAATGATAATTTACAAATGATAATTTACAAACTCACAGCAGGCACAGTAATCATTACTGCCTCCTACTGAAGGGAAAATACGTTGCAGAAGCTAGAGGAGATTGCTTGTAGGTGCTGTGCTATATATTCTAACTGAATACTTCACATTTTATTCATAACGCCTCTTTGCGTGTGTGCTAATTCTGTTGGATTGATGTTGTCACCTTTTCTGCTTGAATTGAAATGGTCTTCAATGTCAACTATGATAACTAAACTGAATGCAACACTTGACTTTTCTCCTGATTGTATCCTTTTTATGATCCTTATGACTTAGCTGGCCATTTCCATGCTATATTTACTTAATCACTGCCACCTAAGAGAAATGATGAAAGGAGAAGTAAGACAGCGGCTGTCTTTTAAAAGTGAAAAGGCAAATCTCTATCTACATTATTAATAGCCCATCAGTAAACAACATTTTACTTTTTAAAGGTGAGGGGGTATTCACTGTTTTGAACTGACTTCCATGATTAAAAAATCAAAAACCTTTTTGGTTTAATTCTTAAAAATCTAGACTTTTAAGCAAGGTATACCTGTATACACATGAAAATGCTGCCAGTCTCAGCAGGAACTCATCACTCTGTTACGGAGTAATCTCTTTTACGAAGGAGTGTTTTCCACGTGATGTACAATGTGACAATGTGAAGTCACAGCTAAAGACAATATCAGTAAATTCCCTGATGTTAATTTATTAAAAAAAGTAAAATTTTGTGCTAAAGTGTGAATGATTACATAACTGGAACAATTCAGTAAGTTCAGTGCTCGAAGTGGGCCGGTACTCACCGGTACACAGTACCGGCACATTTTACTCTTTGGCGTGCCGTGACTTTTTCTTACGTACCGGCACTTCTCACAAGCTGCCGGTACCCTTTTCTGCCCTCTCCATATCAGGTTGTGGGCATTTCATAATGACCCTATATAAACTGCATTACCCAGGGGGCACTATGTGGGTAATTATCGTATTTTGAGGAAAATTATTAATACAAATAATTTTTTATTAATACAATAATACAATTACAAATACAATAATTATCATACATCTGGCAATGCCAAGGATGGCATTTTGCGATTTAAATTATGTTAAATGCTCATGACACATCACAGCTTTTGTGAGGTCTGTGTTCTAAACGTTACTGTTCATTGCACTCCTAACCTAAAAGTTTATTCTCAGTAGTTTACATCGATTTAACTAAATTTAGCTCCATTTTGTAATTTGAATTTTGTAACACAAGAAAGCTATAATGTGAAACATTTAAGAGAAAGCTTTGGGTTTACTTACCACTTAATTATTCAAATTGCCATCCTTGTTAATTAAACAATCTCATGCTGCAGCTTTCGCAATAGCACACAAATTTCAGACAATCTACGGTGTTTCACGAGCATAATCATTTATTCTAATTATGCGATTGGTGTCGATTATTCTGTGAATTATTTGTTTTATTGTTAATCAAGGAAGATAAAGGGGAACACGTTGAAAGTAATGATAGATTTAAAGGTATTGTTTGGGCTTCCCCTGTTTCCAGCTCACCAGCCACCACTGACACACACACACACACACACACATAATATATAGTATCATACAGATATTACATTATTAAATTATTATAAATTATTATTATATGTTATAAAATTAATAATTTGGCAAATAGTTGTCCCTTTGAGTAAATACATTTATGTTGTGAACATCAGCGATATCTCTTAGTATCTTTTATTCACTGTAGAAATTCAGAATGTAATACTTAATGCTGATACCAGCCGATACACACGCCAACATGTGAATAAGGGGAGTACCGGCACTTTTTCTTCCACTTCAAGCACTGAGTAAATTTTAATAGGCTGTTTTACTTTGTTTACCTTTGTGACATAATTTTGTAGGCATCAGGGAGGTAGCAGTTAATGTTTTCCATCTGGAAGGGGTCAGCATCGCAGATCTTGTCATCTGTCCGGCCGTAGTTGGCGCTCTCGATCATGATGACATCACTTCCCGGACAGCGTAGGTCGATTGGGTAGCCATCACAAGACAGCTCTCTCCTTACCAAGCCAAACGGCAGCGCTGCACGGCTAAACCCTGAGGGAGAAAGAAGACCTTGTATCAGTACAGGGGAACAAAAAACCTAACTGTTCTGACAAGGAGCATAAGGGAGAAGAGAGAAGTAGGATAGTAATTGTCATTTTCAAGGGATGCAGAGAACTGACTCTGATCAGTGAAAGGAAATCCATAGCATACTTTTACTGTATGTGACATGGATATTATGTACCCGCAGAGGAATTGTTCCATACTCTTGGCCTCTTTTCTCAATCTTTTCTCATTTCTTTTTTTTGTGAAATGGCCCTCTCTTATTCTTGCACATCGAAAACGAAGTTAAATGCATTCATGAAAAGGAGAAACTCTACATTTCTGCTTTGTAGTTTTTGCTCTTTGTAGTCTACAGTCGTTCCAAGTTTGACTAAGTTCTGTGTTCTTCAGGTAGTGCTCAGATCTGTGAGGATACATTTCATGCACTGTCTAGATAATTAATGTGGCTCTGTTAACCACGAACAGTTGTAGGTGACCTTCGTACATTTACTGTGAGGACATCTGAGAGTGTGAACATCTGAGAGAGGGGAAACCAATAGCTTTGTTTCATCATGAATTGCACTATCTGAAAACAAAATGCAACACAATAGAAATGCACTCAGATGGATTGAGATCAATATTCAGCTAAACAACAAACAACATCCATTACACTGCCTCTCCTTACCTACTGCAAGTGAACAATGGCTATTATTCTTAGCTTAAAAGTTTGATTGTTTTTGAGCAAGACGGCAACACATTACAACTGCCTACCCAACTATATCTGCAGTCTCGCGAAGTGATTATGTCCCAAACTGTTTCCTATATTTTTCCATTTCTGCTTGTTTGGTTATTTATTTTCTAACTTTATGAAACATTCAGGGATAGGTCTTATTCAACATTTCAGACATGCCTTTTTATATTTAAACAAATGAAATGGTTCTACAATCAAAACATTTTGCAATAACTAGCTATCATTGGTATCACTAGGTTTATTTACAATCTTTTTCTATCAGTAAAGAAACAACAATACAAGCATCTCAACAACATGAAGTGTAATTTAATCCATCTTACAGCCCTGACAATCGAAGAGAGGACTGGCAGGAGGCTGAGCTAGAAAAAAAAAAATCAATACTGTGGCTTTGTGCTCTGCAAATGTGAACACTGCCAAATAGCTGCGCTTAGGGTAAAATGAACTATTTTGCTCCATTTTCTCCTCTCTCAACAAATGATTTTAAAAACACAGCTTTTTTCCACTGCAAAATGTCAAACTATACGAAGAAAAAGAAAGAGAGGGAAATGAAAGAAAAAAGCAAGGAAAAAAAAGAGAAAAACCATTGGTGCAGCAGGCACATCAGCTTTGGTTTGCAATATTAAAATTCGCTTTTTAAAGCGGACAGTCCCTGCGCATAGAGAGAGATCTGTGGCACAAAGCAGTCATCATTTATAGATCATAGACACAGCAGCCAAAATTTGTATGGTGAAAAGAGCACCGCTTCCACTGCAATGTCAATAATCACTGTTGTTAGCAGCAAATTTCTGTCTTGGCAGAGGCGCAGGCCATTTCTGTTTACAGTGCTGTGCTTTCTTAATGAGTATGTTCACAGTCTGGTGCCTTGGAAAAAAATTCATTACTCCTTTTCATACTCTAATTTGTTTTGTAAGATTGGCACTTGAAAACACTGCCTGATCCTCTTGTGCTTTTCTTGCTAATTACCTCAAACCTTTGACTGTCATGGATGACATTGTTTGTACTTCTAAAAGTACAAGTGCACACTGCTCAGACCGATTACCTGAAACCCTCTTAAAATGGGTTGTGATGCAGAGATAATTTTGCCTGTTAGATGCTTCATCTAGTAAGGACAACTGAGGTTACTCTTCTCCAAAATTAATTCAATTCTTAAGAAACACAAGAGGTATAACATGACACTCTTTAATAACATTATTCCATATTTTTGAAGACCTTTTACACCAGTCACTACACAAGTCAACTGTTCTTTCACAATGTCTGAAGCTCACAGTGAACTACGTTCATATCTTATTAATTGTTAACTGCTTGATCTGTTTGTGTGAGAAAATGTGTCCCAGATAAAGTGTACGTATTTTTACAAGTGTTTCTATTGACTTTAAATAAGTACCTCATAAGTGTGAGTAACTTGATGTTTCTGTATGTTGAAATTGCTTTTTTGCCCATTTCTAGATATTTTCCACCACTAAGTAGTAACTTAGCTGACAAGTTTTAAAAGTTCAAAGTACACTGTACAAAACTGGGTGGTCTGCTTATGTGGCTAACAAGCTAGTCAGACCATTGATGTAGCTAGCTCACAAGTTAACCAGCTACATACTGACTTAACCAGCATATTCTTCAGACCTGTTTCACACAGGCCTGGGAATCTGGGTCAGGGATTTTCTGGGTTTGCCTTTGGTGTGAATGGATCTTCCCAGGGTACTGGACCTGGAAATGCTACCCAGTTCCAGAGCTGGGTCCAACCACATCAATCCTCAGGTCTGCTTCCGTGTAAAAGGGAATTCCAGGATTCATTGTTTGCATATAGCACACTCCTTGCTTATTGTCCCAAAATTGTCTTTTGTTGGTTGTCTCTATACTCACAACTACGATCATGACAGACATCAGAAAAGTTACCCTGCTGTGTAGAGACTTCAAGTTCAGAATGTTTTATTTGAATCTCTTACAATTCCATTCAATGCGGTAAACCAATGCTTCTCAAACTGGGAGGCACAAGATTACAGGGAATTGGATTCAGTTTCATTATGTATCAACTGACACAGAGAATGAAATTTGAAAAACCTGTCTGAACAGTGTCTGTTGAAAAACATTTATACTACTGATTTATACTATTTTTTTTTTTTATTTTGATGATGTAATGTGGCAGTTAATAAAGCAACAAGGCAAGAGAGGCTGTGGTATACAGTGAATGCAGTCACACCTAAAGTGCTGTTAAGTGCAATTTGCAGCAAAGTTTTGGTTTACTGTGTTTATTGCATTCCTCGTTCCTTGTCAATGTTATATTTACCTAGCTAGAAATGCCAGACTAATTCAATGTCCAGCTACCTGCTCCTTAAACCATCCCCTTCTCCAGAAGATCTCATCTGACATTCTCCCACTCATTATGTCACTTAACAACTCCCTGACCACTAGCTGTAGCCCCTCTGTCTTCAAGCAGGCTTGTGTCAAACCTCTGTTCAAGAAAACAACACCGGACCTTCTGCTGCCCAAGACTATCACCCTGTCTCCCTCCTCCCATTCCTTTCCAGAACCATTGAACGTGCTGCTTTTTAATCAATTTTCACACTTTCACATGCAGAATGACCTTAATGACCCCAATCAATCTGGGTTCAAGGCCATTCCACTGAAATGGCTCTTCTCTCTGTTACAAACGCCTTTCAATCTCAAGGACTGTCTCTGAATCTGCTGTCTTGACACCTCTAGACCTTTTTACAGCCTTTGACATAGTAAATCACCATATTCTCTTGTCTTTCTTGATAGTAATGGGCATCTCAGGGTCCGTTCTCTTACCTCTCAGGGAGCACCTATCAGTTTTCCTGAAGAGGTGCCGCATCAACTGCTCTATAGGAGTCCCTCATGGTTAGGTCCACGGCCCCATTCTGCTCTCCTTGTATACAGGATCTCTTGGCTCTGCCATTTTTTCCAATAGCTTTTCATATTACTGCCATGCCAATGACACCCAACTGTTTCTCTCTTTTTCCCTATCTGATAGTCCTAGTCTGATTTGTCACACATCAGGTGTTCTGGGGTTATCCAGGTTATCATCAGTTAACTGATGATAGTTGCTCTGGATAAGAGTGGCTGCTAAAATGTCAATAATATACTTAAAAAAAAGTAATTCCATTTTGGTACCCTGTGGATACCTAACCATCACCTGAGACTCAGTTTGGCTAAGAGTGAGCTTTTGTATACAACTCTTCCCCATTCACAGATTTGACCATCTGGAAAACACTATATTGTCAGCCTCTCGGACTATCAAGACCCTCGGGGTGACACTTGACACTGATCTAACACATGTGGACCATACAGCAACAGAATACTGCTGCTCAGTTGGTCCACAATGTCCCTCACTCTTCACTCCATTCTTCTCCATGTAACACCAATCCTGATCTCCCTTCACTGGCTACCAGGGACGGCTTGTGGTGGTCTTAGCCTACGGAGCGATTTGGAGAATGGCTCCCTTTTATCCTCAATCAATTGTCTGACCCTTTGCATTGGCCAGGCCACTCAGCTTCCTCAGGATGTTCAAGACTGAACATTGTGAAGACCAATTTCCTCATATATTCCCCATTTGAGTTTTCAGCATGGAAGAGGCACTGTTTGACTAGATTCACTGTGTTAGTTTACAAATGGGATATGTCCAGGCATGGAAAATGACTACTTTTATATGCACATAGCATTCCAAGTATGTTATGTGTCCTGGTTACAGTCATGTTCCAAATAAACATTTTACATGTATTATGACATATGTCCCTGCTAATGCTCCTGTAAACATGGTACACAAAGTATCAAGAATAAACAATGTGCAGCAGTGTTTCGTAATCTCAAGTCTGCAGACCCGTGCCTGTTCTTGGTAAGTTGCTGACCGGTCCCTCAATGGCCCTTTCCAAGCATGTACCTACCTAGCAAAGAGGCTAATGTTAGATAGTTGCATAGGGATTTTAGTGCCTACAAATGTGATTTCTGTTTAACAAACAGCTGCACAAACAGTATTAGCATGGATGTCCTGGCAATGCAAGTTTGTGCATTTGCTTCATATAGTTCATATGGGGGACAGTCTGAAAAGAACATGTGGCACTTAAGAGCTGGTTAGTTAACATAATGTCACTTTCCAAGCAATAAACTCTTCAGCTACGGTTTGGTTCAAAACACAGATAAGCAAAGGGTAAGAGTTCAGCACTCCGCCAAGAAGAAAACAATGACCTGTCACTAGAATATACCCATCATACATCAAATATTGTTTTACTTCCACTGAGAGTGAATGTCCACCCAAGTGCTGTGCATACTGTGACAAGCCATTCAATTCAAACCAAACCATTCACCTTGAATGGATACAGTTCTTTTGTGTTGGAAGTCACTCTGGATTAGAGTGTCTGCTAAATGAATGTAATGCAAACCAATTCGCATAGCTCCTAATGGTGGTATGAAATCATTAACTTTGGCATCTTAATTTAACAATGCTGAATGAAAAGTTGGTGGATTAGAGTGTGAGTTTGTAGTAAGTATTGAATTTTGCTGAGAAGCTACCTACTGAATTAGCTATTTATGATGAAGAAATGACAAACGTGTCAGCTTTTGATAAACTGCAACAGTACCATCCTTATTATTAGTGTATTTCTATATTACTTATCTAAACACACTCATAAACACACTCATTCTATGGATGTAGGTTGGGTACCTGGGTATGTGGTTAAAGGTTTGCTGGGTGAGTAGAGCCACAGGGAATGAGAGAATAAGGCAGAACTAGAGCTAAGAAGAGGTATGAATTTCACTGCAACAGGGAGAGTGCAGGGACCTTTTGTACCAGCCTCCCACTCTACTGCAATCAGATGACAGATGTCAACCACGACCTATCGGGACAGGTGCAATTCAAGACGACAGGTTGAGGTAAGAGGATCTTGGTAGTTACACTCGCAGCTGCCAGTTTTGCCTGTGGTGGCGCATCAGGGCCTACTGCATGTTGATCCTCATAAAAATGTAGAATGATGTAAGGTTTACAAAATAATAAAGTGATGCTGTTCACTACCTTACTCCTTTGGGAAGTGGAATATGAACACAAAACACGTGATTATTGACAGTGCATATGTTCTCCTGCTGGCAATACAGTATGTTAGTAGTAATTTCACAAAGTGCTTTGTGCTGTCATTTTTGCATCAAAATGTTGCGCTTGTGCCAGGAGGTGGTTGTTGAGGGTTTTATGCCTCAAGCGCAAGGCTGGCAAGAATATACCACTTTTTACCAGACCAGACATTCGTTTGCACCAGACATTCCCTTCCCTCTCACACAGTGCAAACACTATTATTTTGGAGAGGGAAATCACCAGCTGTGCCCAAGCGAGGCATTTCTCACATACCACCAGTTTTTGCAGCACAAAATTAGTAAATCGCTTGTGCTTTGCAATAGGGCTCAGATTAGGTCCCTTTCAACTGACCATGCAGTTGTTTTTGTTCAGTATCCCCTCTCCTCTGACATCATGCAAGTGCAATGATTTTTGGAGACGGAAAGTAGTAACTTGATTCAATGCAGGCATTTTTCACACAGAAGTTTAGCAACTCACTTGCATCCTAAAATTGTGCCAGCACAAAATTAGGGACCAAAGTCAGAGACTGGTTGATCATTTCCGTTCATCTGACAGATGCGTTCACCTGTGCAAATATTCCACTTGAAAACGTGGATAAACCAAAATTATGTGCATTTTAAACAAGCATGTAATAAATGGTGCAGCAATTACATCAGCCACTTTGCAAGGCGCCTCTGCTGCAGCCCACTGTGTTGCATGAAGTCAAAATCAAAGAACTGATCAAGACATGTGAGAACGTATCTAGTCACTGAAGAATTAAGTCTCTTATGGAGACTCTTATCTATGTGAATTATTCTTCAGGGGCAGATGGCATCTTGAAATGTTTAAATGTATTTGAAGCTGATTTTAAAATGGCCAGAATGACATCAGAATCCACAAAACCTCCATTACGTTTGAGGGGTTGACAACTGACTATCGAGCACTGGCTCAACGGATGCACTACCTACTCCATCTACACCTGAGATCAGACTGGGGCCACATACAGTGAGATTGCACGGATCTGGTCAGGCGCAGACACAAAAAACACATTGAGATCAGGCTGTGATCGCACCTTGGTGACCACTTCCAGCAGTGGACAAGCACGCATTTTGCCCATGTTGCCGAGTGCAGACACATCTGGCTATCAAAAGGGCATACAATTGAACGTCATCTACAATTTCCTCGCTACGCCCAGATATCGGAGTGCGCAAATGCGTGTTTCTGCATGAGGTAAGGTTGCAGCTGCTAACAAATATGTTTAGACGTGTGCCTCCACATGTGAAAATTCTCAAGACAGCCCCAGCTTTTATCCCAGGCCAACACGGCCCTGTGGTCAGTTTGGTTGCGAGCTGTGATGGGTCATTGCTGAGAACACCAAGTTTACACTGTTGTCTCCATTGTCACACTTGTCTAAGACAGCCCTTCCAATTACATATAATGTACTTTATTAAGGGAAGAACCACAATCTCCTGTGCTCCCGTGGTCACAGTCTCTCAGAACAGATAACTTAGTTGCATATGGCAAGGGAAAGTGAAATCTGATCACAATGTGGATACAGGAGACAGATATGGTACACATGTTTATAGTAGGTGTGGATGTTTGGGGTCCTGATCAGACAGCAATCCAATTTACTTGATCGGGAAGCAGATTTTTACACCATATATGGATGGGGCCACAGGCATAAAAATAAACTGCCAATATATTAAAACATTGGACAAGACCAATCACAGGATGCATTGTGAATGCTGAAAAGTATGTCTTTGAATGGGCAAGGTGTCACATTATTGTCATTTCATGAAATAAAACTTTGTAAACCAAATTACAATTATCAAATGTAATCACAAATTTTGAACACTGGAGTTTTCCACTATATTGTATATGTGACATTAATGTGTCCCTTTTATTTGTTTTTATTTATTTATTTCACTTGCTCTTTTGCTCTGAACTTCATTTTATATGCTAATGCAGGTTAAGATGTCACAGCACTAATTTTCTAAAATCAATACCTTGCTACCCCTTCAGGTAAAGAAAACTATTTTGTATACAAGTTACTGGTGAACATTTAATTTATGTACACATTGCCTGCATTAGTAAAGAATATGTCAATGGACATAAACATTGATATCAATGTTAACGTCCGTATCATAATTTGTGGTAACTCCACGCCATACAAATTACTAGCTTGCTATT
The DNA here is from genome assembly GCF_013368585.1 of Megalops cyprinoides. Classification (NCBI taxonomy): domain Eukaryota; kingdom Metazoa; phylum Chordata; class Actinopteri; order Elopiformes; family Megalopidae; genus Megalops; species Megalops cyprinoides. The sequence goes on along the minus strand of NC_050584.1, from coordinate 49,046,910 downwards.
TGTGAATCGCATATTATACTTATATTGTACTGCTGATTTTGCTTAATGTTACAGAATGCAGGTTCCTGAGAATTCCTTAAAAAGTTTTATTTTCTGCTGCATATACAAACCCTGCAGCTAACCTAATTCCTTATCAGATTTGGAACCTGGCCACTTGCACGTAAACTGCAGATTCTAAAGAAATGCCGTTTCAGTAAACTACAGGACTAATACTCTCTCCGTAAAACTTCTCCAATAAACATGCAGGACATTACAAGGGGATGGAGGAACACAGGACAGACACAAACCGCTTAATAAGGGTCCCCAGCCCCAAATGTGTACAAAACCCTGCACTCACTATTCATTTATATTCACTATATCATTTATATATTGTATACTGTGTATTATACATTATATATGATATGTTATACAAACGTACACACCACAAAAACACACAGGGGTAATTTTTTAGTTTGCAGTATGAAAGTGTGTTCTTTGGCAGATCCACAATTCATCACAGGAGTTGGCTAGTCAGAGAATCTTTAGTGAAAGAATGAAAACACGGCATGAAACGAGCAGGTTTTGACAGCCAATCTCATTTTAATGTCAGTGCATCCGTGTACTGCTCAGTCAAGTGTCATGCACACTCTGTAACAAACCAAAAAAAACTATGCAAAACACCAATCAATTCATTTATTATATATTTTTCTGAGACATATGCTCCTCTGAGGCAAATGAAATCAAGACATGAATTCTTTGCTTTTCAGTTTCATGGTTTGTAAGCAGAACAGTACAATTCTGCTGAACTACCCCTTAAAACATTTAAGCGATTTCAGTTTTAGTCTTCCTGTGGCCTACATTTTACATCTCCATGTTACTCGGTAGGCACGGACACATTGACTTTGCATGGATCAATTAGGCTGCAGCCACATACATTTGACTGGGTTGCATTAGTCTGCACTGCCCCACTTTGATGTTGTGTGTCTAATTCAGAGGATCCACACAGCTGTCAACAATTTAATTACCAATGTTATGCCAAAACATCTATGATCTGTGTTTTATGAAAACTGCAGACATAAATGAAAAACTGACTTGTGGTTTTTGTCTATTTTGCATTTGTGTGTGCATGTCTGTGCGTGTGTGGAAACCGCTGTGTGCTACAGCCCTAAAATCGTGCTTCTGGTTTTCTCATTTGGGCCACCATCAATTCCCGCTCTCACTTCTGAAACAAAAACCAGTACAACTTGGAAAAAGAAAAAAAATATTTCCCCACCACTTCATTGCAAAGATTAATGAACAACTCCTCCTTTTTTCCATTGCTAGGATGACAAGTTTATAATGCATGCTGTTTTTTTTCTCTGATTTCTGGAAAAGAATGGAAAGATCTCATCTGCACTCCCCCAAATGTCGACCAGCTCAGTTCATACATCACAGAGCAGTGGCTTGTTCGTAAACAACTGTCAGAAGCCTCTCAATTGATTAAGCCTGGGGCTGAACTACTTTCTCACCCCAGTGTTGGATGATCTTTCAGGACGAGGGGGTGAGTGACACTAGCAAATCAATACATGGAAGGGTATATCTGGACAGGCCAACAAGCCCATTTAAGGCCAATATGAGTCTTCAGTGCTGTCAATTTAACAGAATTCATCTCAATTGACTTTCTACAGAAGAATGGGTTCAATCATTACAAGATATGTCACCACTGGGGATAAACTAAGAAATCTGGTAAAATAAAAAAAAAAATTACCATTGTCTTTCAGTGGTTCAGGTTTGCTTTGTTTTCATATTTTGCATGCCTTCGAATCACCAGGTAGCACCTAGTCTGCTAACACCATAAAAGGACACAGACCATGTGAGTCATGTTAGCCAACTTTTTGCTATAGAGTTGTACATGAATTTGAGATTTTACCCACTCACTTTCATCCAAGCAAAGGGATAGTCTAACTTCTTCCATTATTACAAACGATTTCCATATTTCTTTCATTTTCACGCAATCTAGATCATCTGCAGTAACCAGCTGGATCAGTTTCAGGATCGGGTTCTGCCAGGCCAAATCTGGATCTAGGCCCGATGTTTGTAAACAAAAAATAATATTTCCCCAAATGTGTATCAGCATCATCTGTAGCTGAAAATATAACTGTAAATGAGCAAAACATCCCATTAGCTTTCAGCGTATCTTTTCAGATAATTATTGCATCACAAAAAATTGTTTTGCTTATTTTGTTCCCATGAGCTGAATATTAAGTATGTTAACCAATGTAACTGAAACTCAATGTAACTGTACATTAAGTAACCAGAGGATAATCTGACTCATACATTGAAAAAGTCCAAGGATTCCATTCAATGATGTGCATATAAAGCATATTATAAAAGTGTGGATCATGTGAGATTGAAGAAAAAAAAAAACAATGTATGTTGGTACTAGCATTCACAACACACACAAATTTACATGAAATTACATTATCCTGAAAAGAGTAGTAGTGGAGATTTGGTTTCAGTGACATATTTACAATTTTAGTGGTACTTGTTTCCATAATTTGTGTCATGAAGCTTATGTTTTTTTAACCAGACTTTATCAGAGCCTTTGTGTGGCCTTTCAGTTGGCGTAAAGGAATAGAGAAAACAAACCCAGACCTTGGTAAGATCCAAGGGAGCTGTGATGTACTTAACTTCTTGGCGTGAACTAACACTATGAAAAGTGTTGTTTTTCTTTAATCTAGAATGCTTTTGTTTCTAGAGCGCACTATGCCAGTTTTATCTCTCATTCATTGCTTTGGTTGATTCTTAAAATGTTGCAGTGTGGTCGTCCAGGCTTGTGATAATGTGCCAGAAGCACTACAAAAAAGCTAATATAAAAAGCAAAGCGGCGTCAGTCCTACATATGAAAGTGACAAGGCTCCAAAGATTTTTTTTCTCTTTCTAATTAAATGATGGAATGAGGATCTGAGGTGGTAAATAATATATTACAAGGAATGCTCAATCCCATCTCCATGGCAACTCGTCCAACAGTACCATAATTGCTGTGATCCCCATCCTGGCCTTGTTGACACTGCACCTTATCAGGCATTCTGGTCAGCAACTGAGAAAGTAGCTTTTATATTCCTCTCAGGCAGCCATGTAGCCAGCATTAAACTCAAGTGAAGAGACCCATGCCACTGCACAATACACAGCATTCAGAACTCTCCTTTTCTGGATTGCAGAATGTAATTAACTTGTAATCCCCAGTGAATAAAACATAGCATATTTCTATGAAGACCACTACATCAGAGAGAGAACTCTGCCCATGGGAGCATTCAAAAAGATTACAACAACTGTTTATGTTACATCAAATCAGATAAAGAACTTTGATTATTCAGGAATGTTCAGACTATATGTAGAACCATTCACATGTAACGGGTTGATTTATGCTTAATGACTACATAATAGCTATAAAAAATGTTCAAATCCTCTAAAAAGTTGCTCACACAGGTAAAGGTTGATAGGAATGTGTTTGTTTACAGATTCCTTTGGTGCTTTTTACATTGAAGTTCAAGTTTTGTATGAGATATTCTGTGGATATACAAGCAGTGGTTTAAGAAAAAAACAGCTGAATCAAAAAGGGTATATTATAGTCTCCCTGGTGCTATAATATTTCAATTTCTTCTACAAGGCAAACCAGTTGGAAACTGACCATCTGCTGGAATGTGTATACCATTGAAGTGGGGGTAATGAACAAAATGTCCTCCTCATTAACACAGTCATTAACATCAGCAGCATTAATGCATGAGCTTTCTTGGTCACAAACTACTGGAGAGTAATATGATTACCATACAGAGGTGAAGCATTCTGAATTCATAACTAGCATGCATATGTATGTATATGCATGTGTGCGTCTGTATGTGTGCATGCACACTTCCAGTTTAGAATGATCTACGTTTATTTCAAAATGCCGCCATAATAATCATTTTGTTTTACAACACATAATACTGATCTGCTGATTTATAACAGATTTATTGCAGCTATGGAAAAATAGGAATCAATTCATAATTTGGTTTATGGCAACGTTTCAAAGAATGTACTGTATCATAAAAGAACACACTGTTGAAGCTCATAATAAAGGGACAGTAAGACCATGCCCCATCATAAAAAGTACACAATTATATCTTAAAAAGAATTAAGAACACTTTATAGTGGTAACTATATTAACATTCTCAACAGCAATTTTTTACCATATCAATGACACGCTTTTCTTCTAATTATTTGATTTGTCACTGGAGGCATATAAAACCCACATTACTTGCTTGAGTTGGCACCTGGCAAAAGCTTACTGGAACAATGAAGTGCTGTAAAGGAACAGAAGGGCCAGTCCAAAACGTTCTGGGTCAATGAAATCTAAAACAAGGGCATCCTCACGCAGGGCCACAACAAAACTACCTACCTACGACTATTTTAAGCAGCTGTAAGACACTGCTTTCTTCAAGTGTAAACAACACATGATGACTAGCCAGCTAGGTAACTCAACTGTAACCTCTTAGTGCTTGCTTGTAAAATAGATTTTTTTGGTGGTACAATCTGATAGATAGCTAGCTATCAACAATAGAAATTACAAAAAATTACTCCTGCTGATTCTCTACTAGAATAGAATTTAACCACGATAACTGGAAATGCAAAACCAGTTTTAAAAATGTTTTTAACTACATTTTAAATAAACTGACTGAATGAATGCATCAGATATTTTCAGAGCTTTGTACAAAAAAGGATTTTTTTTTGTGTACAAGGCCAAAGGAATATCTGTAAATTTTCCATGATGGACCATAACAAGATCCACCTGATCAAAAGTTTAAAATCAATGCAAAGGCTCATTTAACCATACAAACCATGTCCATTGAAGTTTCAGTACAAAAGTGCTGTTAAGTTATTCTGATCTGAAACCAGATAATTTTGCAGGAGAGGCTAAAAAGGGGGCACCGACGCTCATGACGCTTGTCTTCCAATGTTAATACAGCTTTGATTTGCCTTTGTACTGACAAAGGCAAACAGCTGCTTGTAAATGAGCTATGGTCCCTAGGTTGGCTGCCATTATCCTGCACTCTCGGTTGACAAGGTCGCTTGCTGAGGGGATCTGGGGGGGAGAGGAGAGCGTGGCCTATAGAATTAGATTGGAACCGCAGGAAACGCAGCTTGAGACCTTCATTTTTTTTGTTTTGTTTAGCCGTAGTCGAGGAAGTCTAAGGAGGGAAAAGGAACCTTTAAGTCAAGCTTCTTCCCACAGCGCTGATGCTATAATCCGGTGATATCCTTTACAAGAGCATGTTGTCTTAAGAAGTCAGGTTTTCACAGGGGAAGGAAAAAAGGAAAAAATGAAAGCATATTTCAATGTGTAACATGCTCATGAGGCCGAAACACCAAGAAGCATTGCTTTGTTGCTACTGGAATACCATCCATTTTGGCACCTAAATAACATCATAAAAGCACTCAAAGAAAGGTTACTAAGAGATCTGAATTTCTCCAGAAATTCTGATGTGAAAATATTGTTCCTTACAACACACTACTATACACAGATTTTCAAAGAATCAGAATATATCTGGAAAAGGTCATTTTCCAATTTTACCACATGCTAATCTGAAAGGAAGAATAAAATCTAACAAAGATCTAATGATAATTTTTTTCTTAATTATGCCAATTTGTGTTTTATGTTGTATGTTGAATCTATTCACTATATGCTACCTAAAACAGAATTGAATGAAATGTTAGAATTGCATGCTTTCAAAAGGAAAGGGCCACCAGAGCATTTACACTACAATGTATCTACCTTTTTTCATGGTTACTGTGCTATCAGACATCTGTATACCTCAGTTTGAAAAAAAAAATCAGACTGTAAGAAAATAGACAAACTGTTTTGCAGTATGCTCCTTCAATAGACCAGAGACAAATAAAAAGTTTGCTTTACTCCTTGCAAAAGTGTTCTGATATCTCTCTGAATTTCTGAAGACCATTTGTTCCAAGTTCAAATCAATGACATTTCAATGGCAAATATTGCATGATTGCTTGATTGGAGAGATGAAAAATAGGTCCTTCTCAAAAGCAAATGCTATTTGGTTCAAACAGCAAAATACACATATTTTGGTCAAACTGCAACAGTAAAGGCAGCTCTACTTAATCCATTGGAATATACTGAACAGTCTATTCATTTTAAAAAATATCAAGCTGTTATTAAATATACATCTGAACAAAGAGGACACAGAAATACTGATTTTAGGAGTTACATGTATCCTTCCATTCTGTTCCATCATTCTGGATGGAGATCAAAACCAACAATAAAGGCTCAAGCAAATTTATCTCCAGTCTGCTCTATTAAAATCTTAGAATCAAGTATGCATTGTGGTTCAAGAAAAACTGTAGAGAAAGCAAGGCTCAGTACTGTTCCTCTCCATGCTGCATTATTCCCAGACACTCTGTGTGAGACTGGGGCACCAGGTTCTCAACCTCATTTGTATTCACAACCATACAGTTCGCTCCAGTTCATTTACATCTTTTCCTTCCATAGCAACAGCGGGTGGGCTATCAGGAGCATCTTTGATATAGGTACATGCCTCAAAAAAATTTCTTGTCATTTAGCTCAGGATAGACATCATAAAAAAAACCCACTGTTTTGCTCTGACTGTTCAGGTGGGTCCCTTTAAACAGAAATTTAGCTTGTCACAGTGAATATTTAGATGTCATCTGCATGCTGCAATTGCAACATCAACCCACTTGTAGATGCGCAAACACACACACACACACACACACACACACACACACACACACAGAAACATGTGCAAGCACCCAGATAAAGGCACATATATTGTGCATATACATATATTATGTTGGAGAACTATACATTTGTGCATTTCGAGTAGGTTTATAAATTATTAACACTAATGTCAACCAGTAGTGAGACAGCAAGTTGTAGCTGCAACTACAAAGTGGAAATATTTAACAGAGAATCATACTCCTTTTTCAAAAGCAAGTAATCAAGTATTTCAATATCATGTGGCAAACCCACTGTATAAGAACATATAACATATGACACAAGAAATAACCAAATGATGTAAACCATTCAAATGACTCTGGAAAACAGAAGCTAAGGTGTGAGTACAGAGAATGCGGTGTGAAAAGATACAATCTCATATGTCTGCCCACCTCCTTATATGCAGATCAGCCTTTAAGCCTAATTAAACACAGTGGGGCGTCATCAAGGTCATCAAGTTTTTTAATATAAATTATTGACTAAACGTCTTCTCCAAATGTTAGTAGACTGCCTTTAGAGAGTAACAATGTCAACCCCAGTCCAATATCTGATAACCTGGGGGGACATATTTTGGGGACAGAGAGAAGCAAGGACATCCTACCATGGCCCGCATGCCACTAAATGAATAGTCTTTTTTATAACACCATAAAAATAGTCCTCACTTGGGCTTTGTATTTAGAATACAGTGCATTTATCGGAGAGTACAAAAACCCCTCACACACAAAGAAAAGCCTAATGGCAGAATTGGTTCATTACTTGAAAAGAACCTTAACAGTCCCAGTGGTCTCTGTTTTGAGATTTACCAAGAGTGAATTTAAGTTGACAATTTTAAAAAAAAAATGAAATCAAATACAATTTACTATACCATTATATGATTTATGATTTAGCATTTGTAAAACACATTTTTGCTTTGTTTTGCTGTTGCTTCTTTGATAAGGAAAAAGTCTGAACAGTTGAATAAACCAAAGAAAAACCAGAAACACAATGAAAAAAAATTACCTGATACTATACATAGAAAGGCTTCATTTCTGTTAGGCTGCCCTAGGTTAATCGTGCATACTTGTATAAACATACCATTGCAAACACTAAATACTTAGGGAAGAGTAATACTCAAAGGATGAATAGTATCAACTCTGCATTTTCTCACAATGATGTTAGTAGGATCTAGGGTGTGAACCACTTTCTCCACCAGTAACTAGAAGAAAAATCATTTGCTGTGGAGACCTGAGAAAAGCACTGCAGGCCAGAGTCAATCTTATTTCTTACACATCATTTTTTATTGATGCAAGCAACCCACCAAACTCATGAAATGTTGTGATTATTGAAAGTACATCTTTTTCCAGAAGAGGGAACTGTTCTTACTCGATTTGAATTTCTCAAAACTTAACCTGGTGCAAAGTTTCATAAATCATCCTTTAAACAGTGGAAGGGAGCAGACAGCTTCTCTAAAGTAAGTCATCCTGATAAATTCAATTGTCTGACAGATGATTTCTTCTAAGACTGACGTATTAGCACTCACACTAACGTACAGCTAACCAGTATAGAGGAATTCCACTTTTGACCCTGAACCCTTCTCTGCTGGCCCTCAAATGACATCACCCAGTTCCATCGTCAGTGTGCATCTATGCAGCATGTCCCACCCTCAATTTAACACATCAATGAATCAAAGGGATCCACTTACAAGGAAAGATAACACCTTTGGATAACAAAGTAAAAACTATAAGATGTACCACTACTAATAGTGGAATATACTCATAAGACAGACACATTAAGTGACTATAAGAAAAAACTTTCATTACAGCTTTAAAAGGAAATCTTTAATTGCCACTGACCAGAGCTCAGATGTGATCAACTTTTTCTAATTACACTTCGTGAGGTTACACAAGTGCACTTTTTAAGCCATAAGCCCTAGAGGTGTAATCGTACCAGAGGGTTATCATTGACAAAGGATAATTACACCCTACCATTATGAAGACTGGAAAGTAATTACGTCCTTGAGTTTATGATATGCTGTCATTCAATCAACAGCACAATGTTGGACAAAGATGCTCGATTGATTATTTTCAGACCAGCTGAATCTATAGGAAAGCTAACAGTATAATTTCATTAAAAAAATAATTTATTACTGATATAACTAACAGTGTGATTACAACACTGTAAATTATGGATTAAAATATAATTTGATAGGTTTCAGATATATGAACCTTCTTTCTATTTGCTTATTTTATCTAATATTATGTATCCAATATATAAAAAGCAAAAGAAATAAAATAATAATATTATGCATATTTATAAACTCTACAATACCAATTGTGGAACACAGTGAAAAGAAATACTATTTTTCAAATAATTCCTGTTCCTGTGTATAATGTGTAATATGATGGCTTCATAACATTTCATAACCAAGGATGTTATTTTGATGTTATTTTGTTATTTTGATTTTAATGGTTAAAGGTTACCAGTTCATGACATTTAACACTGCGATCAGTGCTTAAAATCAAACTTTTACTTTTCAACCACTGTCTATCAATGGTGTGATCAACAAACTCAAAGAGAATACATCAACAATGTCATTGCAATAGAGTGCGTTTTGTCTGAGTTGCTGTGCTGACCTTGCCATTCCTCAACTCCTGTGTCCGTGGGATTTGGCAGAGCAGTCAATGAGAGGAGTGAGCCAACTGATAAAAAACTGATTTGAAGACCTTGGAAAGAGAATACTTCCATCTCTGCCCAAGAAGCTGTTGTGCTCCTAATTCAATAACAGCCAATTCTACAAGGGTCAATGATGGTAGCTGCAGCAAACAAAGTAATCTTTATGCTCCGTCTAGACTTTTTCCACAGGCCCCTCTATTTCTTCTGGATCAAAAAAAGTTCCCCTTATTTTATGTGTATACATCTGAAATAGGTTACTCTGACTTTGCAGGAACTGACCCCACTACCCCGTCCTGCTGTGGCATCTACAGAACCAACGGGGTAATCATGCTTGATGACACCAGTGAATAAGCTGAATCCTTTATCCAAGCAGATGTACACATAACAAAGCTGTAAAAGCGAGACAAAGTCTTGTTTTTGGAAATTGTTGTGTGGCATTATGCTGTTGATCATAACTGTCAGAGCTGTTTTCTGTGAAACTCCTTAGCTGTTGACTTGAGGGGGAATATTTTCTGGGATTCATACCTCACATGTAGATTACTTAGCATTCCTTTGAAGGCACAGAGACTGAGTTTGTGTGTGTCTGTGTGGGTTTGTGTGTGTCTACATTCATGCTTCTGTGCATGTGCTTGTAGTTTAGGCTGAGGTATATGTGGAACAGAACCTTAAGCAGGTCTTCCAGTTTGTCAAAGAAAGCTCAAATCAATTCAAAAACAGCTCAAATAAATTCAAAATCAGTGTTTCACATGAAAGGCCTAACATTCATCCTGTTGAGCTAAATACCTAGGTGTAGTTTAACAATGCAAACGAATGAAGGGAACTACTTTAAAACAAACTTGATTTCACACGTTGATCTTCAAGTCAGTGGGGTTAAGACTACAACATGGAATGCTTTTTTGGGTTTGACAGGAGATAATGGATGGTGAGCTGGGGCACAAAAAAGAGCTCAAGTTACTTGATGATTTACGCAGATACAAATAAAAAAGACTAACTATGAGAGATGCCATTCATATAATACACTATTCTTTTTTTAAAAATAAACAATGGATTGGTTTTGTCTGTATATAGTGTATAACACCTTACTGGCTACAAACATGGAATTAGTTTGTAAAAATATAAGATGCTGGTTATACATGCATTTTTTGTTAGTGACTGTGAACTGTCTCAAACTCCACAGTTCTAGTAATCTCCAAATTACTCTTGAATGTTTGGTGATGAAGGCATATTGTCACCAATACCTTGCCCCTGTTTGTCAGCTGTGAGAAGTCAATACACAAACAGTCAGGAGCCTTATATTACATGGCAAGTTTTTAAAGGGTTTCAGGCTTTCATATTGATTGGCAGTGTCTTTCCACTGGGGATATTAGGCATATACTCCTTAATGATTGTTTGCTTGGAAATAATTTACTCTTGACCATTCCAAGTTCTACATGGGCCCCAGCTTCTATTCAAACCCCTGACAGACTAGGCACAGAGAGGTCAGATTACTCACACAAGGTCAGTCATTGAGTCAGAAGATGAGGTCATGATGATTTCTTGATGCAACAGGGGAGCGTCTGGCTACAATTTTTTCACTGAGCCAGAAACCTGTTTAGTACATGTGAGCTTAATAAATAAAACTAAACATTGTTAAAGATGTTGTCTGTAAGTAACTAATCACTGCTAAAATAAGCCAAGGTAAAGTGGAAGGCTCTTCATTGGCAGGAGGTAATCCTGGGAAAATGGAATCAAACACTAAGTCTGAAATATCTCTCTCAAAGCAGGCCGTGGAAGTTAGTCCCTCCTACTAAATTCTCAATATTTATGAGAACACCATCACTATGTTTAGTTTACTCGACCATCTTCTGGAAATATGTCTTGCTCTAAATCATCAGTGAAAACAAAAGGCCCAGACCTAACCAATTCTCTTCTTTACAGAATTTCTTGTTTTCTCTATCAGAAATTGAGCCTTAAAACTATATTGCTGTCAGGCACGATTCCTCAGCCTACAATACAGCATATTACTCTTTAGAGTTCTGTCTATTTGAACTGTTCAATCTGCCACAAACTGGAACCATGTTTATAAATGAGGTCTTCACATGTTTTTTGCCTATAATTTTATTCATGTTTTTATTTTATTTATTTCATTGTCCTCCATGTAGTAATGCAATGTCTGTCTGAATAAACCAATGTCCTTGACATAATATAAAGTGTTTGAGCAAAAACAAATGATATAAATTTCATGGATTTCAGTCTTAATCATAGTCAAGAGATAATTACTGTACTTCATTACTGTATTTCATTTAATTTATTGGTATGATTAAATGTGCGGCAGTGTTGCATTGTGGTTAAGGAGCAGGACTTGTAACCGAAAAGTTGCTGGTTCGGTTCCCCATAGGAGCGCTGCTGCTGTACCCTTGGACAAGGTACTTAACCCACAATTGCCTCAGTAAATATCCAGCTGTATAAATGGATAACACTGTAAAAACACTAAGTCACTCTGGATAAGAGTATCTGCTAAATGCCAATAATGTAATGTAAATGTGCTGTTTACTCTTTGGGTTACCTAGAAATAAAACTTTATTACTTACACACTTTCTTCAAAATAACAGCCAGACCTTCAAATGTGTCAAATTTACACACTCACATCTATCACTGATGAACACACAAGACAAAAATTTGTATGTATGTAAGCTTCATGTTGATAATTCCTTTGTGACTGGTATTCAGTGAATTGTGATGCTCAGTTCTAGTTTGCTGATGAAGAGTCTGTATCTTCTATCGTACTGTATCATATTTTAAAATGTTTACAGAATGACTTAATGATTTCTGAAATTATGGGTGATTAATTTCTTCTGCAGAACATTACTTCTGCATTTTAAAGGTCACTAAATCACAATAAAAAACCTTAGCATGAAAAAAGTTATTTTCATATTTTGCTGAGAGAGTTTTAACAGCAACAAGGAAAATGTAGTCCAAGAAATATTGTGTTCCTGACTCAGTCACTTATTAGCTTAAAAGGCCAGCAGAGGATTCACAACCAATATGAATGGTTTGTCTGTTTCAGATATAAAAACACTTTTGTGTATATATTTAGCACTGTAGGGGGCATATTGTCATGACATTCTATGCTATTCTTGTGACAAAAATACAAACACACATTTGCGTAATATCAGCAGACATAAGATGCCTTATGTCTTAATTTTGAGCACATAAACATAACTATGGAAAATCACTAAGCTGCTGCTTTCATTTTAACATTTCCTTCCTAGTGAGCGGCAGGCTAGATGTTAAAGAACTGCACTGAAGTGTTGCAAAACCACAAAAGTGTTTCTATAATTCCTTTCAACAATAATTTTACAATGTCTTTTGTGGTGAACTGAGGCTCTTGTAAGATTCAAATGTGGTCCCACAGGTTTGTGAGCATGTTAACTTGTCCTCCAAATGTTAGCAAGTCCAACATTTACAACTGATAAAAAGACACCACTAATACACACCAAACACACTAATGCCTTTGTCTGTCCATTAGTGGGTTTTAAGGTAATTCAATTACTGCTTAAATTGCATGTACCTCTAGTGTTACAATCCTCTTGACTGTGGAGAATTCTGCACACAAGAACCTGGTTTTCTGTTGTCCAATGACACAGTCTTAAAACGTGTGGACCATTTACTTCTAAACAGCAGTTGTAAGGGCCTAATGAAGCGATACCTGGCAACAGTGGAAAAGAAACTGTCACACTGGGGCAGCGCTGGTGAAAACAAACAGCCCCCGTTCTAGCTGTCATAATTCAGTATGCAATTCTGCCAATTTATGAATTCTGAAATTCATGCCATGAATGTTTGCATGTATGCAAGTTTGAGTAAAATTATACATTATATATGTTCTTTTAGGGGAGGAATTAATGAAAAAAATTAAAAAAGGTACAGTTTGTTTCCAGGAAATTCTGACAGTTTTGGCATTTTTAAGGTGATTTACATAGTGGTTTAATTTTTTTTTGCTTCCCTATGGCATAGAGTGGACATCTGCAAGCCTAGACAAGTCACATGAAATTAATGTTAATGCTTATATAGCGCTAATCCTGGACTGGCTAATCACCTTAAAATTCCATAATATTAGTGTTGAAAACAGGAAGCTGCTCTGTAGTTACCCTTTGACCCCTCCCCATTTGACTGCTGTATACAGACAGACAGTTGTATGAACAGGAGCATACATTTTTTACCTTCAGTAAGTTTAAAATTCTCAAGTGAACAATAGTCTGCTAGGGCCCCACTGTCTCACACTGATTCATCAGAAGCACTACATTCAGGCAGTAGTCCTTCATGCTTTATACACTGACACAGACATCCTTTCTCAGCCATAACCTTGATAAATGTGCCATTTTTCAAAACCTATGAAACAGGTGACAGTGAGCCTGGATACCCCTTCACGCTAAACTTTCAAACTAAGATGTCTGTGAGTGTGAAACATAAATAAGAAAAGCAATGGAATTGAAGAAAAAAAAGAAACACAAAATGAGAGTATGGTGTCTCAAAACTGATAAAGTCTAAGAGAGATTAAGAATTGTTCTCATAGTGTGCCCTCATTTCAACATGTCTGTAGTGGCCAGATTACTGCCTACCTGCATTGTGTACGGAAAAAAAAGAAAGAAAAAACATTGTTCCAGGAATAATTTCCCTTTTGGCTTTCTGTACAAAAGGTTGATAAGTCATATCTTTACTTTTTCTTGGTAGCCAGACATTGCTGCAATCTATCTCCCAATGTTGTGCTGATAATTCATGATAGTGTTGTCTGAGGCCCTCATAATTCAGTCAAAGCAAGAACAAATAAGACAAAGCATAAAAGGATGAGGAACAAGACAGACAGGACAGAGGTGAATGACTAATCTTTCTGCATGGTTTCTATCCTGCACGTCAATGTTTTTTCAGCTCCCCTGTGTACAGTACGCACCACTGATTTACCTGTACTTGACTGACATTAAGATAAACATGTAATAGGCATTTAAAAAGAAAATATATGTAGTACAAAAAAACAGAATGCTATGCATTAATAAAATGCATGTGAAAACCAATCAAGGGAGACTGCAGAGGTTGAATAGCAAGCAGAAATTGGAATGATCCAGATGAAAAGGGTGAGAGGGAACAAGGTGTCAAATAAAAATGTGAGCATTTTCTGACTCTAACCACAGCTTTAACTGGTGGCTATCCTGTCTTTTTTTAATCTGTTGGACAAAAAGTCCATTATTTGTAGCCACTGTAGGGATTGTAACCTTAAACATAGTCCTAACATAGCAACTTTTTTTTCGTTCCTTTTGCTCCTTAATTAGAAAATGGGGGGCATAAGGAACCCCTACTCAAATCTCACAAAAAACCTCTGACCGTTTGAATGTAACACCTTGGTCATCAGACATCTTGACAAATCTTAATGAGATATTAGCTATTCAACAATAATAACTTCAAACAATCATTGGTTATCTTCCATCAAGCAGCAAAGCCTCCATTTTTATTAGTGGTGTGCTTCATAGGCAACTGTTTACTATTACTATTCATAAAGCAAGAGATGCCACCAAAAATTCCCAATTCTGAAATTCTAACAATCTTTTGCCCCTTTTCCACCAAGGCAGTTCGAGGACTTGTTTGGAGCTGGTGCCTATTCTCGAACCAGTTCTTTGTGTTTCGACAGCCAAAGAACTGGCTCCCGGCCAGGCAAACTGGTTTGAGAGCAACACCAATACTTTGCTGGTCAAGAACCGCTTACGTTAGGGGCTGGGGGCGGGATTATCGTGACCAACAACACCAGCTAAAACTTTGTGACTGCCATTTAAAAAAAAAAAAAAAAAAAAACACAGCTAGTGTAGCATCTAGTCTGCCTAAAAAGAAGAAGAAGAAACACCAGAGTTTTATTTTTCGAATGTTTCGTCTTGTTGCCAGCCAGCTATGTATTTCTTAGCTGTTTAACCAGCTACTAATTTCTCACATCAATGTTACGAATGTTAGTAGCTATGCTTGCTTGGGTAATGTTAGCTGACCAACAGCTAGCTAGCCAGCTACCATAACCTTGGTAACAGTAGATAACATTAGTATGCTACTTTCTAACATTGCCACTGACTCACCTACCAACGTCACTTAACATTTGGCTTCACAAAAGTCTAACATTGTATAAAGTTTAGTGGACAAGTTTGTTTTTTAAAGCACTGTTCTCTTGTTTTTGTTGGTGTTGTTTGTTCCCAAGCGGAGACATATACAGTGACATAATGACGTGGCTCTATGGTGGCTTTCTAGCCCATGGAAAAGCAAATTGGTTCTTAGAAGGTCCGCAGGTTGAATCAACTCTCAATCAACACTAGCACCAGCCCAGAACTAGCACCTAGTTCACGTTGGTGGAAAGGGGGTATTTGAGAGCACAGAGTGACAACACAGTCTGCATGGCACTATTCTCTTATCTCCGTTGTTAAGACTTTACTTTAAGAGTATCAGTCAAGATGAAAATACTTCAAGAGGAACTGGGGAGAATTGTTATTCATGCACTCCGGTCATTCAGATTCTTGCATTACAAACACAAACCTGGAGCCAGCTGTGATGAGCTTTAATCCATCTAAATCCCTCCTTCCTTACTGAAAATCCTAATGGGGATTAAAAGTACTCGGCAGGGTGGGGTCCCTGGGATGCAGTCACACCTTACAGCTGCGTGTTGTCAGGCCATTGTGCTCTTATCTGCTCATCTCTCAGGGCCAACATTTGATGACAAGCCGGGGCAGTACAGCCAGTCTCCAAACAGTGCCCTCCCCATGCTTAGCTCCACGGGAAGTTGGTTTCTTCAGTCTACCACCGATACCAGCACGACGTCAGAACTTGCAGGGAGGCAAACGCTGAAACCAGCTGAAAAGCTTTACTGAAAGGTGTGAAAAAGAACACGCCTTTCCCTCGTCTTCATTCACTGCCCTTACAACACCTTCAATGAGAAGAATACTGCATCCAAGGGTGTTTTTAACAGACCCTTAGAAGGGAGAAATCTTTTTCAATGGGAAAGCATAGACTATCACCTTTGCTGCAGCAGTGCTTATATTAAGCATGCTCTACCTGAAACAATGTAATGCCTATTTAATACACTGGAAATAATACATCCCTGTTCTTATACAAAACATGCAAATCTCTCAACTGAATGTTGTATTCTAATGAGACAATCAGGTTTTGTCACAAAATCTACAAAACATGCAAATTACAGGGCATTTCTCTGTGTTGCCCTTGTGATGTGACAAGTGCTCCAAACTTGCTAAGCTTCACAGGAGAACAATGTGGTAGTTTCAGGATACAAGGATAAAAAGGATTTGTCTATGGCAGGCTTGTTCATACAGGTTCCACTATTCAAGGGAAAGGATAATATTCTTACACTGCCCGTGTACATTTTCCCGTGTAACTTCAACCTTGTGAAAAAATGTTTGCATATATATTTGTAAATATTTTTAAATGTAATATGTTCTTTAAGACATATTGAACCAAATATGCATACACATTATATATATATATATATATATATATATATATATATATATATCCATACATAAAATTCAGTATTTTACTGGCCTCTTGTAGTACTTTTCGACAACTACTCTTAGCATTGTGATGCACTTTTTGGGAAGTCACTCTGGGTAAGAACGTCTAAGAAGTGACGTAACGTAATGTCATGTAATGTAACTATACACTATACACACACACACACACATACATATATATATATATATATATATATATATATATGTATATATATATATACATACACACACATCTACAGGAAAAATACGGGATGGAAGGTCAGTGAAACATCACAACAATTTCAATTTCATTAAAAAAATCACAATGCACCTTTGGTCACAAATACCACATTGTCAATCTTATATCTGACAAAGACCCCCTAAGATTTCCTATGATTCTCCGCTTTCATATACAGAAATGCCCTCCAGAAGCCGTTCTATTATTTTGTTACTTTCATGCTAACAGAACATCTTTCAAAATATCTAGCCAAAGAAAAATAAGTCTGTGTTTTATCATGCAGAATAATAAAAAAATAATCATGAAGACATTGCAAAAAGCGGTAGTCGACATTTTAAAGCAGAGACTAATTAAACGTATGCTAAAAAATATGTCTCTGACCACAAGATAATAAAGGATAGATGAGATGTGAAGTTTCAGTGGAAATAGGAGGGGGAAAAGCCTGAAGCCATCAATCTCAAGCCAAGCTTCAACAAAACGAAAACTTCTAGCCATTTATAGCATGCCAGTAACCCATTTAATTCAATTACAAAAATGCATTAAAAAGATATTACAGACAGGATGCAGTTTAATGAACCATGTTTATGCAGGGATTCTGCTTATAGTGAGTCCTTTCTGGGGTGAATGCTGTAGTTAAAACAGGATGATAAAGAAAATAACTGCTCAAACATTTTTTACTGCAGGTGAACTGATACAAAACACTATTTTGCATAGTAAATGCATTAACCTCATCATGGACCAGATTTGCAAAACCTGTACAGTACAGTCTTCTGTACTTGACATCTGTGTCAGTATGTAGAGTAAATCTATGTGTTTTTCTTATTTTTGTAAAAATCAACGATTATGTTCAGCATGCCACAGAACTTCAAAAGGGATGAATCTTTCAGTTTCTGATAAACACAAAGGGGCATTTTAGGAAGATCCTCTGAATTTCTAAAGTACAGAAATACAGAGAATACAATCAAATACATTTTTTATGAGTAGTACATAACATGGATGGGAAACCTGCCAACTGCTGTCCATGGAGCACCATGTTTATACGCATCTTTAATTAAGGGCTTTACAAGATTGAACCACTCCATTAAGTAAAACTAAAACAACACAAAACAATTATGTATCTAAATAATACCTAAATCTTACTTAAAAAGAAATCCATCCATGTGTTATAAATGCCAAGGTCTGGCATGCTACTGTATAATTAAAGTGAGGTTTTTATGACAGTACACAAAAAACAAAATGCAGAAATGCCATTATTACACTTGAATATAGACAAAGGATTTTATAAGAAATATTTAGTAATTTTGTGTGGTATTAGCAGATATAGACATGATGGACAAAGTATTTAAGGCAAAAGTTAAAGAAAAATATGTTTTAAACACGTCCTTTATCCATGTTCTTTGTTTTTCCAACTGATCTTCTCAATAAAACTAGCTAAATATGTATCCACATCTAAAGCCACCAGAGGCTAAGAATGCACAGAAGCATAAAATCTCTAACGAATCACAATTTACCAACTAATGAAACCACTCAAGATTAGCCCACTCCTCAGAGGCCATGGTCTTCAAAGCTGCTCTCTCACTTGCAAGAAATGCATGCGCTCATAGGAGCTGTTTTGGCTAAGTTAAATCCCTCTGAGAGATTCACCCTAAAGGTTTACCTTTGTTTATCTCTTACTGCATGTTGTTGGTGGAGGATACAAAAAAGTCTAATAAATGCTGATCAGAGATAAAACCCTATACTGAAATTATTCATCCATACTAATACAAAGAAGACAAACCCATTTCTATGGGAAGATCTCACTGAAGAAGACAAAATTGTTTCTCAGTACAAAAATATATTTCTTATATTCCTAACACATTCTTCAACGCATTACATTTTTCAACTGTAGTGTAATACTTTGTAAATGATAACTTACCATCAGAACACTGTAAATGAGCTATTACGAACAACAGCCAGCAGAAGGTTGGTAGTTTCCACACACAGCTTGCCATTGTGCTTTGCTTGGATGGTCTTTGCATGCCTGGTAATGTTGACTGTAGTTAAAAAAGTCCAAACTTGCAGGTCTCAAAGATCTTCATCATTGATCTTCTTACCTGAAAGGCAATTGAAAAGAGCAGGTCATGTATGATAAACTGAAGATACACCTATGTTCATCCTTTATCTCTTTCTCATTTTTGCAGTTATGGTTTCTTAAAATGTTTGCTGTTGCGGTGCTGGTGTTGCTTTTTATATTGTCATCCAAGTTGGAATTTGAAAAAAATATCCTTCCAACAAACTGCAAAATGCCACAAATCCCTAAAACGCCAGAAGGTTAATAATGCTGAAGAGGAGAGATCCCTTAATGGAGGCAAATGTTGGCAGTCTCATGCAGCAGAGCTTAGAGCACCCCACCTACTGCCGAACGGCTGACCTGCACTGCCACATAACTGAGCCTCCGATGCTTACAAAGGCATCTTCTTCAAATAAACACAGGGCAGCTAAATAAGCTGTTCTGAATGATCACACACCCACATCACCTGTACCACCCACATTCTCACACCTATACCCACACTTTTCATTCATACCTGCTTCACTAGTGTCGTTTCTTTTTTTTTTTTTCCTTCTTTAATTGCGGTAGAAAAAGCGCAGGGTCAATAAGACAACGTACAACTGGCAGGGCTACTGTTGAAATCCGATATCTACCTTCAAGCTCAGGAATGTATTTCTCACTCCGTACTGCCTTGCTTTGTCTCCATGTTTACACGGACTAGCTGCACCCACACTTTCCTCTGCATGAACCATTATCACATCCACACAGGAAAACACAGTCACTCTGGCAACGAGTCACACAGGACACCATTAAAGACATTTTGTGTGTTTCTCTCTGTCTTGTCCTTAACTCAGGGGAAGAAAAACAACTCAGACTGATTTGTCTGTGTTAAAGGTTGCTGTCAGACACACGTTATATAAAAATCTGCTGTAAATCTGTTCTGTAGTCTTTTTAAGAACTGTCAAATCCTGAAAAAAGACGTCAGTTCACTGATGAAACTAAAGAAAATCTTAAGCCCAAAACTTTACGCTCTGGTTATTTTTTCCCCCAGTTCTGCCACATTCCTTAGTTAAAAATCTTTTCCAAAAAATGATTGTGTCTCTGCTGTGCTTGAAGTGTATCTGTTGTCAGACTTCCTGATTATTTTGTAATTTCAGGAATACACTTAAGATTGTAAGCACTAAGCACTAATGCAAAAGCACATGTCTGACTAACCAACTGCTTGTCACATTGATCATTCAGAAAACACAAGGAGCTTCCACATTTGCAGAAAAAGCCACAATTAAGCTTGGTATAATAAACTCATTTGAAATGACATTATGCCTCAGTGGACTTTCAGACTTTTAAATTTCCGAGGCATTTAAAACAGGTCAAAAGCAGTACAGCACAATGCACCTAGGAATTGACCCAAAGACCTTGTTTCTATAAAAAGTCACAGTTGCTGAAGCAGTCCTTTTTGCAATGGCAAAAAAACAACTGAAAATAGCATGATAATGTTCTCACAATAGCATGGGTGTTATCACAACATTTTTCCAATAAGGCATACTCAACAATGCCTATTTGTGGGAAATGACTGGATTGTAACAAGGAAATATGCATGTGTGACTGTTTTCCCAGTACACATTGATATATGATTGGGAATAACCTGAAGGAGGCATAAGTAAGTTTCTTTTTTTTTTTTTTTTTCACATTCTCTTTGACCTAACACCTGTAATATGGCAACAAATTTGCATTTGATCAGTATTACAAGTCCCCTAGACCCTGCTATCATTGTACTGCTGTCCAAACGTGAATTATTTTACAGTTTAAGTCTTCAAAGTGAATTATGTCCTCCGATCTGGAGGTAGTACAATGTGAGTTGTAAATAACTTAGGGTAAATAACTTAAATTTCAATGGTAATTAACATTTTAAACAGGGAGAATTTAAATTGTTTGTGTGTGTGTGTGTGTGTGTGTTCGTGTAGAAGTGCGCATGCATGTAATAATTTAGCGCTTCATTTAAAGTGGTATTCCTTGAATAACTCTCTGTGAAATCCCATTTTGGAAAAAAACTGTCAGACAAGATTCCAAAAAAAGGAGAAAGTGCAATCGCGAAAGAAAAACAAAAGCACAACAGTAGAAAATAAAAAGAAACCAGAGGATCCACAGTTTTGGATTTTCTTTTAATCTTACAAGATCCAAAAAATCCAAAAGCATACATTTCTTCTGGCTGCATTAGTCCTTGGTCTCATTTCAGTCAACACTGAAGTAGTAATTTAGCACCCTACCCCACCCCAAGCCTCCACTTCACATACACAGTAGAAAAAGGCAGAAACGTTGACAGCAGTAAAACCACAGAGACAGCTGGCTCCCCCGCACAGAAAATAAATAAATTAATCTCCACTACATAGAGATGGGTGTTCTGAAAATCAATGATAACAGTTATAAACTTTAATATCTTTGTATCATGCTGGGAGTGTTTAACATGCTGATCATTCCAGACACCAAAGGCAAAGAGTAAGGAAAGGCTGCCTGACTGCCATTCTCCTCATTAAACATTGTTGGGTCTCCCTTCTCTGTGGGAGACTTTTTTCTCCTAAGCCTGTACATGAACCACTGATTATCATCTGTAAACTGTTTTCTTTAATGGATTTCGACCGGATTTGATCATACTTAAGACAAAGTTTTTGTCGATTAACAAAGAGCATTTGAAAAGATGACAGATGCATTGTAAGTGAAAAGCTGGACATGCATTTGTTATTACCACTATTCCAAAATATTGGTATTTTTTTCCAAAATTAATGAGAATATGTACATATTTCTTAACCCTTGTACAGTTGCAGCCTCTCATGTAAGCTTTTTATATTTTATGAGAAACATAATCTGTACTTATGGTCTGTATATGTTAAGACCAGATTGCTAAATGTCAGCAGGCACACCACTGTTTGACTAAATGTGAACCCAGTACAGACAGATGTTCAAGTACAAGTGAAAAACAGAAAGCCACGGGGGAATGGACCAAAAGGGTTAAAACATATATACACTACATACATCTGCTGTATTCTGCAGAAGAGATGGAGGACGGATTTATCATCAAATCAGTGTTAAGGCTAGAAAAAGGTAAATGGCAATGAACAATTGTTGTTTCTGTCAAAAGCACAAAAGAAAACTATTTAAAGGAAGAGGAGCTATTAAAAAAAACCCAGAAAGAGAGTTTACAATTAGAGTAAAATCTGAGGCAGATGTGAAAGTACGCTGAATTCTTTCTCCAAAGCTTGCGGTTGTTCCTCTCAAGCTGGTGAGTGGGCCACCAGAGAATAGAGGAAGAGCTGGCCATTCTATTAAGGGAGGGACAGAATGAATAGGAAAGAGACAAGAGAAAGGAACTAAATGGGGGAAGGGTGGGGAGGTAACTATAAAAGATTGACAGCCTGCAAGCCTTGCCTGACCTCTGAATTAGCCCCCAAGCTTTCAACGGACTTAAAGAAAGAACTGCGACGTTAATTTTCAAAGCACATCACAAGGACGGAAAAAGGGTCAACATTTCATTGCAAAACAGCAAAACATTTACACACAAAAAAAAAAAAAAAACTTCACAGCACGAATTTTACAAAGCAAATCTGAAATGGTGTACAAAGTAGACATTCAAAGTAACAAGTCCAGGCATTTTTATTCTAAAGTAACATTGTCAGACATGTTAGAAATTCATGGCATATCCGTTTAGCACAAGGGTACAGTTTCGCAAACTTAACCTGTCTCCAAAGAAACCACCTCTTCACTCTCATTGTACACTCTGTGACACCCATCCCTGGGTGCCACATGATTAAAATTAAAAACTCGAGGAAGAAGACACACTGAGACTGGTCTCTGACCAGGCGCTGGCATTTCACAGGGACAGATGTACCGGAGAGAGGTTACCGATTCGTGTACCGTACTGTGTTCCGATCGCTGGCACAGATTATGACCTTCCCTGACCAGGTGAAGGAGAGCAACACAAGAGCACAGAGCATGGAATGAACGAAGAGCAAGTCTTACACGACCAACTGACAAAGTGAGACAGCTGCCATCTTCAGTGCAGCCTGTGACCCTGGACATAAAAGGTCAAATACAAAAAAAAAAAAAAAAAAAAAAAACAACACACTGGCACACAAAATAAGGACAGTTTCTCTACTCTGGGCTGAGCTGGCTCTTGAAACTACAAAGGAAAAAGGTGCCATACCTTAACTGGTAAATTTGTATTTACAGGGGTGCATTGTTAAATGCAAAATCCAATTGATGTTGTATTCAAGGATTTTCTGTATAATAACAAACATTCCTGTGAGACTCTAAACTGAACCGAAAATGCCATTTTTTCAGTTATGAAGTAAGATACTATTCCAGTATTGACAATTTGTACTTCACCTTCATGTAGTAAAAATTTTGCAATCTTCACAGCCAAAAGCATTTTTCTGACCAGACACAACCATATTTAGCTGTGTAGACATGAACAAGACTGAAATACTGATTGAAACTTGCATAAGACTGAAATTTGCATAAGCAAATGTTATTCTACATCTGTCATAGTCTCTTGTCCAGACTAGTCCAAATTTGATTAATTTGGAACAAAAATGATGGTGTTTTTGTATACTCCAAGACTAAAACTTGCATAACGTAGGTACATAATTGAATTGAACCGGACCGTTTCAGAATGGGAACATCAGTGCCAAATTTTCCCAGTGAGTTTTTGGAGAAAAGGACCTTTAAAGGAAGTCTGGAGAATGACACAGGCTTTCCCTCTTGCTCCACATAACCCCCTCCAGGAGAGCAATATTGAGACACAGACAGTGAAACAATTTGTAAGCTGAAGCATGTTTCACTCATTGCTCTAAATGTGCTCCTCATAAATCATTTTTACTAGCCATTCAATTAATCGATTCTTGTATTCCCCAATGGCTCAAACATATGGCGACTAAATGAAACAATTATGGCCTGCGAGCTGTCATGCCGTAGGCCATCAATAAAAGGAAAAGGAAAGTTAAAGTTAAGATTTTCATCTTTTTTAGAGGCATTTTGTTAATTATGCTTTTCAAAAAAAAGAAAAGTTGATGCCAAAGTGTGACAGTATGTACGTGTGTTCATATCTGTATACATTCACATACTCGCATATATATGCACAAACACACAGACACATTTTTCAAGAGAAGTAAATTAGGGACTTTCAATCATGAGATTAATACATGTTGTAGAACTCAATCTGTGAAATATCAAGAAACAACAACCAAAATTTCAAAAATAAATTGCAAAATAAATTATTTCAGCACTGATAAAATGTTTAAATCAAGAAAATAATAAAAATGGTCATTAAAAAAATCCAGGCGGATTCCTGCACAACTTTGTACAAGCAAACTTATTGGCATACTTTATTTATATATAGTCACGCACACACACACACTATATATACATACATATACATTTATATATATATATAACTAGAAATTGCTACCTTCATAATCACATTAGCCATTCAGTAGAAATCATATTAAAACTGCAGAAAACCCACAGTGTACCTGTCTCTCAATGTGGATTAGAAGGGGACTGATTTGTAAGGTAGCAAAGTTTTAATACAGGTTTTATACATTGTTAGCAATAATCCTGATGTTTTAGTGGAAGTGAAGTGGATTATCGCAAATGAAATTTGAAATGCCATTTCCATTTACTGATAACACAAAACGATTCGTTTCAAGTCTCGGACGATAAGAATAATTCTGCCACAGCTGTAAATGGTGCCTTCACCAAATTCTTCTCAGCTTAGGAAGAAATAGGCTGACATTAATACAGGCAGATGTATAAGAAGGTCAGAAAAAATGCAAGGACCACCATTACATGACCATCTCACTCTGACAGTACCTGCCAATCAACTGATATAACTTCTGACATTAGTCCTTGACACGGTTTACAATTCTCCTTGAAATCAGGCTGATAGGACACAGAATACACTTCTGCTTCTCTGTATAGAATTAACTGTGCTGTCACTTGTATTTATTATATTAGTGATATAAATGTTATTGGTCAATATGGAAATACTAAATTACATTGTTTCCAGCCTACTCGCTGGAGTATGACACATATACCTTGTTATGGTAATTAACTCATTAGAACAGCGAACTAAATAGATACATAAAAATACATCAATTGATGAAAACCTCATTGTGTCCTTGATATACACCAATAACTGACAGAGAAGTACATGAGATTTTACAAACTGCAAGACTTCAATGATATATGAATTAGTGAATAATTCATTTTCCTCCCTAGAATAAACAAGAAAGAATTGAATTAATTTCGAGTTGCAAAAAATATAGCACATTCATATTGATTTCCTCAATACAGTCATTAATTGACGTACTGTATTTTATAACCATTTGTAGCCAAAAAGAAATTAAAAAAGACAATGTTCTAGAAGAAATTTTCTAAGTGAATATTACGAACACAGATTATGAAAAAAAAAAAAATTATATATATATATATATATATATATATATATATACACACACACACATATACATATACATATATATATATATATATACATATATGAAGCATACACAGTATCCTGATTTTTCCATGCTGGGCCGAAATTGGTCATAACGTATCAGGAATCGCAAATGAAGCAGTGCAGTTGGTCTGACAAGCTCTCTAAAGCTCATCGTCTCAATTTCAACAGAGTGCATCAATGTTGCTTTTCATTCGCACGGTACACAAAGCGGGGCTGCCACAGAAACGGAGCGGACACATGGACTAAAAAGCCAGAGCATCAATGGCCTTCTGTCTTCGCACTTCTCAAATTCATACGTACCCTAGGGTCTGTATTCCATTTCCCCCACTGCCGTACCCCTGCATTATTCCACAGATATCCTGGTCTGAAAGTCCTGTGGGCCACAGCTAAAAACCAAAGGGGTTTCTTAAAACGGCTTACTGCTTTCATGAGTCATTAACCCAAGCACAGCGTACACACTGCACTTAATTTGCCACTTTACCAGAGTCACCTCCCTAGATTGTCACCTTACAGCCATTCCAAGGTGTTTGGTGTTGGTACAGATTGGCGCTCCCTTATTTCACAACAGCATTAAGCACTTGTATTTTTTTGCCGCCAAATCTCCTGAAGTGTGGCACCTTTTCACCAAATTGTTCCAGTGGGTGGCGATGTAATGTCTCATTATAACAGAAATAAAAAAAAAAAACAGCAGCTGTACTAGTAAATAGCCAGCTCTGTCCCTCTATTAAGCACCAGTCCATCAATAATTCACTAAGATCGTGAGGCGTTATTCAATAGGATGATTAATTTTTAAGATAGCGGGTGGCAACACAAAACACAGAATAGGTACCACAGGAGGCAACTTGTAAGAGCAGCATTTCAAGCAGAAGGAGAGAAAATAAAGAGAATTTTACCAACAATTTGTGACAAGATACTCTGCAGAGACAAGGCACTTGTTCTCTGGCATATGTATATTTCACAATATTCTCAATACATAGTGTAACTCCTCCATGTTGCATATGTGTATGTGTATATATATATATATATATATATATATATATACACATATGTTCCAATGTATGTATTTTCTCTTATTGTTTTTGTCTTATCGTTTCACTAATTAACTGACCCATTTAACCTCAAAACAGATTAGCGATAAGGCAACACAAATATATATAATAAAAATATGTTATATATATATATATTTATGTGAGTAGTTGGGTATTTTGGAAGTTTCAGGCTGGCATAATATGATCACAACCTTGACATGAAACTTTCAACAAATGCTAGAAAATAATCCCTTAACTGACACCAGTGGTAGCGCACACAAAGGAAGCCTGTGTAGTCTAAATTCTGCCCTGGCAGCTCTGGACACTTGTCATTGACATAGCCCACATCAAACATCAAAGCCTCCACATTTCTAGCTGCTTTATAAACTATGATACACACCACGAATCACAACACCTTTTCAGTGTATTCTTATATCTAAGAAAGTATGTCATCCCAATTTACCTTGACTTATGAAACTGCAACAAATGAGATGTAGACAAAAGTAGCAGGTGTAATCCCTTTTTTTCTAAAAGCAGTTGTCTACATTTGTTCTTATTAGCCAAATGACAAATACATTTGGTAAGTCTGGCAAATTGTATGTCTTTCCCCTCACCCTAAACGGGACAACACCTAAAGTGCAGTGAACCTTAAACACGTTTCGGAATACATCATCCTTTAAATAATCATGACACATACAAATAGAATAACAGAAAAAAATGGCACATTTTGCCTACAGTGTGCTAAATCTAAAACTACTATATAAATACTCTTCTGCATGTACAGCTATTTTTCCTAATCAACATGACACTAGTGAAATTAGAAATCTGGCATAAATCTAGCTGAAACCATGCAGTGTGACTCTAGCAAGAAAGCTGCCAGGGATGTGATGGCACCACGATAATCTTATTTCCTTCTAAGCCTGCAGTAGTGCTGCTTTGGCTTTCCGACTTCATGTGATGAGCATCAAACTAAAATTCAAACGAATACCAAGGACAGCAATTAAGGTTTCCGTGTGTAATAACGGAAATGTGAAATCAGCGGTCGATGCAGAAATGCATGGAAGTTCTCCTTGGCTTAGTTCAATTAGATCCTCCTTCAATGCATTACAGTGCTCCCATACCAAAGGTGCAGAGTCTCAGGACACACAAGAGAGCTCCATTCTGTGCTCTTGCCTGGATTGTTACATGATCATTAACATGTGTTAAGCACTAGTGTTATCAGAATCATTGTGATGTGAATGTCCTTGGATCGCCTCATTGAGCACGCCCATCTCCGTTAGAGCATGCCACTGGAGCCCAATTGTGTTGCTACTGTCTTCCCATTATTGATAGTGTTAAAAACAATCATTGCAAGACAAAAGCAGACAAGGCATTGTCGCAGTGCTTCCTGTCTCTAGTCAGACTTACACTAGACTGGCATGAAAAAACACTGTTTATGAACATAAATCACAAAAATTGTGATTGTTGTGAAGACTGTTATAAACACACTGTGAATTGGAAAAAAAATCTCACTATCTCATCTGAGTGCAACTGCTTTTAATTGTCACGGATAAACACAAATGAAAAAATACATATTACTGTCTGATCACAAGAACGGCAGTATTCATAAACGATAACAGTACCCTGGCCTATTTATTTCCCCAAAAAATGACTGAACAACACTTTTTGAGCTTACATTTCATTTTGCAGCAACAAAAGTCATACCAAACCCCTCCCTTCCTGAGACTTACCTCTTTTAAATTCACAACCCTGTGAATATTTTAAAGAATCAGAGACTTGCAGCAAAAAAATGCATATGCAAATGGATTAGTGGAAATGTTATCGGCTTCTTCCACCCAGAGCAAGACAACAGATATAGCAATCACTACCTCAGCCCCTTGTGTATGCTGAGGACCGGATGCTCCATTTTGATAACTTCAAAAAAAAAAAAAAAATTGGGAAGTAATCAGAACAGAGTTTGTCAAAGACACACAGGATGATATAGCAACTGTCAGGGAACTGAGATAATTTGTTGCTGAACATTTTATCTCACAGTCATAACCCTTTGTTTTTAATTTCAAAAGATTTTCAATCCCCAAGCAAATCCTAAAAGGCTGACCAAGACTGTGTTCTATAAATTGATAACATTTTAGTTGATAGTGGGAGCCAGCACAAAGCAAAGATTTCCATCTATTTATCTCTTTCGAGGTAATCCACTAAAGTGTAATTGGTGCAGCTAATACATGCTCTAAGTTATATGAAAAATAATAATAGTAGGAGTAAGAAACTCAAAATGAATATGGAGCAATTCAGATAACACAGCACCATGCTGTGAGAGAAGGTAATACCTTGACAATAGCTCTTGTTGATGGAGGAAATCTCCTTGTAAGACAACAGCCTCTCTCCAAGATATCTACTTAACTGTTTCTTGACACGGGAAACCATTCAGAGCCACAGAATGCACTGAGCCTAGGCAGGAGAAGATTATCTTATTACAGGACTAATGTGGCTTTAGGAAAGGTAATTTCTTAGAATATGGCCAATCCAGGATTCCTGAGATGGCAAAACAAAGCTATTCAAATCCACCAGCATAAAACTCTGTGTGCGCGCGCAGGTATTAACATTGCCTAGGTTAGCCGATATATGCTGATATTAGCAAATAAATAATGTCACATTCTGCACAGAAATAAACTTTGAATCAGAAACAACTTCTTAGCTTCACTGTGCATATAAAAGCACAGACAGCGCTTTTATTACAATTTAACCACAGGCTAAAATAATAAATCATTCACTCAAGCATGTATGATTGTCAACCATGCGCACATACAAGAAAGGCAACATGACTTTTCTAATTAAAGCCATTGCAATTTAAAAATCATAATCTCACTCTCACATGATAGTTAATACAGAACTGTGAACAAAGGCTGTTGTATCTGGGTTGTATCGTGAATACATTTATATGTAGAGATATTCAGCTTTAACACAAATTATTTGGCACCATATAATCACTACACATCTTGGATGGTTATAAATTCCTAGCGAGATGTGTGCATTACATTACATCAATGCAGATATTGCCTTTGGAAACAAGGTGGAAAGGAAATTGCAATGTAAATGTGTAGGCGTACATTGTGTAGTCGGATCTGATCTGCAGGCTTTTGAGTTCACGTCACAGGCTCCCCCTACAGGTATGAAGTGAAGAATGGTGAAGTCTGGAGAGACCATCCTAAAGCTCTTCTTACCAACACAAAATAAAATAATTATGACAAAGCCTCCTCTGTTTTTGTTAAGATATTAATGAGCATAGCTCTAAAAAGTGCCCTCACCTCCCTCAGAGGCCAGCAGGTCAGTTGATGCTGTGACACTCCAATTAACACTTGTGTTGCAGGCTGCAGCAACATGCTGAAATGTTAGACCATACCGAAGCAAACACTGCACAAATCTTTTCCATCTGAAGAACAAAAACGCACCATTTTCTCAGCGTAAAGATCTCATATTCACTATAACATGTAAAAATCCCTCTGCGAAGGCCACAGTTTAGTTCATACTATCAATTAAAAAAAGATTTCATAGGACATTTTTTAGATGCCCAAGCAAAACAACACAAACGATAACCATGTGCGAAAAGAAAAAAAAATGGTAAAACATTTGTGAATACCAATGCTGGGGCCTGTGCTTGATGATTGGAAATTTCTTGCATATTTGTATTGGTGACATGCCTAATTTACTGGAAAAGAGGTGTCAGTTTTGCACGAGATACAAGTTTTCACATCTTTCCTTAATAGTGAGCACCCTGATGCTGGAGGGTTTGCCTCCATCACCCTTAACTGAACTTGGATTGCAGGGCAGGCGACAGGAAGATTTTTAAGCTAAACTAGGAAGGGAAAAAAGGCTAAAATCCAGCTAGATGTTATCAGGAACAACAAAGCAACTATTAAATGCTTTGAACACTTTTTTTCCCACTGTGGCTCCTTGGCTGCCTTCGGGCTGGCTGGACTTATTTCTGATGGTAATGGGTGTTAGAGTAGTATCCTGTCAGCTAGGTCCAGATTCAGTAGTAATCAGCTCGAGGTGCTGAATGATGGAAATGCTATAAGCAGCCAGCACAGCTCTGCAAGGACAAAAATGCTAAACCTATTGTCCTTTTTAGCACTTTTTTCATTTCCACAGGAAATACAATAGCTTTGCTTTTGAAACTGCACTGACATCTTTTACGTTTTTCAACAATGCAACAGGATTTTTACATTTACCAGCTCTCTTCATGGCCGATTTTGAGAAGAAAAATCTTTGACACCATGTTTAAATTTTAACTGTTTTTAAA
Organism: Megalops cyprinoides; assembly: GCF_013368585.1. Classification (NCBI taxonomy): domain Eukaryota; kingdom Metazoa; phylum Chordata; class Actinopteri; order Elopiformes; family Megalopidae; genus Megalops; species Megalops cyprinoides. Next base: position 49,015,893 of record NC_050584.1, on the reverse strand, counting down.
AAAATCATCACAAGTGGCATTAGTGCTGTACTTTAATTTGTACAATACAAAACTGCAGGCTAAAAATGATGTATTGCATTACATTACACTTTGTTGTGCAAATTGTGTGGTTATATTTGTGAGGGGGCTGTGTTTTTATAGCTGGGCTTTAACTGAACAATTACAATAACGTAGTTGTTCTTTTTGGATCTGAACAAAAACTTCGTAGCTTGTTTCCCTTACCCCTACTTAATGTAACGGTACAAATGGCATCACTCAAGCTATTTGGTTAAGACAAAAATATTTTGTAAAATGCCTCCTCCAAATTTTACACTGTTTATTTAATTTATTTATTTATTTAAAAAAAACATGAGTTAAGGCATAGAAATGTGAAGTTATGGTGCATATTACCAGAACAGAGCATTCCTGAATAACATTATGTAAACCACCTGTCTGTAGACCTGAAACCACATTATGGTTTATGAAGTTTTATGATGACTTGGAGGCTATTTTTTAATCAAATGACTCAGGGTGCATTTGAGTCAAAATTGAGTCAGACAGGTTAATGCACATCAGCTACATGATTTGCACATGGCAAACCAAAAAGTTAACCAAAGGCAGACAAATTCCTTCTTGGAAAAAAAAATGATGAACCATTACTGTGATTCTCAAATGGACATGTTATGTGCTTTAATGTATAACATAACTTCAGTGTTGCACACATTAATGCACAAATACATGATAAACATACACACACACACACACACACACACACACACACACACATATATGTTTAACTAATGTCATGTAAACATAAAAAGTATAAACAAATAAAAAATTATAAACACCAAAATACAAAATGTAGCAGTACAGAGCCAAAGCTACAAGTGTAGGATTTCCTAAAAACAAAACATTAAAAAATTAAAATCTGTAAATACAGTGTGTAAGCACAGTTTTGTTAATGTGCATGTGTGAGTGTACTTAATGTCATTCAATACAAACATTGCAAACAACAATAAGGAAGTACATTAAGACGAATACAAGCAAAAATTCTAAAAATCCTCCTGCCTCATTCCAGAAGTATCTAAATAAGTCTATGCTCACATTAAGTATCAACACATCAACTGTCACAGCTCGGGTGAAATGTTGAAAAACACTGCTGACTGTCCAAAAACCAGGCAACAGAGGTGGCCAAAAACAGCATTTTATGAACAGAGTGACCTGACTGCCAAGTCACAAGCAGCTGTGCAAGGAATGCCGTGAAGCGAAGCGACCATCACAAGTATCCCTCAAGACCCCTCATATTAAACCGACACAACCTGAGCTTCCCACCTCACCCCATCCCCCCACCCTTTTAAAGTCTTGGTCTCAATCCCAGGGTGTGAGCATTCAAGATAATAATGCGCCCCTAACAGATTGTGAAAACCAATGACAAGACCAAAGGGGGCCCGTTTTACCAGGTCCTCGGTCCCCTTGTCAGTCTGTGATTAATGCTGCACTCTGTAGAGGGAGACATTATATCAAGGCTCAAATGGAACTAAATTTCACCCCAAGGGCAGAAATCTGATTTAAACATCTCTATTTGGACTGACATTTGTCCTCTGTTTTGGTATACGTTCTCCACAAATTCCTTCAAGTTGACTGTGTGACCCAAGCGCAGCCCACTGCTTCTGACTTGTCAGGATCGGGAGAGCGATATTGCGCTGGGCTCTGCAGAGAACCTCTTGCTGAGGCACCAGCAGGTGCAGCAGTGCCAGTTGCTGTGTTGTTACTGGCCCTCACAGTAGTTGAGATGAAAATCACAGATGTAGCCATTCAGCGCAATGGTTTATAGGCTTCCATGAACAAAGCATCTTTGTCCAGAGCAGCTTTCCCTCAGGCCATTTCCGTATGAATATTTGTAGTATGACACGGTGCACCAAAAAGACAGTCTGATCACACATGCTCAGATACTTTAAAATATTAAACTGTGACCTTAAGTGTTAAGCCAAGTAACTCTGTAAACACGTAAGAGAGACATTAGATGAGAGTAATAAGTAAATAAAAATCACAATGGCTGAATTAAGAAATCTTAGCAATAATTTCCCCATCTCTTATTAGTATTTACTTTTACACAAAGGAGCTCTTTATTCAGCAATGTTTGTAATTGCACAAATCAACACAAATCCACAAGGTCTGTGGGAATTCGCTTTGCATTTCACTATAAATAGTGATTGCATTTGTTTATCAAACTACTTTTGTTGGTAATTATGTGTAATTTTATATGCAAAGCTAGCTGCGTGCCTCCAAAGAAATCAATGTTGTGTCGCTGTGGGCTGTATTTCACCTGCAGGTGGGAGTCATTGTGTGGACATCTAATCATGCGTAGCCCTCAGCCTTATAGTACCTTGAAAATAATTATTTAGTAACTGCCAAAGGTGTCCCTGCTATCCTGCTATAAACCATTATGCAAATACAAACTTATTGTGTGCCCTAGACAGCGATATAATGATTTCAAAGTCTTGGTCCACTGTTCAGAGCACTCTATAGTACAGTTCTGATGTGAAACAGGATGAGAATGCCGTTATAGAAAATCCTTTGCCAAAAAGCCAACAAATATGACGGGAACATCATGATTATACTGTTATATTAAAGAAATAATTTGTAAACCTGAACAAACTTGTTTATATACTGCATTTTCCTTCATCCAGAAACAGTTCATTTCTACATTTCAAGAATACACCTTAACCTTCTGATTTCGCCTTAAGGGAAACAAAAACAAGTCACTACATAAAGACCACACACAAAGTTTAAGCAGGAGTAGCTAATAATAAAAAAGAATTCAGTGCAGCACATTACTAGGAGAAAGCATTCCTGACTGTCATATTATACCAATCACCTGTCAGCAGACTTGAAAGCCTTTTATGGCTTATGAAGTGTTAGAGTGATTTATAAGTTATATAAATATATAAATGATAAATGAGGTACAATCTCTTACCTTTCTTGGATAAAAATGGATTGTATCAGTTTGTGTCAAACTGATACCAGTATACACTTTTGCTGTGAAATACTGCACCTATCAAATGCCAGATAAACTGCTACATGCATACATCTCAAATACAAAGGTATTATGGAAATTTGGCTATCATGTATCCCATATTGTGACTTGACAAAAAGGTGTGGCAATAGAAAAATAAACTGCAACTATGGTATGCATAATTATTTTAAATTATTATTCACTTGCCCTGGGCCATGACTGTTTTTTTTGGCAAAAGAGAGTGACCTTGTTTCAAGGAGCAATTGCACACTAAGTTCTCTTCATACCATGGCAAAATTTCAGGCCTGTCTCATTGAAAACGGACCTTTTAAGCGGTGACGCGCCACACTCACTCATAATCCAGTGGAGAATGGATGTTTCCCTGGCAGATCCTCATTCTCAAGCAAGGCTCCTCTCTGTGCTGCCACGGCTGGTGCGCAGTCACTGGCGTTTATTTTAAGCCTTGCCACCGTGGCTGACTTCTACGGCAGTGAAATAGAATATTTTCCCAAACACTGATTCCACCATGCGCTGATAAGGTGCGACTCATTCACATGTTTGTGTGCGTGTGCGAGTGTGTGTGTGCATGCATGTGTTTATGTGGCTGGTTTCTTAGTTCACATACTCATATTTCCCTTCTCTCTCATCCCACATTAATAAAGAACAATATACTGATATTACTTTATAATGAAAAATTATGCATTATTCCTATCCATCAAAACATTTATTGTTAGTTTCAGTGACAATAAGTCTGGATTTACAATAAACATATACAATAAATGATTACATTTTAAATTAAATACTCATAAAAAAAATGTACAAGAGAAAATAATGGCGCAGCAAAATAACAAAATGTTTTAATTTAAATTGTCAAAATGGTAAATATTAGAAACACCTCATTATTAAACACAGAAAATCTGATGAGAGTAAAAATCAACGTTATAATAATAATAAAAATTTCAATCTTATAAAAAAAAGAATTGCCGTCTTTCTTTTCCACAAGTCTCGGGCAGTTACCACTCTCGTTAGTGACAGGCCACTGGTGTGAATATGTTTTGAGGGAAACCTGAACATTTCATAGGTGATTGCAAATCTTGAGATATATGTTAATATGATTGCAGACAATTCATCACATGGGATTAATGTCTCCGGTGATATGTGTTTAAAAATTAAACTGCAGACACCACACACATACCTACGGCCTTTTATTTTTTTGTTTTCCAGTGTAAAGAAACAGTAAAATAAATGTAGTCCCATGCTATTTACAGAGTCACCTTGAAATATTCATTCTTGTCGCCAGCTGTATTGTGTGTTGTGCACTTTTGACAGTAAACAGATTTATACTGTACACTAGCTTCTGCCTTTTTCCACACTGGAGGTGGTTATTTGCTAATCCAAATGCCAAGCCAAGAGTGATTACAAATAAGCATAATAAAGGAGTAAAGAAAGGTCAAGAAATACAAGTAATTTGTAAAATACTCTCACTTTGTCTTCTGCAAAATGAAGAAATGGCCCTTCTGAGTCCCTATCTCTAGTCTTTAATGTCCCAGTGGGAAATTAATACACAGAAAGTTTGATCTGCCATTTGAAGAGGCATGGATTCCCCCTACTGCTACAGAAGCCTTTGGCAAGTGGAAACAAATGTTTCACAAAATGGCTCTGAGGAAAAACCCAGACTCCCAGTGTTTCACTGATTAACAACTGTAAAACTCTTATTGTAAAAACAGCATTTTGGTCTACCAAAGACGTGTACCGTGGATGAATTATTCCAAATTTACCATAGACCTTTTTTAACAAGCTTGTTTATTCTCTAAGACGACAAGCAGTTATCTGCACAGCATGGCACCGAAATATTGTGGAGGAAAAAAGGAAGCCAATGAAAATTAGCCGATTTGAACACACTTGTCTACCATCACTCCTGTTGTTGGGAAAATAAGCCATTTATTTGATTTCATCATCTCTCTCCACATCAGAACTGTCTGCCGCTTTGGCTGATTTTAAAAGAGAGACAACTGAAAAATCAACCTGTCCTAATTATGTATGTCAGGAGAAGCGCTCATCGGGTTTAATTTTCCACTCACCTGAATATATACCTTCTAGCAGTGCGTCAACATTGTGTGTGACCAAATTCACAAGAATTTCAGGACAAGCAACAGAAAAGCTCAGAGAGCACAGCGGCTAACGTAGTTTCTCACCAGCACTCTGACTTCGGAGATGATCAGTTAATTGAAGCTTTGGTGCAATAATGGTAATTATGATGCATGTTCTTATGACACCACAACCACTCTCTACAGTCCCAACAAATTTACTAGAAGCTCTAAAATTCTCAATTTCCAATTATTTGAAAATCCTAAAAGAGAGAAGATACACCTAAATCTATAAAAACAAACTTATAAGGAACCACCTACTATTTTGTCCTTGCCATATTCCTCCAGTTCGTCACTGTACTTTTACAGGCTTTTAAAGAATATGACTTGCATATAAATGTGCATGAGATGAGGAAAAAAATCTTGACGTATTTGTAGTTTTGTGAACAAAACACATGAATAACTAAATGAAAATGTGTCTTGGATATTGTATTCAAATATCTGTTAGACTAACAAAGTTAAATCTGGTGACCATCTGCCATCCATAAGAGAGCCAAACTAATCATATAGGCTATATCTGTGTTTTCTCCAAAATCCATGCTGTGCTGCATTGAGCTATTGATCTGTGAGTGGAAATGAACAGAGAAGCGAAGCAATCCCTTGTTCTGACAGATAAACAACAGCTGCAGTTCACAGAAAATAAACATGTTATCTCTCTCGCCACATAACAGCTTAAGACTAGGAAAAAGTAATATGTTTCTTTGAGTCTAATAACAGCTAATAGCAGCGGCAGAAAAAGACAAGTCCACTCAAAAAATAAATCTCAAAGATAAAAGCCCTCAATCCCTCATAAAGGGGAAAATGTAGGCCTGTGTTAAATTCAAATATCGTCACCAGCACAACTGCTGCATGGAGAACATAGCTTTCATTATCACAATGGTTTGCAAAAACCAAAGTTGATGTCATTTGGTGGCTTTATTTTTGTACCAAAAAAGACACCAGCCATAATCTTGCAATAGAGGAGTTTTATGAGATCATTTGTGATGCAGATCTAAAGTAAGCTTCTACAGCACTTAACAATGAGCCAAGAGCACATGAAAGGGTTTTTTTTTCCACCTGCACGGAGGTTACGAGTACAAACATTTTGACTTACGGACTTCTTTAAACTGTGATATAAAACATGTAGTTCAGGTACCATATTGTGAAACGTGCAGCAACTTGGTAAGATATTAGTTCTATTTTTTTCCAAAATGAACACTACTCTCAAAATCAATTCTAAGTACAGCACAAAGCAAGCAGTCAACTTGGTACATTGCTCAAGTTTCTCAGTATAATTATTCCACACATTGTCACACCATGACACATTTTTTTGAAAGCATACAGTTGTATTTATATAAAGATGTGTTTTATGAAAATATGCCAAAATGTGGAAAGGGAGAAACTGTTCCTTGAAAAAAAAATGGAAGAAATTGCTTTGGAATGAGGCGGCTGAATAACTTTGCATCTAAAAAGTAGTTCTGCTGGCAAGCAAAGGACAACATGTTGTGTGTGTTTTCACACAGAAACACAAAAAAGTGTGGAGACAGGCTCCAAGTCCACCTCCCCATTTTACTCCTTCACATTCTCCCTGCCCTTTTGGCCTGAGCCAAAACAAATGGGGGACAGGGCTGAAGTTCCCTCCATTGAGCTGGAGCTGTGACTACTTTGATATGCTAATCCATGCCTTCAAACAGTAAGAATTTGCACTTGCATTAATTCAAACAATTTGTGCAGAATGATGTGAAATGGCATCTCTTTTAAGAGAAGCAGAACAAAAGGAGTGTATCACAGTGTGGCCAAGGAAATCAAACAACGGCACATTTGTTCTGCTGAATTCCTCCTTTCAGTCACAACTGGCCACATTAAAACAAAATACTGCTGTTACTTGGCACAAATTTTAAATAAATCTACAATGATTCTGAGTGCAATATACACCCATCTAATGTGAAATCATTTCACAATCAATTTTTAAGTTAATAAAAATGTACATTTCACAAGGCACAATTTATTAATATCAAAGACATTTAATTGTTTAAGCTGGAAATGAAAGCTGTTGCTCTTTTATTCCAAGTTACACATGCATCAATGAATGGAGTAGCAACCACTCAGAAACTTTACTAGTTGTCTCCAGTCTATGCTTCCATCCTTACAGATTACAAATTCTATTCTATATGCCAAATTGAGGTATTCTGTGGGTTTGTTTATTCGTATAAATGGAAATATGTCTACGCTGAAACATCACTGGGGTTAAATATATTGACTAATCAATCAATAACGAAATTGATCTCAAATCCGATTTCTATATCTTTACCGAGATGCATTTCCCTTTAAAAGGTCATTGGATTATGAAAGAATCAATGGTCGCACATAAGAGCAAATGCTAATGATCAAGCCTCATTCAGAATAAATCCAATCAGGAATTTCCTATGGCCGTTTATAGTGAGCAGCGCATTTCACGAAAGTCCCAGGTATCGTGGTGTGCTGCCGCACTAGTAGCAGAGAAAGACATTGACTGAAGCTAAATTTATCCTTTCAAATGATCGATCAATTGAGCCACCGACAAGCCCCTCTGCACCACAAACCTGCTTCTCAACAGCCGTGGGGACGCTAATCTCACCGAGTCAATGGCACAGTCCCGCTACGCCTCTGTGCCTTTTCCTCAGTCGTTAACACATGGTTGACATGCAGGCTTGGATAATTGTAAATAATGCATATCTAGTAAAAGGATCTAATTTTACTGCTACCGCATGCTATAGTGTATCATAGGAGACAAACCCGCAGTGACCCTGATTTTTTTTTTTTTTTTTTTTTGTTACTGTTTTCCCCTCTTCTATGTACATTGTAGAGAGAATTGAAGAAATCAAGATAAATCCTTTCGGTCAGCATATAACAATAGCTTTGTTTTTCTTCCTTGTACGTTTGGCTGTATTTCCAACAAAATGATTCGTTGCTTATACCCTGAAACCTGTTTTACGCAGAAAATTTATTCTAGGCCCTCACGTCGCAATGGATGAAGTAGATATGCTTCATTGCTCTTTAAAAACGCATCCACACTTGCAAACCGAGAAATCCACCGTTCGCAGGTTCTAGCTAACAGACAGTCCCATTCTCCAACAAAGTCATTATAATATTCCGAAAATGAACAGTTATTTTCCCCCAAACTATTCAACACATATATTTAAATGTATGCATTCCAATTAAATTGTGCTTTACTTGTTTTGGTTCATGTGAAAGTTAACCCCCGCCAACACACACTAATAGTTTCCATTCATTCCAGTTCTGAAAGAGACGGCAACCCACATCTGGTAGTGTTTGATTAACCATTTTTCAATTAAACATGGCACCCTTTCGATCAATTAAATTACTCCAAACAGTCCAGTTCTGTTCGTTTAATGTGTAATTCATGCTGAAATCTGCTTATTGGTGCTTTATATGTTTTCTCTTTTTTTCAAGTTGATAAGTCTCCGGGAAACAAAAATATACAACTTTTAGGAATAATTAATGGCTTTCACCGAAAAAAATGTAGGTGGCTAGGTGAAAAACGCGTATAAATTAGCCGGACCATTTCCTGTACTAGTGTGCAGAGTTACCAGACTTTACCGTCAACTTCAGATACTAAAAACGAACTTGTTAGGACAAGGCACAGACAGAAAACTGAGTTAAACACACATGGCGGGGAAGAATGAACGTTGCTGTTTGGATCCTTACCTTTCTTGAGAAAACGGTCACGGGAAATATTTTGACGGCGATGGAAAAATCAATCATACAATGGAAGTAAAGCAGAAAGCAGGCAGGCTTGTAATGAGAACTCCTCTGCAGCTCAGCGCACAGCAGGCAGCATAAAGAGAAGCTCTGCAGTTCTGATGCATGCTCCACTTATCTGGGACAGATAGTGCTTTATCAGACAGCAGGTCTTTCTTTGAGTCCACACATTCCCGTAGACCGGACAAACTGCTCCATGGCGAGCTGCTACTCAGTCCAAACTCATCAACAGTCCTGTTTACAGATGAGTTTTCTCCCCTCTTCCGCTTAAGTCAAAACACACTGAAAAGGCAGAGCACACGGCAACGTGAGGGGAGAGAGAAGAAAAAAAAGGCAAAATCAGAGAGCTGTGTTCAGCTCTAGTCTGAAATGGCAGGAAAATGGGATGGGGAGGGGGGATGGAGGAAAGACCTCTTCACCGCTGATGTCAATCCACTCTGGCTATCCCCGAATGACAGTGTGGCCTTCAGACTGTCTGCTAAGTTTCAAGCTGCTTGCTTTTGGAGAAGATCCTGCTCACAGCATTCGGAGAATGGCTCGAAACGGAGGAACAGGCTCCCAGTAAACAGAGCCAGTGCAGTGAGTCGTGTGCAGGCTGCCTTCTGCATGAGCTGCCTTTGAATGGGCTACTGTCAAAACCTGACATGGATTCCTCCGTCACACACAGAGACTATGAGCTTTCCTTTCTCCAGCTCCAAAGCAACTAATCATATAAACATATTATCATGTACAGCAAGCCTAAAGCTCTGCTTTTTAGCCCCGCTGCTGGAAAAAAGAAGATTATAGACAACTGAGCAAAAGTGAAGTAGATTATCTATAAATATATGCCACTGTTGGCCATTTTCCACTCCATTTGAACTTATGCATGCCCTTCTTTTGGGTTTCAGCTGCTCAACCCCTCTCACAGTAGGCAGTCCAGCCTAGTCAACCAATGACTGGAGACCCATTCTTACAGTAGTACTAGAGAGAACTGAAGAGAGGGGAAAAGTGTAGACACCTAATTCTCCAGCTGGCCTCAATAAATTCAGAAAAGCCTTTGCAGCAATGCTGAGAGTAAAACCAAGTTACCATTGAGGAGCTGGACCTTAGATTGGCTACTGAATCTGTGTTCTCAGTTTAGCTATAACTTTTTTTTCTCTTTACATTTGCATTCAAGTACACCATATGTTGCAGACTAAGGAGGCTCTCATTTGAAACAAAAGACATTTTTTCTTAAAATTGAGATGAATGGAAATAATGTATGTAGACTTTTTTTCAGATTTTATCAGAATTTAATTAGAAAATAATTTGGTCTTTTTTTAATGCTTAACCTTGACCATTGTTCTTTCTCCTCGGACTATAACAGACAATAGATGTGATCACCCGAAGAGATACTCGTGTGCTCTGATGACCAGACAATTTTGCCAAAGAGAAATGGGGAAAAAACAATTTCCCCTTTTCTTCACCAGTGGAGTTACAAAATATCATCAACATAAAGATTAACAGGCTGATCAAAACTTCTCATCTTTATATCCTCAAACAATGCCAGGTTGGTAGGCTGGCGTACACCTGGCTTTAATAAAAAGCGACATGCAACTGTGGAGGGGAAATGTGAATTTGAGACAAATTCACCAGGTGAAGGTGAGCGGAGGAGTGGGGCATGCTTGTGTTTTCATAAGCATAATTTTACATAATAATAGAGCCATTTTTTCAACACAATAAGAGAAAACAGATGTAATAAAGGTCATTCAATGGCAGATATTCATATTTGGAGAAATAATGTTTATGCATAAGTACTACTGAAAGTAAAAACACGTGTGGTCTCATCAAATCAACCTTTAAGGGCCAAAATTTTGTATGTTTAATTCATACACATCATTTCTTTCTTTCATATATCTATGGGAAACACCTAAAAATAATTTTCTGTGTGAATATTTCATGATATTTGACAAAAATACAGTGCATATGGTTCTTCTTGATTACTTGAAAGCACTATAGAGGTAAGTTTAATAGATTTTAGGGATAAATGAGAAATACAATTGGCCTAAGAAAAGAAATCACAACTACAAGTCAAAAACATGCATCTCTCTCTGTGTCTGTGTGACTTTATCTCCCTCACTCTCTCTCTAAAAAATGTTAAAACTATTATATCTAACATCATTAACTAACCTATAACTAAGCTAAGCCTTATGACCATGTTGTGGTTTACAGCAAGGCTGAAGTCAACATTACTGTATATGAAACGAAAAAGCAGCTCAGGTTTGAAGTATTGAGCACTGCACAATCCAGCCTGATACTAGTATTTCAGGTGGTTTGTAGCTTTAGCTTTTCACAATAACTTCCCTGGTGGCAGGATATGACAAGTAGAAGATGTAGATAGGGAATACAGCTAGTCATTGCAACAGATGAATCATGTAGGCAAATGTGTTTGTGGGTGGCAGAGCGAAGCAGTGTTTAAGGTTCTCAGCTTGTACCCATAAGGTTGGAAAGGGGTCCCTGAGGGTGACTGTTGTATAAATAGATCGTATGCAAAAAATGAAGTGATATAAGTTGCCCTAGATAAAGTCATCATTAGTAAGAAACACAGTTCCTTTGACACTCAACACTGTTATCTATAGTGTTCAATAGGTCCCACCTCACTACCAGTGCCTGTTTAACAACAAGTCTAAGGTAAGGTAAGTTTTTGAAATGCCAGCCTTCCGTTTTAGTATTCATACATGACATATTCTAAAAAATGAAATTAATTGTTTAATTAATCTTTAATTAAATGAATTAAATTTGCAGCATGTGTTGTACACATGCATCGGTTCTTTAGCTTCTGTGTAGCTAGAATTTGTTGATGCAGAACAGGGGCCTCATTTTGTGTATAGGCAAAATTTCACCATAAGGCGTGCGTATGCAGAAATTCATGTCAACATCCTAATTTATAAATTTTGAACTTGATGTGAGAATGTGCAAACTTCTACACAAACTCCAGACTATGCATGTGAACTAATCCTTGTGGCTGAACGGGTATATTACAGGCAAAAGAGAGTTTTTACTGATAAGGACAGTTTTAAATCAACAGTGAAGATACATCATGTTACAACTAACAGCAATGAGGCTCCTCAGTGTCTCAGCAGTAAACGTTCTTGATGTCACAAGCCCAAGGTTGAGCACTATGGCCTTAGTTCAATCCCTCCATTGCCAATCAGCAATACACTGGTTGATTGGCCGCTTGCAGTTCTTTTTGCATAAAGCTGCGTATGAAGTTAAATATTGCAGGGAATGATATGTTTCAGAAATTAATAAGGCCATAAAACCTGATTGCAGATATATCATTAGTATTAATGATTAATCCAATTCATATAACATTTTTAATGTTCCCACAATGAAATAAAATAGTACCAAAATGTAGTCATACAACAGTCATAAATTGTGGAAAATACAGTGTGTTTTACATCAATGTGAGGGTATTTTCACCTGTTTGACAGTTTAAGTAGATACTGATATAACTATATGTATTTGTGAGGGAGAACCTTCACCTGTCAGACAAAAAACAAATTTTGAATATTCGTTGTTAATTCTTAACGTAACTGTAAAAATGTTAGATATTTAAGGGAGGACCTCTTTGTCTAATCAGATTCAAATCTGCCAATAACTGATCTCTTTTAATCAAGTACATTGAAACCAGTTAATTGTTTCATTGTTAATTGTCTGTAATTATAATAGTCATTGTCTGTATGTTAACCAGCCATTGGTAATGAACCACACCTGCCTAATCAAAGGTGCATAAATACAGGAGTGAAAGTGCTGCTAGAGGGGCGATCACCATTTTTCCAGCAGTGTGGTTGTGCATGCAGGGCTGATTCCTTTTGACTGTTGATTTTTACAATTAATTATTTGTTTTTGGAAGTATTATTCCTTCTGTTTGGTTTTTGTGCAAACTGTTGACCAGCTTCTCTAGAATACTATGTGTTCTATGGGTGTATGTGGTAGTCCCATTGACGGCTGGACTAGCACTTTATTAGGCTGTGGCTAATGGTGCGTTATGGTTTGAGCGTGAGTGTACAGATTATGCAGGCTTCTTAGCGCATGATGACGAACAGCTCATGAGAGGATACCGATTCCTCAGAGCCATCCTCTCAAATATTTGTAACCTGATTAGCCTCATACTGCAGATGCAAATTAGATGCAATAATGCTATACCAGTGCAGGTGAAAGTCCTCTCCATCTTTTGTTGTCTGTTATATCCCAGCTATCACTAAGCTTCATTTTGCCCATTGTGCACTGAGGGGCATCATTCTCATGACCACACAATATTTAGACACCAAGTTACTGCACCTTGATGACCTGCCCTCAAATTTCAGCAAGTAAACTATGCAAAATTCTCATTTGGGTGGCAATTTTGTCTATTTTAGTAAATAATAATATGGACATAACCATAAGAAAATATATACAATTTATGCAACCAGAAAATGGTTAAGTCAATTAAACCTGCAGTCATCCCTGATTTGTGTAATAGTGACACTCTGCCCTTTAACTGGTTAGATGTTTCAATGTGCTTTCCATAATTGTTTCATAATCATATAGTGTATGAAAATGTATAAACCCAAGCTACAGGTTCTACATTTCTGTCTGAAATGAGGAAGCAGTGATAAATGTCTGAGCATGCAGATCAGAAGGCTCTGCATGTGCTTGTAAAGAGAGTTTACAGCACCATAAGAATTTTGTCTGAATTATTATCCTATTATTTTCCTAGCCTTATCCAGGGCAACTAACTTAACTTAAATGTGTCAGTTTTTTTCTTTTACTCCTTCTGCATAGTATTGTAAGGTCATATACTCTTTCACAGGAACAATATGTTTAATGGGTTGTCATACTACTAATTGTCACAAATAATAAAGCAATTTAATCAAGACACTTTGAATTACTTAAATGCATAATTGTGTTTCACTGAAGCTCTTGGGCCTTGTGTTAAAAATCTGAATATTGCCAAATATTTTATTTCGATTGGAGCTAATTAGAAATTGCTATGCAAAGAAGAAGTAATAAACACAATAGCTGCTACATTAGACCTGAGAACCAAGGTCTTAAAGGTATGCATTGGTCTCTGGCTTGCACAACTGTCAAATAACTAAACTGTTAAAAGAACAAGCTCTATAAACAAATCATTCTAACTAATGTCCCCCTGTGAAAAACAAAGAAGTACTCCGTTTTAGTTCTATAAATTTTACTTTACAACTGGTGTGCAGTGAAATACAATGCCATTACCACCCTGGTTTGAGTTTTCTTTATCTATGGAAATACACATAAAGGTTATACCCTTAAAGCTAAAATAGGTATTGTTTAAAGCACACAAAACATTAAAACAAGTCCAGAAAAGTTTCAAGTTGTAATATTTTGCATTCTACAGTGACTTCTTGTAGCCATAATATACATGCTAAAATCTTCTTTGAGAGTCAAATCTGAAAAAAAAAAAATATGCAGCTCATTTTATTTGTCTGTTCCTCTGTTTGGATTTATTGTTGCACAAGCTAGGTGTAAAAATCCATATTCAGATGCTTTGTGCTGGGGCTAAGTCACTTCCAAGTGGAAACAGATGTGCTTCACTGGTGTCCCATCAAAAAGTTGATATATGGTGGTCAGTAATATAGTTCAGCAGAGGCCAACAGTTCTAATTTGCTTCACTTTTCAAAGATGTGCTCTGGTTTGTGTAAATGCAGACACATTTTTAAACAAAAGGAAAGGCATGCCAATGCTCTGCAAGAACCAAATATGTTTCCCTTAAGCCTTGTATAAAATAAAGATTTGTTGGCTCAATGTCTTACTTTTATGAATACTTAGCTCTAAACAAAGCCCCTCATAAAGTCTGACTACTCTTTCCAAGCCATCCCCCTTACCATCTTTAAAACTAAACAATTTATATGTCTTGCAAGCTACCAAAAGCTATGCTTTGTCATTCAACACACAGAAATAGACCTGTCACTAAATTTGTAAATTTAGCTCTAGGAGTTTAAAGACATGGCTTTGGCATACCATCACCCCTCATATAAGTGTGCATGCATGGACACACATACATGTACACCTGCATTTCAAAGAAATGCAAATAGTAAACATGGATTGTTATGGGCAATGAAGCTTCTTGCATATCAGTACATTCAACTGCAAGAAAGATTTGTTCAAAAAACAGTCTACAGTTTTTTTTCTCTGCATTTCTGTTTCTGAAAATGAAATCTTTTGCCAGAGAAGTAGAGAGATTCAGTGACTGAAATATTTGAAAACACATATGTAACATAAACACGCAGCCAACATATTCAGAGGCCTTATTGTTGTTTTTTTCAGCTTGTGGAGAGTGCCATTTTTTAATCAGCTGAAATTTTAAGCATTTGAGATGGGGTAAGCATCTGAAAAATGACCCCTGCCCTCATTCTACCCATACAGCTAGACAGCCAGACAGCCCACATTAACATATAGGTCTGCTTACATTTTCACTCTCTGTTTCATTGTACAAGCCATAAGGACTTCAGACAGCAGCAAAACTAGAGCCTAGCTCACCAGTCAAACATGCTTAAACAACTAAGAGTGAGCATGACTTTCAAAATATAGGACAAGAAATTTAAAACATACTTTAGCAAGCTTTGCTTCAGTGGCCAGTATGTTCTTCCAAATGGAAAGCTGGTAAATTTTAAGGCATAGTTAGATGCAAACTTCAGAGTGAAAATAAATGTAACATGAATGCAACCATTTTCATTTACTCATTTATTGATGATTTTGATGGTTAACCTGTAATGTCCCAGGGAAGGCCTTCATCTTATGCAAGTACCCACTGAAACAAATCAGTGAAGCCTTCTTGTGTCATAGAATGATTCACATAGCTTCAGTTTGAGTGACTGATCACAAATAGAATGAGGTCCTCCAGGTTGGACAAAAACAGACTGAATTCCAACCTCAGACAACATATTTGGTCCCCACACAAACAACATACTACCTCATCTCAGCCTTTCCTGGTTTCAATCTCAACAATGGAGATACAGGGGCAGTAACAACACTTAACAACCTGGGTAAAAATTCTCATTCATCAGGAAATTAGAGTGTGGATAATTAGTCCAAGTCAACTCCTTCTTGTAAGAGAAGAAAAGCCCATCAATTGTTTTTACTAATTAAGACGAATCCTATCCTCAAGAAGTGAACAAGAAAAAAAAAACTTGTGACATCACAAGTCCCACAAGAGATCAATAATCTTCAAGAATAATTGCTTGAATTTTTAATTGAGGGGAAAAAATTATTCTTTCTTAGCCATACATAATTGTAAATGCACTGTCCCCCATCTAATTGTGTATTCCTATTAATTCCACTAATTTAAAAGTAACTTCTACATGGTCATATAAAAGACTCCAATTATAAAACTTTTAAATACATATAGCTTATTTCCATAAAACACTATTGTTCTAAATATATTTCAGTGACTGTTCAGCAATGCATAAAAACCTAGAAAATTAAATGAATACTATTACTTGTCTAAAAACTCATTTTAACTCAACCACAATTACAGGAACACATGGGATTGCTTGTGGTGTTTAGAAAAACCTGAATTTTCCCCTGTGACTCTTTTCTTCCTCAGATTTTAGTAACTGCAAAAAGGTGGATTTTTGAAGCTCCAACTTTCTCAAATGACCTGCTGTGCCAGTTTCACTTCTACAGACAGATACATGCAGTTTCCAAAGTAAAAACACATTTTTGGGAAAACAAAATGGCACACATCCCAATCTTATGCTGAATTATTTTGTAGGCCAAATTAGGCTGGAAGAAATCTTTCCAATTCAATCAGATAGTTTGGTTGATTAGCTATGTACCTCTTGGCAGAGTGCAGAGCAGATGAATGTGCTGGAAAAAGAAAACACAGGCAACTATGCTTTCTGAGGGCAGAGAAAGAAATCATTCCTCTGTCCCAGTTTCTGAAGAGATACTCTGCAATCATTTGTAATTATTGTAGCATGTGAAATGCTGGAAGCAGGAATGGCAGGCATGATATGCTCATGCTGTTAGATTCCCAGATTTGGTTTCACAAAAGAAGTTGTTTATTCTGTGGCTTTACATTCCACAATGGTTAGGCTCATCCTTTTTACTGGCACTACACTACATTAATCTCCATCCTCTGCTTCCGTGCTCTTTTTTTTCCACAAATGGGGACAATGCAACTTTTGTCTTGATTGTTGATCCATACAGACTTACTGTATACTGGTTGTGTTACAGCCTAATTGGATTCTTTACCATAGTGAAAACGGTACTGTAGAGGACATTTTCTGACAAGTCAAGGAGCCAGTAAGATAAGGTATGCGTTGGTTTAAAGTGCTATATATTCTTATGCCCAAATATCTTATGTGATATTGCACTGAGTTGAAATAAACTTGGGCATAGCTATATGGGGAACAGGTAATGCGCATGCACACAAATAAACAAGTAACAAACACTTGTTGCTAAATTGCACTTTTTGTCTACCTTTTTGTTTCAAATATTGATAGCCAGCTGACTAACAGTGGAGCATCAACCATCAACTTCGCAGATTAGGAAATGCAAAAAATGATGTCTGCTAATGTCTTATTAATTCCTCCTTCTTTATTAGAAGTAATAAATCATTTAAAATAATAAATAATAATAAATAATTTGCAGTAACTGATCTAGCAAAGAGTTGTTATTGGTAAAATACTTAAACACTGACAATCTGCCGTGCAACCACAATGAAACCAAGAAAGACAAAAAGAAAAAAAAGGTGAAATATCACTTATAGACAATCAAGCAAGAGTTAGTATGACTTTCAAAATGACAGATGAACACACAATTTATCGTGTGAAATTCCCCTCAACTAAACATTTATTGCTTTCACAGTAATGGACTACACATTAGGTTTTCGGAGGGGACGATAGTGAGAGGAACCGCAGAATGTGAATAAATCTTGGCATGATTTTGTCTCAGTTTTAGAGATGGAATGTCAACAGCTGCTCACCTGTCTAGGAATGTGGTGGCCAAGATCTCTGTATGCAAATGTTCTAACCCTTTCCCAGTGTCTCTATGTTCTACATATAGCTGTAGAGGTGACAACTACCTTGTGTTTTTGCAGAATGCCACCAAATTATTTCTGCACACCATGTGGTCAATTGCCAGTATTTTTCAGCTGTCGGTTCTCCTCTATGTGAGGTCACATTGACTTGTACGACTGTACCTACTTGCTGTTACATGCATCATTGGTCAACCATGTCATTTATGTCAACTGTCAGGGGATCCATTCAATTAATGTCCAGGTAGTTTGCAATGCCAGCTGCACTATCACAAATGTAGGAAATCTATCCTGGGTCAGTTCATGACCTCTTCAAAAATCACCACTACACAATGACAGCAATCTTTCTATGGTCACTTCTAAGAATAATGAAATTGAGCAAACAGATTGGCCAATACACAGTACACCTTCTCCATACCTCTAGTTCATTAAAACGTTATTTTCCCCGGCCACTTCATACGTGTACTGCTGTGCTGTCTATAACATGTTTTACTTGCCATCAATATTCCACAGCTACACTCACCCCATATCTTTCAACCTACATTTTATTACTGTGTTGAACAACTGCTTATACCAGCTTCTGGCCCATTAACTACAAAACACGACAACTGACACTCGGTGGTTGGCAAGGCATACTGTGGATTTATTAAGAATTATTTAAATCCAGCACTACATTTAAAGTGCACTTTATTATATAAAAAAATCCAAATTCCCATCAGTTTCTGCAAGGCAGGTGGTGGTGAAACATTTCTATCAGATGTGCACTGTAACTAAGGTGTGAGAGCTGCTAAGTTGCTATAGGTCTCTCCTGCTGAGCTGCATACTCTTGATCATTTGTGTTAATGTACATAGGAGACAGATTTTTACAGTGTCAAAATGTTTTTGGCCTAAATGCTTGTGGGCCATGAAATGTCTTCATAAGAACTGGCATTGCTGCATTTTAAAATATTAGTTATTGTTGTGCACAAATGATTATTAATTCAATTTGCATTCCAATCAAAAGCAGTCAAGACATGCATCTGTTTTTTACTAGGTGTACAGCTTACATCCAGGTGTAACAGAAAGAGCCATGTAAGTCCCAATAATGTGAAAAGTGTAAATGTTTCCTTTGGCTCTGTTCTATGTCAGATGTGGCATTGGGTCGAACATGCACCCAGATGATGCTACCAGACGTCGAAGTTATGTTACAACAAAGATCAGAATCATTATAGAACATAAATCTTTGAAATCAGAATGCTATTAATGTGCCTGTGATGTGATAGCAAGCTGTGAATGGGTTGTGAATGGGGTGATGTTTATCACTCATTAGCATAATTTGTGATTCTCATTGGTTTATGAATGCTTATGGAACATAAATTAAGGCTATATAGTATTTATTGACTTGTTTTGCAACTCCCATCTTAAAGATATTGGTGCAGACTGTTTGATGTCTACCTTAGGACAATTGCTTCAATAAAAGTTAATTATGTTTTAATAATGCAGCAAAAATTATTAATCAATGATATGTTAATACAGTGTTTAGAACAATTTAGCAAAATACAAAGAAGGAAAGGTCTTATTAAAACTCACAGACTTCTGGATTGTTTGTTGAAAGGCCCATCATGCCTTATTTTAATAACTGAATATGTTAAATTTACCTCAAATTAATACAATCAGAAACCTTGCTAATAAACTACCTCTCAGCTAATACTAACATTTGTTCCTCCACCCTGAAGTGTCCAGCTAAGTAGCTAGCTGGCTAATAAGTATTGGCACAATGGCACTGTAATACTGTTATCCAAATGCATACAGAAATCACTACTGTAAAGAAATTTACTAAAGAAATGTAACTTCAGCTTGTAAAATAACTGCAGGTAAATACTGGATGTAAATTACCCCATATGATTTTAATAGTAATCTGCAATCAAACACTAGTAGATACAGAAAAATCATGTCTCTCTTTAAGAACAAAGCAAATGTAATATAATACAGCCTTAAAATATTGCAATGTCTCATTTGGTTGTAACTCTACAGTGTTTACACTGTTAATATTTTAAAATCTGTTCAGGATTTTTAATTTTCTATCAATATGATGGAGTCTTATCATATTATCATCTACTCAGGTGGGACTAACAGGTCAATAGCGGAATGCTATCTATAGCATCTAATCTTATGCCATTATCTCTGCATACATGTATTCATAGAAATGCATACCAATTTAAAGGTCAGATTAAATCGTGCTGGTAAGTCAAACAGCCAAACACTTCTCGCAAAGTGTATTGAGTCTAGAGATAAGACGAAACAATTTGAGAGTCTACAGCACTGACCCATACATCTACAATTTAAAATTTTACCACCGTGGAGATCAATGTAAAGGTATGTTTTCTTGCTATTTTACAGAGTGCTGGAGATACATTCACGTGAAGGAGTGTAACGCCTTTTATTTTTCTGAAAATTGTATTGTATATTGTGGCTTGATATTATCACAATATACTAAACGTGAATACAAAAGTTATGGTCAGGCTTATACCTATTTCTTTAATCATACTAATCATTTCCATCTTTTTAAATACATCTTGGGTACTATTGGGACTAACACTAACACTATTGGGGGCACTGGGAGAAGTTGTCATTCAGACAGCAAGTTTTATGTCTGCATATTCAATGAAGGGACTTTTCACTTACTATTCTATGTATTGTCTATTTACTGACTAGGAGATGATCTGTTTTTGCATAGCCATTGAGTCCCATTCCTCTCAACATAATGTTAAATTGGTCCTCACATCATTTGTGGAAAAAAAATCATTTCCATGCGAGTTACATACATTCTTCTGCCTCATCTCCATCTCTGTTTTCAATTATCTGAACGTAGCAGGTCAGAGGAAACCAACATTCCTCTATGGGCTCAATGACGTTATCTCCTGCGTCTATTCAAAAGGCTGCTTCTGATCTAATATTATATATACTGTACATCCCTTTTACATTATACATGATACAATATACAATGACTAATAAACTCAAAACATCAGATGTCAATACTATGATTTTTCAATACATGAAGCATGTGCATAGTATTTGAAATAAATAAGTAATATGTGTATACACACAGATACACACACATATATATCTCACTGTCAGTGGCTTGAAATCATCTGCTACCAGAAATGACAAAATGCTAAATGTTTTTATGCAAGATCTGCGTGATGCATAGACCATAATGCTTTAAAAATGCTCCCAATTACCAAACAGCATTTGTACGCAGGAATCACAGGAGTACCCACCATAATAAGTCGTTAGCAGTAAGTCGTAGAAGACGTTAACATTACCACAACTATTGAAATGTATACCACTTTTCAGCTATTTTGACAAGCTAGTGGAATTTTAGAACAATTTCTATATAAAGTAAGTCTTCAGCTACCTAGCACTGATGCTAAATATTGTGGCAAATCATCAGAGCACTATTTTTAGGCAGTCCCAGCATGCCATTTTTTTTTAACTCCTGACTCTCTAGACAGTGCCTTTGACTTTTCTACTTGTCTGGACAAAATAAACTGTGAAATACTGCTACTAACTTTTTGCCTCATAGGATAAATGTGTGTTCTCAGAATTTATCATAATTCTGATGTAACTTGTTGTGAAGTTGCCTCATTATTATGTACATGCTTTTGGTATAATTCACATTTTCTTAAAAATAATTATGCAAGCTTTTCAGAAAAAAGAAACAAACAAAAATATTGTAGTAACTAGTATTGTCAAGATTTCAGTCAGTATGCTGTTGTTTAGTAACAAATGCATCATCTTACATTAAATTCTAAAAACATTTAAATTCTAAAAACATGCATTGACATAAGAACAGCAGCTAATCAGATTAGTATTATTATTGTTTTTAAGGAAGAGAGGGGCAGAAACATAGTCCATTTTAACAGTTTGACCCAAAGGTGAAAGGTTATCATGGAATTAGCACATCTGGTTGTTTTCAGAGAGCATCTTTGGAGGTGGAGGCGGGGGTGGGGGTCGGGGTAGGGTGCTAATATTCTGGGTGAAAATGAACAGTAAATCCATGGTGTGATTCCTGAGCAACAGCAGAATAATATGAAATAATATACATACAATAGCTTAGCTATCTTGTTGTGAAATATAAAGTTGTACACATTCTATGTACACATACACAAAATGAAAAAAACAAACACAAAGTCATTATTATTTCCATGGCTTTCACTGCTGTTTATTTGAAATCATTTTTTGGTTCTTGAGAAGTAGTAGTAAAAGTAATATTTTTGGATTCACATACAATCCTAAGAACTAACTGATTTTTGAATTACTCTTGTGCTACTGTTGTGTCATGCACATGCTAGTCTCCACAGCAAGGGGTCTTCTTCTCCTGGGTTTCAAAGAAATAAAATTCCAATACTGTTGATTTTGTTTTCTACACTGTTGTTGCTGTCACCATGCAGCTCTCTCCCTGTCACGTCATCCTTGCAATTGATTTGATATCTGTTCCCTTGCCCTGCAAGGGCAGAAATCCATGCGTGGGCTCATGGACTTAGGACTCCCCCCCCCCCACCCACTCCCCCTCGAAAAAAAAAAAAACTGCCATGGAAACACAGTGCAAAAATGTTTTGGTTACATTAATTCAAGGATCTCAACAATTTGTAGCCCATTAACAATTTTGTTTTAAATTGATAAACTGTGAGATGAGAATGCAATGATGCAATTTGATGAAGCTTAATTTTGTACTTTCAATAGCAGCACACTCTGTGAATGTCAGACATTATACAAATGTTTCATTGACAAAAGGTGAATGTAATTTTAGCGGTGACAGTGATAAATTATTGTCCCTTAGCCTGTGATGTCTGAATTGCTTATTTTTGCCATTGCAAAGGCACTCCAGAATAAAGGAAAATGACCTTTGACAACGAAATGAAACATTATAATATCTTTCTCAGAGGTAACAAATTGTTTGGTAACAGAATGTCTGCATACTTGATTGCCTTTACTGGATCTTTTTTCAGGTATACTGACTATGCATAGGATCCATATTGTAATTGTTGAGAAAAACTGTACTTTCTTAAACAGTAAAACCCAGTTGTGAGACTAATTCAAACAGAGCTTTTTGGTAGTTTTACAATTGAGAGAGGAATGTATAAAAGGGAAATCTATTAAAAAATGGTTAACAATATGTAAAAAAAAATAAAATAGCATACATTTTAAAATCAATAGCCATTAAACTAAAAGAAGAGCAGACACTGCACATGAAAAAACTGGTCATCGGTACAAAAACACCCACAAGCATGCATACACACATAAAGTACGAGACTCAGAGTAAAGTCTGTTCCACGTGATGAATCAGACAAATGACACACTAAACTTACCTAACAGTCTGCCTTTTTGTAGAATCTGCCCTTTTCCTGAAATTTTAAGCTGATTAACACTATTTCAATATTGTATTTTTAGCCATGATTAAAAATACATTTTTATATGATGCAAAGAAGAAAGGAAGGAAATTTTGCAGGAAGGCTTTGCCTATTAAGTGCAAAATGTTAAGTAATGTGTTTTCATGAAAACCACACAGACAGACACACACACACACACACACACGCACACACACACACAGATACCATTGAGATTTATAAAATCTAAGTCAAAAACCAAATGATTGTATTCAGTAATTTAATAAATATGACTGCTCTATATTGCTGTCGCTGATAAAATATCGTGTTTTTTATTCTAATCCTGTCTCTTTTTCTCCAACACTCGATATGATTGCCTAAGTCCTGCATCATCTAACAGTACAGACTCAGATGTCCTTTTCCCATTTTTTATATACTTATAGTTATTCCTGAAGAGGGCTCCACTTTCTATAAATTACTATGGCTTCAAATCACTCTCAACCTGAGATATGCTTTTACACTGCCTGCTCAACATGACGGGCCCTGTATCCTTCGAACTGACAGCAGCTCCCATGGTATAACAGTATGATGCAGGAGAAAAAAAGAAAAGAAAATCTGCCAGCTACAGATGAATCCAAGGTCATTTCTGCAGTTCTTAATCTATTTTAAAATAAATAATTTGATCAAAATGTCTCCCTAAAGAGTCCTGTTTTGGGAGGTGGGTCAGAGGGGGGACCCATACAGATTTATCTACAAGGGACCTTTCATTTTGCACTTTTAATATCTTGGTTGGCTTCTGTTGTCAACTACACTGACAGTCAAAACTACCAAAAGGGATAGATTTAATTAACTAACTTCTTGAACATTTAATCTCAACTGCTATGGCAACATTTAGCCTCTTCAGATGCAATCCAGAGGTTGTAATCAGATATTTTGCCCCTTGCTGCTTTACACAGGCATTGCCACTGTGCTCAAAATTTGCAGCCAAGCCCTGATCTCCCAGACAATAAGTCCTTGCTCTTCAGTGCTTGCATTGTCTCTCCACACACAAGCAGAGACAAGACCCTGTTGACAGAGACCCGAGCCTTTCTATGTGTCCTAGTTAAATCAGTGTTTTAATACATTATTCCTATGATATTCCAGAAGCTGTCAAAATCCTTCAAAGATAAAGCTCACTGACTCCAAATCACTCTCTTAATTAGGGCTGGGACTTTGGCAGTTTTCAAATCATTGTTTTTTTCTCACCACAATGCATCAATTGAGATCTATATTGATGCATAACAAAGTAAATCAAAAGACTGCTGCATTCACATTTTATTAAGCATATAATGTAACAAATTTTGACACATTTTTATGTTTAGAACAAAACTGACCTGTTTGCAAGAAAACTACAAACTAACAAGTTATTGCATGTGATAAACCTTCAAAAGTTAGGAATACTGTGAGTTAATTTGGTAACTTTTCATTGCATAAAGCCAGCTAACTGGCAAACTATGTGTCTTAGATAGTCACTCTTTTAAAACAAAACATTTAATAGTTATATGTGGTTGTGTTACTTGTTTTCTCCAAAGAACATCACATGCAGATGTTCTCTTTTGTAGATTTTCAACTCATCTCAATCTTGTTAAGTTAATTCAGTTCAGAGTGGAATTGGGCATAAATGAAACAGATTTTAATAGAGGAACCATTTCTAGTTCCATTTACTCAGTCATTTCAGAGGGTACAACAGAAAAGTGAATAAAAATGAAGAAGCAGGACTGTAACATTTTATGTTTCCTTCCTGTTAGAGGTGACCAAATTACTCATACCATAGTTTTACCTAAAGGCCAGACAATGCCACCAGAAACAGTTACAGGTTCTTTTGAAATTTGAATGGAAATGCCAGACCCTCAGTCAAAACAGTTATGGCATATTTCCCCATTCAGCATTCAAGGTATGGTATAATGAAGAATAAACATCCAGCATCTCATTTTTTCCATCCAGTCTAACACAGAGGTTCTAACAGTAACATTAAATAATTTTGAACACACAACATGAACAAGAAATAGTGAACAGGCATATGAACAAATTTCTACCATGATTCAATTAATCAGGATACCTCTTGCAATGCACTTTGTGGTACATGCACACATAAACAAATATGGTTGGTCTTCAGCAGAATTTGTATAGGCAAAATTTGTCACTTAATAGAAATAACCACCCTAGGTTATAGTTAATGTTCAACAAATCATTGAGTTATACATTTATAGGTTCATTCATTTGTTTCTTCTTGCCCATACTTAATTATTTCTTAAGTATTTCTTTTGCATCATAGGTCTCTCTGAAACATTACTACCTACCATCATATATTTCTTCCAATTCCATAATAAATAAAGCTTTTTTCATGCCCTCCCTATCCCAACCCCCAATTGAGACTTTGTAGATCCCCAGCTTACTACTTTATAATAAACTAGTAGGATTGCATTTTTAAGTTCCCAACATGGTGGTAAAGGGTCTGGCTAACTGCATTCTTGTGTGTCTTACCATTAAGATCCATTGAATACTTTGGGTGACTGTGGTCATATGGTCAATGAAGACAACAGTGGGCAGCTCAGACCCAAGCAAAGGGTGAAATTGTCATGGACTCATTAAGTCACAGCTGTTGTGTAAGGGACAATACGGGATAGACTCCTCTCAGCCTCAGCCAAGCTGCCGGCGGAATCTAACACTAAAACCTCAGGGGATGGGGTGTTGCAGTGTGTCGTGTCTCCAAGATCAACTTGCAAATGTTTATTGGCTGCATCCATTTGATTGCTTTTTAAAATCTGATCAGTGCCAGAATGTGTATATTCCTCAGCTAACAGCAAATCAACAGAAAGTCAAATCATAAAAAAAAGTGCCTTCCCTTCCATGAGCTGAAATTTGTGAAAGAAAAATCAATAACAGGAGGAATACTTTCAGCAGTGAAACCGCATGTGATACACAGCTCTGATAGGTACCCAATGATGTCCATGAGGAAAACTCTCATGTTCACTTACATAAACACTGTTGCTTCACTTTCCATAGTTAAATAGGGATAATTGGTTTTGCAGCTAATTTTGAGGTGGTTTAATAATACCTCCTACCAGACATCCCATGTAAACACAGCTAGAGCAAACCATATGAGTAATGGAAAGTGACCCCGGTATGGTTTTGAGCTCAAAATCATACAGATCTTACTTTTCCTCACAAAAGAGATCCCTGCTGCTTGGGCTTTACAACTGCCATGCCAACGCCATTGGAGAAGATTGGATTAGAGGGACAGCTGACTGTGCTGTGGAGTCCTGCTTCACTAGTCTGATTTTTATGTAAATTCCATTACAGTTCATGGCTCCTGACATAATAGAATGGATACAGCACAGCGAGAGCTTTTCTTGTCAGCAAAATTACAAAAAGCAACATCGGTTGGCGGATCTGTTTTTTTCCTCTTCTTCTATTTAGGAGACACTTCAGAAGTCCTTGGGAAATAACCAAAGATACATCCCATGTCAGACAGCCTTATTTTATTTAAAAAATCCTTTGAGAAATGAATTCAGGATCTTTTTTCACTGGTTCCCCCCTTCTTTTCCTCCCTAAAATCAACCTGTTTGCTTTGGACCTTGCACATGATGTTCAGGGATTCCGGAATCAAGGCCCACCAGGAAGAATGAAATGTTAACGTGGAAAAACAAAGACAAAGAAACCATATGGCAGTGCACTGTCAACGATCACATTACATAAAGATCTTACATATCAGAACATATTATTTATTAATGTATCTCAGTTTAATTCCCTACATTGAATGTCTAGTTAGCATGAGTGATATACCCGAGATTTTCCTTAACGCATCACAAGTCACCTTTAATCATATTATTTTTCTTTTCAGTGCCTTTCACAAGTCACGTTTAATCATAATGTTTCTTTTTTTCAGTCCGAGTACCTGCCTGTTATGATTGTATGGGATAATTTAAAAATAGAAGCATGGACCACAGTTTGAGGAAAAATATATCTGGAGCTGAAGATGTTAAAACAATCTGAGTTATTACGTCTAATGAGTGTGCCTGATTAACATGCCTCCTGATTAAGGAATCTATAACAGTACCTTAAATATTTATTTACATATCGGTACCTTTAATGGGAGATGTTGTCCGGTAAATTTGAGCTTCTCCCTGCTCAACACTATTTTAACATACAGCCAATGTTAGTCGAGAGTTGTTTATAATTTTAGCAGACTTTCACCACACTAAATACAACAATGAAAAAATACAACATTCATAAAACACCATCATAGTGTTGTTTGCACTTCAAACATTAATTCATCTCATGATCTTGCATGTGTCACTGAAAATGTTCCATGAATGTCAGGATATATTTCCAGTTTATGAATGCCAGTATCACACTCTCCCAGTTGTGAAATGTGTTTGCATCACATTTAATCTGCATGGCTTCAAGAGACATGAGGAAGCATTTTGCCAGTAGCTGAAGTTAGTGCTTCCGTTCTTTCTTATAATTCAGTTTTGTGTAGAAATTTAGCTAGTTTTGGGCATCTCACATTAGCTTGTTGCTATTAGATAAGATAGCACCACCATTCCCCACTCATTTTTTCACTGCACACACAGACAGTCTTCTCATCTGTGTAGTCAAAAAAGCCTGAACTGAAGCTATGTCAATGAGCTGTTAATCCCAGAGCAAGCTCCCAAATGTCCACACACACACACACACACACACACACACACACACACACAAACGTACACATACATGGTGATTATTTCTACTCATATTTTATTTTTTTTTGTTATGACTCTGATTATTGCTGCAATTACTCTTTGAGCTCTTTCACTCAGGATGCCAAAAGGCCAAATTAATTAATGAGGAGATTTCACTCTTACCCAACACAATTTAAGAAAAAAAAAAGCTTGTGGGTTATAAACTCAGACACAACTGAAATGCGAATTTATGATGACTGATTTCTATGGATGTGCAAGGTCACATCCACAGCCTCGCCAGAGTGTGGACTTGTCAACTCGTCACTTTGTATTTAACATAACAGCCCCCCCCCCCCCCCCCCCCCCCAAACACCAGCATTCCTGACAGTCGCAAATGCAAGAGATTCTCATCATGATAACTAAGGGAAAAATCCTGTTCATCTAATGTGCACAATTGCCCATAATCTTCAAATAAGTCAGTAATTATTGATAAAAAATACACAATTTAATGCTTCAAGACGCAGAGAATGTTGACAACATCCATATTTGCATCGTACTGTGTATTTTAAAACATGAATATATTTGCATAACAAGAAACTTCCCCCTTCTCTGTAGATGAACTTCATCAAGATCCCACACCATTGTTTGTATGCAAAGCCTCACTTCTGTGAGAAAGTTTTGCACAACAGGACAAAGTCAACAAGAAAAATGTCAAGACAGGGTAAAGGCTACCAGTATAATGTGACAGCTACCAGACTTTATGCCAATTAACATGTTAGCCATACCACATCACTGGATTAGTTCATATGTTCATTTAACGCAGTAAAATACCTTGTAAACTTACCGTACATGTATGGTTGGTTAGCTCTTGCATAAATTTGCCCCCCACAGGTAACTCTATAAACACCATAAAGCCATTGCAAAATCTGAAAGTATCCGTAGTTGATGGCATGATTTCCAGTGCAATACAAGAAACAGTACCGAGCTGAAAACACCATATTGCAAAATGTTGATGGGAACATTCCTCAAAAGGTTCACACATTCCCACTCCCTCATAATTCAAAACACTACAAGAAAGGTATTAAAAATTTCACCGGCACACCAGCAATACGTGTTACCCCTGAGTTTTATACCATAATAGCAGAAAAAATATGTTGACCTCTGAATTTATGCATTGTACCATATTTAAAACTGGGCCCTATTTGGCAAAGGAATAAGCAATCATTATTTGACCTTGGTGTAGTTGTCCTGCTTACATTGCATAAGACAGGATGTCTCACATTATTTTCAAAAGGGTCATATGGAGAACAGCTATAGAAAGTCTAGATTTCCTCTCACAATGCAGGCTTTGAGGATGCTCAGTGCCAGCAGTAAAGGTACGATCAACTTGATGTTGGTATCACTATGGCAAGTTTATATCTGACTGATGCAGCTCATAACTGCAAGTCAGATGAACATTCATCATTTATGCTGGTTCCTGGTCACTTGTCCCTATTGGTGGTTTGTAACAATTTGGTTTGGGGTCTGTTAGCCTAGCAAACAATTGTCATTGTAAGAAAAAGGAAGGCAGCTTCTTTTATCACAGGCACTGGCTGAACAGCTGTCATTCCAGTCATATGGGGGAAAGAAAGCTGGATTTCGAATGCCTCCATGGCTGAAAATGGAAACAAGTGAAATTAAACACTGATTTAAAAGCTTTGAAATTGACTTAAATTGACTTGAATTGAAATGTTACTTCAAAACCATGCAAACCCTCAAATGCTTTGTAACCCGGTTCAAACATAAACCAGCATAATTTATGTCATCACTTTTATTATCATAATCACAGTTGGTAAAGGTGATTTTATACTATTTTATCGCAAAAAGAAGACTTTTTAACACCTCTACATTTTGTCCTCATCTCAATGCTGAGGAAAGAAGCTGAGGAAAAGAAGAGACTGATAGTGAATATGGTCATAAGATATGACATATTCTTTCAATGATTAAACCAACATATTGGAGCAGGGTAAAACTAGTGTTGCAATTCACAAAATTATTCTTTTATAATGCAATTCTTTGAAAAGAGCTCATATCAAGGGGATGTATTTTTAGTATTATTTCCTATTTGATGACCACTGTTACAGCAGACCTTGAAGATTAAATGGGTAAGACAGAAGTAGTCCCTTCCTCCCAGCTGTCCCTCCAAATTATTAATTTGACAATCTCCTCAGGGAGACCCCTGCTGCAGAGTGTACATATTGCTCTCATACTTGTACTCAAGCTTGTCTACATATAGCCTACCTCATTACATCTTAAAACAAATAAAAGTGGTGACAGATCATTTTTGCAACTTATAGCACATTTTCTGTCTAATCTTATATTGCATATAGGCAAGGTTTTGAGGATGTGCTCTTTTTCATGATTACCTCTTCCATTTCAATTAACTGTGCCCTGGAGGGCTTAACAGGCAAGAACAAAGCTCCGCTCCTAGAATTGACAAGCACTGCATTCTGGTATGTGCGCACAAGGCTGTCCACTCATATCATCTCAAGACAGGGTTTGTGATGAGCAGTAACGTTTTCACCAACCTTACCTCAACTCATTTTTCATTGGTTCCACACAGAGATGTACAAATGCGTTTAGGTTTAGGCTGGTGAACTCAAATGCCTCTAACAATTATGTCCAATACACATTTTGGTAATTCAGTCAAAGTGACAATATATTATTATAATTATAATTATAATAATTATTATAATATAATATAGATTTATCTGCATAAATCTATATTATCAACCTTTTCTGGGGTGACTTGCATGGCTTACAGTTGATATATTATCCATTATTTGGCTGGATATTTACAGTAGTTGAAAATAAGTACCTTGATCATGGGTACAAAAGCAGTGCTCCAAACTGGATTTGAACGTGAAGTCTTCTGGCAGCGATTCAAGATCCCTAGCCACTATGGCACATTGTTGGTTAATCTGTTTTTTTTTTTTTAGTTTGAAAAACAAAGCTCATAAAATAGCCTTTGAAGAAGAAATGTCAATCCATTTCTCAAAAGACAGTGCAAAAGTTAATGGGGTGATGTGTGGTGTGAATGTGGAAGCTCTGGAAAAAACCATGGGGGGTTTCTTTCACTCAAAATGGTGGGCAGTTCACAGAGCCAGTTTCATAGTGCTTCAATCACTTTGGAATTCCACTGATACTTCAACTGTCTACAGCTGTAACACTGCAGATTTTTCACAGCTACCTGTCCATGACACATTGTCCACTTATGCATCTTCTGGTCTCAAAACGAACTGTTTTCACTGAATTCTTCCCCTGCTTACGATATGGAACAAGTTTTGTTGTTGTGGTGACTTATCCATGCAGAGGGAAATTTTAATGCAATTATTGAGAAAAATATTTGGAAGTAAAAACTGATATAGCACAGACTATACTAAACCTTCATTTCCTCCTCAAATCACAGTAAATTAATTTTAAGAAAATATGTTTGTAAAATGCACGAAAACCATCACAGAATAACTAAATTGCTTTCTGAATACAAATGCAACAAGGAAAAATGAAACATTTTTGTTTTGATTATTTGTTCTACACTCCTCTGCATTTTGAATGTTTAATTGCTATGTTACTGCAAAGTGTAAGGAAAGCCAATAATCAATTAAATAAATTCACCACAAACCAGTGGGACAATTGTATAGAATTAGCAATTACTGTAATTACGCTGATGAGCTATGTTGTGCTGCTCTTATGTGAGGGAAGGTTCTTTGCGTGTCACGGCTGTGTGGTGGCTGCTGAAAGGCTTGGTTGGGGCTTTGATTGATTGTTTGTCAGTAAGACACTCCTGTTTCAGATGGAAGCCTGGCTCAGGTGACATTCATCCCATTCCTTTGACAAGACTCACTGTTCTTCTCCTGGGCAGACTGTTTTCTATATCCTGTCATCCATAGAAACAAATTCTCAACTGAATTTTTTTTTTACACTAGTTGCATGGCTTTTGTATCTGCACATCACAAAGTAGGATAACAACAAACAACCTCTGCCATTTTACAGGCTCTTACTGATAAAAAATAGCAAAAGTCTCTTTTTAAATTTTGAGATAATCCTCTAACTTTGTTGGCTGAATGGTTTGGGAGACAGCTGCAAGAGATCTCACAACTGACTCTGTTGTGAGTTGGGGTTGCCTCAGTGATGACCTTTTTTGAATTCAACAAATATTTGGTTTACATGCGTATTTGTGTATTGTTTTAATGTTGTGCATGCTGGTAGTATGTATACCAAGATAAGAGTATCTTTTTTCATGCCCAAGAGTATACTGAAAAAACAAGCAAATACCTTGAAATGAATGATTCAAGAAAAGTGGTGGGATCGGTGGTACCACTCCCTATATGTGAGGAGCAGCAAGTGCCAAATTAAAAGGAGAATAACTGTGTCAGGGAAGTTGTGGGTTTTATGTAAATGTTGTTTACCCCATCTAGTATCCCTGTAGTGATTTCAACACATTTCACATTTCATTTCACATTTCAACATTTTATAGTGATCACAGAAGTATTTTCATCATATTTTTCACGTAGAGATATATCTGCTATGTCTTGTAGACACCACTTCAGCTTTCCCCAAAGCTTGACCATGTAGTTGTAGTTCAGTACATAATTATGCTCAGCACATATACTCATATACTCATTTTCATGCTCATTTCTGTTCCACATTCAGTATTTCTATTGCTCCCAAGGATGTGCACTGTAAATGTGTTTGGGACAACGATAGCAGGGACAATGACCAACTATGTAGCAAGGTATCACACACACAGTTATAAATTCTGCTATTATACTACATATATATATATACTGAATTTGTTATGACTTCCATGAAGGAACGATATAAGAAATGCATGAGCCTCAGAACAAAAAACATTTGCTATGCAGCTACATTATTGGAGGACGGCTTACCTAGCTGTCCTTCTGGCCCCAGTGGTTCAGGTTGCCTTCTCCAGCTGAGTTTAGATATACAAAAATATGTTTCCAATAAATCAGAGCCAATAAGACTATTGAATTGTTTGTGGTAAAACTGCTTGCCAGATGGGTCTTCACTTGTTGTCCTGCAAAGGATGTACACAATCATATGAAGTACAGCCTAAACAACACCAGCTGTCTCCTATCCCCAGTTATCTAGCTACTAGTTTTCCTAGTACCTGCTTCAATTAGCTCACTAATTACATTCTCAGTATGATAGTATTTTTCTATGTTCTAATGTTCTAATTCAAATATTTTGGATTTTATCCTCCTATATCCTCTTTCGAATGAAAGCAATCTCTTCCTCGATCTGAGTCACAGGACTAGAAGAAACAGATTCCATAGCAAGACGGGAAGGAACAGAACCTTATTGGAAAAAGGCTGACACCAAAAAAAAAAAAAGAATAAATAAATATATAAATAAAACCCCAGCCTCCCTTGAATATTCTTGGTGGAGAAAAGGCAAAGAATGCCTTACTATGCATGCTGGAGACTAGATACTGAAGTGAAGGATCACTGTCTGTTTCAACCGAAAAAAAAATATCATCCCCTAAAAAATGTAAATAGACTGATTGGTCAATAACAGGCACCTGCACATGTTTTGGGGGCTCATATCAAGATCATAAAAAATACGTGCTGCAGGGAGCTGGAACTCAAGTACCCACTTCAGAATCTTGGAGAATTCTCCTGTCAGGACGAGTTAAAGAAAATGAAAGTGTTCTCTGCTCCTGAGACATCCTTGTGTTTATTTGACTTTTAAATAGTAATGTAAGCAACAGCTTCATCAAAAAAATTGATGATTTACAGTTTAACAGTACTCTAAATTTAATCAAATCTTGAGCCTTGCATTTCCATAAAACACAAACCTCAAGGGATGTTAAGAGAAAATATTTATCAACTATATTATTATTAGGTTTTTGTAATACTGATCTTTAAGCTTCTTAAATTTTTAGATGAGAAGTATGTCAAACCGGTTTTAGTATTTTATTGTTTACAGGTTAAAAGGCCTGGATAAAACCTACATTGAAATGAGTATTTCAAAGTGCAGACAGAAATTTTCTTATACTCATATCCCTGTTTGTGATGCATAAGGGACTGGAGTTTGAAAAAGCCCTACATAATTTTGTGTGGAGAAAAGCAGGAAATTTTGCCAGTGCAGAGGGGGAAAAATCTTATTCTACAAGTTGCGACTGCGACAGAATTAAATAACAGATTCTGTTGACCTAATTACACTGTGTCTGCCTCACCATGCCATGCTCTGAATGAGCAGAATGATAAATTAGCAGTCGACTGCAGAAGAAATGCCTGAAGGCGACATATACCTGAAAAGCAATTTGATTAAAAAATACACAACCATGTTATGCTGGCTGGTCAAACAGAAAAGCTGCATTAGCTGTCAGCAGGCACCAGTTAACAGAGCTAAGGAAGAGGGGCATGTCATATTGCCACAAGGAGCTGTGTATGACAAATAATACAGCTCACTGTATCACACAGAAACTGAAGCCCAGACACAAATACAGCCCAAAGAGGGGAGCTCAGCCGGTAAACACAATTCTGTGGCTGTTTGGATGCAAATACGAAAGCCCTCCCAATTCAACACCCCTTCTGAGCATTGTCTGCTACTATCTCCTGTTGCCACACATAGGGACAGTTTCAATTAAAAGAGGTTTTGCTAAAAAACTGAATGAATACTTCAGACAACTTGTCAGTTTAGGGAAGTGGTTTCTCTGATGGGCAGAGAGGAATCGGATGAAGTTAGCAGCTTGAGAGCAGCGATGCACATTATTGCATTAGCTCCTCACCAGTCACATAATAAACTCCCTGTCAACAAAGACAAAAGATAGGCCACACCCCTGCAGGTTAGTAAGAAGCAGGAAGAATGTTTGCAACCGTGGGATTAACAATGATGGAGCCTTGAGGGAGATGAGGTCTTTCTCTACTAGGAGATAGTAAGATTTTCAGCTTAGTGTTGTCAAATGTTTTATTCATTCTCTGTCATAAGGGCCTCTGAACAGATAATCATGTTTACTGTGGGCCTTATTTAAGAGATACATCTTTGAATGCTGGAACTTGCAGGGTCAGTTTGTTTGGAGGCATCTACCACGGTTTAGGTAATAAACAACAGAGCTTCAAATGAAAAAAAAAAGGCAGTCAGTTTAAATCAGTAGAATTTAAAACAGTAGAATTTTAATGACACTTTTAAAGAGCAACTACAATGGCTCACAGAAAACACAAAGCCAGGGAAAATGGCTGGGTGCACCATGCATGTAACGGCCACCTAGTGAATGCATGCTTTCTCCATCCAGCCAAACACTATCCTGTTTAACTCCCCGATGCTTATTGTCTTTTCAGAAAGGTCTTACACTCAATTTCACAAATGTGATGTTAAATGATGAAATACAGATAATTTTTCAGAGAACTGTAGGTGCTTTTTGAAGCAGACTATATATATATATATATATATATATATATATATATATATATATATATATATATATATATCAGAGTCCTAACTGGACCCTGCTGTTACAATAGCATCCTCTCTTGATTTAGGTATAGCGGTAGACAGAATTGGCCAAATTTGTTTGCATAACTCTCCTGAATATTTCCTGCCTTTCTCTTTCCTCTGCTCTTCTCTAGTACACAGGGCAAGATGAGATTCCCTTAGGCATTCACTATTAGGGATAAGATAATCATTTTGACGATAAACAAATACTGCAGATGTTATTTGTAAATAAACTGCAAGTGTACAGGAAGATCTTAAAAGATGAGGAAGGGAGGCAAGGAGCAAACAGAGTATTTCAAGATGGCCGATTTTAAACAGTGTTTTATTAAAGCACCCACCAAAGATGCAACATGACCATTTTCTTTTCTGATGGCCCATTTATGAGTCCTGGAGAACTCAAACTATAGGCACACTTGCAGTTGGTAAGCTGGAAAGGCACTCTCACAACTTCACACCCTCACATTTTCCAATTAATTAAACTGCTTCGGGCAGCAGACTCGTAAACGGCTATCTGAAATGTTTTCTTCTCCAGATGACAAGGTCTCTACAGTATTCAGTTCTCACTGAGCTCAGGTCTGATAAATGCCTGACGGCTTTGTCAAATAACCTACTTATTTATGTAAT
Source organism: Megalops cyprinoides (assembly GCF_013368585.1). Lineage (NCBI taxonomy): Eukaryota > Metazoa > Chordata > Actinopteri > Elopiformes > Megalopidae > Megalops > Megalops cyprinoides. Next base: position 48,979,801 of record NC_050584.1, on the reverse strand, counting down.
AGAAAAACTCACAATGTTACTGAAAAATATGTTTTGAAAAAATGAAAATAACAGCTGTTGCCAATCTATTGATTTAAATGTTATGCAGTTTGTTAATTCCATAATAGTCATTTGACAAAGTTAATACCTTTTATCTCATATCATTCCAGGATGCTCAGAGTGGTTATAAATTAAGTCAATGAGCAGGCCTTGAACAGATTAGTAAAAGGCTGCCTTTTTATGAGTCATTCATACTATTAATCCATCCATGATGGAGGTATATTCAAATGCTAGGCACAGACTGCTGCCCAATTAAGTGCAACAACTTGCTTTCTGTCCAACCAAAATAAATTGACCCTCAGTAACCCTACATTACCAGTAGATTTATAATCTGTGAGGCTACAAAAATTACAGCTCTCCTTGCTTCAATGGATTGTATATGTCTGTATTCACAAACATTCATAAACACCTTGTTGGCTTTACTGTATGGATTGGACATACAGTAGTTTATGTCATATACTATGTGAACTGTGTATTTTTGCATTTCCTAGTTTAGTGTTTACAGATTGCATTGAAGTTTTCCATATTGCAGCTTCAAGATTATGAAATAAAAATACTTATGTGCACCAGAGTAATCCATGACTATTCTAATTTGTTTTCAAATTTTTGTGGTTCATAGAGAGTTTAACTGGATAAAGTTGGCCTCTAGTGTGTTTGTGTGTGTGTGTGTGTGTGTGTGTGCAAAATGGATGTAAATGAATGTTATCTTAATGTTGAATACGAGGATATGCATTGGTCATCATTACATTCTTCACATTTAAGGCTTCTGTGAAACTTTTGCATTTTAATCTGAAACACTGTTAGAGTATATACCATATATACATGGTATATCCAATTAGACACACTGGCAGTTTAATATGCCCTTATTTTGAAAAAAAGTACAAAAATACCGTTAAAATTTGTAGATTTGCAGATGAAACAGCATTTCTAAGAATCCTGACATCAAAATCATGGAGTGGTATTGGGATGCTGATACTCGTAAAGGAAAAGACTCTCTTGAGGTGAGATGAGGGCACAGCCATTATTTCAGTTGTATACAAATCAATGTGACAAAATCTATGCTTACAGTGCAACATCATACCTTCTCCCAGCCAGAAACGTATCATTTTCAATTGCTGCTCCAGACAGTCCACTGTTCTTGGTTTTCTGCAAGAGGCTATCATTCGCCATCAGCAGCTAAAATTTATCTCCAAAGTTGAGCCTGAAATTTTCCATCACAGCCATATTACTTAGCCAAGCTTAACAAAAGGTAAGAGAAGTATTTCAAGGTAAAATCTGATATCTTGATTATGTCCTGTCATGTGTTGCTCCCAATAAAATTTCCCTAAGATTCTCTCCTTATCTGCATAATGTCCATGTTCATGTTCAAGCAAGCAACTGTCATATCATCAAAAAAGAGAATGGTTTATCTTTCTTCAGAAATTCAGTTTGACATCACTTCAACCTTAAGGCCATTAACTGTATGTGACCAAAATTCATTGTAATTTCAAAATGGTTTGAACCAGCCCACACTATAGCTCCTCTTCCATGTTACTTCACTACGGAACACACCTATGGCTGTCAAACTAAATAACCCTTAACGGACACCTCAGTTATCATGTTCAAATTATTTGAGATCTGCATTTACATTATGACTTTAATCTGCATCACTGTTGATGTTTTTCCTCTTTCCTTTTCAATGAATTAATTTCTGTTTAAGTGCATTCACTTCATTGTTCTTTGAGAAGCGTACAAATTAACTTGAAAATTAAAGCACATATTACTACTACTACTACTACTACTACTAATAATAATAATAAAATAATAACTACCATACCTTTAAAATACAAAAGTATAGTTTTGACTTCCTGAATATTTGTGGGTGCCCATGATCTATAAAGCCGTCACTGATTTAGCATTTTTTTATAACTTAAAAGCAAATGCCCTAAAGGATAGCCATTAGCCAAAACATGGATAAAGAATTTTGAGCCTGAGGCAGTTCCCCACATTTGAGGCAACGCTTTTTAATCAGGCCGTGTCTCAATGTTCTCATCTGAATTCCAATACAGCGTTTTGCAAATGTAATAGTACACATACACATCCTCTTTTTTGGCTATAAAAGTTGTCACCTTTCAGGCTAAAATTTGTAAGCTTCTCCTTCATGAAAAATTGGAGAAATATTTGGGATAGGACAACATCTGCTCATGTGATACCATTTCATCAAACAAATATCTAGGAAGCTAACTTGACATTTTGTCAAAATAAACAACCAAGGTAAAAAGTTACATTTTCATCATGTAAATTTGTGTCAACTTTAAAAAAGCTAATTCAGATTAGCTTGCCAAAAATACTTCCCTAATGAGCATGGAAACCTGACGTTTTACAAAACTTACAAAATACAAATTTAAGGAATGCATATATAATGCTTAAGAACACTATAAACCATCAAACAGTATGAAAAGCAGAACTATAATAAAGTGCTATGGTACTCAAACATGTGGCATATCATGAGTATTGGCATGGCTAGGGGGTGCTGTTAGGCATGATGAGAAGTGGAGTATTCATGACATACCAGGAGTGCCAGGATGCTTTTATAAAATGGATCACTCCTTTCAGTGTACTATATGTACTTTTTCACTGTTCTCAAAGAGTCATTCATTTGACTCATCAGTCAAGCAACCTCCCCAATATGCTTTCAGCAACAACTACAGTCAGCCTACAGAAATCAAAGAAAAAAAAATATATGACTGTGAGTAGAGGAAAAGTTGGGATGGGCTGCTGTCCAGGCAGTGTATTAGCGCTAGTAGTGTCATTAAATGTAAACATCCCCAATCACTGAATGAATCAGTACACAGTACAATAATTCTGGTTTAGTGTCTACAGTTTGTTCAACCAGTTCTTTCAGTTTACTGGGTCACTACTGATCCATTCAGTTCTTCCAGTTTGTTCCGTCTGTCAGTATATCTCGTGCAGTGAATCTTGTTCGGTTCTTTATGTACATTTGACTCTGTGAATTCTGTTCATTTCATTCAATGTGTTTCCCTATCTGACCACAGCATGACTCTATCTGTGCAATTAAATTCAAAGCTCACAAATTTTTATTATGAACAAAATGTTATACTTGAGATTGCAGCATGTGATAAACACAAGTCATTTTAACCTAATTACTAATGAAGCTACTTATTAAGTTTAGGTTATTTGCCTACTTTATTTTTGGTGGTATAGTGTAATGCTATAACTACATTTATAAATTTTACTAGCAAATATATAGTTTTTCAGTTGTTTCATGACATCATACGAATCTAAAATGAGATTACAGCACTGCTTTGGTGTGGGGAAGCTATTTATTTGATCTTGATTTGTCTTATTTTATCACGTAGTCACTGTGTGAGTTTTGCAACAAACTGACATTACATAATCATCAGATGCTTTGGTAGACTTAAGGAAGGAAGGGTTTTCAATGTCATCATATTGTTTTTAATGGTTGCATTTTTACTTTTTTACAACTACATGTCCGGCTGAACTTAAACGGCATATCATCTGCCCTGCGGGTTAATGACACCATCGGTCATCCTATGGCCAGAGAAGGAAATGCACTATATGAAGTGAATGAGAATGAGTGAACGAGATGTACTGAAAAAACTGAATTAACTGGAGGAAATGAACAAATCAGCAGTCTTAGTAGTCACTGAACAAATCAGTAACTCAATAACCTACTAGCTAGCTAGTCACATTAAAAATTTTGTGAATACTGATATAGCAACAGGGTGTTGTTAGACATAACATGAATGTTTATTTAATTAAATGAAATGCTGAAAAACAATTACATTTGGTCTCTCATCTAACTGTATGTTGCTAAGTAGCGAACATTAATTTTAGCCAAGTAGCAACTAGCCATGTCATTGTTGGCCAACAGCACACAATGTGCAATGATGTTAAAAAGATCTGTGACATTAAGAGGAAGTATGAAAAAATTACCTGTGGTATATTAGGAAATATTGTCACAGCTGGAAGGCAAGCCAGTATCAGTCACTCTCCAGTTAAGATACCAAAAATAATGAAAAATTAGGTAAACATTATTCCATTCACCCAATCAATAACATTAACAAGAACCTGTGATTTGACTGGCAGGAATGTTGCAGCTGAAAATCCGAGCTAGAGCAGGGAATGAGTCGAGCACGAGTGGAATGCAAACTGAGTTTTTAGCATGGCAGCATACATTCCTGCAAGAGCAGGGAAATACATGCGCGCAAAGCAATTTTCTGCTGGCTCAACTTTTGGCACTAATTTCACTCTGTTGTTAAAAAACTAGACCCCCAGACCTGAGTCCTTCACAATGTTGAGCAACCTGCAGTCAGTTGCAACAAGTTTGCCATTGCTGTAGCACACTTGTTCAACATAGTTTGACTCATATACATGCTGCAGTTTCCACATTCTAAGACTGAACTCTGACGAAACTGTTTGTGTCTGTCGCTAGCACCTTGACCGCTAATGTTAAAATGTTTAGTGGTAAATTAAATTCATTATTTGTATACAATACTCTAAATACATTTGGCAGAAACTTTGAATTACTTTCCTTTTATAAATATAGCAGTCTGGATTTTTTTTTTTTTACGATGAAAACAGATGTTTTTTCTCCATCACTGTCTGTGGAGCTAGTTTGTAGCAAGAAATTCTTAGGGACTGATTTTTTACTATGCATAAAACATAAAATATATATAAAATAGACATTCTTACCCCAAAGAGATATAGCTGTTGGATATTCGATATAACTACAGTATATTATATTACTGATATTGATAAGTTTCTCTTCCTTTGCAACAATCGGGTGATAGGCAGTGTGAAGGGGTTTTATTTAACTGAAGTTTTGATGAAGCTCATTGCATGAAGTTAAATAGTAAGGCTGTAACCATTATAACGGGGAAGGAATATGTAAGGGATCACAATATTACAACATTTGACAAAAAACCTAGTTAATCTTGGAAAGTATGACTCAATAACTGAATAAGGAGGTGAAAGTTTACTTTGGTATATTTATGATGCATCCAATAAAAACTGAAAAAGCACCATTCATATCATCTACTCGAAGCTGATGTTCAACAATAAATTCTAGAATGTTTTCCAATTGACCTTATCAATGTAAAGCTGACGTGTTACAAGCCTTCATGAGATAGTTTCAGAAGAAACTGAATTAACATAAGTCGTGAGATAAAATGGCGTGGTCTTGTCATGAAGGATCATGAATATTCAAGTCTATGACCTAGTTTATTATCCTGCAAGAACAGCGGACACAGAGGGGAAGGATTCTGAAGGTAAGATCTTATTTGCAAATACATTTCCCAGCTCTGCTAATTCCTGATGAGATGGGCTTGGCAGCTTTTGTTGTTGATTTTGATTGTATTTACTTCCTGCTTGATTTTATTACTGTATTTCTGAGCTTGATATTCACACTTCTTATTTTTGTACAGCCTCAAACATTATTTAGGTTTTGTTTTATTCAGATTAGTTTTGTATGTGATGAAAGTATCCCTCGTCACAGTGTACACTGTAAAACGACTCAGGAATTCTCCACATCAGCATTTTATAGTCAAATTATGAGGCAACATACTGAAACATACAGAGGAAATGTGTTCCTTTGTTCCTAGACTGCAAGTTAATGAAAAAAATCCTTTCTGTTGGCACCAGACTGTCTGACACAAACTCAAATTGATTTCTAATTGAGTTTATATAGATTATGAACTAGCTTTTGGTGAATACATTAAGAGCTGACTGGCCTCACGGTGTGCCCTGCAAATGCAGCCCACTTACTCTATGTCTGCCATGCATTACTTGAACAATAAATTACATTACAGCCATCACAACAGGTGGAGACGGACTGTGTTTTCCTTTCATTTTAAATGCATGTTATATGTGCAACCGTAAGGGGATAGTGTAGTTTCCTTTTATTGTTTAACATGTAGATTGTCTAAGAGATGCTTTTTAGTTTGAACTGCATAGAGTAATGATAGCTAGGACAATAAGCAAAATAAAATAGATTCTTACAAGACATTGTGAGATCATATTATTGTTTAAGATGTTAGTACAGCTTTAAACTATTGTGGAAGTTTCTTCAGATTAAATGGTCATTGCCATTCATAGGGATAATGTATACTTTTCAAACAGCAACAGAAGAAAAAAAAACATTTCAATCATTTTTCATATTTTATTCAGCATATTGGCCTTGGTTTAACATGTCCAAGCCATTTGCAAGGTATGTGTCCAGTTGCTTGTACATCTGTGCTTGTATAAGTATGTGTGTGTGTGTCTGTCTCTGTGTGCGTGCTTGGGTTTGCATGCAATGTAAAACATGTCACATAACACTGTCTGCTTTCTGTAGGGTGGAGGCTGGTATTGTTCCCAGTGTCCTCTTCAGTCTCACTCGGAAAGAATCCTCTTGGAGACTGGAACAAGAAGAGAATTTTGTTTTCTAAGAGGTAGAGTGTCGACTGGGGCTTGAATAAACTACAGAGAAAAAGGAAAAAATGGAAAGAAAAAATAACACCTCATTCCCATATGTTCTTATTCTCATATTAAGATATTTCCTTCTTCATCATGTTGTGTCGCACAGAAAGGAAAAGAAAATCTGAAGAGGCGAGGGGCAAATGCAATATTTTGTAATAACAAGTAACAAGTAAGAATAACAAGTTTTTGCTTTGTTTGAAGATATCAGTTCTGATATAATTCCCTGACATTATTCTGTTCTGATACACTTGGTAGCCACCTAATGCTGTAAAATTCAAAACATTAAATAGTCATTAAGGCATCATTTTTTAATATTAACTTCACTACTTTTGATATGGAGAGTTTGTGATTCTGGTGTCTAGTAAGTATATTTAGAGCTGCCAGTATGCTTTATTAATTTGTCATATTAGTTGATCAATGTACCAATGCATCAACTGAATTTCTATAAAAATTAATGGTTTTATACTGGGGGGTTCAATCAGAACTTCAAACTCACAATGCATTTCCTTAATATGACAACAACAAAAAACCTCACAGTGATATTTTAATTTAAAGGCTGAGGCAAACTGTTATTTAACAATGTTTTGCAGAGCTTTCATTTTGAAAAAAAAAAGGATTTTCAGTGCAGGACAAGAATGATAAGATTAGATCTTTTAAATCTGTGGTGAATCCGTCAAGTATGTTCTAGATGGACCTTTTAGATGAACACTGCCACCATAAAAATGAAAAAAAAAAAAAACATGAGAGTATTGACAGTGCTGAAGACTGAAACTTGGAAGAGGTAATGTCACAGATCAATATATATCTGCCATCCTCTGATCTATGTACATGTAATGTCTAAACAGCAATGTGAGAATTGATACTGTATGACATTATGACTGGTTTTGTTGTTTTGCTTAGTAGAGGACCTTATCTAGTGACATATTTAGCATCTCTTTATTTAGCTGGTTATTATCTGATGGAAAGATACAACAGAAGTGCTCCTTAGCTCTACACCACATTGTAATGCATGTGTGTATGTGTGTGTGTGTGTGTGTGTGTGTGCGTGCACCTGAAAGTCCCTTTAGAGGTTCATTAAGAAAAGTAAACTTTTTAGGTAGACGAAGGTGAAAACCCAAAAAGGAAATGAAGAGAAGCCGTAAAAGACAACCTTGAGCTCGGACATAGTTACAACTGCATAAGTTAGAAATCCAATCCCAAAACCAAAACCCAGGTCCCACAAGCACTGCTGCTGGATGTGGGAGGGGGGTTATCACAAAAGAACTTGTGCCTCTCCACAAGGGAAGGAAGCCGTGGCCCCCAAGCCAACTCCCAACTGATGTAGAACATTTTTGAAAACGTCCTTACATAGCTTTGAAATGGTCCCGTAAGTGTCCAATCCATACATTTGTGAAATGCTGTGATTCTAGAGAGTGATATTTTGTTACAAATTAATGACTGAGAGAGAAAGAAAAAAGGGTTGTCAACTGGCACACATTAAATGTGACACTCACATTTTGAGACTAGGCTTAAAAAAAAAAGTGTCATGACGAATCTGTGACTGCTGGTATCCCTGAGAAAAAGATTATACTATGCTGTGTATTTTTGATTCTGTATTATTAACGTTTTCCCCCTCATGTAATTTCCGGTCTTAGAGGGTGAAGATTCATAAGTTCCGGGACACCTGAACATAAATCAAAAGCAAGGATGGCACTCAAGACAACAGTTATAGGGACTGTATTTCAAAATTAGGTATACTTCAATTGAGTGAATGAACCCTTGACTGAGAAAGTGTCACTTAAAGTGATGTTCTTTCCTCACTGCTAAATTGCCAACTAGCCCACTACTGCCTATTTAATATTAAGTTGTGTTATCAATTTAAGCTAACTGTGTAATAGTAGTTAGCAAGCCAGCTAGCTAAGTCACCCATTTTCTTTGAAAATTCCTGAAGTGTTTTTTGGTGAATTCCAGTCAAGAAAGCAACTGATATTTAAACATAAACTAATACTATATGCTTAGTGTTTATTAGCTATGACATCTATGCACGAAACATCATTAACAGTAACATCAATACATCAATAACATGTTTCATTAACAGTAATGAAGTGATTACTATACTGTTAATAAACATTTTCATTGCTAATTTAAGAAAAGTTCATATACCACCATATATACCATATATATACATAGTTCATGTATATACCACTTAATTAATTATTGTCTCTGGTGTACATACTCCATTCATTACTCTACCTTTCATACACGCCTGTAAACATGCGGTTTAAAATGACTGTATTGCTACATAAACCTTTGATGCCATCTAATATGCTACATAATATGCCAATGCTGCACAACATGTTAATGTATATATGTACTGTCTGATTTACGTCTACTGTGTTGCACTGAGAATTCATTCATTAATATTCACACTTGGTGCCACTGTGCTTGCCATTTGCAGAAATACAACAGGAAAATAACAGGAATTAATGAGTGGGTTGTTAATTTCAAAAGCAGATATTGACTGCTCTTCTTCGGCTGATAGTCATCAGAGGAGACGGAGGGGGAAGGAGGACACTGAAATCCATCATTCTTATGAGGCAGAATTACCTCCTGAGGTAAGTAAGAGTGAAAGTGATAATGAGCGTGTGCAAGCTTCTGCCACAGATGACATTCAGAATGATGAGAGTGAGGACATGTTTCCTTCGTTGATAGAAATGGTTCACTTAAGTATTTAATTGTTTATTTATGTCCATGCACTCAGCAAAAATGTTGTTGTCGTCCTGTATGTGTGAATGCTTTGCCCAGTGTAGAATGGTGATGAGTGGCGGCCAAAAATTTATTTTGGGTCTGTGAATATTTTGACTGCAGTGGCATCTTAGCACTGCACAGTACACATTTTTGCATTTCGTCTTACGCCATCTTAGCCTTGTGTTGTATCTGCCCCAACAGTCTGACAGAAAATCCAGCAAATAGTGTTCATTGATCAAATATCAAAACACTGTAGTTCAACTTTTTAATTTGAGTATGTCCTCAAAGCCTATATATGGGCTCACATTCCTGGCATCATTATAACACATTAAACATGATTTACTGGCCAACTTGTCACTTATGGTGCCCTCTGTGACAGGTTTTTTACACTGTAAAAACATCACAATACACCTCCACCTTATTAAAATTGTTCTTCACTATTGCTCTTTGTACTATTGTACTGTTGTATTATTGTGCTTTACTGTGTTAAAAGATTTGCATTTGCATCATTACAATTGGGAAGATTTGCTTTTAAAATAGCACTTAGAGCAGCAGACTACCTGTGCCATTTTAACCATTTCATCACATATAATTAGACTTGGATTTCATTTACAGTAAAATGGTAAACATCTTCTGAAAACATAATTTTCACAAATCTCTGACTATCCAATAGCCACCAATAAATACTGAAATTTAACGACTGAAGAGATACCCTTTTGTTCTACTGTGCTGTAACAGACTTAAATGTTGCTTAGTTTCACATTTGGGTAGAATGCCTGGCACCAAGAAACTCAAAACTTTTAAGCTATCTTTGTGCGTGGCTTAATTTCAAATTTTGCCAATAGAGTGAGGAGGGAGTCTCTTCTAGTTTTACATAAATTTCCAGATTGACACTGATATGTACTATATACAAACACTGAATGCATTGATGCCTCTTTTTTAATGCACTCTGAAGATAAGAATCTGAAAACATTCCTATTCACAGTTTCTCCTTTCATTCATGCTTACTACAAAGCAAACTTGAAAAAAAATATACAGTAATTACTAACTTAGGCTGTGCAATTCACTCATTAGTACAACAGAGTACAAAGTGCTGTGCATTTGTCATATACACGCACCATATGGATTAGTGCTGTCCTTCGTTCACAAAGTACGGTTTGTGGGTCCAGCTAGTCACCACCATATGAATATATGTGCCAAGGTGGATCTTGCAGAACGCCTGGAAGCAGGAATGCATTTGAGCTCACAGAGGTGTTGTGCTCATGAAACTGGTTCTCTGTCATTCAGGTCACTTTTGTACATCTGTTGCTTGTCAGGATATAGGTACACTCACAGGCCTTAATCCACTGTGGTCCAGGATTCGTTTCAAGCTGCTTTGCAGTACTTTCGAACGTTATGGTTTCTTTTTCTTTATCCATCATCTGTCTTTTCACTTAATGGCATGCACTCCAATACTTCAGTTCTCATAAAATGGTTCTAAATATTTTATATTTGCATATGTCCACATTGGTTTATTAATATATCACAGGGGGTCAATGTATTTGCATATGTCCACATTGGTTTATTAATATATCACATGGGGTCAATGTGCAAAGGCTTAATTGCCTTTAGATTTTAAGTCTATTGCAGCCATACTCAAAATCAGTGTTTGCTGATTATATTATAGTTATAATATAGTTATATTATAACTATAAGTTATATTAAAGTATGTTATAATGACCTATAACATTGTGAGTCTGGAATTGCCTGCTTTATAAAATTGCCAAACCACCAATTTTTTAGCTAGCTACAACAAAAGTTTCCCACCTCTTTTTGGGTCTATGACATAAGATCATGAGATGGCAACAACCAAGATCTCAGGTTACTTTCAGCCAATTGAGATTGTAGTTTGGATTTATGTGGCTTCCAATTATGCAGAGAGGACCTGGCATAAATCATAAATCACTTTTCTAAAGCAAAACACTTTTGCTTTGTCCAGCCAAAAGCACTGGATATACTCTGTCAATCCCATACCATCTAAAACAGACCTGGGGATTCTCTAATGCCTCACCCTCTGCAAGCTGTGTCTCATCTTCCCTGGCTTTGCCATTGTTTCACAGAGGACTTTGCACTATTTTCTGGTCAGGACCTTGGCAATTTGTTCTTATAGATTGCCAGGACAGAGGACATTATTTGCAGATATCTATGTTTATGTATGCATGCATATAGGGCCAACGATCACTCTAGTTGCATTAATTATCAAAGGTTCATTGTCCAGTGGCATGTATCTCCATGTTTCAGATCCCAGGGAGAATATTATTTCATGTTTAAAGAAAGTACTGTAAATATTCAGCATTTTACTTACAGTTATCATATGGGGTGAATTCAAATGTAAAATTCAATATTTGTCAGCTAGAAACTTAGTTTTCGGTGTTTTTGTCTGAATGTTGGCAGTCTAATTACAAACAATGTTCAAAATTATGGTGCACCATTTATTACAGATTTTCATGTGTGTAAGGTTGGCAGAGAGAAAACTTCAAGTCAGAATGTGTGTTCTTGGAGAGACATCATCATTTTGGGCAAAATAGCTTGATTTGTGGCAAACTCTGCCCTAAATGTGCATCTCCCACATGGACAGTTAGGTAGCTCAAATCTGAATTTGCACTTTGGTAAGAGAGGTGTGCAACTTGCCCAGGAAACACTTAAATGGGTTTTTTGTGTGCATATCTAAGTCAGAATCATGTTGTCTACTAATCCCTCATCAGTTTAACAGACATTGCCTCAAATAAATCATAAGAAGATAATGGTGGTTTCTGACACAAATGACTTTATGAAAGATCTCTTAATGGGTGCACTATTGCTTTTATGATGTTTGATGTGTCATGTGGGCAGTAGTGTGGTGGTAGTGTTAAGAACAAGGTGTTGTAAAAGGTTGTCATCTATAGTAAAACATATTTTCACCAGAAATATGCTTTAAATGAAGAGGACTTGTATATAAACATTAAATGTGAAATAACCTTCAAAGTGAAGGCCCACTTACTCCTAACTTTTATTAAGTATTTTATCCAGAAATCAACTAAAGTAACCATGCTTGAAATCTGATTCTTGTTGAGTTCATTACAGTACATTCCAAAAATACAGAGAAGCTCAATGAAAATTATTCTTTCTTGGTCAGTGGCACTTCATTAGAACAGCAATATCTTTTTTTATCATCACATGAAAGCAACAGTATTTATTAGCTGTCTGCTGCAATACAGAGGGACTATAATAACAGAAAGCAGTATCATGCACCACATGGAGTAATTAGGAAACCCTGCTCTGGGAAGGGGTTATGTGGCCTATAAATTCTATTAATAAGCTAGCTATTTCTTTAAGATGTAGCTGCTCAGGCTCTGACCTTATCATAAAGCAGCCCAGTGCAACACTGCCTGAGTTTCATGGGAAAAGATGAAAACAGATGAAACTGCTTTTGTTTTCTTGTGGAGTTGTGATTAGGACCTTGTTATCTTGTTGTGTCTAGAGTTTTACAAGACATGCCTTATTAGGATTTCGGAAGCATTGCTTAAAGGAACACTCAGCTAAAATACTCCATTATGCTGTTTCTTACCTATGAGGTTTACATCCAATTTCTTGTGTAATGAATTCTGGTACAGGAAAACACTATGAAAACAAACGGGTGTATTTGTTCTTCCCCTTTTCATCACCCAAAAATAGATTTATTTACCATTTTACAGAAACAGGTATGAAACATAAGAGAGTGATCATTCAGGATTACAGTGTGCAATTTTAGACACTGAGAATTTTGTGACTGCATGACTGAAATCCATGTCTTTTGAAGACATTGTGTAATTCTCATGTACTAGTTTTAACTATGCTGTGTTGCAGCAGTCACCAGAGCCCTCACCACATGCAACTGTAGTATCAAATAATGTGGGTATGCTGTGATGCCCCTGCTGAACCTCAGCATTACCCTTTATTTATAGCTCTCACTTCCTCTCCCTTCATATCTCCCACTGATGTGGCAGCTCAGTCCCTGAGTGCCAAATGTGGAATACCGTGGTAGGTGTCTGGAGAAGTGAGGGCGCACTTAGCCTAAACCAGAGCCACACGGACTCTTACAGGGAGCGTGTCTGTTTGGTGTCTCATTAGATACTGCAGAGGTGATGAAATGGCAAGGTCTTGCCAACTGATTGCCTGAACATTTCCCATCCTCTGACACTCAGCACCTGACCAGAGCTGAAGAGATCCTAAAGCGGTCGCTGCTTTCTCCTGGAAGGAGTAAAGAGACCTCATGGCAATTTTGACAAGGTGCTGACCTCTGTGCTCTGCTCAAATTTCTCCAGGACAGGACCTCTTCCAAAGAAAACACTGAGGTCCCAGTGAGCTGTCTGGCCTGGGTAAACAATTCCTACATTATCTGTGGAAAGGAAACTGGGGACTGACTTACTCATCAACTTCTTCAGTGAAGAATAAATACAAACTGTTAAGGTGACAACCCTGTAACCTCATTATTTGGAACTGAAAAGTTTGTTACTGTATAATATTACCATACCAATTGATAAAATAAGAAAGAGGAGTGTGAAGGAAGGTTTCTTTTTAGGCAGAATAAATTAGTATTGCAGAAAAATATGGAATCTGGAATACAGGGATAAACTAAGGTATTGTCCTAAATTAAATCCTTTTTTAGTTCACAAAATAAGAAAGACATTGAACAACACAGTAGTGAGTTGAACAATTAGACATTTACCAAAAACAAAGTAAAACATTCTGTATGATCAGTTTTTACCTTATTTTTGTATTTTTTTTTTATTATTATAACAATACATTTTAATTTGTGTGGTGTAAATAATTAATTTAATTAATTCCAAGTTATCATGGGAATCTAAGACTTTATGATGTGCAATAAAATACATAAAAATATAAATATCAATTTGAAGCACAAGCACAACTATATAAATATGTATGAATATCTTGTCCCTTCCTCTTTAGGTTGTGACATCCCTTTTTGCATCGGAAATCACACATCAGATTTGGCAGTCTGAGACAAAGTCATGGAGTAATTTCTGCCCAGCAATCTACAGTGCCTTTGAAATCTATCACCTATGAGGCAACACCTAGCAATTTAGAAGGCATAGGTCACAATGGAGAGAAAGTATGGTAATATATAGATCCTTTTTCAGAGCTCATGTTCAGTCCTCCACAATTTGCACTTTTTATTATATTAATGTTGCCTTTGATTTTGTCCTTTCATTTACTAATAATCAGAATATATAATTCAGGCATCGTTTAACCATGAAAATGGATTAATCCTGCATTATATTTCACCAAATAAATCAGCTGAATATTTTAAGGGATGAGGATATTGATATATATGAGGATATACGATGCTAAGGTGACGTCACATTAATTTGCCTATTCTTTGTGTCTTTTACTCTTTACTGACACAACATCAGTAATGTTTTTTGTCTAATCAAGATAAGTGGCAGCATCTTATTGTTTAAAGATTGCTGAAAAGAGCCTGATTGCTTGAGGTACATTCTATTGAAGTGTGTGCAACATCTCTTGGCTAACTTCCAATTACATTAAACAGTCTTTGATCTTGCAACTACATTGAGAGCCGGTGTGTGACTACATGGTATGCATCTTGATACATCAAGACATCAATTGAGAACAGACACAAATAAGGCTTTGTCAGAAATATTAATGGTAGGAAATGCAATGCACTTCTATCATTCCATAAACAGTGAGTTTGCCACCTGGCTTAAAGGTTCAGACCCCTTAAAGAGGCTGCAATCAGATCCTACAAACCCCTGCACTTGAGACATCACTCTTTGCCTGTGGTGCCAGGCATGATCACTACAATACCATTATTTTAACAGAGTTTTTCTTTGTAGATCAGATGTATTGCATTTCACACACATTAAATGGAACATGCAAGTAACTTTTTATATTTGTCTCAGCCTTCCCCAACCACCCTGGAACTATTCACTGCAATTTCATCTGTCAACATCACAATATATTCAGTAAATAGTTATCAATTTATGTGTGTGTGTGTGTGTGTGTGTGTGCATGTGAAATCCGCAATTACCATTTATACTGCCTTCCTGGTCTCACGCTTAGTGATTTTTGTATCTGTAACTAACTCGTTGTCAAAATAATGCCTGGAAAATAAATCAACCACTGTCATACACTTGCATGACTATTTCCAGCAATGCATGATCATCTTTGCAGTTGTCAAACCAGCATGACTAATTGTATGTTGTAGTCCATTCATCCTAAAATTTAAATAAGTATCATCAAACTGTCAATATTCAAACAAAAGTAGATACTGGTTGTCAGGTCATAATTACAGCCCAACAGTGTGACCAAATATTGTTATGTTCAACATTTTTAAGTAATTTAACATGAAGACCAAAAGTATGATGTGTCTTTGTTCTTTGAATGATATTTTTGCCAGTTATATATTTTTAGTTTAACTACTTCTGTAAATTAATTATGGACATGAACAGATGACTTTTTTGCTTTTGCAGATGCTATTAGTTTGCACAGTTCTTAAATTACCTCAAAGGTTGCAAAAACAAAGGGGTCTATGGGCCAATGTTATTAATGTATTATTTTTACAATTATGGCATTGCCACACCCAGAAATAACTAAACAAAAGACAAAAGAATGAGTTATGCACAGAAATATTGAAGATCACCAATTACTTTAACTGTAAATGTAAAAAAATGTTAATAATAGTAAAACCACTTCTTACATTATTGGCATTTAGCAGACACTCTTAACCAGAGCAACTTTCATAGGTTGCACCTCTTTTTTTTTACAATGTTATCCATTTATACAGCTGGATATTTACTGGGTGAGTTAAGTACCTTGCCCAGGTGAACAATGGTAGTGCCCCAGTGGGGAATTGAACCAGTAACCTTGCAGTCAAGAGTCCTGCTCCTTAGCCACTGTGCTACACTGCCACCCCCAACTTCTTCGTATGCGTCATTGTTTGAAGAGTATTTCAGTGACTATCATAAATCATTATAATGAGTAGAAAAGGAATTAAAAATGTTAATTCCAGGCACTTAAGAACTATCCCAGTATTTCTGTGTGTACATGTGTGTGATCTGGTGTTCTGACAGTTGTACGGAGCTCTTTCCATCACTTGAGTATATGGATAGAGAAGGGATGTGAAAAAGATGAGCAACCCTTCCAGGAAGGGACTACTAGGCGACCAAAGGAAGCAGAATGGACTGGTGATGATAGATGCAAGTATGGGAGCACAGTTTTTCTTACTGTGTTGGTAGACTGGAATTTTAACTTTCATCAGAATGCTAACAGGTACCAATACCACAAAAATGTCTGCAACAGACATGAGTCATGTATCATGTACTGAACAATATACAGCAAAGCGGTTTAAGTTATCTTAAACTCATTTTGAAAAACGTTATTGGAGTGTAATTCAAAAAGTATGTATTCATGTGATCACATACACACACAAAATAAGACTATAGACTCACTGGGCACATTCTATGATAGCAAAATAACCTGAAAATATACCATTTGTAAGTAGGGGCAAATGACATTACTAATGTTTAAAACTATGGCAACAGGTGTATTAACCTGGGAAATCATGTGGCCAAAAATAGTGTGTACCCCACACAGTCAAAGCATTCCACTTGTAAAATTAAATAGAAATGCTGGCCACCCAGAGTCAAATGTAACAGCTGCTCTTAGGAAAAGGCCAAAGGCAGCACAAACATTGACACTTTTTTAAAGTGAGTAAAGAATTTTTTAAAACTTTCTAGCAAGAATATATTTTTGTAGCATTTCAATTGCCTTTAGGAATTTTGTTAGCCTGAGATCAGCACATACCAATATCTATAGGAGTCAACAATTTGCTCATGGAAGAGATGTAACTGCACTGTAGGTTCATTAGATGAACACATTCAATGAAATAGAGAAACAAATAAAGTAATCTGGACCATAAGCCCCTATATTTGTTCTCCATAAACTAAATAACTTGATCTTGTGTCTTGCACTCCACCCATTTACCACTGAGTATTTCCACCTTCTGAAACCGTATTTTTACAGTCATGTGGCTTTGCAGGATTTAGTTGTTCTGAACCTGTTGCAACCTTGCTTCTAGCAATTATTTATTATGTTAAATCGTACGGAGCTAGAGGTGCACATATAACTCTTTGGAAATTAGTTGCACACCTTTTTTGCATCACTTTATCACATTCGAACTTGACAACACATATTTCAGACATAAGCACTTCAGGCAGGATTTTGGCCAAAATGGGTATTCAGTGTTTTCCACCATTACTGTGATTCATGCTGTCATTCTGCATAAGATTTTCACTCCATTCAAGGAAATGTATAATGAGAAAGCATTTCAAAACCATCAAACTGTCTCTCATACTGGTATGACCTTGTTGATGAGGACTTCTATTAACAAATGTAGTCAGTAATGATTAAGTGCTTTGTACATCACACACCTGGATTTTGCCATGTTAGTATTAATACTGCCAGTATGCTTTAAAATATATATATTGCTGAAAAACATATGCGAAAAACATATGCGAAACACACATGCGAAATGTCTTGCAAATTATTTGGTTGGTGTGTTTGAGCCGAGTTTAGTGATTTTGAGATACCAGCGTAAGGCACTATGGTGGCAGTGGTGAGAATTCAAAGAATAAATTATACGTGGATACGGTGCAGGTGTGAAACCATGATGGGCAATCAAATATTCTCAAATCTTGCTCTTTAAAACTCCTTGTGCTAATGCTTGGTTTGTTGACATTCTCCTCCTATAATAAAAAAGACTGCAAGACAGAGGCAAGATTCCCAATGGAAGAAATGGATAAAAGTTTGCAGTAGATGTAAGCCAACAAGTAATCAAACAACTTTTGGCACAGTCAGACCTTCTGAGTGATACATGAAGAAATAAGCTAAGTAAAAAGGCAAAATAAGTTAACTAATTTCAATGTGTTTTTGGAAGCCTACATCTAAACCACAATGGTTTGCTTTAAATAGCTTTAAATCATCAGACCTTATTCGCTGGCCCGATCACTTTTTTAAAACCTCACGATGCCTGGCTGTCGTTCCCCTTCACAGCTGCATGTCCCAGTGTTGTCCTCTGTATATTCTGGCCCTAATGTGGTGGAATGAGTCTTCAGCAGTGGTTGAACAGTGGAGTTCCTGGCGTTTTTACATCACACTCTGAACACCCACCTCTTCACACAGCACCTTGACTGCCCCACCCAAGCATACTTCTACTTCACATTCTCTTTTGTGTAATTTTAGTGTATGTTGAGAGTTTTTAAGTATGCTGAAAGGCATGTTGTAAAGCAAAAGCAAAGAGGACTGATTGAGACTGACTTTTTGAGACGCAAAAAAGGCAAACGACTTCTGATTGCAGTGTGAGAAATTTGTTCTCAAAACTGGCTTTTATGCTTGCATTAAAAAGACACAAAAATAGCTTCATAAATTTGTCAGTTGAATGATATGGCAGTTCAAAATGCTTAAAATGCTTCATTGTTTCCCGTATTATAATATTTTCAAACTATTTTGCAGACAAAAAAAATGCACTCATACAGTGATTACACAAATACACTACTTGCATGCAAAACCTGTGTCTGCTGAGGTAATCCTTGTTTCATCATGTTGTAATGCAGAAGATTTGTTCTCCATGCCACTCACGATATTAAGTTCATTGCCTTGCATTTCAGATTTAATTTTTTATAATATCTGAGCTCTACACCACACATACACTAATTCCATTTCTACTTAATATTTGAGCAAGCTCCTTGCATAAGCGTATCACAGAAAACTATATTCCACTCTTAGTTCACATGATCCATGATCAAAATCAATATTTAATCTTGTTTCATCCCTGGATAATTGCTTCCTTTTTAAGTTTTCCATCAATGTGAGGACTTAAGAGGGACAGGACAACATTTACATAGTCCACAGTATTGCAGTGAGACATGCTTTTCACATCTTCATTCACAGAACAGTTTAATTTCAATCCTCTGTCATTAACATATGAGATTATCACATCTATATTAAAATCAGTAATAACAAAATACAAAGTTCATGAAACAAAAAATAATGGACAAAATTATCTTATTGAAGTTCATGGAAGGAATTATTTGCAATGACAGACATCCACATTTAGGGGAAAAGCCACAGTCAAGCAAAATCTTTAGAATATCTGTAGACTGTAATGGCAAAATTACCCTAGTAGTTTCAGATTTTTTCTAAATGGGTCTGAATTACTAATATTGAATGGATGTGGAAAATGTTAAAAACCATAATGCAAGCTTAAATGACCAGAAGCAGAATGCGAATTCTAGTGAAGTGAGCCTGTAGCATAGTGGCACATACTGTTAAATAATTCAATTTAACCATAAAGCTATTTATTGACCTTCACATTTCAGCAACCGTTCCCTTCCTCCTCTAATTATGCAACATAACTGACAACCAATTGACCACCAAACCTAGTTTGCTCCGCAAGTTAGGAACAAGTAACAATGCATAAATTGTATTAAACTGACAAATATTCAGTGCAAACTATTCTGCAGTTATACTGACTCAGGCCAAAAAAGCATTGCCAAAAATATATTAAGATATACATCTGGAGAGGCACTAACATATCCTGAAATATTCCTGAACTTTGTAATCAGCATGAAAGTAATGCTACTTTCAGTCTGTAGGCTTTGATTCTCAATTCTGAATTGTTGCTCAGATCAGACTTTTTTTTCTGACTGTTCATATTTTTGAAAGTGGCCCGTCCGATATAAAAGTGAACAGACCTCCATCCTGAAATGTCCTGCAAACGCATATTAACAACAGCAAAAGATGTCACATCTGTCTAGTCATATAAAATTATGACAGCAATCTGTCACCTGCAGAATGCCATAAAAATCACTTGGGCCACCCCTGATAATTTTGCTAATAAACTACATTTACTGTTTATGCATTTTATTATGATTGTAATGGTCAAATTAGTTTACAATATTGATGTTGCTCTTAATGTACTTATAGCAATAAATAAGAACTGGCCAGTAAACAGGTACACATGCATCTTTGTTAAAGTGGTCATACTGACAGTATGAGAACAATTAAACAACAAAATCTCAGTTTTGGGTCACAACCAGGTTAGATGGTGCCCGTATTAAGAGCAGGATAACTTAACAATGCAGAATTTCACTTATGTTTACTGGTGTTCCATTAAATGGTGCTTGCTAGCATATTAGCAAGCAGTAGGTGTATTCTCTCCTTAATTACACTGTACCTGTTGTTCGCTAGCCAGCTCAAATTACATTAGACAGCTAGCAACACACACTATCTAGCTAGCTACAAGAGACATATTAGTATTAGAACATGGCATAACTTGCTTACAGTACAGCTGTGCTAATACTCTTAATATGACTCCTGCATGAGATGAGAAAGCTATTTGATTCGTAAATATCCCAGTGCAAGCAAGATCCACATATTACAACGACTAATATATCTCCTAGACTGGGCTATCTAGCAAAATAAACTAAACTAGAAAGGTTGACTAGTGACATTATGTTAGTCGAGTTACCTAAGTTTGCCAAAAAATATGTTTAGGACATAAAATCTCCTGCTTTATGATAATGTGCAGCTGTACAGGCCATAGCATAAATAGTGTCTGCTTTTACTGAAAATCTGGCCAGAAAAATATTAGCTATTTGTCTTGCATGCAAACTATTTGTTATCTGTATTATCTGACCTTTACAAGATTTAAACAGAACAGAACAGAAGATGCCCATTACACTCATATTTGATATCTACAAGCTGCAAATTCATGCTACAAGTTTAGGATTGGCCAGTGAATGTGTCACTTTCAGTCCCTCCAATCATGGTCTTATCTCTCATATGGTTTGTTTGACAGTTATTTGCAGAGTAACAGTGCAGAATACAGTGAAAACCATGTGTTGTTTCAATCTCCTTTGAGAGATTGGCTCCAGCCAAGAGGTCAGAAAATTTCATAAAGGTGGTTACCTCCAATTGTGCTACATACGCTTGACCTCATTGTAGGCCTACTTTCATTGCAACTGGTGACGTTGTTTCTAGCAAGGTCAAATCATGGCCCTGGGAATAACTTCTGAAATTAGTTAACAAACAATGAATTTTACATTTCATTTTAATTCTGCTGACTGACTACCAATTGATGTAGAGTGTTTTGCCATTAAAGTTTACAAATACTTTCACATGTATACTGTTCAGGTATACGAATTTAAAGATTTCTGTTGTCAATCTTGAGTATCTGAAATTGCTACAGCATGGTAGCCCACAACTTCTTTCACTTGAACCAGCTTTAGAAGGAATCTTGTTCACAAGGAATATTTCCTTGTTTGGAACAAATGTGCAATGCTGCTAAAAAAGGCATTCAGTGATAATTGTATGAAACTGTGGCTTTCTTTTATCACTTTTTTGCATGCTTTTTGCGCATATAATAGATGCAGAGAGAAAACTGACAGAATGCACATACTGTACCATGGTAATAAATGAGACACACCCTCATTTCAGGCAAACTTCACCCCAAACGCCAATCTTCCCATATTCCTTTGTAACAAACTGCATAGTGGTAATAGAGCCAAAGTCCTCATCTGGTAAGCATTTAAGTGGGGTTTACGCTTGTATATGTGAAGTCTGAACCAGGCTGTCCATGATCAGCTTGGAAAGATTGCTCTTGTTGATCAGAAACAAGATTTGCATTCAAACCTTTCTTCCTTGTTAACCTGGGGAAACTCTTACCTACAATGAAGTCTTTTTCACAAAATAATAGATCCGTAATTTAAATTCTTTTTCATCTCTCTCACTTAAAATGTTAAGACATTCATAAAAGCTCTTTATTTTCAGCTCAGAGAGAGGGAGAGAGATGGGGAAATTTTTCCAGTGGAACTAATGCAACGGCCTATCCAGGGGGTCAACTAGAGAGGTGAAAACAATTTTACACATAGCCTGTAGAGACCACATATTCAAATTTGAGTAGGACAGCAATTTTTGTTTTCATTGGTTTGTCCAATTTATTTGATAAAGCACTGAGAGCTTGCTGGAGCACTATTAAGGAGAGAAAATTATGACAGCTGTGAATCCTGTTAATTTATTGTAGCTTAATTAGCTTTTTTCTTTGCTTGAATAGGGCTTAAAATAAAAGGGCAACTCTTCACTCTCTCTTCTATTTAATGAGTTGAGGGGAAGTGTCAATGTTAACTGTAAAGAGACAAGCATTGAGAACAGTAATGGAGAAAACGCTTAAGGATTTTGCCATATAAACTTTTATATACAGGTGTCTGTGTACATCAAATTCTTTATGCAAATACATTATGAAAAGTATTTTGTTGCAAAATTATATAACACATTATAGTCATTGATGTAGTTATTCGGTTGTCTAATATAATGCCTTGCTG
The DNA here is from genome assembly GCF_013368585.1 of Megalops cyprinoides. Taxonomy (NCBI): domain Eukaryota; kingdom Metazoa; phylum Chordata; class Actinopteri; order Elopiformes; family Megalopidae; genus Megalops; species Megalops cyprinoides. The sequence goes on along the minus strand of NC_050584.1, from coordinate 48,957,137 downwards.
TCATCTTTATTATAAATAAAACATTACACTGCCATCATACCTCTGTGGGGATGATTTGAACTGTATTTCACTTTGAGGATTTCTTTTTTATTTCAGATTACAAAGCTGATTACTTCTCCTTGTAATTAATTTCTACAATGCTTTTCTTTGACGTTAACAGACAAAGCTAATTAGAAATGCATTGATTTGTTATGTTCTCTAAATAACTGTGCTTTAATTATCAACATTATTCAGCAATACATCTCTCCTGCAGGCTGATGCAATACTGGAAACAAGAGATAACTCCAGCATTAAAACTTGGAAATTCTACTAATGTCAAAGTTAATTTTCAAGTAAACAAGTGCTCAGCAGAAATTAGATTACCTTGAATGTCTTTGTTCATTCAGGGAGCACTAAATATACACTATGAAATTACAATAAGAAAAAAATAGTAATACAGAGAGAACAACTATGAACACAAGTTGTTTATTAGATACATAGTCCTTTAATGTAAGTACATCTTGTTTTAAAATATGTATACTATAAAACAGGCTTCACAGAGAGGTGAATATGCAATTTATTTTAGTGCATAATAGCAAGATTGATTTTATCCATTCAGTGGGACACATTTTGTGTGTGTTTATCATGTCAATGGGACCAACATCAGTGGCTATACAGTAGGAAATGGTGTCTTTGTATTTCATGACTTTAATGAGCAAACTCTTTTTTTACATTAAAGAGGAACTGATGCAAATACTGTATGACCACAAAGTATTTATTTATAAGTATTTAATCACTATGTTGCTCATAGAAATCATTTGTTATTGGTAATGTCTTTATTTCATTTTTTGACACATGATGAAGTATTTGTGTGACCACCTTCCATGACATTACTGCCCTCAATTTCTTGATAAAGTATGAGTTGTAGCTATAGGAACCATGTTTCTTACAATTGCTCTCATGCCTCAAGATATTGGATAAGATCAGTGCAACTTTTTATTAAACAGTATGCATTGTATATTGTTACTCACATTGACCTGTGGGGTGATCACCCCAGTGGACATGGATCTGTTTACAAAATAAAAAAGCTCTTCCTTATATTTCACTCTTGATTAAAAGGGAAGTCTTTTATTTCTTCACAACACTGAAATGTGACTAAGATCGCATGAATAGGAATGTGTGTGCTCTATAGCAAGCCTCAATTCACATTTTTACCTATATGTGATATATCACTGTATACTAGCTATGACTTTCCAAAGTGCACAACACAAAAATGTTGATTCTTGTCAGATAACACAATAGAACCACAATATAAAACTACCAGCTGTGTTTAGCTAAATCGCTCAATTAATTTCAAGCTCATCTGAAATATGAGAAATATATGACATAATACATCTTACGATCCAATAGAAACAAATGTTTTAAAAAATAAGAGGGGTGTCCACCTTCTTAACAAGATCTTTTCAAAGATCTCTCCCCTCAAAAAGTTAATGTTGTCCAGACATTTCCTTTTTCCCAGTTCACTGCATTTATGCTCTTCATATGAATACCCTTCTGCACTCACTCAAGTCAGCGGTATCATACAACGTCAATCTCCTCTTCATGTTCTCTGTCCATGGCCACTATTCGCTGGTGCTCTGGCCCAGACTAAAATAACCTTGAGATAACTTATAGTTATCTAGCTACATGTTGATTTAAAAACGTGAGCAACAATTTTCTCAACATTTACGCACAATGACAGGTACTTCACTCTTGTATCTGTGAATTAAGCTTTTCATCTCTACATGGGAATGTTGGCTGGCCTAGAATGTGAGGGTCTTAGCTGGTTTTCTTGCTTTGAAAAGACACTTTCTTACAACAGTGGGTGGTGGTGTATATCGTCATACTTGTCATACTCCTCTGGTACAATCCCACCTTCCTCTACTGTCACTTCAGTTCTGCCACCAACTCAAAATGAAGTTATAACTTCATGTGGATTGAATTCCTCAGGTTTCACTTATAGTTATGTATGAATCAGAGCTACTGACCTCATTACAGGTTCCAACTGGTGGTGGTGCAGTCATGATTTCCCATTTGTCCTTGTCTTCTCAGCTACTTTCTAGTTCTCTGTTCCATGGCATTGATCTGTGTGTGCTTTTCTTGTCCAGCCTTGATAGGCATTATGTCACTGGGAGAAAGTTGCATGGTGACAGTAAGTTTTTGTGGGGCACACTTGTAAGTCTCTGACTACACACTGATGTCATTATGGAGATGCAGTTACTAGTTACAAAGCATCACCAATAAGTACCAATAATTGTTATAATTGCATACAATCAAGTATATTATTGCTTTTATAAAACGGATCAACATACTAATCTGAAATGGTTATCCATTTAATATATAAGCAGAGAGGCAGAATTGAATATAAGCTTTATTAAATAAATAGCATGTTTTCATTACACCAAAGAAATTAGTCCACTACATTATCAATTACATTACAATGCTACCTGGCTAATTAAAATAAGACCAAGAATATACAATACTTAGTCAAGTAGTAAATAAGAATATAGTCATATTATTACTCAATAATTTCAGTTTATTTGGTTGGCTGATGGTGTGTGGAGAGTTGTGGCTGAACACAGGACAAGCTTTAATGTTTTTCTAACAAGCTTTATGCTTGTGTTGCAGCAAATCAATCAGGAAGATTGATGAAAAGAAAGCTGTCTTGAAGTTTTGAACAGCTTGGCTTGGTGGAATTGCTTTTCCTATTGGCATTTTTCTTGTATTAGTGTTCCTGCATATTAAACCGTGGTGGGAGTTAAATGAGGCTTAGCAAGTCAGTTGGCTGAATTTGTTGCTCTGCGTTAGCCCTCCATTGTAATCCAGTGTGCACAGCCTTCACGGGGTTAATGACCCCAACTTGTCTGAGCTCATAAGCAGTGCCCTAGCCACAGATGATGTTGGTTAACTGTACAAGCAAAGGGATAGATCTGCTTTACAATACCTTATTCAGTAGGGAAATCTGCTCTGGATTAAATCTTATCTTTGGCAATGTCTGTTCTTAATTCTATGGTTTTATTCAGTTTCAACCATAAATAAGCCCCTTGTGAAGTACTTTTTTCATAAGGCCAACATTCCATTCAGTAAACTGTACATTTGCTTTTAAAATGTAATTAAGTATTCAAATCAGGGATGTCTTGTTTTAACCTATCAATGTGCAGAGAGAAGAAGATTTGGTGGCAGAAAATTAAAAATGTATATATACCAAAGATCCTTCAATGGACCCTGATACTGAAATAGCAAGATATCTGTAATTACAGATCACCATGATGCTGAGTTCTTAACAAGTGTTGTTAATCTATGAGTTTGCTATTATAATAGAGTCTCAACTATATTCAAGAACACACATGTGGACTTCATTATTGATATATCAATTATCACTTGGAAAAGATTGTTAGTATAACAAAACGAACTATAGTCACTGATCCCCCCCCCACAAACATACACACAGACACACACACACAAAGGATCACAAATCAAATCTTTAGATCTATATTATATATTATATTATATTATATTATATTATATTATGATCTACCTAGACCTGACAATATTTTCTTAAGTTCTAAAAGAAAATTAAATGTAATCTCAGACACACTAATATTTATTTTTAAGGGCATGTGATATACTTTTGACATATTCTTCACTGTCGTCACACAGATTTTCAGCAACCATATGTTATAAATTGTATGAGCATTATGTTTACAGAGATAAGACTACTGAGAGATTGGTTTAATGCTATTTAATCTAGCTACCGTAAATTAACCTTACAGTAAAATAATATGGCATTTATAAACATGATTCTACATTGTTGATCAGCAGACAAAATTAATTAACCTCTATTAATTCTGTTCATTGTAATTATTTTTCAAATTACTGTTTCATTTATTGAAAATTTGTTATACTGTGTGATAAACCAACCATCATTTAAGAGAAGCTAATGTAACTTATATGTATTGATAACATAAGGTCTATTAAATTAAACCATAGCTGATACTAATCTTTCTCCTTACCTAAGTATGATAATGATATGTAATGTAAAGCACCTTTAAACAGTCTACAATGTGCATTAGCTGAAAAGTTGAAGAGATGTCACAGATATTGATAAATATAGATTATATATTACAAGGTCTGAGTTGTCACCTCTTGTGTCATGGCACACACAACAATGCAGAGATTTCAGAAAGTCTGTGATGTCCTTAAAGTACAAAGCAGATGTTTTAGCATTTTCGAAAGCAGCAAAGATCATTCACATCAAGATGCATAGAATTAAGTATATAATTGCACAAAAGATACATCAAGCAAAGCAGAAACATAGGGTGATAAAATATAAATATGGAAAGCATGTGCAGTACAGTGTGGTAAGTCTGATGGTGATGTTTTATTGCTCCAAATTCCAATTACAAAGGAGACATTGCATAATTGAAAAGTACTCATTCTCATAAATGAGTTCAATTCATACAGATGTGATATTAATTTATGGTAATGTTAAATTCCTTTTCTACTTAAAAATACATATCCAATCCTATCTATACAAAACAATTACATGGTGGCAAAGCAGCTAATTCATTCAATATGCAGAGGTCATTTTTAAAATAGAACAGACTAAATTTTGTTTCTTAAATTAGATTAACCATACACATTTGTGATTTTCAAGTACTGTATCCCAAAACTAATGTTAACCTTGAAATGAGGCTAAATGGAACATAGTTCTTTGACTTTCAAATTAGGGTAAACTGCTGAAGTATTATTCTTGTTTATTCATGTATTTTACATTGAGTTGAGCACATACACTTCTTCTTGCATAAACCAATTTGTGTTCTAAATGTTGATGCACCCAACATACATGACCGATGGAGATGGAATAGCACTTGTAATCTCATGTGCATTTCAAACACACACCATTTATAATAAAGGGAATGTCAAGCATGTCAGTTTTTCATTTTTTTCCCATTTGTTTCAAATAATCCAGAAATTATAAATTAGTATTATAAATTTCACAGACACCCTGACTAAGTGTGATTTACATGTCTTGCATTCTTTCATATTATACATACAGTCAGATGTAGTGAATCACTGCAAGTTCAGCAATTTGCTGAAGCATAAAATAGAAGTGGTCCTCCGGGTATAAAATGTGTAGGGTCAAGAACCCATCTCCTTACCCACTACACCACACTACCATTCACATCATATGCAGCTCTACCAAGCTCTCGATAATGAGTGACTGGGCTACTCAGGTGCATGTTTTAGTGAACCTAAAAAGTTACAAATAGCTGTTATTGATGGCTTTGATTTACACAGCTAGTGCATAGTTTTCAAAACAGCTTTTCCTTGTTTGTAAGGATATGAATTCCCTGGCAGAGCTTGCTAGTTCATCATCTAATTGTATTATCTATGTACATTATATGTTATGGATTTTGTATGTAAGGACATCCCAATTGCAGGGCTTATGAATAAGATAGAAACTAGAGCTAGAAACTCATTTCCCTATATGGGTATGTCTATTTAAAAGTTTGTAAACATTGGATATCTAGCTATTTGTATAATATCCAGCAGCAAGCTATAATCTCCACAGTCTTGGAAAGTTTGAATTCATCATAGTTTGTGACAGAGTAGGAAAAACCTATAACATTCAAGCAGTCAACTATGATCTAATATTAAAGTGATAACCTCATTCACTTTCATGTACATATGGTCATATTCAGTGGTGTGTAATTTGTTGATAGAAATGTTTGACTAATTAGTGTAGCAGAGCTGAAGTGATTAGCTCGTGTGAGTCCTGCGTGAAGCCTTAGGTAGCGGGTAGCAGGTAGCCGAGTGGTTGCAGCGGCTACGTCACTCCCCCTGAGACCTGGTTAAGTAGCGTTGTCGCCGACAGGCTAACGGCAATTTGCCTTTAGCTCAACTGGCAACGACGCTGGCTTTAAGGGGTTGGCAGCGAGCAGTAAGAACCTCAGTTCGAAACTCACTCGCTCGCAGACCCACGTAACATCATATTAAAAACACAACGCAAGAGACCACCCGTTACATTGGTGCCGTGACCCGGATCACTGGCTAAAGCACAGCTTGGCCGCCAGTGGTCGCTGAGGAGTCAGAGGAGGTCAAAGGGGGGTGAGTGTAGCAGAGCTGAAGTGATTAGCTCGTGTGAGTCCTGCGTGAAGCCTTAGGTAGCGGGTAGCAGGTAGCCGAGTGGTTGCAGCGGCTACGTCACTCCCCCTGAGACCTGGTTAAGTAGCGTTGTCGCCGACAGGCTAACGGCAATTTGCCTTTAGCTCAACTGGCAACGACGCTGGCTTTAAGGGGTTGGCAGCGAGCAGTAAGAACCTCGGTTCGAAACTCGCTCGCTCGCCGACCCATGTAACATCACATTAAAACACAACGCAAGATACCACCCGTTACATTAGCAAATATACATAATGAGCCTGTGAGGAACATTTTATATTTCTGATCATTAAAACTGTTGACATGATGATTTTATAAAGAAAAGCAAGTGTTAAAATAATGTTTCTTTATTTTTTTGTTATATTGCTTGAGTTATAATTACACACAGCATCAATAATGGTCAGACATGAGAGGCAGAAAAACAGGCTCCAGCCAAAACATTGCTTATTGAAACACTCATGTTCAGTAATCCACGTCAATGATCTACCAGAACTTTCATGACACAGCTAAACTGTCTGGTCTGTCACCTCCCCACATCACCCAACTGTACCAATAAAAAGACAGATAATTCATTCCAGGCATTAGTATTTTAAAAGAAAACTGTTGGTCTTTAAATGAGATTATATAAATCTGGTTAGTGTTACCACGGATGGTTTTGTCTGTTTTTAATATTCATCTTTTTCGTTGAGATTGGCAAAAGAATGATACCTTTATACAGACGCACAGCCCTGAGTGAGTGTTTAGCTTTTATCCTTCCTCTCGAGTCAGTGATTAATGTTTTTTTCACTAAACTAGTAAATCTGTTTCCAATTGCCACTATGGAGACAGTGAATTTATGATGGTTTAAAGCTGGAGTTGCCTCCTACATGAAGACATGAAGACAAATACAAATTTTAAAGAGCTGCAGAAGTTCCTATATTTAAACTTTGTGATATATGTAAAACAGTTCTCTAATTTTTTTCCTCAAATAAAAGCTGAAAATATAAAGGAATGTGATATTTTCATGTGTCTTGGAAATAGCTGGATGGTATGAAGACCATCTCCAGGGTTATATTCAGAATACATGTAGTACTTTCAAAATATGCTGGCCGGGTACTTTATGGAATATTCACTGTGAACAATCTGAGACCATTTCGGACAAGTTTGCAATGCAACATTCCCAGCCTTTCAGCTTTAAAAAAATCTGACATACATCCTGGCTTTCTTGAATCCTGGATGATCCTGAATAATCAGAAGATAAATTAATCCACCAAAGAGGGCATTTACTGAGCACAGCACAGTGTAGTGAAACACTTCACCCATTTTTAATCATCTGTCTTTAATCTGATTCTAACTAAATTAGATGCACTGATTTGCTTTCCCTGATCTTCAATCACTAGGTCACAGTTGTTGCTATCTTCTTTTGGCATCATTTTACTGAAGGGAATACTTTCTATTGACTGGTGTGACCCACAGGTAGAGGTTAGCACTGCTAAGAAGCCTTTGAATAATTTCTTCCACTCACCTCAGTTTGCACTGCACACTGAGAGGCTCATGTCAAACAGAAACAGATTCACCCAGTACTTTCTAGATGGGGTGGGATGAAATTACTTTGATTTAAAAAAAGAGAACTTTTCTAAGTAGAGACTATGTGAAGACCACAGACACACAGAAGGATCCACAATGTACCATAATAAAATGAAATTACACTGTACTATTACTATTATTATTATTATTAGTAGTAGTAGTAGTAATAAAAAAACACCACATCTTTGTAATACAGAAGGGGCGGGGGGTAATGGCTAACCATCATTACATAACATTTACTGTCCTGTCAGTGTTTCTGTCAGTGCTAATATGTTTTTTTTGTGTGAAGCAGAGATGGGCACAAGGGGCCATGACTCACCTGAGACAAAAACAGGACTTATTTGGCAGTTCTGCAACTCTCAATTGAAGCTTGGCCACAGTACCACTGGAAATATTCAGTTACTGGATCTGCCTATACTGTATGTACCCTTTAATTGTCACGAGCACACACAAAGTAATCTGTATCCTCAAACAAATTAAACTCTATGATCAGTTGTTTGTAGCCTCACTTAAATGCTAAAACTCTGTCTACAATTAGTTTGCTGTACAGTTCATCAGAAATGGAAGAAAGTTATTTGAAACATTGCATGGCTATAGGAAGATGCACAAGTGAAGTGCAAGGAGGAAACGATATTTGATTGTTGTTCTGTCAAACATGAGTTCTAGTGGCACAACTGAACATAATACAAAGAGGTTAAACATGCCTTTAAAATAATATGTATATATATATGTTGTAGTCAGCACATCGAATCTGACCAAAATTTAATTCAGTTTGACCAAATAATCTCTACATGCTCCTATTCTATTTCCATTAATGAAGCACATAGGACTAAAGGTACATTTTATTAATTTGAAGGTAGAACATATTAAATTGAATATAACATAATTGTTTTAGAGGTGCAAGATACTAATGTAAGGACATAAATTTGTTGATTCAAAGATACACTATATGGACAAAAGTGTTCCAGTTGAGGTCAGGGCTCTGTGCGGGCCAGTCAAGTTCTTCCACACCGAACTCATCAAACCATGTCTTTATAGTCCTTGCTTTGTGCACTGGGGCACAGTCATGTCGGAATAGAAAAGGGCCTTCCCCAAACTGTTGCCACAAAGTTGGAAGCATGGTATTGTCCAAAATGTCTTGGTATGCTGAAGCATTAAGATTGCCCTTCACTGGAGATAAGGGGCCTAGCCCAAACCCCGAAAAACAGGTGTGGCCAAATACTTTTGTCCATATAGTGTATGTATTATTTGAAAAAGTCAGTTCAAGGGTGGCCTCATAATGGCTCATTATCATAATATTCTGTCAGAAAACAATCTTCTTTAGGTTAGCTAAGGATAAGCTAAGTGCTGATCCTAGAATTTTGTTTTAAGTAAGATATTTTCAGCTAAGTCAATCTATGATACAATGACACCAGTGTAAAACATATTCATTAATGTCCAAAAATTTGTTGAAACCTGCAGGTAAGTGTGGCACAAACATGTTTGAATAAGGTGAAACTGAAAATGAGTTATGTTGCCATGATGATGGCATCAAAACAATTTACAAGCCATTATTGGTTTTCAGTGTAATTTTTAAATTATGTCCCTGGTCTGAGGTGGATGAAAATTGCTGAATTATTATTAAAAGAGCTTTACATTGCTTTAAGGATTATTGATGTGTGGCAGGAAGGTCTCACAAAGTCCCGGACTAATAATTGATCTCTGCATAGTTTATGGGGTATAATGTGCAGTTTCTATCACTATAAACCTAGTTGTTGAAATGAGGTCAAATAGATTTCCAAATGACTGTTGAAAAATACAACCAATTTTGTAAAGAGAGATGTTTCACCTGCTTAGTCTTATTTTGGAACTGAATTTATTTTGCAAGATAATATATATTTGACAGCAGTAGATCAAATCACTGGTTTTGGGTGCTTTTACATGTTTATCCACAAGATTGGTGAATTCTGTTTATTTATTTATTCCAAGTTTCACAAAATGCTATTATGCAAGAATGTGGAGCAGAGCAAAAAAAGTTTTGCTTGGGAGCATCTGATTACTTTTTAAATCAATATTATAATCAATATTATAATCATATTTCCATGAATAGCAAGCAGTGTTGCTCTTTGCATGGATCAACAGATTGCAAATTGTGCAAGATCATACATAAGTGCCTTAAAAGTACCCGCAAGTGCCATGACGTCATCTAAACCCTTCTCCAGGCAGCCGCTTCAGTCCGATTGTGAAGTTTATCAGCCCGAAAAAAAGCAAGCCGGGGGATGTGCGCACAAAGTTACAATGGGCATCGCTTGCGGTGACAACCTAGAGAGCCCTCCAGAACTTTAGACTACAGGAGATAGAGAGCCCCGCAGAGGTGTGCTCATCTACATTCCTGTGACATGCAGCAGGACCCCGGGAGTGGCTGCCTTTGTCATCAGTGTTGTGCGCTCCCCAGGCAAGCACACAGTTCAAAGGAAATGGCTTGAATCCAAGATGTGAAATTGGAACAAAAGCATTTCAGAGCTTAGAGAATCAGGGAGGGTCTTCCTTGCCTGAACAACAATATCAATGAAAGGACATGTTCGAGCAGGGGATGAGCGCTGTTGAGGGTGATTCAGTGCTTAAACTTCCCTTTCTTTATCCATTGCTTCATTGAACAGACATGAAAAATGAATGAATTTAATGACGCATTAATTGAGCTTATTCTGAGAATCTACAAAATTAGCTATCTAGCATTTCCTGTTACAATTTTATTTTACATATATACATCAGCATCACCACCCCAAAAAAAGCATATTTAAAAGCACATTTTCATATTATTCATCTTATTTGTCTATAAAGCATATATTAAATTGGGTTGAGGTGTTGAATGACACGACAGCCAAAATTATTCTCCATAGACAGCATAGGCATGACATGAATCCTGACATGTATAGCAGAGAACACAGTCATGCTGATTTTCATGACATGCAAGATGGTAGATGAGAGGCAACTTTTTAAAGGTAATAAAACTCTTAAATCTGTTACACACACCTTTGATTAATACACACACATATAACAGGCATACGACAAAATATTACAATGCACAGTTTTGTGTAATCAAAATAACAAAATGTTTCCTGGTAGCAGATTATGACTACTAAAACTGGCTAGAATTTAAAATACTTTTTTCTTAAAAATTTCATATCAGTGGAATTTTCTATTTGATTTACTTGTTCTTTCAATTACTTCTCAGTAGTGCTATGAAAAAATGTACTTGATAAAATGATTAGTCTGGATCCATTGTTCCTGTTGGACAGTTTGCATTTCAGTCTTGAGAATATTCATCCATATACCACAGGTAAATGGAATGCTTGTAAGAGCTAAGTTACTAAAGATGGAAATGCTGGAATCTCATTTAAGAAATAGTTATTTTAGGAAGCTAGCAATTGAACTCTACTATGTCATGTTAACATAAAATTAACAAAGATGTCAAAAATGACAGCTTGTGGGATAACTCACCCCAGTAGTACCATTTAGACAATGTTAGGAATGTTACTATAGCAACAGTATCGTAACATGCTATGTTCTATTTTCATTAGCAGTTTCATGTAATCAATACAACTTGTTAATTTCACTGTCTGTTCTTAGTTTATGTAGCTAACTTGAATAAGATAAATTTAAGTTCTGTCAGTTAAGGAAGCTTCTGTAAGAGTGATAAGGCACACCAGTCCTTGGAATATCATTCATATTGGCATAGCTAGGGGTTTGCTATATGAATAAAGAAAAACTAAGCATTTTATGATAATTTCGTATTGTGAACTAACTTTGTGAAATATGTTGTGAGCTGAATGTATTGTCTCATGTGAACACTATATGGCACATAGTCTGACTAAACTGGAAAAGATAATGTCACAGAAAATTTAAGGCATGCCATTACTAAAGTAAAACTGTCATAACTTTGAACCATGAACAACATGTTAATGGGATATTAATTGCCATTAGAGTTTGAGCAAAGGAAATGATATGATATATTTGGTAAGAAGGGCTTGATAAAGACCCTCCTGTGTCTTGTAACTTAATAGTGAAATTAATGTTCTTTTTTTTTTTTTTACAGGATCTCTTATTTCATAATACATACAACATTCTCCAGTGAGAAATCTTTCTGCAGGAAAAAAAAAATTCTCACAAAGTTTCTCCAGAACAGTTTTCTTCTCAGTAGTAGAAAATTGATTCAGAGTGGATTTACCTCTCGGACAAAAAAGGAAAGTATATCTAGAGTAAGAGGGAACAGAATGCTTCCATGAAGCATACTCATTCCATGAGATAATATCTTCCAAGGGCCATTGTATCATTGGTCCTCCAGTGATTGAACAGAAAATTACACCCAGTGATTGACCGACAACTGTTCTGTCTGAAGCCAATTTCAATACTATTACAGTAGATATTACCGGTGTTCTTGTTCTTCTACCGTGTGTCTGAATTTGTGTATATGTGTGTGTGTGTGTGTCTCACACACAAGTTAGCTGACCAACATAGACCTATTCAACAACATAAATGAAAGAGTGATCAGTTTTGTCTTATGAGTTCTGCCTCCTTTATATCTAATATCTTATATCTAGGATTGGGGCACGTTGAAAAATACAGCACAAGCATCAGTCAGTTCCCTGTTAGTTTTGTTGTAAAAAAGGCATTAATAAAATTCTCATTGAAGGGGACCTGGCAGTTGGGCCCACAGTGATTACTGCTTAATGATATTATGGAGTGACCAGACACTTGATCATGAAAAAGTCGTCTTTTCACCAGTTTTTCAGTTAAAACCCCTGTCAGACATGCTAATCATGTTGCTGACATCCATTTCTATGATTGCATTACATCTGCAGTTACAAGAGATACCCGATGTGGTGACTCTTCAGCACATAATCCAATAGAACCAAACCTGAGAAAAAAATTTGAATTCTCACACTGAGTGGTGAGCACATTGTCTCAATTGAAGCCATATACAGATCCATTTACTAAGCCAGTGCAAGAAACATCGTTGAAATATTCTGGGCAAGGACCTTATTTATTACAAATTTCCCTACCATATCTGAACAGCTGTCTTCATCTGAGTTTCTTTTTTGGGGTCTTTCCTGTTATGAAAGAAAAAGAACTCACAAACTTTTATCCCAGACTGTCAAACCTTATTTTGAGTAAGTTTAAGGTAAGCCATTTGGAACTTTTTTTTAAAAAAAATGGCTGTCATTATGCTGTCAAAGAACATAAAAGAGAAAGATGACAATGCCAAAAAAGTGGGTGGATCATTTTTTAATGAAAGGTAATTACGTAACAAATAAAATGTTATGGGTTCTGCATCTGGGTGGAGCACAATTGCTCAAGACTGTGAGTACAGCTAAGTTTACAAAGGCATTCAAAAACCTGCTGAAGGACTTTTCACATGCAAGCATGCTGTTTTGCATGAAATAGTTTCAATATGAGCGCGTTTTAGTAAATAAGGGACTTGACTGTGTTAAACATTTGCCATATGCAAACACGAAGATATAAATTCACTTGAACCGAGGATTACGTGGGGACATCCAAATTAGATAAAGAAAAAAGGTAACCCTAATCCCAATCATTTAGTACTTACATTGTAAAATAGTTGAATTCACTTAAAAACTGGAATCATGTTATTGAATGAAGTCACTTTTTTGCTTTTAGTGAATATTAAATTGTTTTTTTCCCATTCAGTACTCACATAATATCCGTATGTATTTTGCTATTAAAAACAACTGTATGCTAAATGTAATGTACAGGTTCCTTTAAAACACATCCTTAACAGTGTACTATCAATTACTGAATTGATTCAGCAAGTGTCCAGCTAAAATTGATAATGTGTAAAATAGTTACTCTGGATACTAACATGCAAAGCACATTAATAATGCTGTAAAATGCTGATACAACCCCTTCTATTTTATGGAATTAAATACAATTTCAAGATGTGTGTTTGCACTGTTTTTTTTCCCTGTTTTCACAAAGACACTTACATTATTGGACACGGCACTCTAATGCTTGCCTTGTTTTCTCTATCTCTTTCTCCCATGCCACTCACCTATTATGTTGTGCAGTTCCCTTTACTACCTCCCTGGCTCAGCTAGAACAAGTTAAAAAACAAAACAAAACAAAACAAAAAAACTTTGTTGCTTGCTTAATAACGCTTGCCTTTTGACACATTTAAAATTATAAACAAGGGGTTAGATTGTATTCACATTTTGACCTGCACTCTTGGGAAAGTTATTGATTCAATCAACACTGTAGATAAAATTAGTCATTTGGCATGAAAATATACCTTTGTCAACCTGACATACCTTTGTCAATCTAAATTCCATATTTAGTTGTTTAAATGTTTTACTTTTAAAAGTAAAACATTTACTGCACAGCATGCCTAGATTTATACACTCTGTTTTCATGTTACAAGAATATATTGTCACTCCTGTCTTCATGTATGAAAACCAGTGGATTGGTTTGTTCTATCTAACAAGTTTGTTCATCATGAACACCACCTTTTTTGTGAGGAAGAGTTTAATGATGTAACAGTAAAATTTTGTACAAAGGAACTATTTCTTTCTTTTATGTAAAAAAACACCTATGGAAGTAATCATGATACATATGGCTATTTTTGTACGCAGAGAGGGCAGCTGTTTTTCTAACACTTTTCCATAAATTGTAACACTTACTGCTAACACATGACATGACTGAATTACAGCATGCTGAGTATTCTCCAGTTGTAGTTAGTGGGTGAATTGTGTGAAAACACTTTATACATAGAACATGTACTCCATGGCATTATACAGATCTATTGTCTAAACAGCCTAAAATCACCACTAAGCACCAAAAGCTTGTTATTTATCCAATTAGTAATTTATAGTGTTTTAAAGGGATATGTGGAAAGTAAAAATTGTTTAAAACCTGGCATGCACTCAACATGCCAAGTCTTTGTCAGCTACCATCAAAAAGTATATTTTAACTAGCAATGCTCTTCAACATTTGTGCTTAGCTATGGTGCACTGTTTGCATAGGACACTTCTAACTTTGAAAAAACTGACAGTGACAAGCTGTCCATCCCCCATAACTGGATATCTGTGGTCCATGCATCTGTGTGAGGGCTTCTCATCAAGTGCTATTTTGAAGGTATGTAAAAATGGATCACTAAGATAAAGGTCTGTCACAACCATGATGTAATCTTCACATGACTGTGACTCCAGTGGAAGAAATCCTTCCTCTATTTGTCTACACTTGGGACATTTTACAGGAACTGTAACAAATTCTCTCTGTCATATATCTCTGGTAAGCTTTCTCAGATGGAATGAGGAAGCTTATCTTGTGTGGGTGATAATTTTTGTCATTACTTGCCTTGCTACATTTTACATTTTACATTTTACATGGCAACTTTACCAGCGACACTGCCACTGCCTTGTGGGGATTGTCTCACTACAATACTACTACTGCAAAAAAAATTTAAAAATAAATTTAAAAAAACTAAACAAATGAGAGCTTGGCCATGCTGCCATTTTATTGTTGTTTAACTTTGGCTTTTATTAGTTTGTTGTTTAATGAAAACAGCACAGTGAAGCTCTTTAGCAGTTCACTGTCATTATTGTTCACTTTTTCATTTGGAAGCATTCCATCTGTAACCAGATCCTCTCAGAAGAATGCATTCCTCTGTGGAATCAGCCACAGAAGTCTAAAACTGCTGGCCATTTAGGACATTGTGGTGAATAGCACATTGATATAAGGAAAGCAGTGTTCTCACTATTCAAATTTTACACACCCTTTGATCTCGGAAATGAATCCCATAAATTCCTGTGAAAATGTTAAATATAATAAATAGAATACTATTGGCATACATTTACATGTAACTGTGTGAAACATATACAACACAAATATGTGCAAAATATTGCAGCTCAAAAGGAATAATTTGTTAAGCCCTATGATCTTCATTACTGATCTGCTCAAGTCAGCCCTCTTAATTGTACCCTTATTTATGTTAACCTCTCCCATATTTAATACCAAAAACGTTTTTTGTTGCCTGGTTGAGCACCTGCAATGTGTGATGAGAACCTATTGTTAGTATAGTAAGCAAGCCATTCCTATTCAGATTCCACAGGGTAGCTGGTCACTAGGTGAATACAAAATATCACAAAACTGAAAGACCTGAACAATCACGGGGGCCTTTCCTACGTGACAAAAACTGTAATTAATGATCTCTTCCATTTTCATGGGAAGAATGGGGATGTGACAGAAACATTATTAATGGTTTCTGCCTCCTTGGTAAGGATAAAGAAAGTTTATTAGTGACAAGTCTCATTTAATGGATTTCTTTTCAAGATAGCCTTAGGACGTGTTGAAAAATTAAGCAAATCTGTTCCAAAACACAAAAGTAAATTTGACTTTGGTGAAACAAAAATGTATGTATTGTGAGAAGATTCTTTGCTTTGCTTGTTTTACCATCTGTCTTCCACTGAGACAATTAATAATGTACCAAGGTTGTCTTCCCCAGAAACTGTCAATAGCAAGTGACCTCATGCTTAGCCTTCCAGAACATTGTATTGGTAGTAAGCACAAAGCTGTTCCCATGCATCAAATTCATGTTAGGATATCCGCTGCTTTACAGAAAATAAAATTGCCTTACCTGACTTCAGCTTCACACGTATGTCACGTCACACAAGGTGAGTATTACCAAAACAATTTGTGCTTTAATCTTACAGTTGCAAAAGAGACCAATTTAATTTTCTTTTATGCAATATTAAAATTCAGATTAGATATGCTTCTGTCTGTTCTTTATTTTCCTTAATCTCCTTCACTTAATTACATTTTCAATTATTTTGCACATATAAATAATAAACTACTATTAACAGCCAAATAAAAATGAAAGGACAGAAAACATTGTTTATCTGTTGTGGGAGTGAAATGGTTTTCCTGTCAAAGACAGTAAAATAATTTGTAAAATTCCAACCAAGAAGAATGAAAGTCAAAAAGCAGTTAGAAGAACGCACGTATGGTGGTAATGCGATTGTGAAATTGTTTAACCCAGGTCTTTCACTTTCTGTCAGCCATTCATCAATGCCTCCATAAATATGAATATGCCCTCGATTCTGGCTCAGTGCCAGCTCCATGCATGCCAGCAGCATTACCTTTATTTGGCCTCATACTCCGCATTTATATATCGTGGAAAATGTATTATGATGCAAGTCCGGTTTGTGTGTTACTGATCACATGTCAGCCTGTGGTGATGCATCTGTTCTGCAGGCATGCACTGGTCTGGGAATGTTGTTAGCCTGGTGTGACATTGTCGTTCTTATAACTTAAATGGATGCACCTCTGTTCTCTTGGGCTGGAAGTTGCACCAGATAAAAACATCTGCTAAATGAATGCAATATAATATAACACATATGTATTAAATAGGCTATTTGAAATAACACAACATAAAATTGATTAGAAATAAAGTAAACAAAGAGCACTTTGCTTACTGCAGATAATGGTAATAGTTCCTAGAGAGATCTGGAATGGCACTGCAATCTTGTGAGATCGGGTGGGTGTATTTTTCAATATCTGCAGAATCTTGCTTTTAATTCAATCTTGTGAATACATTAGAGTAACATGAAATCATGTGTTACAGCTTACTCCGTGAGGGCAGTCTGTTTCTAGGTTATTTGTTCAAAAACACACTTTCCCCTCAATATTTCATGTTTAAAACAGACAGATTGATTGAAAGACAGTATAAAGACACAAAAGCCACTGCTGCAACATTACTAGAATACTCTTAACCTATTGCATTCCTCCTCATGTAGGAGACAGCAGAAGTGTTAGATTTTCCTCCTCCAAACTAGACATGATCAAACTACTGGAATCACCTTCTCCAGCATTGGTGTTAGAATCATTCACCAAGATATCTAAGCATGCCTGGCAATTTCTGACAGCTAAGGGATAAAGATTCAAATTTAGTGTACAGCACTGCAGTATATACTGTGCTTAGGTTAAGGTGAACTGCACTTAGACTGCCTATGCAAGGGCATGATAGCTAATTTAAATGCTTAGGGCTAAGTAATAATTTTCTGCTGCATTTGGAAAAACTAATGGAAAGTCTGAAAAATCTAAATTCATCCCAAAGAAATTATGGCATTAAACAGCACCTCCAACTGAGTTGCAGGTATCTATAACAGAATGTCTGTTTGGAAACGTTTTCTCTACTCTACAGAAATGCTTTTGGCATAAAAAAATACTGTTTCTAAATTCAAACTTGGTTTTTCTCTGCTTCAGTGGCCTTGTGGTTAGATTGTGGCCTTGGATGACTGTGGTTTCATTCAACTCTTCAAAATGGAACTCATTGCCCCTCTGCTTGGTGCTGTGCATTGAAAGGACAGGGTTATGGCCCAGAAACACGTTACCCACATTACTAATTGTGACCTCCATATTTTGTTGCAATGACAATTGTTATTTAGCAATACTGTATCTATTGACAAAGTAATGAAAGTTATTGTACACTGATCTCACAGTGTTGAAGAGGAACAGAAGAAAAAATATAAATGGTGGGTGAGGGTGATCCTTGAACATATCTTTATTACATAAAGATACAAGTGTGTATCATGGCATTTAAATTGGGAATTAAAGTAGCTATACCTTTACCTAGGGAAATCAGTGCATGCAATACATACAATAACTAAATATCAAACAATAACTGAGATTAAAATGAGATTAAAATAAAATACACAATTAAGAACACAGATTCCAACTTTAAAATGGAAACGGTGTTAATAAATCAGTCATTTGTAAGCGGTTTAGGACAGTTAAAGCTGTTGTATTAAGGTATATAGTTAAGTGTATGTAGAGAAATGAATTGCAGAGCACGTACAAAGAGCAGAGTCGTACAAAGGTATTGCCATTATGAGACTATAGAAGGTAATAAAAGACTGCAGTAAAAGGGAGAGACTTATCAACAAAGATAAAAGATGGTTGAGTCTACAAGAAGATCTGGCAAAGATGATCTTGGGATGAGAAAGACTGTTCAAATAAATGATAGACTGAATATTTACACACACATACACACAAGCACAAACATTAATAAAGTTGGCATATTATCAATTTTGTCTCTGCTCAGTGTACAAAAATGTATGTATTCCGTCTGCAGAGACTTTTCCCAGAAGGATCCATACAGTACATCAAGGCATCAAACAGATATATATTTCATTTTTCACTGTGAACTATTTGATTTGAATAAATTAAGAACTCTACTATTTCTCTAGATTACAGAAGCCACTAGAATGTTGTGGACGTCTCTATATACTTATATGTAAAGAGGGCAACCCAGCTGCAATACTGCTAAAAAGAAAGACAGGAATGTGATATTAGTATCAAGTGTTCCAAATCCATTTACTGCCTCAGAAAAAAAAACATCATTTTAGTAAACTTCCTTTCCCACGTATTAGATTGAATGTCTTGTTTGTGAAGCAGCTGTGTTCATGCATACTCTCCATTGATTCCTTCTTTGCCCATATTATCTAGGCAATTTCTTTTTTCCCTTTACACTGCCTTATTGGGAATATGCTAATTACATCCGTCATGATTACTGATTTTCTTTGAATCTTTATTCCACTGTGGGCAGAGCAATCACAGAGGTAGAACAGGAGATTTACTGCAAGCCTCTGCCTTCTCTCACCATCTGCCAGACTTGATTTAATTTGAATAATAACTGAAGATTTAGATTCAAAGACCACTTTGGTTTACTAACATGTTTATGCAGATCGAGGAAATACAGTAACAAGAAGTGTGCGAATAGGCTTTTTCACAGCATGCTTTAACCTGTCTCTGGAGCAGGGCGCCCAGCTTTTCATGAGCTTAGCAGGGGGCTCCGGCAATAACCGTTAGTTCTTAAGCTAGATGTATTTAAGTCTTGCTGTGAGGGGACCAAATTTTATTTCGACAAACTGTAGATGAAACAAAAGATAGGAAATCCTGTTTTGAAGCTGAGATTTGCATTAGCCTTGGAACATCCTTTGAATTTTCACCCTTTATGTATTTTCTGTCTGTGCATACAGAGTGATAATATAGATAGATCTCTTATGTTGCCTTTCAACACAGCATGTAGAATCTTAAGCAAATCACCCCTCCCCAACACTCTCTCTCTTTCTGTCTCACATACACATGCATGCACACACGCACACACACACACACACACACACACACACACACACCAGGGGAAAAACATTTTTGCATACTGTTTACACCTACTCTGGTCTTAAATACTCTCCCTTGCTCGTATATACTTAAATTCCACTAAAAAACATGTTTTTTTTTGTTTTTATGAGGTATCCACAGCCAATAAAAGACTGTCAAATAAAATCATTCAAATAAAAGCAAAACTCTTACTTGACTTATGACCTCACCATCTTACCTGGAGACACTTGTTCTTTATCTGCATATGGGTTCGCTCTGGACAAATATGATGAGGAAATCTGCAAAGAAAGTATGTAATGAACTGTTTTAGTGTAAAGCATTCACCATTTCCAGATATCAATGCCCTTATCAGATATGTTTAAAAATATGTATGTTGAAACATTAATATATATTCTTTACAGATTTATGGCAACAGCTTGACATATAAATCATAAAATAGTCCACTAGCTTTTAATTTCACCTACCTACTATGTATCTCTACATACATTTAAAACACAATGCATTATGAATATGAACCTGCATTTCACATTTGGCATGCTATGCACCCCGTGGTACAAATACTACCCTACATATTTCCACAACTAGTGTTACTGGCTGTTCTGATTTTCTTTTTGCTACTGTTACATGTATGCTAAGCATTTTGTCATGACAACCTTGTATGTCACTCTGGATAAGAGTGTCTGTTAAATGAATAATGTTTAATATACTACACACACCACATATTATAGGGGCAGGTTTTTTAATGCCCAACATAATGTGTAGTCCTGCATTTCCAGGACAGTAATAAGGGATTAACTCTGACAGCTAATACCAGATGGAGGAGGGGTACAATTCTTGCCATTCATGTTTTCTATTAAAAAGGTTGTTCTACAAACATGAAGCAGGTGGCCATTTCTGTATTTTATAAATACACACATCATCTTTTAAATTGTCTTTAAAAGCTTTAGAAATTGAACAGATAAAGAAATTTTCCCTACCAGTACTTGCAAAGAACCATTAATTGCATTTTTATCAAGCTCCCTGCAACTTCAATAGGCTCATTTCTTCATTCAATGTCTCAGTGTTACAACTTTCTCGTTAATGTGGTTACTATGGGGTGAGGCTGCCGATGAGCTCACATTGTAATGCACCTGGAATCCTCCTAATTGGCAGCCATTTATCTAATTTCCCTTTGATACTGCACCCCATCTTCCAAAAGAGAGATGAAGGCCCCATCTGAATAGGAAAAAAAAATCTCACAAAGACATTGGAGAAATAAATGGGAGACAGTGTTTTCAAGAAAATTGTACTGGGTGTTCAATATTCAAGATGAAAATAAAATACTTTTTGCCTAGGTGAGTAAAATTTGCTGCTTATTGCTAAAATGGCTTTGTCATATATTACAAGTTCACTAGTTTACTATTGGGCATAAAAGAAACAACCCTTCAAAGCTGTGTAGGGTTTCACAAAGAAGTACAACATATGTGAGATTGAAGAGCTCCAAGGTCCTGCTCATTAGTAGCGCTATCACCCAGGCACCACAGTGACTGATCTGATTGAGCTAGGTCACACAGGGAGTCATAAGCACTCAAGTTTTATCAGACCGCAGGCAGGTGAACAACAATGATCCACTGTCCAGAAAAGGCATAATATAAATGACCATAGAGATAGTACAGGAAAGGGAAACAAATTCCCCACAATGATAAAATCCCTGTCCCCAATGTGTTTAAAGAAAACAAGCCACATGTTTAACACACATCCACAAACAGATGGTGATGGAACCCAGAAAAGTGCAGTTGTCATTACTCTTACCACTTCCTTGGGACTAAATGAAAGTTTACTTGTTAGAATTCATTTATTATAGCGACAATTGTCTCATTGCTTTTGTACACCAGAATAATGCACGTGCCAAATAACACTAATGTAATGTAATGCATCTGAAGTAATTTTGGGGTCGTTCTGTAGGTTGGTCTGCAAGGCTTCTGACATCATTGACTACAGTGGAATCTACTTTTTTTCTACTGTATGACAATACCTCATTAGTGTGGAAGGCATGTTAGCATGATCGCTAGGACAACACCTTTGATCACAAGACTACGACAACATGGGTTAAACATAGGCTGGCCACACTGACCTGAAATATTCTGAGGCAGATTAAACTGGTAAAATCAAGACTCACTGTCACTACATATCACCCATTGCTTAAGTCTAGCAGCTTCAACAATTCTTTTGTTGTAATTGAAGTTGAAGACCATATAATATTATCATGAAAAATCAAAGACAAACTTAGCCATTGCTATAACAGCCTTAGTTCATCTTAACTGAATACTGTATATTCTCAGACATTGTAACATTACACTACTGTCATTTAGCAGATGCTGCTATCCAGAAAAACTTACATGGGTTACAGTTTTTCCATGCTATCCAATTATATAGCTAGATATTTACTGAGACAATTCTGGGCTAGGTACCTTACTCAAGGGTATAGCAGGACTGCCCCAGAGGGGAATCAAACCAGCAATCTTTCGGTTATGAGCCCTGCTTCTTACCACTATGCTACACTGCTGCCCTTAAAATTACTATCTGTTAGTTTACAACTAAAAGTCATTGTACAATAAGTTGGCATGGATGATATATAAGATCATAGTCACTGTTTTAGTCATAAATTGGTAAGTACATCTTGTTGTGACCCCTGTTAGTGTCCTGGTGCCATGACACCAAGCGAGATGACAGCTGATACTTTACTGTGTCGGCTCCATTCCACTGAGCTCAGAGAGGCTTATTTTGAGATATAAAGTTATACTATCAAGCCATCTTCCCTGAAGACAGTAATTGTACTATGGATAGCTTTTAATATAAGTGTTAGTTTGCAGCTAAATTGAAAAGATAAGTGAAATTGGCAACCTGCATCAAAGTGTGTGTGTGTGTGTGTGTGTGTTGGGATAGATGAGTTTAAAAATCCTGTTGTTTAAAACAACTTTTGACAGCATCTACAAATACTTGAAGCTGCAGCTACTGGCAGAGTTAGACCTTGCAGACAATACAAATTTATGAATAGTACAACATGTCAAAAGCACACACTTCATAATGGTGGTAGGAATCTGGTGTTCACTGCAGATCTGGAAAGATATCTGCTGTGAACACATGACATGGTTCCAAGTGCCACTAAAAATCTGTTTGACAGCTCTGTATCACTTATTTGTGTGTCGTAGCTTCTGAAATGGTTTATTATTTACAGTACTTTCATGCACATCAGTTTCATACAACCAACATCAAATTGTAGTTTCCTAGTTGTAGGATCTTGCATCTCAAAAATTCCATTGCATTCTTGAGGAAAGAACCTCCAAATCTCCAGTTCCATAGGTTTGGATTTGTTCCCTGAATCTCTTTCTTCATATTGTACTTAGGTAAAACTGTCTTGTATGCTAGGTAACAAAACTTCTGGTTGCATTGAACTTTATAATAGTGACCACTACAAAGGGCACTGGAAGGTTCAGTTTCATGTAATTATTTTTATAGCCATCTCTTGACTTGTGGACGTTGATGATCCTGAAATGCCAGCTATTGAACAATGATATTGAATACTACCAACTGCTACCAAAACCCATAATCTTCTTTATCCTTTATAAATAACTGATGGGAGCTTATCTATATTCCTCATATATATCCCTTATATATGATTATGTTCCATATATGGCACACCTTTTTATTTTCATTTCAAAGCCATGTTTAAACAAACATGTTACATCTTAGTATTAATAGCTGACAAGAGGCCCTGTGTTCCTCTTGGTAGCTAGAACATATTAGTTGACCTCTTGAATGTGTTGGAGACTTTATTAAACATACAGTATATGTAAATAACTGGTCCTATGACATAAAAGGATTCCTGTATAACCAGAAGAATTACATAAGAATTCTTTCCACGGTCACTCAGGCTAGCAGCATTTCAAAAATGCATATATAAATACAATTTCTTTGTGAAATCAATCAGGGTACTTCATTGGTGTATGAAACATTTCATATAAAAATTATAATGAGGCCTTTCCACTTCTGGGTATATTTGTTCTTAGTTCCCAGGATATCCAAAATAGCCTTTACCACCCCCCCCCCCCCCCCAATCCATTCCAACAGGAGTGACAATGGTCAAGAATGCACACCAGCTGCATTTGTAAAAGAGCCCCCTGCATATCCCAATTAGTTCGGTGAATAGAAAATCTCCTGTTGGAGAGCTAAAGGTGTCATCTTCTCCCTGCCAGCTGGGTATAGCACATCTGAAAGCAACTAGGTGCTAATTACAGGATGATGAGCAGAACCTGACCGTGAAAACTTGTCAACTGGCCTGCTTTCAATCCCGCCTTCACAGATTGCAGCTTTATCTCTATACACATGCAGGGGCAAGCCCACAACAAGAGGTATTAACACTAACTTAAGCAAATAAATGGTTTTCAGTATCCAACAAGTCTGCAGCTCAAACCTCCTGAAACTGTATGTCATGCCCAGTATGGTTGCATTTATTAATAGCTGTTTCTGTTTATAATGCTAAGTGCATTTACAATAAAATCAAGAAAGGCCTGGCCAAGAAAGGCAGCTGTCTTGACCTTTTTTTCAAATAAGGATGTTTGTTTGTGCCCTTGTTTCATATTTGGAACTCTCACAGAGTGTATCCTATTAAACATGGCAAATAGAGGTTGATGGGGGACATCAGAGATTGAACTTGGAGATTTCAAGAACTGTGCACTAGCTTTGCATATCTCATTTGTAAAACAGCATTAAAACATAAAACAGAATATTCAACATGGCCATGATTTTTTCTGAGTATTCTGAATGAACCACATTCTGTGTTGAGGAAAATATATATGTACAATATTTTATATAATTATTGATTTAACAACATACTGATTCTATATTTAAATTATAGCAACATACAGACAATCCCTTTATCTCATGCTGGTAGACTGGGATTCTAATTATTCGGCAAATACAATCACAGGTTTGTAAAAGATATTCAATACCACTTTTAGCTAATTAAAATGTTTTAACAGTTGCTATAGATGCAGCCAAATGGCATTGTTATTTTCTCAATCATAGGAACAGCTAAGTTAACTTAAAAATGCAGACCATCACATTTAGCTGAATAAATCAGCTCATCAAAATAGAAAATCATTTTACTAGGAAATGAATAAAATTAAGTAGGCTATTTTGCTAAACATAGGATGTGATTTAATAACAGACAGTTGGAAATGCTAGGTAAAGAAAGCCAAATGTTAAGAATTTTTTAAGAACAGGTCATGGATATTTTTATGATTCTAGGTGCCTCGTCCAGAAATACAGGGACGAAATACAATCCCTAATGTTTGCATGAGCTATACCTAAATAGTAACATAGAATGAGTAACATGACAGAATAAGGATGCCCTCTTGGCCATAGGCATTTTTGCTTTGAAAAAGAGTATAGGTAGCTATGACACAACATTTAGAAAATTTATTATGGTGCATAGAATTTACAAGGGTTACCCTTGTTAGCAAGCAAACATGCTAATGTAGCATGTGCACTGTGCAAGCAGCTGTGGCATTACCTTATGTAGCATGCTAGCCATAGTTTTAAGATAGTAGACTTTATATGAAGTTATGGACAGTTATCTAGCTAGAATTTATATAATTTGACTGATCTGGGAAGGCAAAGCAATGTTCTGTTTACTTTTCTTTCATTTATTATATAATGTTTTATCTAATTCATATTTTTCCTACTAACCAAATAATGTATTTGGCCCAGTTCCATTTACTTGTAGAGAATGGCAAAAGGAAAGTTTCTTTTGGTTGTTTTTTGTGTTATTGTTGAACTGCATGTTTATGTAAAATTCATAAAGGTTCCCCATATCTAAATTTGATACGCTTATATGTCAGCAGGTGTTTGTTTTTCTCATTTTAATGTTTCACTGTACTATTCCTATTTACTGTTACTGCTTTTAACATATTAATGTAATTTAAGAAAATGCACACATTTCTAAATATCTTACATCACAATAAAGTCAGGGATCAGTGGCCCCATGCTGGGGAGAGTGCCATTCAGTTCCGTGATATTCCTGAGCACCTGAGCGCCTATTCCTGGTGCCATTCCTCACTTGCCAAAGAAAGACCCCACTCTTCAGCCTTTGGTCAAAAAATGTGTGCCAGAGACAGCTCAATTGGCAGAGCAGGAAAAAGAGCTGTTCTGAAGGCACAATGGCTGTACCGATGGAGCAGTGTTGATAATGAAATTGTCATTTCCGAGACTCTGAAGATCCACTGTTCAAAAGTTAGGGTGTTCTGAACCTTGCACAGGACTTTTAGGCCAGCTTAAGACCTTTACATGCATCATGAGCCATTTTGATTAGCTACAGCAGTACACAGACAACATCCAATGCTGTAAGTTAATGCAAGGCAAGACTACCCCATTCAGTTATTGTCCAGGGTAAGGTTTCCCCAGAAGATAATAACAGATCATGGCACCAACATCACATCTTTATTGCTCTGGATCAGGGTGTCATTTACAAAATATAAACATAAATGTATTCAGTCCAACCATAATGTGTTTTGTAAAAACAATAACAATAATATTTATTGAATAAAAATTTTCATTGGGCACATTTGCACATTCTAAACCTCAACCTTCCAATTGCTTAAATTTAAAAATGTCAAAAATGAACTGCAGTGAGATTGAATCTCTGCCTCAGTATGTGTTCAGTGTTTAGCAACACTTTCAGCTTTCATTTGTTAGCACCCTCAGAGGAATTTCATATATTGGACCTGAAGTGGGCAATCATAGGACACAAGGTATTTGCACTTGAGCTAACAATTTCTGGATAGAGATTGAGCAACACAAGGGGAGAATGGTGATGGTATCTGACTTCAGTTTACACTGAAGAGATTTGCTGTTATAGTGTCTGCACTCAGACAGCACAGCATTTGGTTTAAACATATCATCAAGGCACAATGCAGACCAAACACACAACTTTCATCTCTTGATCATCCAAAAGCCAGTACTTTCATTTCATATGTGTTTAGCACTTTTTACAAGACAATTTATCACAAAGCAGCTTTACAAAGATCCCGGACCTGAACCCCCAACAGCAAGTCTATGGAGACAGTGGTAAGGAAAAACTCCCTAAATCTGGTATTTAGTTTTATTTCCACATTGCAGCTCATCAACAAGAGCAAAGAGGTTCTTTTGTTCTTTGCTTTCTTAACCAAGTGGTTTGAAATGTCTGCCTTCTCTATTCTACTCTTCTTCTTTGTTCCACCTTGAGAATCCTCACATTCACAAATGTTTCTACTACCTTGCTATGGAGCAACCTAGAGTGCAGGGGCACACACAGTATGCAGACCAATAATGGTGACACTCACGGTAGGGCAGGTAATAATTGCATGCTGTTTGTTCGACCCCTAATAACAGAAAGCTAGTAAGCTTTCAAACAATATGGGGCATGCTGGTATAGTAAGAGGTGCTCAAGCTAAACAGCTTTGTGCGAAAAAGCTTTTTCCTCATAAATATACAGCGTATGTGCACTGTCTTTTTTCAAGAGAAAATATTTTGAGCAAGTGACACTGGAAATATGAGTCAGAAATACTTAAGCAATGTTATTTTTGTCAATAGTAATAAAAATCTGAACAGACTATTATATATTCTTTAGCAATACAGCATGCAAAGACAATAAAGGTGATACAATAATGGTATGTAAAACAAGAGAATGTTATGCTTTTGTTATATTTACAAAGTAAAGAATTGACTTTCATGGCTTTCAGCTCCTACAGCTGAAGGGAAAAAACAAACCACTACTCTCTACAGGTTATTTTGTATTTTCTTTTTCTTTGCTTTGTTTACCCCCAGTTATATCCATCAGAGACTGTCTATAAATTTCTTTAGTATATTTTTTAATCATGGTGGATGAATTGTAAGGGCCAATGCATGCAGGAATGGGCATGATCACTAAACTGTTTTTTTTTTTTTTTTCAAGCTTACAAGCAACGGGGTAGGGACTTGTAAATGTTATTTTTAGGCTTGTCAGGAATACTGGAAAATTGAAACCGAGTTAATGACTGCCACATTCAGTATTGCACTGCATATACAAGCTGTACCTGTCACATCTGTCATGGTGGGGAAGTCATTCAGGTTGTTCAGAAAAATGCAGGACAAATGTTGCATGTGCCCGAGCAGCTAGGACAACTCACAAAACAACAGTGTTCTGTACTTCAGTGATGACATTGCCCCAGGTTTCAAGGCAATTAACAATAGTGTTATTATGCATAGATGACTAAAATGGTTACATTTGTCCATAATATGAAATGATTGAGGTATGCTCTGTACTTTCTCTTCTCCATGAGATGCAAAACAAAATCTGAATTCTGGCAAGCCTATTCATTTGAATGTATGATTATGAAACAATACAGCTGCCTAACATACATAACAATATGCAAACCAGTATACATAGGGGAATAAAAAATATACAAAAGACCAGTTACTTCCCAGACCCTAAAAACATAAAAATGGTCACTTAAAATCCTAGACATGTTACAATGTTTCATTAATGGCACATTAACGTGTACCTTTAGAGGACATTTCATAAGATGCAAACAGCATGTCAGGAAAAAAAAAAAAAAAAAAAAAAACTTGAAAAATGGATTTAGTTAAGTGCAGGAAGTATTATGTTTAGCTTGGGGCAAGGTGTTCTGTTGAATTATTGCAGTCGATTAACCACAGCTTCAGGCTGACACTATACAGCGTATTTGTTTACAGAAAAGGAAATAAAACTATCCCTTTTAACTGCCACAGTTATTGTCCTTTATTCCATACTTCTACGTTCTTCAGTATTCATGATATTCTCTGTCTTTACACCATCTACTTTGACCAAGAAAAAAAGGAAAAAAGTTGTTCCTATAAGTTAGGAGCATGCGAAGCGCGGCTCTTGAAAACTGTTTTTGATTATGAATTCACAAATGGCTTAGTTTTACACAGAGATGCTGATAAAATTAGCTTCCATCCACTAAACGTGTGCACAATCTTTCTTAAGTTTCAAAGACCCCAGACAGACAATCTTGTTTCCATTCCAAGAAAAGTTAAGTTGATTGAACTTTTTATTCAATAGAGCATTTCTCTTTCAACCACCATCTGTCTTGCAGTTTCTCAGGTCCAAATCATGAGCAGTATACACTACAGTCACACATTTTTACTTCATCCTTTTTAAAAGACGGACCTGTGTCATATTTATGAAAAGAACACACGTTTCATTTTAATTCCTCAGAGTTCATGATGTTGTGAAATTCATTGTCTGTGTTTCATTTAAACTTGCCTTTAAGTGTTTCAGACTGGAGAAAAATATTGCCCCCCCCCCCCCTTGTTTTACGCCTTAAGTGTTGACTGCTTTGCATCATGCTTACATTGTTTGTCTTTTTCTTGCAACAGAAGCATACATGTCAGGAAATTCCATGCCCAAAGACAAGACTGGGGCAGAGAAGCCAACATGGAGAAGTGGCTCATGATAATCCAGGGCAAACTCTCCTTTGGCCACACTCCTCTAAGCAGACACAGGAAAGCAGTCATGACAGGAGAAAGCAGAGGTGTCCCTGATTCTACTGCCCTCCAGAGGAAACTCTACATCAGAAAAAAAGAATAACTTCAGCTGAAGACATTTCTCCTTGCTGCCAGTCTTTCTTTTTCTTCCATGTCTTCCATGTCTATTATAGGTTTTTAGTAATAATAGTGGTA